>NC_133325.1:345715852-346315852 GCF_042186555.1 Aquarana catesbeiana
AGTTAAATCACACTTGCTAATAATAGTGTAGTTGTAAACACTTATCGAATTAAAGTTTATCAGTAATTATTAGGTGATAGTTGATAACTAATCCCAACCCATCACTCCAAATGGGAACAAACTGTGAGAGGGTAGGGATCAGCCACCCCATTGGTCTGATGAAAAGAACTTTGTCAGAATATTAACAGGAGAGACTTGCGACTGTGAAATAAACAGTGAAATAACCAAACATGTACCTTCAGAACGAGAAAACAGTAAGTACTAATGTAATTCAGTATCAATGAATGAGGTGCCCAAAACTCATTAGGAAATGGGATTACAGTAAGAGGCTTACATAGGCTTTAGGATGATTCAACCATAGGCCCCATGTTTTTAGAAATAAAGAGAATTTCAGCTCTTTGAGGGTAAGTAGTTTTTCATATTGGCATTGTACATATAGTCGTGCTAATACCTCTTCTGGTTTGGGGGGAGCTGGGGATTTCCAATAACTTGTAATGGTTACTATAGCTGCGAACAGTAAGTGTGCAATAACTGTTCTGAGCGGTTTTGGATAGGTATCTATTTCTATATTTAGAAATGCCAATTCTGGATAAAGCCTAGGTTCATATTGACTGGGTGAATGAAATTGTGCGCGTTCAGCTGAACTTGCACAATTTAATTCCTGCATGTCAGTCCTGACTTCAGGTGCGAGTTCAGAGACATCTGTGTGGGTTTCTGCACAGATGTCAATGAAAATCGCACCCCGAAATCACCAAAAGTAGTACAGAAACTACTTTTGGGAATCGGTGCTGGGTTGCATCGATTCAGGCGCTGCCATTGCCAGCTATTGCAGCCGAATTGGGATGAAACTTGACATGTCAAATTGCATGCTAAATCGCATCAATGTGAACCAGGGCTGCTAGTGATTTTGTTCCCAATAATCTCTCAATTAAGTCGGCTACTTTTGACCAAAATGGCTGGAAGTGTGCACATTTCCACAATATATGGTATAAGGTACCTGTTTGTGTACACATTCTCCAACACAGGTTGGGGGTAGCAGGAAAGATCTTTGGTAGTCTATAAGGGGTCAAATACCATACATTTTATTGTTATTACCTCCTATGACCGTGCCATATATTTAAAGCAGTAAAATGTATTTGTGAACATGATTAAATTGATATGGTGTTGGATGTTGTTACTGTGACTATCCTTAGTTACTCATTGTGTACTTATGAGGATTTAGATCATTGTGACTTGTTAGTCTTCACCTCTAATGGTTGCCCCTACCCAACAAGTAAGGTTCCTGATTATTACACGTTACACATTTGGTGGATTCATTTTATACCCCCTTTTTCTCCTTTTTTCTCATTTCTCCTTTTTTTTTTGTGGTGGCCATCGTTGTGCCCATGACATGCGGGAAGTGGGGACTTGGGTGCCACGGACCCCCATACAGATGCCCGGGGCACCCTGAGAGCCACATTGGAACAAGTGTATGGGGTGGCACAGCTGGGCGCTTACCACGCTTGGCTTCTTCTCCCATCCTTGCTTGTATGACCACTCAGACGCCCCCATCAACAGGAATTGGCACATTGTGATGGTGGAACGTCCCCCACTTCCGGTGTCCCCATCTCCCATATGCTCGGGCACTGTTGATCTTTGCCCAAATCATTTCTTCCTTCTGTGGCTTTGTACTCTGGCCCATTGGCTATCAGCGAGTACAGCCCATTCCATTTGGCCATGCCTGGATGTGGCTGTGGGAGTGGAGTCTGTCCGAGCCATGCATGCGTGGTTTCTTTTATATCATCCACATCCCACCGTGACGCCATGTGCTGGTAGGGTGGAGGGGGGTATATAAGAGCCAGAACACTGGTGGCCATATTGCCGGAGTCCCAGGGAGCCTAAATTCTGCACATGCAGTTTTTCAGGTCTGTAACTTGGACTTACCTATCAGACAGCAACCCCTTTTGCTTGTTCTATTATCTCTTAACTTCAAATATGGTCTGGTGATGGCATGCTTTCTTTTCCTCACACAGAATAAGGCCTTGTTTGCCTCAATACATCTGTGGAGGACTAAATTCCAACAGACCTGTATACCATTACTTTGGACTATAATAGGTATAGCTCAATTCCCCAGTGTTTGTTCTCCATTCCTTTATACCCATATTGACTACTAATTCTGAGCAAAGTTATGTACAGTATAATATTTAAATGGTTTTCTAATCACATATAAGTACATGAAATACTGAAGGTTTTTCTTGATTCATATGAATACTTTATGTCACATTAGAGCAGTGAAGGAGACCTTGGCACCACAGATGTTTTCTCATGATGCTCATGCACTCTGCAGTGTAGTTGCAGTTGTAGTATCACTGCTTTAGAGCATGGGAAAAACATTAAGTCAGTTTGAGCACCATCTAGAGGATAAATAGGCTCCCTACACCCCTAGCACAGCTAAACTAAGTAAGTAATTAACATGTGGAACCATTATGCATCTTTGAGTATATTAAATTCCTGGATTTATTTATTTTTATGGTTTATTCTTACAATATCATTGCTCTTCCCTCTACAGGAGATCTGGTCCTGGGCCCAGTGATCCCATGGTGGTGGACATATGCGGGGTGCTACAGGACAGACTCCCTTCATATGATCTCTGCTTTTTGTCCTATTTCCTCTAACCATGTTTGGAAGTAGGGATTGTTTTCACTGGGAACTATAGCTTGTTTGGTGGGTGCAAACTCACCTTATACTTTATAAAAATGTATATGACAATGTGTTTAGATGTCAATATGTTAATCTTTTTGTTTCTTTATCCACTTCAATACAGGACATTTATACACCCTTCCTGCCCAGACCAATTTTTAGCTTTCAGCACTCTCACACTTTGAAAGCCAATTACTCAGTCATGCAACATTGTACCCAAACATTTTTTCCATATGAATAGAGCTTTCTTTTGGTGGTATTTAATCACAGCTGGGTTTTTTATTTTTTGCGACATAAGTGAAAAAACTGCGAAAATTAAAAAAAAAAAAACTTTTTTAGTTTCTATGATAAAATTTTGCAAATAAGTCATTTTTGCTCATAAATTTGGGCCAAAATTTATACTTCTACATCTCTTTGGTAAAAATAACCCACATTAGTGGATATTATTTAGTCTCTGTGAAAGTTATAGAGTCTACAAGCTATGGTGCAAATCATTGAAAATGTATCACACTTGATCACACCTGATGCACTGATGGCCTATCTCATTTCTTGAGGTCCTGAAATGTCAGGAAAGTACAAATACCCCCCAAATGACCCCTTTTTGAAAAGTAGACAGTCAAAGGTATTTAGTAAGAGGCGTTGTGAGTTTTTTGAAGTAGTAATTTTTTCCCACAATTCTTGGGAAAATTAAATTTTTTTTTTTCACAAAATTATCATAATTATTAATTAAGTTATTTCTCACACAAACATATGCATACTTCCAATTACACCCCAAAATACATTCTGCTACTCTTCCTGAGTATGGCGATACCACATGTGTGTGACTTTTACACAGCTTGGCCACACAGAGATGTCCAACATGCAGGGAGCACCATCAGGGGTTCTAGGAGCATAAATTACACCTCTAATTTCCTAACAACCTATTACATTTGTTAAGGCCCTGGAGCACCAGGACAGTGGAATTACCTACAAAATGACCCCATTTTGGAAAGCAAACACCCCAATGTCTATTCTATGAGGCATAATGAGTCTTTTGGAGGGTTCATTTTTTTTCCACAAGTCTTCGGAAAATGTGGAAAGAAAATTAAAACATATTTTTTTTACACAAAGTGGTCAGTTTATAAGCTATTTCTAACTCAAAGCATGTATATAGCAAAAATGACACCCCAAAATACACTCTGCTACTCCTCCTGAGTATGACAATACTGCATGTGTGGGACTTTTACACAGCCTGGCCACATACAGAGGCCCAACATTGAAGTAGTACCTTCAGGAGTGCTAGGAGCATAAATTACACATCTCATTTCATTCCTACCCATCACACTTTTGAAGGCCCTTGAGCACCAGGACAGTGGAATTACCCACAAAATGACCCCATTTTGGAAAGCAAATACCCCAATGTATATTCTATGAGGCATGGGCTGGAGACAGGTACTCGGTTACTCTGATGGGCTGGTGACAGGTACTCAGTTACTCTGAAGGGCTGGTGACAGGTACTCGGGTACTCTGATGGGCTGGTGACAGGTACACGGGTACTCTGATGGGCTGATGACAGGTACTCGGGTACTCTAATGGCCTGGTGACAGGTACTCGGGTATTCTGATGGCCTGGTGACAGGTACTTGGGTACTCTGATGGCCTGGTGACAGGTACTTGGATACTCTGATGGCCTCTGACAGGTACTCGGGTACTCTGATGGCCTGGTGACAGGTACTGGGGTACTCTGATGGGCTACAGATAGGTACTCAGGTACTCAGATGGGCTATGACAGGTACTCAGGTACTCAGATGGGCTGTGACAGGTACTCGGGTACTCGGGTACTCAGATGGGCTGTGACAGGTACTCAGGTATTCAGATATACTGTGACAGGTACTCGGGTGCTCAGATGGACTGTGACAGGTACTCAGGTACTCGGGTACTCAGAGGGGCTGTGACAGGTACGCAGGTACTCAAATGAACTGTGACCAGTACTTGGGTACTCAGATGGGCTGATGACAGGTACTCGGGTACTCTAATGGCCTGGTGACAGGTACTCGGGTATTCTGATGGCCTGGTGACAGGTACTTGGGTACTCTGATGGCCTGGTGACAGGTACTTGGATACTCTGATGGCCTGTGACAGGTACTCAGGTACTCTGATGGCCTGGTGACAGGTACTCGGGTACTCTGATGGGCTACAGATAGGTACTCAGGTACTCAGATGGGCTATGACAGGTACTCAGGTACTCAGATGGGCTGTGACAGGTACTCGGGTACTCGGGTACTCAGATAGGCTGTGACAGGTACTCAGGTACTCAGATATACTGTGACAGGTACTCGGGTGCTCAGATGGACTGTGACAGGTACTCGGGTACTCAGAGGGGCTGTGACAGGTACGCAGGTACTCAAATGAACTGTGACCAGTACTTGGGTACTCAGATGGGCTGTGACAGGTACTCAGGTACTCAGGTACTCAGATGGACTGTGACAGGTACTTGGTACTCAGATGGGCTTTCACAGGTACTCGGGTACTCAGATGAACTGTGACAGGTACTCAAGTACTCCGGTACTCAGATGGGCTGTGACAGGTACTCAGGTGCTCAGGTACTCAGATGAACTGTGACAGGTACTCAGGTACTCGGGTACTCAGATGTGCTGTGACAGGTACTCTGATGGCCTGGTGACAGGTACTCGGGTACTCTGACTGGCTACAGATAGGTACTCAGGTACTCAGATGGGCTGTGACAGGTACTCAGGTACTCGGGTACTCAGATGGACTGTGACAGGTACTCAGGTACTCGGGTACTCAGATGGGCTGTTACAGGTACTCGGGTACTCAGATGAACTGTGACAGGTACTCGGGTACTCAGATGGGCTGTGACAGGTACTCAGGTACTTGGGTACTCATATGGACTGTGACAGGCACTCAAGTACTCCGGTACTCAGATGGGCTGTGACAGGTACTCAGGTGCTCAGGTACTCAGATGAACTGTGACAGGTACTCAGGTACTCGGGTACTCAGATGTGCTGTGACAGGTACTCAGGTACTCGGGTACTCAGATGGGCTGTAACAGGTACTTTGATGGGTGATGACAGGTACTTTGATGGTTGGTGACAGGTACTTTAATGTCTGGTGACAGGTACTTTGATGGGTGATGACAGGTACTTTGATGGCTGGTGACAGGTCCTCTTTATTAGGGGGGAATCAGTGTGGTTGGCGTGCACTGTGAGCGGTAACGAGATGTTACCACACTCTCCTTCTCACACACGATTGGTGTGTGAGGAGGAGAACCCGATAACATCTCTTTACCACGGTTTGTTGATATTCTGTGACCGGCTGTGATTGTACACAGCCAGTCACATAGTAAAGAGCCAATTTCATTGGCTCTTTACTGCGATCTGGATTGGGCTGTGTCAGGGTGACAAGCCTCGTCCTGATCGCCACTCTGTGTGCGCCCTAGGGGGCAGTACATGTGACCGGCTGTGATTGGGCACAGCCAGTCACGTGGTAAAGAGCCATTTTTTATTGGCTATTTACAGGGATCTGGGATGGGCTGTGCCCGAGGGACATATCTCATCCCTGATCGCCAGGCTGCAGGCCCCCGGGGGCCCGCAGGAATGGCGAGAAGCCGAGGATGTCATATGATGCCCTCCCAGGATGGGAGATCCCATCTGCGGACGTCATTTGACTATAGCCCAGTATTGAAGTTGTTAAGCTGTAATTTTTAGTTAATCAGTATCACCACCATGCTTTTCCTGAAGAAGCCGGAATGGCAAAACATATAGAATTGCAAGCGTGTTGAGAAATTCCTCTATGTTTGGTGTATGTAAACATGTGGTTGTAATGATATTTTTAATCAGATTTTTGTAAACAACAGTCTTTTTGTGTAATGACTTGTCCTTGCACCTAAAAAGTCCCACCTTCCTATTTTGCTCCCTGGCAGTTTCTGACATTAAGGGATGTTGGTGCCAATAATACTCATGATCTAGTCTTGCCCACAAATTGACATATTGAAATATATAGTACTGTGCAAAAGTTTTAGGCGGGTGTGAAAATTTTTTCTAAATTAAGAATGTTTTCAGAAATATAAGTATTAATTAAATTAATAAGTTTATTTGTATCAATTAACAAAATGGAAAGTAAATGAACAGAAGAGAAATCCAAATCAAATCAATGTTTGGTGTGACCACCCTTTGCCTTCAAAACAGCATCAATTCTTCTAGATACACTTGTACACAGGTTTTGAAGGAGTGCAGTAGGTAGGTTGTTTCAGACACCTTAGAGAACTAACCACAGATTTTCTGTGGATGTAGGTTGCCTCAAATCCTTTTGTTTCTTCATGTGTTCCCAGACAGACTCTATGATGTTTAGATCAGAGCTCTGTGGGAGCTAAACCCTCAGTTTCAGGCAGGGCCGCTGATAAGGCAGTACAACCAGCCCTCCTGTAGGGGGCTGAGCCTCATCAGTCCAAAAGGGGGCCCGGGCACCTGCAGGAGTGGAGAGCCGACTCTCCTGCCTTGTGACTCCTGTGAAACCCCTGCAATGCTGCTGCCTTTCTCCCTCCTGTACGTACATGCCCACAGTTCCTTTATTTAGCAAGCTGTCCTATTCTGCCTTTGTTCTCGGGCTGTGTCCCAATTTTGGAGCAGCAGGGACAGCTGCAGAGTCTCTCTTTGCCATTGCCATGAAATCTTTACTGCTGCCGGGTCTTGAAACTTTCCTTTCCCCCTGTGATTGGCAGTGTTATCTCTTGCAAGAGGAAAGATCGAGGTAAGAAGTTCCCTGTCTTCTCCTTCCTGAGTCCTGAGCTCTGCTCTGCCGACCTCCACACTGTGCTCTGTGTGCATTGTAACCTGCAGTGCCTGAATGTTGTATTGCTTCTGCTGGAAGAGGTTGAGTGGGGGGATGAAGCTGCAAAAAAGTTCAGGATTCAGAAAGGGGGAGAATGTGCCAGGAGGCAGCCTAGAACTGCAGGTAGACACTGGCTGCCACTGCAATGTTGGAGCAAGGGGCCAGTGAATATGCCTCTGCCTCCACCTGACAGACATCGCTGCACCAGCCATTTCTATATGACACCCTTAAGGCCCTATTCATACTTAGCATAGTGGGAATGCATGTTCCGGCTCACATTTTTTTTAGCCTGTTTTTCACACATAGGACAGTCCAGAATGGACTGCCGTACATTTGACAAATGCACCATAGAATGCTCTTTTCAGGCATGCAGCTTTGCAAGTTTGCCACATGACAAAACACAAGTCTGCTAAATGTTTTTGGGGTGCCATTAACAATTAATGGCATCACAATCACTATGCGAGTTTGCAGTGCATTTATAAAATGTACTACAAAGCATGCATTTACCATGCACTTTGTCACATATTTAGGAAATGCAAAGTGTGAATGCGACCTAAGGACTCTTTCACATGGACAGCTGAGCCATGGATATACCGCCATCCCTGGCTGCGCACCCAAATACTAAAAATACAGTCAGACAGGGCTGTATACATGCTGTGGCTGCTATGTTTTACTACACAGCTGTGGTATTTTTAACAGAGTGTGGAAGGCAGCACCACCTATCAAACTCCCTGTTGAGTTCAATGAGGCCGCTCTGCAACTGCAAGCCAAACACTTGGCTCACAGTCGCAGTGCAATCTCACAATGTAAAATTACCATTCTGCAATTTTAAAAAAGTATAACAAAATCAGGGGGTGGCTGTAGAACAGGTATAATTTCATGGCTGTAAAACTGCATTGCAATTGCATTTTAGCAAAAATTTAATTTGATATGTTCGGGAGGGGGGGGTCTGTCAGGTAGGCTGTACGGGGCCCTGTGATTTCTAACAGCAGCCCTGCTTCCAGGACTCCACCATGCTCCACTTTTTCCTGCAGACACTCATTATTGTACCACTCTCCAGCTCTTCAGCAAACTAACTGCCTCCTGCTACAGCCAAATATTTCACATTTTGACTCACCAGTCCAGAGCACCTGCTGTCATTTTTCTGCACTCTGGTGCCTATGTTTTAATGCATAGTTGAGTCACTTAGCCTTGTTTCCACATAGGAGGTGTGTTTTTTTGGCCACAATTTTTCCACGAAGGCCACTTTTGGCCAGAATTCTTCAGTAGCTGAATGTACCTGGGTACCACTTGTTTCTGCCAGTTGTATGCTGATGGCACTGCTGGACATCTTCCAGTGTCGAAGAGTTAGTAAGTATGATGTGTCTTTTATCTGCTGCATTACTTTTCTTTGGCTAACCACTGTGTCTGTGATCCTCAATGTTGCCTGATCAATGGTAAACTCAATGCTGAGAAATAAAAGCAAATACTTATTCATCATGCTATACCATCAGGGAGGCCCCAAATTTATTCTGCAACAGGACAACAACCCCAAATATGCAACAAATGTCATTAAGAACTATCTTCAGCATAAAGAAGAACAAGGGGTCCTGATGGTTTGGCCCCACAAAGTCTTGATCTCAGCATTATCAAATCTGGCTGGGATTACAGAAGGATTTGAGGCAGCCTACATCCACAGAGGATCTGTGGTTAGTTCTTCATGATTTTTGGAACAACCTACCTGCTGAGTTCTTTCCGCTGTGTGCAAAAGCACTGTGTGTACCTTGAATATTTGATGCTGGTTTGATGCCAAAGGGTAGTCACACTAAATATTGACTTGATTTTGATTTTTATTCTGTTCGCTCACGTTGCACTTGCACTGTAAATTAATTAAAAACAAACATTTAAAATATATATTTTTGAAAGCATTCTTAATTTACAGCATTTTTCACACCTGCCTAAAAGTTTTATACAATACTGTATGCTGGTACAGTATGGTAATTATCAGATACTTATTCCGTTAATGCCGCCTTCTAGTGGCCTTTTATGTGGGCTTTATTGCAGGGAGGCTGTGCAGCCTCCCAATCATGTGACTGCTGTGAATGTCTTTCAGCAGTCACATGATTGTGAGCCTTGCCGTCTAAAGCCATGTCCCAGAACTATCTGTGACAGCTCAATTGGTGTGCTGGGAATTTGTAGTGATAGTACTCTCAGCATAAAACCTCAGACCACTGTGGTAGAGTTGCCACCTCATCCCTTTAAACCCGAACACATATTAATTACACAGGTTCTGTGGCTAATTGAATCCATATAAGGCATTAAGTGAGTTTAGTTACCACCTTAATCAGCTACAGAACCTGTGTAATTAATATGTGTTCGGATTTAAAGGGATGAGGTGGCAACCCTACACTGTGGGCACATACTGTATGCATGGCAGCTGGTCATTAAGATCCACTCTACATGCTTCCTTATTTATATGTTACACAGTTGGGAAAAAATAAACTGTATATAAGGACAAAATAATAAATAAATTAATGTAGTGCATATCTGCCATGTATGCACATTTCCTTATGTTTTAGGCCTCATGCACACTGGGCATTTAGTCCTGGTGCATGGGGCTTTGGGGTTCACCTTTAGGGTAAAGGGCAGAGGTCCTGTACAGCCCTGCTCCCACCAGTGTGTTAAAATCTATTAGAGTCTGACAGCTGCTGTGGCTAGACTTGGCTGGGTGGTGCACTTAACAGTACCAATGTTTAGGACAGCATTCTCACAGAGATGAATGCACAAAACGCAGACTTCTTGCTTTGCAGGCATTTGTCCCTGGGTACATACTGCTATAAAAATTCATACAGGTAACTGTACTGTCCAACCTCATCCAGCTGCATCAGCTTTTAGACTCTCATATAGTTTAACAGGCTGCAAGGAGCATAGCTTGACATGATACCTGTGCCCTCTGCCCAGAGCTAAACATAAAAGCCCCACAGCTAAATGCCCAGTGTGCATAGGAACTACTGTATACCTTTAAAGACCCATCAAGTACAGAAGAATTCCAATTGAACTGACATAATTGTGCTTATTTTCTAACATTACCTTATGAATAATCTCAGTCCAGTACAGTTTCTGTTGTTAAACTACTGAACTAGATAGGAATGCTGACTGATGTCATTTACCACAGAAGCCAGTAGGAAATGAACTGTCATTTACCAGCAATATGCTTGCAGATTGGCCTTACAAGATTTGTCTCTTACAAGATTTCATTGGGGTTTGAGTTCTGTCGTCTGGGTTTGTGGATTTTTTCTAAGTGTTCAAACTTTGCCTGGTTAACTCTTCACTAACCTATAGCAGTAATATATGTTGGAAAATTGTAAATCCTTTCCCTTGATGAAAAATGTTGAAAAGTGTCCTGTACACTATAAACATGCAGTGTGAGCCCAATCCACTAATAAGTGTTGAGTCAGCCCACTTTAACCGCTTGTCGACTGCCCTACAGCAGATTTACTGCTACAGAGTGGCTGTTCTGTACAGAATCATATATATATATATATATATATATATATATATATATATATATGTGATTCTACACTTCTGGGTAGGGAGGGCTGCTTCTGATCGCCCTAGATATTTAACCTCTTCCCAGACAGTGTCATTAGTACGGTGACAGGGCATATTTTAGCACTAATTACTGTATTAGTGTCACTGGTCACCACAAAGTGTCAAAAGTATCAGTTAGTGTCAGATTGTCCGCCCAGGAGAGGTTGCAAAAACGTCCCACGTAAATGAAGCCTAAGTTGCTGATCGCCACCATTACTAGTATTAAAATAAATAAATAAAAATTCCAGTATATATACTATAGTTTGTAGATGATATAACTTTTAGACAAACCAATCAATATATGCTTATTGAGATTTTTATTTTACCAAAAATATGTAGCAGAATATATATTGCCCCAAATTTATGAAGACATTCGATTTTTTACATTTTTGATTGGATATATTTTATGGCAGAAAGTTAAAAATATTATTTTTTTGTTTTTTTTAAATTGCTGGTCTTTTTTGTTTGTAGCGCCAAGAAATGAAAAACCCACTGATGATTAAATACCACCAAAATAAATCTCTATTTGTGGGGAAAAAAATGCCATAAATTGTATTTGGGTATAGCGTTGCATGACCATGCAATTGTCAGTTAAAGTAATGCAGTGCAATATCGCAAAAAATGGCCTGGTCATGAAGGGGACTAAATCTTCCCAAGGCCAAGGTCATATGAACTTCACCTACATTTAATGTTTGTCATCTCAACTGTATTTATATACTTGTGGTCTCAGTTTTCATTCTGCCAGGCAAACATTTTGGAACACTATTCCATTCAGTTAAGTTAGCTAGGAGTGCCTGCTTATATAGCAGCCAATTTGTATCATCATGTATACTGCAGTGGGAATAGCTGAACTGTGCCATGAGGATTTTAACAATATTTGACAATATTGTCATTAACTCTTGAATTCATAGTTCAAATTTTGCATATCTAATTCTGTAATTTATTGCTGTGATAAACATTATGACCGTTTACAGCAACCCTCTTATACCATGTATTTCTTTGTTTTAACTCAGCTCTATTGCCTAAGCAAAGACCATATCTTATGATTCTTTACCTAGGTTTCAGCTCCCATGACCTAATTTTTATTGTCTTGGTCCAATTTCTGATTTCTCATGATGACCTGGCTTGCCCCTAACCATGATTTCTGCCTGCTACCCATCATGATCTCTGCCTGTTTTGTGCAATTTCTGTTTTCTGCCTTTCCTGACCTCTTTCTCGTCTTTGACTATGTTCTCATCCCCTAGTCTGTGCTTCGTCCCTTTTCTGCCAACTATCAGCTGTTGCCAGTCCCAGTGTTCTCTAAAAGCTGTAACCTGGAAACCATTCTACAATGGGGGCGATCACCCCTTGGGGTGTGCTGGTGCATACTGAGCAGCTCCTTAGAGTCTTTTCTCCTTAGGGCCTACATTCTTCTGGTGAAGCAATGGGTCAACCACCACCATGACACCCACTCCCCCTTCCTCAGTATTAGTTTGATCAATTCTGAGCTCTTTTAAACAAATAACAGCCTCATTTGCATATTCAGTGGTAGACTCAAAAAAATCAAGCTAGCATGTCAAGAAGCCTGACCCGCTCTTGGTCTATTGACCACAAGGGAGTGAAAGAAAGAATACAGGTTGCAAGATCTCTATTGTCCAACTGTAGTTTTCAATAAATTACATTGAATGGTAAGTGGTGCTATACAGGCCCGGACTGGCCATAGGGCACACCGGGCACTTACCCGGTGGGCTGGGGGCCACCGGGCTACATGTGCTTGTGGGGCCAAGACAGCTGAGCTGCTCCTTGAGCCCTCGCCGCTCACCCGGCCTCTCTGTGGCTGGCTGGCTGGCCGGCCAGCCACCATTACAGTTCGGCTGGGGGTGGAGACTACAGGTCACGTTACCTGTGACCATGAAGAGGAGAGTAGATCTACATGAGACGCGGCTGCTGGACAGAGGGAAAGTGGGTGTGGCTCCCCATGTGTGTGCCTGGATATGAGGAGCAGCTGCATACACAATAAAAGAATTCATCTCTTTATTTTTCTCCTACAGCCTCTGAATGCCTGCTTCTCATTCTCTGCCCCCCTGTGCTCTTCACCTCCCGTGTTCTCTGCCCCTGCTTGTGCTTTCCAGCCCCCCATGGTCCCCATCCCCCTCAGTGCTCTCCGAGCCCCCCTGTGCTCTCCGGCTCCCCCTAGTGCTCTCCACCCCTGTGCTCTTCACCTCCTGTGCTCTTCACCCCCTAGTGCTCTCTGGTCTCCCTAGTGCTCTCTGTTCCCCCTAGTGCTCTTCACCCCCCTAGTGCTCTCCACACTCCCCATGTTTTCAACCCCCCCATGCTCTCCGTGCCTCCCAGTAAATATGCCAAGGGCTGCTCAGTCTAAAATGCCCATTGCCTATTTTGCCTAATGCCTATTTTTTGTCCCAGTCCGAGCCTGATGCTATATACAGTCTTTCAAAATCTATAGATATACTGCAGTAGAATCCCAAATCCATAAATACTTAAAAAAAAATCACTATATCCACCTGATAGTGAGCACTCCCTGCTCCAGACAATCCATGGAGCAGTTTACCAAATGCTGAGACCTCAAGATGATAGGAGGTCAGATTAAGCTTGTGTGGAGGTATGACAAGATAGATGGTTAAGTCCAGGCTCCCAATAATACGCCCTCTCCTTCCAAGATTAGTGTAGTTTTCACTTTTGATACATTATTATGAAGTTTCAAGACATATGAAGTGTACATTTTAACTGTGTGTTGTACACAGTATGAAAGTATGACACAGAAATCTCATTGATTGTTTCACAAAGACTAAGCTTATTAAAGCTATATTTCCTCTAAAGTGAAAGCAAGTATATGAAGAATGTAAACTCCTGATTAGAGTTACAGTCTAGAAGATATTAATTACATCAGATATTGACCAATAGCTTGAAAATGCAGATGGAAGTACAAATGGGTAGAACAGAATTAATATAGTAAGAGATAACAATAGACCTCAGAATGTAGTGTTATAGCTTTATTAGACTTTTGTGTGGGAGTGCATTATGAGAGTGATTATTGTAGTTTGAGCATACCATTTTTAAATGTGCTGATATTAATATTTTGGTTGTAACTAAAAAAAGCACTGTTTTTGATTTTGTAAGGTAGGTTTTTGGTGTTGAATATTATTTAGGATGAACAAAGTTACTGGCTCCAAATTCGGTGAGTACTCTTAAAGGAATACTTAAATGAATTCAATAAATTGTATTATATGATTTTTTTATTCATTACATTTAGGAATTAAATGTTTCATATTCGCTAGTTTCAGCCAACAAAGAGCATGCACAAAGCTACCCCCATTTTTTTTTTTTTACCAAGCTGACTCACTAGTGACGTACTAATGAATAGCTTGAATATCCAATGTCATTTTAAACCCTGCTATTTGCTTCTATTCATAGCACAAATACAGCAGAATTATTTGGGGGGGGGGGGGGACAAACCTCTTCCTGTCTACCTATTCAAACAGAAATAGTCCATAAAAAAACTGTCAGAATTGGATTTATTTTACAAGCAAGTCTAGAATGTTCTGCAAGCAAACTTTGGCAAAGTTTCCCTTTAAAATAAATATGCACTTTATTACTGTTATGCCCCTCCCACCACATAAGTACTTTACTTCAGGCACTGCCTGGCTGGATCACAACTGGACGGTCGGCAGGACAGTTGGCTTCACCTTCATTGTGCTCTATAGAACATATCCTCTAGCCAACTGAAAATTGCCCATGTCTTAGTTCCTTTCATAGTGTTTCCAAAGATCAACAGCAATCCCTGGTGCATGCACTGAGTACCAATATTACCCTTTATAGCAGAATCTGAGGCATATATGAGTTTCAATGTGCAGGTCACAGAATACATGTGTAGTACAGTGTAGCCGAGGCCTGCCATCATGAAGACAAATAGGCTGTTAATTTTACAAGTACAATTTCCATTATCTTAGTGAATGTAGAGAGAATTCTCAAAAATACAAAATCATATGCAAAGAAAATAAAAATCTTTATTTTCGCTTGCACCTGATTGGATAATAGAAGTTAGCAAAGCTTTACCTCATCCACCAAATTGAGTGAAAATTCCCTTGCAAAGGGAACAGACTATTTAACTTCATCAAATCAACCCTCAGGTGTCTATGATCATGTGGGAAGGGGGGGAGTATATTTAAAGTGGGGGTCCACCTATCTATCGTTTTTTTTTTTTTTTTTAGTTCATTCACAAACTTTTCTTCTCAGCATTACATGCTCACATATTGTGTGTAATATGTCCGCCTGTGTCAGATTTAGTCGGAAAGAATAACTTATATTATTCACTGCAGGCGGTTTCCATCTTCATTGTGGGCATTTGAAGCCCACAAGCATTTATTTCCTGGATGTGGTGAATGCTGTGCTCCCAGCATTCACCGCTTGTTCCCGCACATGCTCAGTGGCATCCTGGGAAGCCTGAGACTAGCTCCCAGGAGTCTGGGAGAGGCTAGAAACACGCCTACTCCCATGGGAGGAGAACCAGGAAGTGCAAAGAAGAATAGAAAAATAAAAGGTAATTACGGCGATTTAAATTTTTTTTAAACGGCATGTCAGCATCTAGGCAAGGAAGAGAATACATACAGATATTGTTCAAAATTTGGGTGGAACCCCGTTTTAAGTGAGTATTGATCCTGTTATACACAGATTTATACTCAATCTACAGTTTTCTGTAAACGTACATTCTCTGTAGCTGGGAGGATCAAACTTACTTGTCAAGATTAAATGTATGTCTGTATGACTACTCTATCTGTAACACAACTTCCCTTGCTGGATTACCTTAAATAGTTAAAAAAAAAAAAAATAATAGTATCTATAGGGATTTGACCTGGAAACAAAAAAAACTTGTAGACTAAAACTAGAAAAATTTCAGTGCCCAAAGGATCAGAGGGGTCTGGCTGCCCCTAACCCTTGGATATATTTTATTTAATTACATTTCCTACATATTGCAGGGTGAAGTGGGGGAGTTATTCACCCCCTATATTTTAATGCTCTTCAGATGTTTTCAATGGCTTGAATTCATTCTATCAGTTAGAAACGTTGTATGTAAGAACCTTCTCAGCCATGCCCACTGTATGCCTTATTGATAAGATTTGGGAATTAGCCAAACAACTTTTGGGTATTGATAACTTCATTATTTATAGGATAATGACAAATTAGCAGTGATTGAATTTCAAAGCTTTCAGAACTGAAAAATGGCAGGTATTTTGACCATCTCTCAAATATATAAAGAGGAACTTCCCTATTCTAATACATTCTATTTTCTTTTTACACAAGATTAGCTTTTATAGATAAATTCAACTTTCCAATGCACTACAAAGCTCAACTGGGCCCCACAGGTCCCACTATATATCTCAACCCTGTATTTGATGAGCTGGGCAAAACAACAAGCATAAAGGGTATGATTTCCAATATGTATTCTCAATTTGTGTCCAAGTTCCCACTAAAGTTAAAAATAAATTAAATAAAAGCATAGGAATCTGACCTAGGGAATATGTCAGTTAATGACTGAGAAGGTATTTTGCAGAAACCATTTTATGTATATACTCTTGTCACAGGTTGACCCAGGCTTTTATTTTGCAAAGAACTTCCCAAACACCTGAATTTTAACATCTGATTAAAATAAAATGACAAACTTTTAGATCTTAAAACTTATTGTCAGTTATTATGAAATATATTTATCTCTATATAATTCCAGAGGAAGGAGCTTTAGAGCTTTGAAAATTTGTATTTCAATTATTTACATTTTGCTGAAATCTGTATCACTTTGACAGGCCATTTTGCTTTTTTACCTGTATATTTTTTATTATTTGTCACCCTTTTCTGCTTGCTACATACAAATAATGGGTAATATTGATAGAAGATCAATTTAAAATGTGTAAATTGACCTAAAATTTCCCTAAAGGCATTATAGTCCAACTTTAACATAGCTGAATACCTTAGAGCAAAATAAATATTCAGTTTAATTAAGTATGAAAATAAATATAACACACAATATCCTCATACATTCAGAATCTCTGTCATCCAAGTTGTTTTTCTGTTAGGAAAAGAGTGGACTTCATGTTGAAAAATGTTTCTGTAAACTCCTCAATGAATCAATCACAAACTTAAAAAAAAGTATTTCAAACTCCTACTGCAATCGTTTATGATCTGGATCTAAAAGTTAAAGGCTTACCCAAACCATAATATTTCCACCAACATGTTTTACTTTTGGTATGAGGTTCTTCTCCTGAAATTCTTTGTTTAGTTTACACCAAACACGTCTTCTGTTACTGTGACAAAAAACTATGATTCATTAGTCCACATCACATTGTTTTAGAAGTCCTTGTTTTTGCCTGTATGCTCAGTTGCAAACCGTAATTTTGAACAGGAAAGGACTTTTTTCCTGGCACATCTCCCATTCAGGTTAATTGGTGCAATCTCTTTAAAATTGTAGATACATGCAATTTGATACCAAGTGTTTAAGTTACCTGCAGATCCTGTGATGACATTTTGGAGTTTCTGAGGACTTCTATTAGCATCTAATAGTTCGGTAATGGTGCCAGGTTATAAAAATGTGTTTCTGTGTAAACTGTGTCCCTGGAATTACCTCCAATTACAAACATGATGAACTTCACTATCAGTAATTAACCAATATAAGAAAATGTAAAGCTGGCTAAAGATAGATCTTTTTTTTGTGCAGCAGACTGAATGAAAAAAAAATACAGATTCTTTCATCCACAAAAGCAAAGAGGATAGAGGAATCCACTCAGCTGAGACATTGTATTTTGACAGAGGGGGTCTCCGAACTCAGAATACACTAAATGGCTGCAACTGCGGATCAAGAAAAATTTTGCAACAAGTCTGTTCAACAGAAGTCAATCATTAGATTGACTTCTTTCAAGTGGGAGCAGCCACACATGGATTGAAATGTGTCCAGTCCCTGCTGAATAGCCACATTTCATATCCATTTATGAGCATCTTAAGAAAATTGGTTATTCATTATGAGAACTAGTAAATGGGGGCTTTAGACTCCTTGCTAATTCACTGTAGGAGCACATGACAATGCAATATTACACTATAATATCTTCTTCATAAGCCAGTGATGTTAATTCCCTGCTCCATTAAACAAATAACAATAGGTTCCGTATTGAGATTTGTGTACTGCTGACTTGAGATGGTCTACTGATCATTTAGTAAAGTGTCTGTAGTTTACAAATGAGTGTATCTACTTGCAAAATGAATCAGGGTGTCGTGTTCTGAGATCAAGCCTATGGCTGTAGCAGTAGAGAGATTCATGCAGTAGTCAGTTAGATAAATACACAAGCAGATCCCCCTAGTGGATGACGCGGGGTCTATGCACTAGCAATATGTGTTTAAATTGACAAAAAATGGTGCCAGACAATTTGCAAATAGTGATGAGTGAACCTGCCCCTTTAAAAGTGAATAAACCACTCTAATTAAATAAATTATTAAACACAAAAATAAAGATATGGCGCTTACTCAAATATCAGCTTAAAACAAAAAGTGATCAACTTACATAAACAATATATAGTTGAGAAAAGCACCAAAACTAAATTCCAGAATTTTTTTGTGTATACATATATGAGCCTAATAAAATTCCTGAAAAATATCTTCACCAAGAAAAAGAAGTCCAATCACCGTGATTTAAAGGAAATAAAAAAAGCACATAATGTCCTTCAAATGATGCTCCACCACAATTTGTGTGTGAGAAATACAAACTCACCAAAGCTATATAATAAATAAGAAAAAGTAAATGTTGCAATGCCCACTTACATTCAAAAGTGCTACAGTATGTGTTAGCACCAACATGTACAGCTTGAAATCTGGCGTGCAGATTAATTTCAAGCTGTACATGTTGGTGCTAACACATAGCACGTTTATGTGAGTTGATCACTTTTTGTTTTAAGCTGATATATAGCGCCATATCTTTATTTTTGTTTTTAATAATCTATGCACTAGCAAGCCCTCACTGGAGCTCCTAATGGTGGAGATGGGTTGCACTGAATGCTAATGCCAGGTTGTGACCCTCTGGATTGTTCCAGCAGTAAGAGAGCAAATGGGAGTCAGGTAGTGGATGAACCAAATAGGGAACAAGCAGAAGTGTAATCAATGAACAAGCCAATCTAGATGGGCTCAGGCAAAAGCGTAATTGATGAACAAGCCAAAAGATCAGTAACGAGTAGTAGCTGGATGCAATCGGCAGTCGCAGAAACATTGTCAGTGAACAAACCAAAAGTCGATAACGAGTGGAAGCATTAATACAGCAGCAGGTATGCAGGCATGCAGGACAGCAGCAGTTATGCAAAGGAGTAAGATATCGGCTGGAGAGAGCACAATAATCTGTCAAACAAGAAGTGCAGAGACATGGTATCATGTACCTGATAGCAAAGCCTGATATGATGAGGAAGGCCTCTCTTACACCTTTGAATCATGGCCCCTGATAGTGTAGACAGAAGGTGCAGGAGTACAGAGTGGCACGAGTGCCTGTAGGTCCTGCTAGCAGCAGGACAAGGTTCCACACTGGGCAAGAAAAGTCAGATGGCTTCAGCAAGCAGGCAAGAAGCTGGTACTGGTTACAGCAGACAGAGTAGCAGAGTCAGGCAGGCCGAGTCATTCACAGACAGGATGGATCGAGCACACTGCACAGACAGGAATGTGGTCAGGAAACAAGCCGAGTCTAGAACCGATCAGTGAAGCAGGAGCCAAAGGAGTAGACAGAAGCAGAGGTCAAGGGACAAGCTGAGGTTGATGCAGGTGGAGTTCAGAGAATGGTCAAGACAAGCCGGGTCAGAAACTGGAAGCAGGGTACAGGTTCACAGAATCACAGGTTACACAGGAGGCTGAAGACAAAGCAGCACTGATCCTGAGCAATGGCTAAGGTTCAATAGCCTGTTTGGCACCAGCATCTGTCAGAGGTGTACTCAAGTGCCAGCATTAGCCAGTGCCCAATTCTTGCTAACATGAAAGGGAATATGTTTTAGCCTATGTATAGAAGTTGTAGAGTTATCTTGTCTACTAGCATGTCTATCCTGACACATGGCTTTCATAGAAAGATCATGGAAACTGCAAAGAGTTGAATGTTCATCAGAAACCAGATACAGAATAAGGTTTTCCAAGGAATCAGGCAGGGAGCTGTTCAGCATCTCAGGTGACGCAGCGAGAAAAGCCACAGCACAATGCAGAAGTCCCAGGTTCAGATTCTGACACAGGGATCCTGTAAGCTTACTGTGATACAAATCCCAGGTTTTTTTTATATGTACTGTATATATTTATTTTCAATTTTTTTTTTTTTACACTAAGACAAAAGAGAAATAAGGCATAACCAGGCATAAACATACATAATCATAAATAACCAACAGAAAAGATATCAGCAAGTTACAACCAAAGAGTGCCTAGACAAAATGCATAATGGCTGACCAGAGTGAACATCAGCAAATATTTGCAAAGATCATATCCCAACCTATTGGTCGTACAACAGAATGGTGGATGAGGGGAGAAACGTCCAGCTGAAGGAATAGTACTTCTAGCCAACTCATCAGTGGTAATCTCAACCCCATCAGGTGCACTAGCATTCTAAACCCTAAAAGCATAATGATATAGGCTCTACGACAGAGCTGACATCAAATGTAGGATTCCAGATACCAGAATGCTTCGGCAGGAAGGGTGGATCAGGTCTATGAAACAGTGAGGAGGGTCATGTCCAGAGACATGAGCAGAAGCTTGGAGTTTAAGCTTTCCCAGTGCATTTGAGAGATTAGCCTTTGAATACCAATCCGTGAAATGAAAAGTGGTCAACAGTTCAGACTCTGAAAAGGAATGCTCTAAAAAAGCCCTCCATATTGCAAAAAACGCTTGGTGGGTCCAAAGTTTTGTCATGTACATGTAGGGTAGGGGGGTGTCATGGTGATACAGTGGTTTTCATGTCCTCCTTGTTTCCCTCCTCATTGGGCACCAAGCAAGGGTCACATGGGCTTCTGGGCTACTCTAGGCACTTTGTACAGGGTCTCTGTCACACACATGGGGTACCTTTACTTGAGCCATGCTCACAACCTGGTAGATGATAAACATGAACAAACCCTAGGAAACTCTCTTGATGTCATATACACCAACTGTCATTTGTGAATATACTGTAAAAGGGACACACAGAGCTAATGCCCTCTCAATCTGTGCAGTGTATCACTACTACCTCACTTTCAGTAATGGTATGGGGTCCCTCCATGCACCTGGCACAGACTCCATGCATGCACTTCACTTAACTCTTCCTCTTCTGTACCTGTGTACAGGTTGAGGGCCTTGGTGTTGCAGATCAGCTTTTGTTGCTGTAGGAAATGAATCACAGCCGAAGAGGCTATCTCACCTGCCACATGTACACATCTGACAGGCTGCTAGAGAAACCTTTGTTACCCTTGGTAACCACTGTATCTTCACACTTATTAACTCTTGTCCATTATCTTCACACTCCAATCTGTTTTGTGACCTGAGCTGTAGTGTCAAAAGTTAGCCTACAATTTCCTGCTTCTGTATTCTTACCTCCTTGCTGTAGTGCTTCCCTGATTCCTTTCACATGTGTAGTTTGGCTGTATGGGCATCACCTGCTATTCTGTGGGTTTTTAGTTCCTTCCCTTCTATCACTTTCTGGCCCGCCTCCTAGTTTGCTTTTATATATATATATATATATATAAAACATGGTCAGTCTAGCCCATATTGACTGAGCATGAGCAACTTCACAGTTCTCTGAGCTCTCAGTCGCTTGTTACTTGTGTATCCTGTGCCTGACTTCCCATGTACTGACGCTGGCTTCATTCTCCATCTGTGCTTATTTGCTGCCCATCCTGACCTCGGCTTGTCTCCTGGATTTCTTTTGTCTCCTTCTGTTTTTACTCTGCACAAATGAGTGGACTCTGCATCCTCAGCTGGGCATCCCTTGGGGTTGTGACCTGATTCCAGCTTGCTGCAAGTCCCCCCCCCATCAGGGGCTCTGGTGAATAAGCAGGCTTGGGCTTAGGCTCAGCGCCGTGGGGAACCCCGAGTTAGCGCTCCACAAGGGCTCTCTACCACAAACGTTTGACATGTAGACTATATGTGCCAGTTACTTACATTGCACACCTTTAGTAAATTCAGACCAGGAAAAGGCAAAGTTTCAAAAAGTTTTACTGAAGAATAAATTAACATTATGATAATAAAAGGTAACAGTTTGAAATAAAGTGCATACATTCCCCTGGTATCCCGAATTTCTAACTACAGGCTTGTGGCTGCCCAAGTCTACCTGCTTAGGTTAAGTCCATAATTGGAGTCCATAGTGGGTTAAACTCTGATTCCAGCAATTCTCTGGTCCTCCAGACTCCGCCCCGCCAAACAGAAAACCTGGGAACACACTTGACTCTTAGCTTCCCGATTAGGTAGTGTAAATGGGCAGCCAGAACTTCAACCTGCCTACATACAGTAGAGATTTTAGTTCCTTTTTAACAGCTGAGACAGATGGGACCATTGGCAAAGTCCAAGCCTTAACTGAAGCCATGCAGGCTGTCAATGGGCAGAGAAGAGTCCATACAGGTAAGGAGTAGACTTTTGAAGCAGAGGCTATAGGCATTTGCTCAGCATAGCCAAAGAGGCACAGAAGAGGGTCTTTGGATGAAAACCTGGATTTAATGAGTAGCTCTACTTATCCCTATTCACGCAATTCATCAAATCTCATTGTTTATAACATCTTTTTATAAAGTTAATATCTCTCTATAATTTATATGTTGCTGTGGAATTACGCATTGCAAGGCACTGACAGCCACACATATGACTTTCAGAGGAAGAGGTATGATAGAATTTGTAGTTCACAACAGCTAAAGTGTTGAAGTTGCCTATCCCGGACTATATTCTCCTTGATCTCTGTTAGGACATGTGCATGCAGCATAGCTGCGAATCTGATGTCAAGTCAAATTCAGGTAAATACACTTTATGCATTAAAACATTTTTTTTTTTATAATAATACAAATATATTTAACAAGCAGCACTATAATGTAATATAATGCGAACAAATGAGCATGTAATCAGGGATCAAAGATAAGAGGACAGAACGGGAAAGTTTGGTTAGTTCTGCTAATCTTTGTCTTTGCTGTAATACATTGTATTCACTTTCCTGGGAAAGTTAAGTATAGCAATAGGGTCACTTTAAAGACAACTTGTTCCTCCTTAATCAAAATGACCGCACCAAAAAAAAATGCTGTAGATAGACAAATTAAGTTGTTTTTAGTTACTTGTCTTTGTTTTTTCCTACACTCCATTCTCACTACTTTGTTCCCTCTGCAGAATGCTGCCATTTAAAGTGGAGTTCCACCCTGATTTTTTTTTTCAGAATCAGACTCCTCTAAACCTATGAAAAAACATTTGGAGGAAATTTTTTTATATACTTACCAGAATAGCCCTGTTGCTATGTAGTCCTCCTCATCTGCCACTTCCTGGTCTGCGGAGCTCCTCGTCACTTCCTCTCTCGCCTATGCTGCCCACAGACTCCTGGGAAATGATGACACATTATTTCCCAGGAGTCCATGGGCAGTACTGTGATCAAAAATCGTGTTATTTTCTGACAGGAAATGACACGGTTTAAGGTGGATCACAGCGCCGAGATGTGTTTATCTATGTTGCCATAACAAAGGGGCAGGACCTTCCTCTGTCACCTCCCATTGTTATGGCAACTTTAGAAACAATTGGCTCTACGGCCGTCAGTGAATTGCGCATGCGCGAGATCGAGAGGTGCATGCTGGTTACCCAGCATGCACCTCTCCAAGGCTTTTCCAGGAAGAGATATCGATTGGGCTTCACATGCCCACAATCATGATGGCAACAGCCACAACAGGATTGAGAAAATTGTCAGTAGTAAATTTATATTTTAGAAAGATCCACAATTAACCATGTATACCGGTAAGCGTTTTTTATTTTAAAAATGAATGATGCTCAGATCAATTTAAAATTTGGCCGGAACTCCACTTTAAGAAAAAAAAACATTGTCAGGGTCCTTTTTCCTTTTATCTACCAGTCCACTCTGGACATTTGTGCCAGATTTATGCAGAAACAAACAATAAATGCATTTTTTTCGTGAGATCTCTGGAAAAAAATCTATTCATTCTATTTTTTGACACAGATCTCACAGTTTACCTATGAGATTTGCCTGGAAGGCATTGGTAACCTAGACTTCCCAGGGGGACAGCTCTGATGCCCTGGCTATGTCATCAGTGCTTACGGAACACCAGAAACTGGGGAAAAACTGGGCATTTAATGTTTTTATTTTTTATATCATGTTAGGATTGGCATGCAGAACTGCATGCACAGGGGATTTATGAGTCTGGAAGGAAAATGGCCTGATTTCAAATTAAGATTTTCTCCAGGATCCCCTTTGAATTTTCTGTATGAACAGGACAAATAGGAGAAGTCATAAACTCTGCTCTCTGCTGCTTTCAGAGGTTTAACACAAATCACAGTGGTTACTGCAATATACTGTGCAGCAGGGACACGATTAACACAGATCACAGTGTGCTATAGCAATAAAGTGCACAGGAGGAGAGGGTTGACACATTGTGCTACTGAAATATATGGTGCAGGAGAAAGAGGCATTTACTAAAACCGGAGCACTCGGAATTTGGTGAACTTGTGCATGCTAGCCAATCAGCTTCTAACTTCAGCTTGTTGAATTAAGCTGTGACAATTAAAATTGGAAGCTGATTGGTTTCTATGCAGAGCTGCCCTTGATTTTGCAAGCTGCAGTTTTAGTAAATCTCCCCATTGTGTTACTGCAAGTAATTTGCAAAAGGAAGTCGCATGCTTTGCTCGGGGTTTGAGGCAGTTTAGCTTGTAGAGGGGTAAATTAGGAGAGGGCTCTTATCATCCTTTTCCACTGCTATTTGGGATTCAGAGTGCAGGTAGAGATGCCCGCTGTAGGCACAGTGATAGCCCAAGAAAATAGATCCCAGCTGCTGTACATGCCTGTATACAAACTTGACTTGCTAGATTGGAGGAGAAGATTTACATGAATCAGAATTAGCTGAGCCTTATGGTGTACTGCTACTCAGCCATACAATGAATGGGGAAAGGGCATATAATGTTTCAAAGTTATGTTCCATTCCTTTCCTTCTCTTCTCCACACTGGTTCTCAGTCAGAATCTCAACCCTCCAGGTCCCAGTTCCACCCTCAAGTGTTTACTTTCACTTCTGCCTGGTTGTGACTTCAGACTACAGTAGCAGACACTGAACTGGTGTTACTACATCACTGTACACAGCATGCAGCCTCATATCTCAGCTAATCATGAATCAGCTATGGGCTAGGAGATTTTGCATGTGCAGTACATTTGTTGACCGAAGAGATGTTTTTACTGGTGCTTGCTCCTGCCTACGGATGAGTCAAACATACCTGGGTTCAGTTTGATGTAGGTTACTAGTTCTTCCTAACAACCACAGTGGCTTCCTAACAACCAACCTTCAGGGAAACTGTCACATTTAGCAGAGGTAGTAATATTTCTGCTAGATTTATCACTTCCTGCCATCACCAGAGGTTCAACTCGGCCAAACAAAATTGGTGTTACTGAACCTCTGAACAACCAGATTCAGCAGCTCATCCCTACTCCTGTTCAATGACAATTTTGAATGGCAGACAAAGCCACTGATTTTTACAAACCGTCTATGAATTAATTGATAGCTAACAACCCTGCTTCTGGCTACTAAAACTTGCCTGGTTATTCTGAGATAAGTTCCTGTGGACAGAGAACATTCAGATTATGGCCTCCCAGTCAATCCTAGGGGGAACAACTTGAAGGTGGGAACACCTGAGGTGAAAACTGATAGTTGGAGCTGTTGTTGGAATCTGTGAGGTGAGCAAAGTGACATAGTCTTCTCGATTATGTTATTGTGAAAGCTTCTTAAAAGAGTGAGATATTAAGCATTTCTCAATGCCTGCAGCCCACCTGGGCTTGGATAGTATATGAGGGGTATGCCATGAGCTCAGGTTGGCTCTTCCCCTGGTGCTTGGGAAAGGAATTGAAATGCCATGGTGCAAATTATGGATTGTTCTGGCAAACAAATAAAGTACTTGCTATGCCACAAGTAGCCCTGCTGAGCCTAGAAAATGTCTTTTAAGAAACATGTCAATGGTTTACTTCAAATAAAAAATATCACAAAACAGTTCCTGCATCATCAAAAAATCTTATGCTACTGTATCATTGGACTGGTAAGTCGTTAGGAAATTAACTTTTATTTGAAAATGTTAGCACTTGAAAACACGTCAAAATGAGATGTGCATGTCTATTTCACTGTTTGGCGAATCAAGCTGAATGTCTGCTTCATGCTGCAAAATGATTATTAAAAAAGCCTTATAAAGGTATCAAGTTTGGAACTAGAAAAGACCAAAATAAAATTAAATGTAATTTTTTTATATATAGATTTCTATGAAGTATATCTAATCAATACCCAGCTGTATATGATCCAGCCCTGCAATCCTTGTACCTTTAGGACATAGCACATCTACAGTGCATCAGTGAGGAGGATCCAGACTGCAGCATTTGCCACACTAGCATCAGAACATTGTTCTAACTTTTAGATACTGTATAAGCAAGGCACACATACAGTATATATGGACAAGTATGCAATATTTATGAGGTGAGACTTTCAGCTGTCAAATAAGTTAAATCACTCAAAAGTGCTGACTACTAAACATTAAGTTATTTTGATTTTCTTCCTTCTAAAATTGCTTTCCATATTTCAGTCATTAATTTAAGTTTGATAATTTAACATTTTTACATCTCTATAAAAACAGTGGGATGACTACTGATTAATGGCACATTGGAGACAGTGTTAACATTTTGTTATTTTGCATGCTTATAAATGCTCCACAGGCTTGTTGTCAATACCCTCACAATAGTGGTTTAACCCTTGCTGATATTCTCTAGCTGTTTATTTGACTTTTGTCCCCTCACACCTAGAGCTTATTATCCAAGTTAACTCTTTACCCTTCTTTTGTCTTACATTTCCAAACACAGCATGTTATCCTCTACTATGCACACAGCATCATATCTTTCTCACCTAGTACAGCATAACACTGCTGTTTAATGATTTTTCCTAAGAGTTTTTCTTCAATCTTATTTCCACTCATTTGTTTATACTTCAGGTTGTCCACCAATTTTCCTAAACACAAATCAAAGAAACAAATAAAGTCAAGTGAAAAGGGGTTCACATAATTCAAATATGAATGATCTATGTAATAATTTGTCAGGATTTTGAAATATTTTCTAAAAATGTTGACATAATAGGCCTGAGTTACTAAAGACAAATGAACTAGATCAGAGATAAATCATCATGATACATTTACACTGTAAATACAAGGCAATGGCCATGGGACTTTGAATGAGGTAGGTCACTAAGTAAATACAACTTGGATACAATTAATTATTTATTATAAAATCCATGATGTACAAAAATACATTAAAAAGATATGCAATAATCATACAAACATATATAGTAAAATAATCATAGGGAAATCCATATATGATAAAACACCACACATTTGGTAATGTTCATAAAATGTCATAGTAGGATACACAGTTGGTCTGTAAATGAGCGGATATATCTTAGCATCCATGGAGCTCTACGCCTTTCATGGATCCTAGTAAGGTCCACTCATCAGGAGTTTGATGCGCTATGAATATACGTAAAAATAATAATCTCATGTAAGTTTGTAAAAAGGGGAGATGTAATATATGATTCTCCACAAGTAAAAGGGATAATATCAAAATGAGTAGCCTAGGGGCGTGGTGAATGCCCAGCGTGATGGCCACCTGAGTCTGGAGCGCCTCACACTTGGCGGGGAAATTCCAGAATAACTGAGCCCTAGAAGTCCACCAGCCTTTGCTTCTGTTGCCTGAAGCTGCAAGAAGTCTGGGGTTTCAGGAAAAGAGAGCTGCCACAGCTCCGTAAGTTATTGGTCTTCTTCCTGACAATGTCCCATGGGCTACAACAAAATGGCAGTGGTTCCTGCAATTCGTGGCCGCGGCCCTACCTCTAGTGACGGCAACAGCGCCGTCTTCCTGTATCCCACTTGCACTAAATGACACAGTATCTGGCTCAGGGGCTTCTACTCCCACATTAAATAGTCCAGCCAAATCAAAGCCCCGCAAGGAACCCCCACAACCATGTGAAGAGGAAATGCAGGGAGAGGCAGGCTCTGAAGCATATCCACCTCCGCTAACTCCCACTGTAGACCCAATTGTGGCATTTCCTACTACAGGTCAGCCAGTGTCAGATACAATGCTCAAAGACATGCTTCTCTCACTCAGAGCCTCATTGCAGGTTGGCATACTGACATGCATCAACCAACACATAGCTGAGATCCAAGAGCGGGGGGATTGGGTGGATCATGTAGAAAACTCATTAACCAAGTTTACTGAAAATTACAACACCCTTGTAGACTCCCACACAGCACAGACAGAAGATATTACCTGGATAAAAGCAAAATTAGCGGACCTGGAGGAAAGGTCTCGAAGGAACAATCTGAAAATCAGGGGTATCCCAGAATTGGTCCAATCAGCACAAATACCTCACTTTGTAAGAGATCTACTCCTGGCAGTTATACCGAATTTCACTTCCACAGACCTGACGATTGATAGGATACACCAAGTTCCTAAACCCTCATTCCTTCCTGCCGAGATACCTAGTAATGTTATTCTCAGAATCCATTTCTTCCAGGTTAAGGAACAGCTATTGGAAGCCTTCCATCTCCCATCACAGCTCCCGGAGAAAGCTTCTGGTCTCCGCTTACTGCCTGACCTCTCTCAATACACGTTACAGCAATGCAAGAACCTGCAAACTATCATGAAGGCCCTTCACAACGATAATTTGCCTTACAAATGGAAGTACCTATCGAAACTGGAAGTTACAGTACCTATCAAGGTTCCACAATAAAAGTTTCTTCTCTGGAAGAAGGCCTGGCCAAGCTACGCCAGTGGGATATCATCCCTTATTCTTATCCTGAACAGCCACAAGCTCAAAGACCCCCCCACCGTCGTTCCTAAATGGCAACAAGTTTGCTATATTCATCCCACCTAAACTAAGTTTCTAGGGCTCTCCACCACCTGTAATGCACATAGTGCTTCACTAGCTCCCGGTGATTACAGGAGTATACAACATCATACTATTGCACTACACAATTTTTTGCAGCTTACGCTGCCTCTTTCCCCCATTGTGTATGGGGAGGTTTGTTTTTGTTGTTCTCTTTATTGTACATGACTATTTCTACTTTGTTTTGTTCCCGGTTGGAACCTTTACTGTTTTGAGGCACTAAAAGAGCACACACCTTTCAGCTTAAACAATCTTGTCAATGGCCATACCATGAGTTGAACGATCTATTACATGCCTCACGATTTTACTTAGCGAACCTACACAAGTACGTATTGGATCCACATAGCATACCTATGATTGGGTCACACCTGATATTTGAAGCGGCTTACCAACCTCCACTGTCACAATCCCTACCAAATGACTATGGGCATTAAAATATTATCTTTGAATGCTAAAGGTCTCAACCACCCTGCAAAAAAGGACTTCTATGTGAAAGGAAGCATGCAAACTGGAATCGGATACCCTCTTCTTACAAGAAACTCACTTCCATGACCACAAAACTCCCTGTTGCTCCCACAAATCCTATCCTCACATTCTCCTGGCATCTGCTCCTGAAAAGAAGAAGGGAGTCCTCCTGGCTATGCAGATCTCGTTGTCCTTCGAACTTAAAGAATCCATTCTAGACCGCAGGGTTGCTTCATTATTCTACTGTGCCTTCTCAACTCTAAGCCTTACACTCTGGTGAACGTTTATGTCCCCAATTCTCATCAGCTTTGCTTCGTCAAGACGTTATTCAAGAAGACATTGTCACTACGTATCGGTAGCCTGATCGTTGGAGGGGACTTCAACCTTGTGATTGATTCTGTGTTGGATACTTCATCCACGGGCACCAAGTCCCGTCCAGAACTGAGTGCCTTTCTACATGCGCCTGAACTATACAACGTATGACGATGCCAGCATGGTAGGAAAAGGATTATATGTTTTTCTCTAATAGACACTTATCTTATTCACGTATATATTTTTTTCTGGTTGATAAATGGCTATTGCAGCAAATATCCTCTTTTTCAATCTACGACATCACATGGTCAGACTATGCAGCCATCTCGATTGTTGTTGAGGAAAAGGATATTGGCCCTAAAGTGTTTATGTGGCTCTGCAATAATGTGATTATTCAAGATTCAGATAACTTTGGGTCACTCTCTAAACTCATGAGAGAGTTTTTCAGTACAAATGCGACATCGATATAGATGTTTTCCCTCTTTAGAATGCTCATGAAGCATACATGCAAGGGCTTATTATCCAACTGAGTGCCAAAGCTAAACGTACATTTAATAACAAGCTCAATGAATTGATTAAATCTATCCATGACCTTGAAACCTAAAACAAGATATCCACCACTGAATCCATCTCAGCCAGCCTAACTCATTTACGCTATGAGCTCCGCTCTTTGTTATGTTCTCAGCATGACCACTACATGAGGCGACTTAAAATACATTATTATGAAAATAATGACAGAGCGGGCAAAACCCTAGGGTATAAGCTAATGGTTCATAGCGCCAAACTCAGAATACCCTTAATTGAACATCGATTTACCAAACAACGGCTTAAGAAACCCCAACATATTGCTGATGCCTTTTTAGACTATTATAGTGCCTTATACAATTTAAACAAAGACGCTTCAACCCTCCAACCCACTTGAGAACTGATCAGCCAATTCCTTGACCAACTTAAGTTCCCATCTCTATCTCCTTCACAGCTGGAGTCTTTAAATGCTCCCCTTATTGCTGATGAAATCCAAAGTACTATTAAATCCCTACCACTAGGGAAATCACCCGGCCAAGATGGATTCACCAAAGAATACTACAAGGGTTTAATTGATATCCTCTCCCCTCATTTAGCAAACGTTTTTACTAAGAGATGCTGTCAGATAACATAGTCACCCTTCCTAAACCAGGCAAAAATCCAGATTCCCCTGCTAATTTTAGACCTATCTCGTTACTCAACACAGATGTTAAAGTCTATGCTAAACTCATAGCATGGCGCCTGCATGGAATTCTCCCATCTTTGATCCAGCCAGATCAAACCGGCTTTATCGAAGGATGTCAGGCGTACAATGTCAAAAGGTGACTATTGAACATAACCAACTTTGCTGAATGAACGGGAACACCTTCCCTGCTTCTATCTATAGATACGGAGAAGGCATTTGATCACGTTCATTGGGTATACATGCACCAGGTATTGCTGGAATTGGGTTTCTCAGGCACAATATTATCAGCCGTTATGACTCTATACTCCAATCCATCTATGAGGGTCTACTCTTCAAACCTTCTTTCCAAATAATTTTCGATAACTAATGGAACCCGAAAGGGATGTCGATTGTCCCCATCCATTTTCAACCTAATTATTGGGCCACTAGCTGAAGCCATACGCACACACCTTGGAATTTCCAGTTTCTGCTTCCATGAGTGTCCCCACGTTATTAATTTATTTGCGGATTACATTATTTTAATGCTATCCGATCCATCGACATCGCTCCTAAGTGCCCATCAAGTCCTGTCATCCTTTAGTGCCATCTCATATTATAAATAGGGATAGGCTGTCTGTTCGGGTCGAACATGAGTTCGACTCGAACATTGGCTGTTCGTCCGTTCGATGAATAGCGAACAATTTGGGGTGTTCACGGCAAATTCGAAAGCCGCAAAACACCCTTTAAAAGTCTATGGGAGAAATCAAAAGTGCTAATTTTAAAGGTTAATAGGCAAGCTATTGTCATAAAAAGTGTTTGGGGACCTGGGTCCTTGCCAGGGGACATGTATGACCCTTATCTGAGCATGCAACCTGGCAGGCTGCAGGAAAAGAGGGGGGGGGGCTGAGCGAGCGCCCCCCCTCCTGAACCATACCAGGCCACATGCCCTCAACATGGGGAAGATGTCCCCTTGTTGATAGGGAAAAGGGCATCATCCCCACAACCCTTGTCCGGTGGTTGTGGGGGTCTGCGGGCGGGGGGCTTATCGGAATCTGCAATCCCCTTTAACAAGGGGATCCCCAGATCCCGGCCCCCTGTGTGAAATGGTAATGGGGTACAAATGTACCCCTACCATTTCACAAAAAAAGTGTCAAAAATGTAAAAAAAGACAAGAGACGGTTTTTGACAATTCCTTTATTAATGTCTTCTTCTTTCCCCGCTTCTTCTTCCATCTTCTTCTGGTCTTCATTTGGTCTTCTTCCTCCATCTTGTTCTTCCCCCGCTTCTTCCTCTTCTTCCTCTGATCCTCTGCTTCTTCCTTCGGTCTTCTCGTCCGCATCTTCCTCCAGCGTCTTCTTCTCCGATTCATTCTCCAGAAGATCCGCATCCATGGGAGGTTCCCGCTTTTGATTTTTCACGTTCGTGTCCCATAGACTTTAAGGTGTTCGCGTGTTTGAACAAATTTTTTGCCTGTTCGCATGTTCTGATGTGAAACAAACAGGGGGGTCTATCCCTAATTATAAAGGGATGCTCTAAATTAACCACTTAACCACTGGGCACTTAAACCCCCTTCCTAACCAGACTTATTTACAGCTTTCGGTGCTCTCACACTATGAATGACAATTACTCAGTCATGCAACACTGTACCCATATGAAATGTTTGTCCTTTTTTTCACAAACAGAGCTTTCTTTTGGTGGTAAACCGCTGTTTTTTTAATCTTTTGCGCTATAAATCAAAGAAGACTGAAAATTCGGTAAAAAAAAAATTCTTTGTTTCTGTTAAAATTTATTGCTGAGTATTGGCGAGTATTGGCAGAGTATTGGCAGAGTATTGGCGAGTATTGGCAGAGTATTGCAGACTATTGCAGAGTATTGGCAGAGAATTGGCAGAATATTGCGGAGTATTGCAGAGTATTGGCAGAATATTGGCAGAGTATTGCAGAGTATTGGCAGAATATTGCAGAGTATTGGCAGAGTATTGAAGAGTATTGGCAGAGTATTGCAGAGTATTGGCAGAGCATTGCAGAGTATTGGCAGGGTATTGGCAGAGTATTATGGAGTATTGGCAGAGTATTGCAGAGTATTGGCAGAGTACTGCAGATTATTGGCAGAGTACTGCAGAGTATTGGCAGAGTACTGCAGAGTATTGCAGAGTATGGGCACTGAGCAGCCCTGTGGGCACTACAGATCCAGCCCACAGCGCTGCTGCAAACGATCTCTCCCCCTCTCCCCTCGCACTGTACAGATCAGTACAGAGAGGGGAGGAAGGAACTGGCATCATGACATGATGCCGGTTTATTTACAAGTGATCGCTCCTTCATTTGACGGAGCGATCAAGTGGTAAACGCCCGCTGCCAGCGCCATTTACCGTGATCGGTGATGTGCCGGGTCTTTTAGATTTTTCTGGGAGTGCGCCCCAGGGAGCGCACGGGAGCAAGATTCTGAGAGGACGTCCATTGATGCCCTCCCAGAATAAGCCGACCGCGCTGTGGCCGTCTTTCAGCTATGGCCCAGTCGGCAAGTGGTTAATCCTGGATCTAGGAATTCCCATGGAGACACGCTCCCTCTTATATAAGTCCCTTCCATATTCATGGGCAGAGAAAGGAATACCTTATTTAGGTATAACCCTGACTTAACCATCTGCTCATCTGGGTGAAGCTAATTACAAACCATTAATAACTAAGCTTAATGCTAAGGTTCAGCAGTACCTGCACTGCAAACTCTCCTGGATGGGGAGATTGGTCTCATTTAAAAAGATGATCCTACCACAAATCCCCTATAGGTTTAGGACCCTTCCCATTCCAGTAAACTCTTCATCTTTAGCCAAAAAATATATCTGGAACAACAAAAGAGCCCTTTGCTCCCATGCCCATCTTGTCAAGCACAAGAAACGGGGGGGAGTAGGCCTCGTAACTATCCCAGACTATTGGGTAGCTGCGCAGATGTCTCAATTGAAAAAATGGTTCCTCCCTGCGCTGGACAATCTATGGGTAGATAGTGAGTCTTACCTGCTACATACCTCTGACCTCAAAATTATCCTCTTGGCAGACATATGAAAACGTATTGATATAACCTCCTTCCCTGCCACAATAAAACCTGCCTTATTAGCTTGGAATGCCTTCATCCGCCAAAAGGTAGATAGCATATAGAAATTTTATAGTCCTCACCCCTATCTCTGCTTTAGAATCTCTCCCTCACCTATCTACGAAAAGATGTCAGGAAGCGGGCATTCGCTGTGTAGACCTTTACCAAGGGCCACATCTCAAACCTATGGAAGACTTAATAAAAATGTGTCATATCTCCCCAAAAGGTTACTCACCTACATACGTGTGTCCACATTTCTGAAGGCTAATCCCAAGCCACACCTGCACATACATCTTTCAGCCTGGGAATTTCTCACGAGTCATAATCCCAAAACTAACGGTATCTCACTGTTTTACTCTATTCTTTAAAGAAAAGGGATATTCTTCAAGACCCCTCATATGGCTCAGTGGGAATCTGACCTCCATCAAACCTTCCCTGATGCACAATGGGAAACAGTCAATCACTACTCCCATTGTATTAACCATTGGGAAATGTCTCAAAAGATTTTATCCTGCTGGTATTTAACGCCATATCCTTTAGCAAAATTTTCTCCTGAAAACTCATCCCTTTGCTGGAGGGGATGTGGAAATACTGGCATTCTTTCACACTTACTTTGGACTTGTTATGGCCTCACTAGCTACTGGAATAAAGTCTTCCAGCTTATTTCCCAAATTACTGGGATTCTTACTAAACCTGACCCAGCACTAGCTTTACTACACTTAGGCATTGAGAACCTACCCATACATTTCCGCAGCATCGTAATCATTATTCTCATGTCCGCTAAGACGCTCATTACCAGGAGGTCTGTACAAACACCCAATGTGTCTGAGCTTGTGGCTCTTGTAAACCTAACCTGCAACTATGAAAAAGGTATAGCTCTTAGAACAGGTTCTATCTCAAAATGTAATCAGATGTGGAGTCCATGGATCTCAATGACATCTCCTTACAGTGTTTGATGCACTTTATGAGTATGGTATAAATGCTGTTTCCTTACTATACCATTTCTATTTGTCATTACTGATGTGCTGCACATTATGCCTTACATAGTTACATAGTAGGCGAGGTTGAAAAAGACATCAAGTCCAACCTATGTGTGTGATTTTATGTCAGGATTACATTGTATATCCCTGTATGTTGTGGTCGTTCAGGTGCTTATCTAAAAGTTTTTTGAAATTATTGATGCTCCTTGCTGAAACCATTGCCTGTGGAAGAGAATTCCACATCCTTACCACTCTTATGCCCTGTACACACGGTCAGGCATTGATCGGACATTCCGACAACAAAATCCATGGATTTTTTCTGACGGATGTTGGCTCAAACTTGTCTTGCATACACACGGTCACACAAAGTTGTCGGAAAATCCAATTGTTCTAAACGCGGTGACGTAAAACACGTACGTTGGGACTATAAACGGGGCAGTAGCCAACAGCTTTCATCTCTTAATTTATTCTGAGCATGCGTGGCACTTTGTGCGTCGGATTTGTGTACACACGATTGGAATTTCCGACAACGGATTTTGTTGTTGGAAAATTTTATAGCAAGCTCTCAAACTTTGTGTGTCGGAAATACCAATGGAAAATGTGTGATGGAGCTTACACACGGTCGGAATTTCCGACAACAAGGTCCTATCACACATTTTCCATCGGAATATCCGACCGTGTGTACAGTAAAGAACCCTCTACGCAGTTTAAGGTTAAACCACTTTTCTTCTAATTTTAGTGAATGGCCGCGTGTCTTATTAAATTCCCTTTCGTGGAAAAGTTTTATCCCTATTGTGGGTTGACCAGTACGGTATTTGTACATTGAAATCATATCCCCTCTCAAGCATCTCTTCTCCAGGGAGAATACGTTCAGTGGTCAAAACCTTTCCTCATAACTATGTCCTCCAGTCCCTTTATTAGTTTTGTTGCCCTTCTCTGAACTCTCTACAGTTCCTGCACATCCTCCCTGAGGACTGGTGCCCAGAACTGGATGGCATACTCCAGGTGCGGTCAGACCAGAGTCTTGTAGAGTGGGAGAATTATCGTTTTATCTCTGGAGTTAATCCCCTTTTTAATGCAAGCCACTATTCTGTTTGCTTTGCTTGCAGCAGCTTGGCATTGCATGCCAATGCTGAGCCTGTCATCTATTAGGACCCCCGGGTCCTTTTCCATCCTAGATTCCCCCAGAGGTTCTCCCCTCAGTGAGTAGATTGCATTCATATTTTTGCCACCCAAATGCATTATTTTACATTTTTCTACATTAAACCTTATTTGTCATGTTGTTGCCCACCCTATTAATTTGTTCAGATCTTCTTGAAAAGTCTCGACAATCTGCGGAGAAGTTATTGCCCTGCTTAGCTTAGTATCATACACAAATACAGAGATTGAGCTGTATCCCATCCTCCAGGTCATTTGTGAATAAATTAAGTAGGATTGGTCCCAGGACAGAACCCTGGGGGACCCCACTTTCCATCCCTGACCATCACGAGTACAAACCACTACCCGCAGAAGCCTTCACAACCTCAACCCTTCCCTTCTTCATTCCGCTACTGATAGCTCTTACGACAAAATGACAAAATCAAACCTTTGTCTTGCCCAGACCTAACCACTTCCATCTACAACAACACGCTGTCATCCTCCCTAGACATACCAGTGATGGGGGTAATTCACACATGTGCAGGTCACAAGCAAGTCTCAAGTCTTAACCTTCAAGTCATAAGCAAGTCCCAAGTTACTGTGGCGAAAAGCAAGCAAGTCAAGTCGAGTCCCTGCTAGAAGTCAAGCAAGTCAAGTCAAGTCATTTATTTTGGTCAAGTCACAAATTAAGTCAAAATACTGATCTACCCCATTTCCATCCTTTAAATGAGTTAAAAGTCAGTTTTCAGGAAAGGTTTTGTTTTATTTTCAACATTAACAAAACTGCTTAGTGCTTTTTTCTTGGCATATTAAAGAAACACTTTGAATGCCCAAATAGCAGACAAGGAGCAGAACACTCAGCAATTAAATGGCCAACAAGTCTGAAAAAATGTAGTCCTTGCTGAGGGGGAAAATGACTAAGCACAAAGTTTGAACTTGACACAATGCCAATATCTGGACACTTGAATGGTGATGAGAATAATAGTATTCTCATCACCATTCTTCAAGTGTCCAGATATTGGCAATTTGGCATTGTGTCAAGTTCAAACTTTGAGCTTAGTTATTAGAATAGAAAAAAGAGGGAGAAACACCCGCGCAATGGGATGCATGCAATGGAATAAAAATTTAAAAATTAAAGAATGTTGTTGGAACTGCTGCCACTACCGATTACTTCTACTAGGTGGAGTAAGATATAAGAAAAAAGGAATAGAAGTAGATAGCGCTGTTTCCAAGCCTGGTGAATTCAAATGTGTTATAAAGGTCCTGGATGTGCATAAGTCAAGTTGGTTGTATGACTCAATAAAGTGCAGTGTGTGTTCTAAAAAAGATATAACTTAATCCGTATAAATATAATATATCCATATATAAATGAACCCTATTTTTAAATTAAAAATATTTGTGCAAAATTATGTGATCCATAACGTAAATCGATAATGTACATATGAAGTGAACAAACAAATATATATAATCAAGTGCCTGTTCTTCCACTGACAGGTCATTCCAAATGTCTGAATCATCAAGGTCATCGTCTTCATCTAGCTGTCCTGGAAAACATGTAGTGAATGCTTTTTTCATGTTTGCGGCGTTGTCACAGATGATGTGGTCTACCTTTTTTTTAATCTTGTACTCTTCACATATATGCTCAAACTCCTCACAAATTGTATGGGGACCTTTGAAGCGGTTGCACGCAAGCAACTGTGATTTTAACTGAAGATGGTCATCCTCAATGTTGATCCAGTGCACTGTGACTCCAAGAAAGCCTCTCATCCTGCGCTCTGACCATATATCTATAGTCACTGACAGATGATCTACCACTTCGAGTTCATTTTTCAGCTTCATTTTCCTATCTGCCACCAGAATGTCAAGCTTGCCAGTAATTGTTCTTCTACTTACTGGAGAGTACTTGTTGTCTACTATTGACAAAAAGCGACGAAAGCTTTGATGTTCAATGATGGACAGTGGCATGTTGCAGTTTATAATGAGGTCTGACAGGATTGAGTTTGTAATTGCCTTTTGCTGCTGGTGGTTGCAGTGGTATAGCTGCACAGTCCCCTGTGCAATGAATTGTGAGATTTGAGGCTGGGTATCATCAAAAGTCCCTTTGGTATGGATGTACTCTTCATATCTATAGAGTAAACAGAAGAGAGATAGAAAAAAAAGTTAGCTATGTGATTTATTGATTTGAACAACAACACACTCTGCTCCCACCTAAAGTGGGATGTAGGCCTAATTTGCATATATATATACATACACGTGACGTTACTGTACCTACTTTTCTTTGTGGGTTTTGTAGTGACGGATGAAGTTGGATGTTGTGGTGGACGTGTCTCTTATTTTTGAGTTGCAGACCTTGCATATCGCCTTTCTCTTCTTTTCACCAACATCTAAAACATAATCCTTAAAGCGGAGTTCCACACAAAAATGGAATTTCCGCTTTTCGGAACCCTCCCCCCCTCCGGTGTCACATTTGGCACCTTTCAGGGGGGAGGGGGGTGCAGATACCTGTCTAAGACAGGTATTTGCACCCATTTCCGGCATAGACTCCCATGGGAGTCTACGCCTCTTCCCGTCCCCACCGCGCTGTCTCCTGGGAACACACAGCTCCCAGGAGAGAGCAGGGACCATTTGGGACGTGCAGCGCGACTCGCGCATGCACAGTAGGGAAGCGGGAAGTGAAGCCGCAACGCTTCACTTCCTGATTCCCTCACCTAGGATGGCAGCGGCAGCTGCCGAGAACCGAGCGGGTTCTCGGCGTCCCCTGCCGACATCGCTGGACCCTGGGACAGGTAAGTGGCCATGTATTAAAAGTCAGCAGCTGCAGTATTTGTAGCTGCTGGCTTTTAATATTTTTTTTTTTTTGGGCGGTGTGGGTGAACCCCCGCTTTAAATCCAAATTTAATTATTTTTGGAATCGCTCCCTCCATTATAGCTGCCTTGTGCATTGGTCTGTCAGGGGCGGATCCAGAGTTTGCTGTCGGGACGGCCCAGGCACTGCCAGAAAATAAGGTGTTGCTTAGTACACTAGTACTTACAGAGCTATTTTTAATGTATTATATATATACGGTCCTAACCTAACCTTGTTTAAAACAGTGACACGTTTATCATTCCAGATTAGAATATTACATTAGTGACTCATAGTGACACTTTTTGGGCACCAGTGACACCAATACAGTGACCACTGACCAGTGCTAAAGTTTGCATTGATTTGACAGTCAGTGGGCTAGGCTTTGCTGGCTCCTTTGGGTAACTTCCAGTTCCTTCTTCCTCCCCCACCGTGAGGCCCGCGACTCACGCTGCTGGCTCTGCACACTTGCACAGAAGCCCAGCCCCTCCCTCAGAGATCACTCCGCAGCAGGAGGGGGGCGGCGCCTCGGCCTGGCCAGACGGAATACAGAGACCTGTACAGCCTAGGAGGAGAGACTGCAGTGCAGTCATCGTCAAATAAAAAAAAAGTCTACGGCGGCCGCGAACACTGCAAGCGCCGCTCGCGGACACCTATCCGATCCCCGCCCACAATGTTAGCAAGCTGTATTTGTGAGGGCAGAAGCTGGGACTCGGGGGAGCTTTCTTTTGTGGGGGGGGGCGGCTTTTGCCCAGGCCAAGACACAGCACTGGTGGTGCCAAGTCATTGCAAGTCATTGCAAGTCAAATAGCCCAAGTCAAAGTCAAGTCGCAAGTCATTAGTGGGAAGTCAAAGTCAAGTCGAGTCATTTATTTAATTTTGTCAAGCAAGTCGCAAGTCCTCAAACAGGTGACTCGAGTCCCCCACCTCTGAGACATACTTGCTCCTCTTTCTATGTACAGAACCAGGCCCCATCTGCCACAACCCTGGCAAACAGATGACACCAGAAGTCTCAAGAGATGCAGCCGTGCTCTTGAGCGAGCATGGTGTAAATCTAAATCCCTACAAGATTTTACCCTCTACAAATCTGCCCTTCTCAAATACAACTCCTGCCTCCACACTGCTAAACAAACCTACTACAAAACTCTCATAAAAACCCTCTCATCCAAACCTTGTCAACTCGTTTCTACCCTTAATGCCTTACTTCACCCCCCACTGCCCCCACCCACCAACTTGCTTACCGCTCAACAGATTGCTAACCATTTCAAAAGCAAAATCGACACAATTCGCAAGGAGATATCCAGCATTCAACTTCCTCCACCCAACACATCAGGTCCAACACCACACTCAATACTCTCCTCCTGCTCAGTTACCACCGATGAAGTTGATAAACTTCTCTCCGTGGCCCACCTCACCACCTGTTCCCTAGACCCTGTCCCCTCACAATTACTGCGTCACCTTCCCATTCTATCCTAAACTCCCTAACCCACATCTTGTGTGTGAATGTGTTTGTGTCCCCCTTCACGGGTTGGACTGTGTGCGGATAGGGAAAATCCTCTGCAGTTCCCTGTGTTGACTTCTTGTGGACGACCTGGGTCAGAGGCGCATGGTAGGGTCAGATAAAACTCACAGAGAAGAGAAGAGATGAGGAGGGTCTCTTAATGAGTGTTTTGCCTATTGTCATAAACCCCTTCTATCCACGAAGATAAGTGGAGATTATTCTTGTAAATCTGCAGATTTGCTGTACTATTTGTTTTAGAGGCAAGAGGGTATAGGCACAAGAAGAGAAGACTGGTCAGTCATTATGGGCATTAAATTAATTAAGGGAATGAAGGGTGAGAGGCCTTCAGAAAATGCCCAGCGCAAGATGAGCGCTAGAGAATATATGAACCGAAGGTACAGTTCCGCCTATACCGAGCCCCTAGATAAATGGGTGGAATGGACAAAGGGAACAGCTAAACCTTTAAAATCTGAAGGGACCTTTGATTTAAAAGTATGGCAAACTTTTCTGCATGATTATGGCCCACTACTGTGCAGTGAAGGAACATGGAGAATAGCTTGCACATGGGAGACAGAAGCTAAAGTAGCAAATCAAACTGACTTGACGGAGATGTTTAATAAAAGTACTGCCCAAATTTAGAGAGAGAGCGCCCCCCCTCCTGAACCATACCAGGCCACATGCCCTCAACATTGGGAGGGTGCTTTGGGGTAGCCCCCCAAAACACCTTGTCCCCATGTTGATGAGGACAAGGGCCTCATCCCCACAACCCTGGCCGGTGGTTGTGGGGGTCTGCGGGCGGGGGGCATATCGGAATCTGGAAGCCCCCTTTAACAAGGGGACCCCCAGATCGAGCCCCCCCCTGTGTGAAATGGTAAGGGGGTACAAAAGTACCCCTACCATTTCACTAAAAAACTGTCAAAAATGTTAAAAATGACAAGAGACAGTTTTTGACAATTCCTTTATTTAAATGCTTTTTCTTTCTTCTTTCTTCTTTCTTATTTCTTCTATCTTCTATCTTCTCTCGGTTTCTTCCTCCATCTTCTTCTTCTTCTGGTTCTTCTGGTTCTTCTTTCTTCTATCTTCTATCTTCCTTCGGTTTCTTCCTCCATCTTCTTCTTCTTCTGGTTCTTCTGGTTCTTCCTCTGGTGTTCTCGTCCGGCATCTCCTCCGCGGCGTTGGCGTCTTCCTCCCTTCTTCTCCTCAGGCCGCTCCGCATCCATGATGGCATGGAGGGAGGCTCCCGCTGTTCTCTTCATCTTCTTCTCTTCATCTTCCTCATCTTCATCTTCTTCTCTTCATCTTCTTTTTGGGCAGCTCCGCATCCATGATGGCATGGAGGGAGGCTCCCACTGTGTGACGCTTCTCTTAAATAAAGGGGGGGGGGCGGGGCCACCTGGTGACCCCACCCCCCTCTGATGCACGGTGACTTGACGGGACTTCCCTGTGGCGTCACGGGGAATGCCACAGGGACGAGAACACCGGAGGAAGAACCAGAAGAAGAAGAAGATGGAGAAAGAAACCGAAGGAAGATAGAAGATAGAAGAAAGAAGAAATATGAAGCATTTAAATAAAGGAATTGTCAAAAACTGTCTCTTGTCGTTTTTAACATTTTTGACTTTTTTTGTGAAATGGTAGGGGTACCCCCTTACCATTTCACACAGGGGGGAAGGCTGGGATCTGGGGGTCCCCTTGTAAAAGGGGGCTTCCAGATTCCGATAAGCCCCCCACCCGCAGACCCCCACAACCACCTGCCAGGGTTGTGGGGATGAGGCCCTTGTCCTCATCAACATGGGGACAGGGTGTTTTGGGGGCTACCCCAAAGCACCCTCCCAATGTTGAGGGCATGTGGCCTGGTACAGTTCAGGAGGAGAGGGGGGCTGCTCTCTCATCCCCCCCTCTTTTCCTGCGGCCTGCCAGGTTACGTGCTCGGATAAGGGTCTGGTACGGATTTTTGGGGGGACCCCACGCCGTTTTTTTTTTAAATTTTGGCGCAGGGTTCCCCTTAAAATCCATACCAGACCTGAAGGATCTGGTATAGATTTTGAGGGGGACCTCATTTGGCCGGGGTTCCCCTTAATATCCATACCAGACCTGAAGGGCCTGGTATGGAATTTAGGGGGACCCCCGACATCATTTTTTTTTTCTTAATTTTGGTTCAGGGTTCCCCTGTGGGGAATTCCCATGCCATTTTTATCAATTAACTTTTATGTGTATTGTCGGACCGGCAATTCATTAATAGCCGCAAGTAGTTTAAATGACTTTTTTCCTTTGAAATGCAATTTTGCTGTCAGACTGTTCTAAACACGGGAAACATGCGCCCCTTTACAGGCATACTATAGACACCCCCCAGGTACAAAATTTAAAGGGATATTACACTTTTATTGTTTCACTTTAAGCATTATTAAAATCACTGCTTCTGAAAAAACGGTCATTTCTAAACCTTTTTTTGCATTGATCCATGTCCCCTGGGGCAGGACCCAGGTCCCCAAACACTTTTTATGACAATACCATGAATATAAGCCTTTAAAATTAGCACTTTTGATTTATCCCATAGACTGTTCCGCAGCATTCGAATTTGCCGCAAACACCCCAAATTGTTCGCTGTTCGGTGAACTTGCGAACAGCCGATGTTTGAGTCGCACATGAGTTCGACTCGAACTCGAAGCTCATCCCTACCACTGAGTATTACTCAGACTGAGGGGATAAAGGATCGAATCACTCAACTGAAAGCAGCATGGGTTGTTGTACCAATTAAGTCCCAAGTCAATACACCCCTGTTCCCAATTGCAAAGAAGCCAGACAAGAAAGGTGGGCAGGTGAAATAGCGCATGGTGCATGATTTGAGAGCCATTAGCAATATAATTGAGGCAGATACCCCGAACGTGCCCAACCCCCACACTTTACTAAGTGGAATACCTGCCTCCAGCTTTTTGCTTCAGTACATAGACGATTTGCTTATTTTGTATGATATGAAGGACATTTGTAGCAGAGAAACAGTAAGCCTTCTCATGTTTCTCTATAACAATAACAACAAAGTTAGCAAAGATAAGCTACAATACTGCCAAGAGAAAGTGATCTTCCTCCCATTTGACATGGAATCCGTCACCTAACCCCAGATTGAGTTAAAACTATACAAAACTTTGAAAAGCCAAAAAATGTACGACAACTACGTGCCTTCCTGGGGTTAGTGGGATATTGTAGGGACTGGATTCCAAATGCATCAGAACTTATGGCTCCTCTATATGAGGCTACCACTGGAAACCCTTTTCAAACTCACATGGGACAATGAATTACAGATGAAGGAGCTTATTAAAATTTTGTCTAAAGCTCCCGCCATTGGACTTCCTGACTATACTAAGACTTTCTCATTGTTCTGTCATGAAGTCAATGGATTTGCTGCCGCTGTCTTGTCGCCACTGTGTCGCCGCTGTCTCGCCACTTCTTCTCTTCTTCTCTTCTTCCGATGTTGACACGACGCTCTCTCCGGTTGGAATACTGTGTGCGAGCTGCGGAGCCATTTATATAGGAGGTGACCCCGCCCCCTTGTGACGTCATGGTCCCAGCATGCGCAGGGACTCTGGCGTCATAAGGGGGCATGACCCCAGAGTCCCTGCGCATGCTGGGACCGTGACGTCACAAGGGGGCGGGGTCACGCCTATATAAATGGCTCCGCAGCTCGCACACAGCATTTCAGCCAGAGAGAGCGTCGTGTCAACATCGGAAGAAGAGAAGAAGCGGCGAGACAGCGGCGACACAGTGGCGACAAGACAGCAGCAGCAGACCGGGCCCCTCGCTGACAAAAGAGCTGGAAGAAGATAGCGGAGGGGCCCGGGAGAAGAAGCGACGAGACAGCGGCGACAAGACAACGGCAGCAGACCGGGCCCCTCACTGGCAAAAGAGCTGGAAGAAGATAGCGGAGGGGCCTGGGAGAAGAGGCCGAACACCGGGAGAAGAGGCCGAACACCGGGAGAAGTCGGAAGGAGACCCCCCAAAGTCTGAAGAAGACCCCGGAGCTGCCTAATAAATTATTCTTAAAATCTGTGTACTGTGTTTTTTTTTATTGACACTTTTTTTCCTAGGTGAATGGGTAGGGGTACGATGTACCCCATACTCATTCACATAGGGTGGGGGGCCAGGATCTGGGGGCCCCCTTATTAAAGGGGGGATCCCGGATTCCGATAAGCCCCCCGCCCGCAGACCCCGACAACCAACGGCCAGGGTTGTCGGGAAGAGGCCCTTGTCCTCATCAACATGGGGACAAGGTGCTTTGGGGTGGGGGGGCCGCAGGGTGCCCCCCTCCTGCAAGACACTCACCCCCCACGTTGAGGGCATGCGGCCTGGTATGGCTCAGGAGGGGGGGCGCTCGCTCGTCCCCACCCCCTTTCTTGTCTGGCCAGGCTGCATGCTCGGATAAGGGTCTGGTACGGATTTTGGGGGGACCCCAGGCCGATTTTTCAGCGTAGGGGGTTCCCCTTACAATCCATACCAGACCTAAGGGCCTGGTATGCCCCTGGGGGGGAACCCACGCCGGTTTTTTATTTAAAATTTGGCGCGGCGTTCCCCCCTCAGAATTCATACCAGACAGCTGTCAGCACTGCCTGTCACTCATCGGGAAAGGAAAAAAAGTTTTCCTTTCCCAATGAGCGAGCCAGCGCGACATGCACAGTACCCTGTCGCCGAGAACCAGCGCGATGGTATCGCGCTGGAAACACAATCTCGCGGTCAGGTACTGTACTAGATTCTGCTCTGATCCTGTATGTGCCACATGCAGTACATGAATCAAGTAAATACCAGACATGTGTCTGCCAGTAGATTTGACAAATACCAGTCTGCTCTTTTTGCTCCATCAAATTTAACAATCAAACGATGTGTTACTTTAAATCCGGCTACTCTTCTTCCTATTATTGATGAGGAAAATGCAACAAATGGTACTGATGTAGAACCTGAGAGTTTCTCTCATGATTGTATGGCTCTGATGGAGGTAGAAAGGGCCTCTGTCACACCAGCAAAAGATGAGCCTTTATCAGATTGTGACACACACTTATTCATAGATGGTTCCAGATTTTACACTGATGATGGTCGACCACACACAGGGTTTGCTGTAACCACTACAGACATCATTTTACATCAGGAAGCATTGACACCCCAGACGTCAGCACAGGAAGTGGAGCTGTGTGCTGCGGTCAAAGCACGTCATCTCCTAGAGAATCAAAGGGGAAACATTTACACTGACAGCAGATATGCGTTTGCAATAGCTCATGATTTTGGGCCTATCTGGAAAGCACAGAACTTTCTGACTAGTGCAGGGAAGCCAGTGAGACATGCAAAACTCATAGAGCAGCTATTTGAGGCCTTTCAGAAACCAGCAGAAGTTGCCATCTTGAAGGTAAAAGGACATGCCAGGGGAAATTACATGACAGCCAGAGGAAATGCTTTAGCGGACCAAGTGGCAAAGGATGCTGCCCTTATGGCATTTGGAGTCACACCCACTGTAGGGGTCGCTCAGGTAGCAGGGACAGATTCCCCTCATCAAGAGCAGTGGGATGTAGAAACTCTAATTGAGTTACAGAACCAGGCCCCTGATGAAGAGAAGGATAAGTGGATCAAATGTAATGCTACCCAAAATCAGCAGGGCCTGTGGAGCGCTGACAACAGGTGGTATCTACCCAGGAGTTTGTACCCAGTTTTAGCACAACTGGCACATGGCGTCAGTGATCTTGCTAAGGGTGCGATAGTGGAACATACTGACTGCTATTGGATAGCACCTGGATTTAGTGCATTTGCAGCCAGGTTTTATGCTTCATGTCTCACTTGTGCTCTGTACAATGCAGGGAGGCCTGTCCATGTTCCCCAAAAGCATTCTCCTAAGCCAGATTTCCCTTTCCAAAGAATTCAAATAGACTACAATCAGATGCCCAGAATAGGCACCTATGAGTATGCTTTAGTTTGTGTTGACATGTTCTCAGGTTGGCCCGAAAGCTGGCCAGTAGCTAAAGCAAATGCAAAAACAACAGCAAAGAAAATTTTGAATGAAATAGTTTGTAGATATGGAATTCCTGAAACTATTGAGAGTGACAGAGGAACCCATCTTACTGGGGAAGTAATGAAAGAGGTAATGGAAGCCCTTCACACACAGCAAGCTTTCCATACACCTTATCATCCACAAAGTAGTGGTAAAGTTGAGAGACTTAATGGAATTTTGGAAAACAGATGTGCAAAAATTAAAGCAGATACAGGAAAAGGATGGGTGGAAGCTTTGCCATTAGCCCTATATTCTGTACAAACTACCCCTAAACAACCACATGGGCTGTCCTTCTATGAGATTTTATTTGGAGGGCCACCCAAAACAGGGCTATATTTCCCCCAACAGTTACAAGCTTCTCACTCTAGTCTGTTAGAATATGTTCAGATTTTGCAAATAACACTGAATAAAATACATGAAGTTGTTTATAAATCTATCTCCGACCCAGATTCTGTTTAAGGCATTCACAGAATCCAGCCAGGTGACTGGGTGGTGGTCAAGCGACACGTCAGAAAGCCGCTAGAACCAAAATTTGATGGTCCACATTTGGTGCTTTCGACAACCGGTTCTGCTGTCAAGTTGGAAAGCCCACCTGGATTCACGCCAGTCACTGCAAGAAAATCCTGAAATGATGATATCCTTTGAAAAAATTATGATGATGTTTCTTTTCTTTCTGTTGTTTGTGAGAACTGAGACATGGAAAAATAACCCTTTCATCCAAATGTTAAAATTGTATGCAACCCATAGCAACGCTAGTAACTGCTGGGTGTGTTCTCACTTACATTCCCAAACAGGAACAATACCCATGATAGCAATGCCTCTCAAATTCACTGATCTAAACAGGACCAGAATAAATGGCTCATACATCGTCTCCACAGCTAATGAGCACAGATCAGTAACCTTGATGGTTTCAAAACAGATAAACACTCCACAGATTTGTTTAAACATTACATGCCCGTTTAACACTAAATGTACACGTTTGGGCAATTCAGATTGCACTGGAGCAAAAATTACAGTTTATGGAGGAAACTATGGTCAATATTATTATATCCCAGATCCAGAACTACATAGAATCCTTTATAGTATAAATTGCTCACAGTTCCCAATATGTGAAAATATCGGTTACCTGAGATTCCATGTTATTGCTTGCAGTTTTTAGGAGCAGGCATACCATCCATACGTTGAGGGTTATATTATATATGTGGAAATAAAACTTACACCTGGCTTCCTACTAATGTTACAGGTACATGTTATATTGGGAAGTTAGCACCTGCTTTGGCTGTTCGCAAAGATACAGTGCGACCAGATCAAAGTCTATAATACCCTTTAGTGTTCAAAAGAGAGCTGTTCACTGAAGGTGACATGGCATGGTCATGGTTCCCTTCCTGGACAGGATGGGGAATTGAAGCAATGAAAAGAATAAATAATTACACTAGAATTGTAGATGAGATTGTTAACCTTACTACCACTGATATAGGTTTATTAAATGAAGAAATGGCTCATATTAAAAAAGTAGTATTAGAGCACAGATTAATGCTAAATTATATCACTGCAGCTCAAGGTGGAATGTGTAAGGTATTTCACACTGACTGTCATATATATATTTCTGATAATAAGGCCATTATTAAAGGGCATCTTGCTAAGATGAGAGAACTACAGAATAAGGCCAGGGATATTGCTAAAGATGGATGGAACCCCTTTCAGGGTTTAGGAGGTATTGGTGACTTTTTATATGGCATAGCAACATGGTTACAGAAACTAGGCGCTTACATTGTGATGTTCCTATTTATCATATTTGTTATTTACTTCCTCATCAGGCTATGCCTCTGTGTGACTACCCACTGTACCAACAAATGTACCACCAGCCCTGATGAACCCATTATTGTGAGAAAGCTAGGAAAGAGCTGAACTGGACGCCGTATCTCTGCGCCAATGTAACAGGAGTTACCAGCAATCGGCTGAATGTAACGCGGAGAAGAATGGTGTCAAATAAACAAAAGGAGGGAAATGACATGGACATTCACTGTACTGTTCATTTAAGCACAAGAGACTCCATTTTGTTCTCACTGTTGAAATGTGTTCTGTAACCTTCACCTAACACACAGACACATCTCCTAATAAAAGCTCTCTACTCCTCCCTCCCTTCTCAAGGTTTTACTTTTGCAATTGTTCTATTCGCTAGCTTTTAATAATATATTTCTATTTGTTAGTTTTTAATAACATATTTCTATTTGTTAGTTTTTAATAACATCTCACACCACCCCTTTCTTATCTATGTATAAAATAACATGTAAAAATACATTTTGACACTGAACGGACATTTTAAACACAGTGATTGAGTCCTGTGAATCTGTTCCTGCAGCTGCAGTATTGACTTTTGTTTTAGAGTCCCAATCAGAAAATAGTCATCACAGGTTCTAGTTACACCTCTGATCATAGGTTATGTCTTTGGTAATGATCTAAGGTCAAGAGAAGGTAGGTATTGTTCTAAAGGCACCCACAGTTTAGATGACTTGTAGAATCACGATACTATTCTTTTAAGGAAGTGTCATTTCCTAGATTAATTTTGTGAAGATTTGTTGTAATTTTCTGTGCAACACCTTGGGGATGGCTATTAATAAAGTCTGGAAGATGTAAAGAAACCTGGAAGTGATGTCCTTTTTAAGAATGTTTATATGGCCTAGCCAGGAAAATAGTTATCAGTCATATATATATTGAGGTCTGTGTTATGTAACAATGGCAAGTACATACAGAGAAAATGAAACCAGAGAGGTTTAATAAGGGGCTTCAAATGGAACACACACTGCAGAATAGGTACAAAGTTTTACTGATACAAAAATCAGAAATATAAACATATCATATGGCAAAATAGCCAGGACAATTATTCAGAACCTTCACCAAAAGAATGATTAAAACTTAATGACAACGTTGTCATGATTAAAAAACAGCACACTCACAGTCACTCCACATACACACGGGGATGGCTGATAATTCAAAGCCTGAGATAAAGCATCCAGTAACACAAAATCACATGAAATATTTTGTTGAAGGATCCCCTGAATTCTATGGCACACAGCGGTGTCAAACATTGGAAGCAGGAATATTGATCCAAGGAAACAGCCACTATTATATTTAACTACATTGGAAGAGTGGATATATGCTATCCAGAGATAATCGCATGTGCAATTGCAGGTGGATATAGAGTCTAGATTTTTAGAGACAAATAGATTCACCATGGGGAGCTATATGGGGTGAGCTGGAAGTGTAGATCTTGTAGATAAAGTTACAACAGTTGATTACCGTAAGAACTTATAAATGCGATACAGAAATGAAACACTGTAGTTCAGCATCCCTTATCAAGGTCTCACCCACTATGCTGCTTGTCTGCATGATCCGTTCATAACGGTAAGGTGTAACAACCATTCAAATCCCCAGGTTTTCAAGTAACCTTACTCTGGATATTTTAAAGCAGTTAAATGAATCATCAGCTAATGTTGGCTTGCTGACAGCTCTTCAAAGTTGGCGCTGGATAGTGGTTCCCTGTGATGCCAGGTTTACTAGATGTTTAGGCAGAGTGATGTGGGAGATGGACCCGCATGTGGATGGCCGAATGGCCAAGCTGTATAGCACCTTAGCATTAATGCATTTCACTTAGTCACCTGAGCTTTTTCAGAAAAATGCAATAGACTCCTTAGCAGGCTTATAACAGGGATACTCCTCCCCTTCCAGGTTTTTTGACTTAACAAGCCACTACATTACAACAATGGTGTAATAATTTAAAAGTTTAATTTAATACAAAGATTTCCTTATTCTCCTTGTTTGCATCAATGGTGCCGAGACCAATCTGTTTTATTCTAGATAGGGGGTAATTCATTCAGAACATTTAAAACAGGTTATTATTTTCTCAAAGTATGGTAATATTCATTATTAGAAAAAATTGAAAAAAAATTGAAAATAGAGGAGGAGATTAATGAGGGGACAAAACACCACATGAGAGCCTAAAATGGCAAATATTTTTTTTTTTAGACAGCACATAAACCGCCCAAGGGTCTGCTATATATTTTAGAAGACATTTGGAGGGGTTTGTGTGATGTTTTATTTTATTTTTTTTGTTTAATAAATTAAGCTGTCAATGAATGTCATTTGCTGATAATGTAAACTGTTTTATGAGTCTGGTATGGATTTTAAAGGGGTACTTCACTCAAAAAATATTTGACGTCCTCCAGGAAATCCATACCAGACCCTTTGGGTCTTGTACAGATTTTAAGGAGGAAGCCATGCAAAGAAACAAAAAATGTTGTCCTAAAAATTCATATCAGACCCTTAATCTGAACATGCAGGCTTGCTGTCCTGTCTGAAAGCATGTTGGTGAGGCAAGGGTTATCTTTCACACAAACCTTGCTGGGTGGTGGTGGTGGCTTATGGGCTGAGGGCTTATCGGGATCTGAAAGTTCCCTTTAACAATAAGGGGGCATACAGATGCCTCTCCTTCACCATGTGTACAGAGTACCGAGTATCCCTACTCATTCACAAAAAAAGTTGTAACCTAGAAATAAAGTTTCTCAAATGTTTGACAAGTCATTTATAAAAAAATCCCAAAAATATGTAAATCCATCATCAATCATGTTGTCCAACGATGCCAATCCCTGTCAAAGTTAATGCCTGATGGTCAACTACCCACTGAAAGATAAAGAAAAAAACCACAGCCCCATGACATGTTTCGATCACTTGCTCATGACCCCCTGAATGGTAAGTTTGGCACTTTCACTACGGCAGATGAACTTTATGTTCTCAATGGACTACCGGAGTTCTGATCTGAACTCAGTAGACAATGAGAAGCATCAGGGTAGCAATACTGAGGTGCATATGGATAAATATATGAGATGTAAAGGCATTATAAGAAGGCAACATCTATTACATTGCCTAGTGGTAACAGTGGGGACCAGCTGCTAGAGTACCACTTGTGATTTAGAGAATGTAAATCATGAGGAGGAGAGGTAAGTAGATGCAGATTCCTAAATGGGGAAGGCCAAACATCTATCCCCTGAACAAGTGAATATGAAATGCTTTGAATAAAGCTATCATGTGTCTTTGATAGGGAAACGCATGTGTCTTTGATAGGGAAAATCTGCTGTAATGAATTAAGAAAAAGATAAACAACAAAGTATACTCAGCAATCAAGATGCAGCATTCAGATCTGGTCTAGGTGGAGCTATGAGAACCATTTTCATACAAATGTTGATAGAAGTGATTCCGTATAATTGTGGGCAGCAAGAAATACAGTAGCAGTGAAGTGAGCATGCTGGTGGGTAAACGGCGATAAAAGGGTTGATTTACTAAAACTGGTGTAAAATCTGGTGCAGCTCTGCATAGAAACCAATCAGCTTCCATTTTTTTTGTCAAAGGTTAATTGAACAAGCTGAAGTTAGAAGTTGATTGGCAAAGCTCCACCAGGTTTTACACTTTCCAGTTTTAGTAAATGAACCCCAAAATCTTCAAAGCAACTCAGGGGTCTCTCCAGCTTGCAGACCTAGGATCTGCAAAGTAAACATACAGTTTATGATAAAGGCAGCCCACTGGGACTTCACCTGTACAGTGGGAGGTGGCAGAGCCAGAGGAGTAAGACATGTTTAGTTGATCTGTATGAATTCATACATGTTAGGTGGTGGTGCAGTAGAGGTCTAAAGTACTGTAACTGTAGGTAGGTTTCATTCAGGTAAAGTAATGTATGTTGTCAGGCTTAGTGAAGCCCCTGACAGCAGGGGTGGAAAATCATGTAACTATAGACCTTGTAGGTACAGTATATATCACAGACAATATAGATGGGTTTTCTTAATACCATTCCAGTGGTGAGTGTAGTATGGGCCGTTTACTCTCCTATTGGAGCTACTCTGTAAGGTAAACGTGCAGGGCTATGGGTGGCAGCTGTGGAAGCCAAAATGCCTGTAGTAGTTTAGAAATATCTTTGGGACACCTGAGAACATGGATTTTGTCCACAAGGTGTACAGTATTTGTATGCTGAAAGAAAACCCCCACCCATATGGAATTTCTCTGTCTCTGAGTATATTAAGAAATGGTTTCCGTGCCCTCTTCTGGTTGAGGGTATCTTTAAAGTGATCAGTCAATAAAGTAGTTTGAATCCCTATCAAAACCAATGGGTCCTAGCTGACATGCTCTCTGCATGAAGGCTTCCTTTATATTGTAAAAATGTGTGTGGCATATAATGTAACAGGGTTTGCTCAGGTCAGGATTCTGTGGTACAAGGGTTTGATGAACTGTGGACAATGACCTATGAGATGCAATATGAATACAGACTGTAATATTTGTGTTTTGTATGCTTTTTTTGTTGGATAGATTATACAGAATATTATAATATTTTACATATTTTGAGATAAAAATGACTGATCTGTCTTAGATTATTACATATTTAATTTATTGTTTTTTTTACATGTTAATCAATCAATCAATCTCCACTCTGAACAGTCCAGAGATATTACATACCTTAGCATCCTGTAGGTATTACAAAAGTGACAGGGATTAGTGCAGGTGAAGTTTATTTCTCCAAGTAGTGGCAGGAGCTCTGAGGTTTCTCTGCTCATTTTGCTATGCACAAGCCACATTCCCTCTGTCAGCATTTTTATTGTCATGTCAATCAAGAAATCCCTTGCAAATTGGTATTGTTGCATGATAGCTGAGCTACAAGGTATTGATTGTTTTCTCTGAATTTTTTAAAATCCCAAATATTTCCTCTATTGGATCTCATAGCCAATGACAGACAAGAGAAAAAGGAAAGTTGTTAACACAAAATATACATTTTGAGTTTTTGATGCTTTCATCACATTGATATCCTAGTTGCACTAGTTAATTGGGTACAGGATTCTAGATAGATAGACTTATAGATATACAGGTGCATCTCATAAAATTAGAATATCATCAAAAAGTTCATTTATTTCAGTAATTTGATTCAAAAAGTGAAACTCATATATTTTATATAGATGTGTTACACACAGAGTGATATATTTCAAGCATTTCTTTCTTTTAATTTTGATGATTATGGCTTACAGCTAGTAAAAACCCAAAATTCAGTACCTTGGAAAATTAGAATATTACATAAGACCAATGAAAAAAAAAAGAATTTTTAATGCAGGAATGTTGGCTTACTGAAAAGAATGTCCTTGTAAGGAATAGTATGCACTCAATACTTGGTTGGGGCTCCTTTTGCATGAATTACTAAATCCATGTGGTGTGGCATGGAGGCGATCAGCCTGTGGCACTGCTGAGGTGTTATGGAAGCCCAAATTGCTTTGATAGTGGCCTTCAGCTATTCTGTGTTGTTGGGTCTGGTGTCTCGCATCTTCCTCTTGAAAATACCCCACAGATTCTCTATGGGGTTTATGTCAGGCGAGTTTTGCTGGCCATATAAGCACAGTGATACCATGATCATTAAACCAGGTATTGGTACCTTTGGCAGTGTGGGCAGGTGCCAAGTCCTGCTGGAAAATGAAATCAGCACCTACATAATGCTGGTCAGCAGAGGGAAGCATGAAGTGCTCTAGAATTTCCTGGTAGAAGGCTGCGCTGACTTTGGACTTGATGAATCACAGTGGACCAACACCAGCAAATGACATGGCTCCCCAAATCATCGCGGAGTGTGGAAAATTTGCCATTTCATTTGGAAATCAAGGTTCCAGAGTCTGGAGGAAGAGGGGAGAGGCACAGAATCCAAGTTGCATGAGGTCCAGTGTAAAGTTTCTATAGTTATTGATGATTTGGGGAGCCATGTCATCTGCTGGTGTTGGTCCACTGTGTTTTATCAAGTCCAAAGTCAGCGCAGGCCTCTACCAGGAAATTCTAGAGCACTTCATGCTTCCCTCTGCTGACTAGCTTTATGGAGATACAGTACCTGACTGCGAGAATGTGTTTCCAGCACGATCCCATCATGCCCCGGGACTGTAATGTCATAAGGGGGCGAGGTCACCGGGTAGCATCACCCGGTGACCACGCCCCATGCCTTTATATAAGTTATCGCACAGGGCGCTCACACAGCATTACAGTGGGAGAGAGCGTTGTTTCAACATCGGAAGAAGAGAAGAGGGAACAAGACGACTGAGAAGACCGGGCCACCGCTAGAAAAAGAGCGGCAAAAGAGCAGAAGATAGCAGAGGAGCCCGGCAGAAGAACCGGAGAGCAGGAGAAGAACCGGACACTTGGGGAAGAGGCCGGAGAGCGGGAGAAGAACCAGACACCGGGAGAAGAGGCCGGAGAGAGCGGAGAAGTTGGAAGAAGACCCCTGAAGTCGGAAGAAGACCCCCGGAGCTGGAAGAAGACCCCCGGAGCTGCCTAATAAATTACTTTAAAAACCTGTGTAGTGTGTTTTTTTTTACAATTTTTTCCCCCAGGTGAATGGGTAGGGGTACGATGTACCCCATACTCATTCACATAGGGTGTTGGGATCTGGGGGTCCCCTTATTAAAGGGGGCTCCCAGATTCTGATAAGCCCTCCGCCCGCAGACCCCAACAACTAACGGCCAGGGTTGTTGGGAAGAGGCCCTTGTCCTCATCAACATGGGGACAAGGTGCTTTGGGGTGGGGGGCTGCAGGGCGCTCCCCTTCCCCAAAGCACCCACCACCCATGTTGAGGGCATGCGGCCTGGTACAGTTTAGGAGGGGGAGGCGCTCACTCGTCCCCACCCCCTTTCCTGACCGGCTGGGCTGCGTGCTCGGATAAGGGTCTGGTATGGTATTTGGGGGACCCCCACGCCATTTTTTCGGCGTAGGGGGTTCCCCTTAGAATCCATACCAGACCTAATGGCCTGATATGCCCCTGGGGGGAACCCATACCGGTTTTTTATTTAAAATTTGGCGCGGCGTTCCCCCTCATGATTCATACCAGACAGCTGTTAGCAATGCTTGTTGCTCATCGTGAAAGGAAAAAACAGTTTTCCTTTCCCGATGAGCGAGCCAGCTCAGCCCTGGCTCCCACAACGGGGCTCACAGGTGTCAAATCTCGCCGATAACAGCGGCGAGATTGACACAATATCGCGGTCACCTACTGTACTGATTTCATTTTCCAGTAGGACTTGGCACCTGCCCACACTGCCTAAAGTAACAATTCCTGCTTTAATGATCATAGCATCACTGTGCTTGACTGGCCAGCAAACTCGCCTGACCTAAACCCCATAGAGAATCGGTGGGGTATTGTCAAGAGGAAGATGAGAAACACCAGACCCAACAATGTAGATGAGGTAAAGGCTGCTATCAAAGCAACCTGGGCTTCCATAACACCTCAGTAGTGCCACAGGCTGATCACCTCCATGCCACACCGCATTACATAGTTACATAGTTGGTAGGGTTGAAAAAAAGACACAAGTCCATCAAGTCCAACCTGTGTGTGTGTGCTTTTATATCAATATTACATTGTATATCCCTGTATGTTTTGGTCTTTTATTTGCCTATCTAATAGTTTTTTTGAAATGATCTATGCTCAATGCTGAAACCACTGCTTGTGGAAGAGAATTCCACATTCTTACCGCTCTTACCGTAAAGAACCCTTTATGCAGTTTCTGATTAAATTGCCTTTCCTCTAATTTTAGTGAATGGCCGTGAGTCTTTTTAAATGCCCTTTCTAGGGATGAGCCGAACACCCCCCCCCCAGTTCAGTTCGCAGCAGAATATGCGAACAGGCAAAAAAAAACCACGCAAACACCGTTAAAGTTTTTGGGACATGAACATGAATAATCAAAAGTGCTCATTTTAAAGGCTTATATGCAAGTTATTTTTGTGTTTGGGGACCTGGGTCCTGCCCCAGGGGACATGTATCAATGCAAAAAAAAGTTTTAAAAACAGCCAATTTCTGGGGGGACCCCACGCCATTTTTTTTTAAATTTTGGTGCGGAGTTCCCCTTAATATCCATACCAGACCTGAAGGGCCTAGCAATGGACTGGGGGGGATCCCATGCCATTTTTTTCAATGACTTCTTTTATCTGTATTTTCGGGACCGACAATTCATTATAGCCGCGAGTAGTCTTAAATGACTTTTTTCCTTTAGAAATGTCATTTTGTGCAGGGACTATTCTAAACACGGAAAACATGCGCCACTTTACAGGCATACTATAGACACCCCCCAGGTATAAAATTTAAAGGAATACTTCACTTGTATTGTTTCACTTTAAGCATTATTAAAATCACTGCTCCCGAAAAAACTGCAGTTTTTAAAACTTTTTTTTGCATTGATACATGTCCCCTAGGGCAGGACCCAGTTCCCCAAACACTTTTTATGACAATACCATGCATATAAGCCTTTAAAATTAGTCCTTTTGATTTTTCCCATAGGCCTTTAAAGGGTGTTCTGAGGCTTTCGAATTTGCCGCGAACACCCCAAATTGTTTACTGTTCGGTGAACAGACGAACACCCGATGTTTGAGTCGAACTTACGTTTGACTCAAACATCGGGCTTATCCCTAGCCCTTTCATGGAAAAGTTTTATCCCTATTGTTGGGTCACCGGTACGGTATTTGTACATTGAAATCATGTCCCCTCTCAAGCGTCTCTTCTCCAGAGAGAATAAGTTCAGTGCTTGTAATCTTTCCTCATAACTAGGGATGAGCTCAATGTTAGGGTTGAACATAAGTTCGACTTGAACATTGGGTGTTCGCCCATTCGCAGAACAGGGAACATTATGGAGCTTTTGCAGGAAATTTGAGCGCCCGCGGAAAGCCCCATAATGCACTGCGAGATCGCAATGCATTTTTGTATGATGATTGGCCAAAGCATGCATCTGACCTGCATGCTTTAGCCAATCCCAGCGCCCTCTGCTAAGAGAGCCATAATTGGCCAAAGGCAGGGTGCCTTTGGCCAATCATGGCTCATGGGGACTAAGTCCACACCCCACATTATATAAGGCTGCCTACACGGTGGCCCTGTGTAGTGTTGTTGGCGTGGACGGAGACATAGTGTGATTTAGATTATATATATATATTTATAAACTCTGCAGCATCCAGTCAGTGTAGACTATATCTACATTCTACAATGCACTCAGTACAGGCAGTCTTCAACGGATCCCACATCCATAGAAAAATCAATCAGTTACATCAGCATCAGGTGCTTGATAGCTGCTGATCCAAGACTGATTCATTTTTATGAATGTGAGCCAACGGAGTCTGTGGACAGGCGCACTCTATGATCCGTTTCAAACCCTCCAGCAGCACTGAATGTGCGTTCAGAAAGAACGCTGGATGCAGGACAGGCCAGTAGCTCAATTGCATATTGAGCTAGTTCTGGCCAGTGGTCCATCCTCAAGACCCAGTAACCCAGTGGATGCTCTGTTGGAAATGTCTCCAAGTCTGCTCTTGCCCCTAGATATTCCTGCACCATGTAATGCAGACGCTGGCAATGGTTGCTTGAACCAATCAGATCTTGGCGCTGAGGACTGAAAAATTGTCTAAAGGCATCCGTCAACTGGCCATCTTCTCCACCGCTCTTCCTCTGACTGAACAAAGCCTCAGAAACAAGTTGTCCAGCACCAGGAAATTGTAACCTTCCAGGATCTGGAAATGCATTGGACAAACTTTCCTTCAAGGCCTCCTGAAGATGTTTCATCCTCTATTCCCTTTGTGAAGGCAGGATGAGTTCTGCAACCTTACCCTTGTAACATGGATCAAGAAGGGTTGCCAGCCAGTAATGATCCCTCTCCTTGATAGCACGAATCCTAGGGTCCTTTCATAGGCTTTGCAGAATCAGGGAGGCCACGCAGTGTAAGTTTGCATAGGCATTCGATTCTGAGTCCTCTGGGTCACTAAGGTTTACTTGATCCGTAACAACCTCCTCCCAGCCATGTATAACTCCTTGGGTTTCTAGGGACTGAAAACCATTCCTTGAACACTGCTGCTGAGTGTTATCCTCCATGTCCATGCTGATACAATTCTCCTCCTCCTCCTCCTCCTCTTCTTCCTGTGTGTTTGGCGGGCCTGCAGGAATACTATCTGGATAAAGGGGGTCTTGAGAGGTAAGGAAGTCCTCCTCTTCCTCCCACTGTTCTGCCTCAAGTGCCCTGTCCATTATTTCACGAAGCGTGTGCTCCAACAGGAAGACAAGAGGGACAGTATCACTGATGCATGCATTGTCACTGCTCACCATCCTCGTGGCCTCCTCAAATGGTGACAGGACAGTGCATGCATCTTTGATCAGTAGCCACTGGCGTGGTGAAAAGAAGCCAAGCTCCCCTGACCCTGTCCTGGTGCCATACTCACACAGGTACTCATTGATGGCCCTCTGTTGTGAGTGCAGCCGCTGCAGCATTGCCAATGTTGAGTTCCACCTGGTGGGCATGTCACAAATGAGGCGGTTGGTGGGCAGGTTGCATTCCCTTTGAATGTCAGCCAGCCGAGCACTGGCATTGTATGACTGGTGGAAATGACCACAGACTTTTCTGGTCTGCCTCAGGAGATCTTGTAAGCCTGGGTACCTGCTCAAGAATCACTGCACCACCAAATTCATGATGTGTGCTAAACATGGAACATGGGTCAAGTGTCCCTTTTGGAGGGCGTAGAGAAGGTTGGTGCCATTGTCGCATACAACCATTCCTGGCTGAAGCTGGCATTGCGTCAACCACCTCTGAGCCTGCCCCTGCAGAGCTGACAGAATCTTTGCCCCAGTGTGGCTCCTGTCCCCTAAGCAGACCAACTCAAGCACCGCATGGCATCTTTTTGCCTGAGTGCTTGCATAGCCCCTTGAACACTTACGGAGCACCGCTGGTTCAGAGGACAAATCTGCAGAAGAGGCCATAGAGGAAGAAGAAGAGGGGGTGGAGGAGAGAGCTGTGGCAGAATCACCACTAGCATTTTGGATGTGTGGTGGCGGAACAAGCTCCAACAATACTGAACCCTGTCCTGCATACTTTACCCAGTGCTCCTTGAAGGAAAGGTAACGTCCCTGCCCATGCCTCCTAGACCATAAGTCAGCAGTAATGCTGACTGCCCTGTCCAACAAGACCAAAACATTGCCTTCCACATGTTTTTAGAGCACCGGAATGGCCTTCCATGAAAATAAATGGCGTTTTGGAACCTGCAACTGAGGTACAGCACATTCCACAAATTCACGAAAGGGGCAGAGTCTACCAGCTGAAAAGGCAGCAGTTGCAGTGCTAGCAATTTGGCCAAGCTAGCATTTAGATGCTGAGCATGTGGATAGCTGGGACCAAATTTCTTTTTACGGTTTAGCAACTGGGGTAGGGAAATTTTCCTGCTAAAATCAGATGGTGGTGTAGTACTAGCAGATTGGCTGCAAGTACTTGGGACACCTATTGCTATACCTTCATCGTTCTTAGTGCAGGTTTTTGAGAAGACTGGAGGTATAGTAGGGTTGGAGATCCCAGATAAAGAGCAAGGAGAAGTCCACCTTTTTCTTTGATGTGGGTCTTTCAAGTGCTGTTGCCAACGGACTTGTTGCCTTATGAGTTTATGTGAAATCTCCATTAATAGCTGTAAAATATTGTAATTATGAATATATTTTATTGAGCTTGTATCTATGTAGGGCGGAACATATTATCTTCACAGAAATCTCTGGTAGACCAGACAAGTCGGTGCCTAAGCTTGTGCATACAAACAATGGGATCCAAACCTCATTGTTTTACACATACTCACTTCAACGGATCTCATGCTGGGATATGCAATGAAGGGAGGCCAACCCGTAATCAATACTTAACTTCCCGGGAAAATTCAAGTTAATCTCCTGCTCAGAATAGTCACAAGGATTTGCATTAAAGGGGGCTGACTTATGAAAAGTATAGGGATTGGAGATGTAGCCAGTCCTTAACCAGGAATAGGGAAGCTCACCAACCAGAGCCACGCTATGCCAACCAATGAGGCATCAGCCTGTAATGATATACACAGACTAGATGGGAGGAAAACACACACTTTTATGGGAGAGCAGCCATCAGAATGGAACCTTGGTGCAAAGGGTAATTATGGGAAATGTCTGCATTTTACTTGTAACTAAATATGTTTGTAGATTAATGTTTTAAGGAATATACTCTGTATTCCTTCATGTAATTCTCTTATTTTAACCTAATATTTTCTTCCTTAGTGTAGACTATAGATAGATGGTTGTGTATTAGATAGACTTTCAACTACTTACCAAAAAATGTTGTTATTGTGTTAAAGCTTTCACTCATGGTCAAATAACTCTCATTTAACCCATATCATATCTGAGAGATATTAAATCTCAAATATAGTATACAGGAAACAGACTGCATGGGAGGTCGTCATATGTCTGGTCAAGCATGTGGTGCCCAAGTGGCTGCTTTTCTGGCCATGCTTGATCCGCTTCAGACATAGGTTGCAAACAGCAATGGTGTGATCTGCTGCACATGTGTCAAAAAAGGCCCACACCAAGGAACTTTTCAAAATCAGCAGGGAGTCAGCAGCGCCCTGCACCTGCGTAGCTCTGCAGTGTGATTCAGTAGGGTGGCTGCCCTTAAGCTGCCCCCTAGAGGACATCCTGCCTCATTGGAGTTGTGCCTCCTCCTCCTCTCTTCTATCAGGTACCAAAGTAGAGTCAGTGAGTCAGTGAGTCATCATCCCCTCCCTCCTTATCACTGGAGCAAACTTGGTGTAACAAGCACCTTTGCTCGCTCGATTCCACTCTCCCGACACTCCTCTGCAGCTATTGAATCAGATTGCAACGTCTGATGGTTCGGTCATCCAATGCTCCGGGATTAGAACTTCAGCTATGTGCCGTTCTAACCCAGTTGTGATAGCTCAGAACAAACACCAGGCAGGCTGTATGCAAGTTCAACCAGGAATCTCTTTTATTGCAATATACAGGCTCTTTTATACACTAAAAGAGGAGGTGCAGACCTCCTGCTCATATTACTCTAACAATACATCTGTAACCTAATTAACCTAATTAACATGAGCTAATTAACTAATCCCTTTAGACAGCCTAGATGACTTAGACATGACCTTTAGGCCAGACTGGCCGTCTTGTAGTTCAGAAAATCCAATCAACATTATCACAATAGCAGAGTTAATTTAACACAACCAACAATGGGGATCTAATGACTCTTAGATCCCATACTAGAGACTTATTTACAATACACATTTTAGCAGACAACAGACAGGTAGCTGGAATTGATCACATTAGCATTTAACAGTAGGAGTCCCAACGGTATGAATCAGTCACTATTCCAATATGGCATATCCAGGGTCCCCAGAGTCTGTGTGTCCCAGGGGACCAGGACCCGAATCCACAGTAATACCACCTCAAGAGTCCCCAGGCATACAGCTCACAAAGAGCACCGTTCCCCCAAATGCCAGGGCCCACGTCGATCGGCAAGAGGCTAGCATACAGTCCCCTCCAAAAGTCTCTCTCCTGGCTAGGTCTGTCACACTTGGCACTTTGCTGCAGCTGGGGGAACATGACAGCCAGTTTCTTGTCCTTCTTGGGCACCCCCTCTCTCTAGGCTGATGTTACTCCCTTCCTTAACCTGGGAACCAACATCGGAGCCATCAAATCGCTGCGCATCCTCCAGCAGCATGTACCCGACACTGTGGTCGAATAGTTCGGGGGACTCCTTCGTGCATGATGGTGGGGACTGTGGACAAGGAGCCGGTGGAATAGGCCACTTTAGCAGCTGCATAGGAAGGCAAACTACCCTGAGCCTGGGTGACAGAGGATGAGGAGGATGAGAATGGCTTTGTTATCCACTCCACCAACTCTTCTGCATGTTCTAGCTCAATAACACGGCCAGCAGCAGAGAAATAGGACAAGCGTGCCCCAAGGCTACCTGCAGAGGATGCACCATGTCCACGACTAGCACTGTTGACTGTAGACATAGAGCCTGCTTGCCCTCTTTTAGTGGCCTGTGAGCATCTGCCTCTTCTTGATTGCCTTCTGGACATGATGTATATTTTGTTTTGCAACACCGCACTACACTGTATTGTGTACTGTGTACACCACCAGAAAAGTAGTAGCAACTGCACTACAGCTGCACTGTATTGTAATTTTTGATCTAATATTTCACAGCAGGGCCCGTTCCTTCACCCACCAAGAGTATCTGTGAGGGCTTACAGTGTTCTGGTACCACCAACACCTAAAGCCCAATTTTCTGAAGAGTATATAGGGCAGGCCGTATAGTATATATACTTCTGTTCAGAAAATATACTGCCTGGGGGCCCCCCACGCCATTTTTTTTTAAATTTGGGTGCGGGGTTCCCCTTAATATCCATACCAGACCCAAAGAGTTTAGTAATGGGCTGGGGGGGGACCCATGCTGTTTTTCACAATGATTTTTATCTATCTTGTCGAGACCCGACAATTCATGACAGCCGCAAGCAGTTTTAAATGACTTTTTTTACTATAGAATTGTCATTTTGCTGTGGTATTGTTCTAAGCACGGGAAAACTGTGCCACTTTACAGGCATACTATAGACACCCCCAGGCATGATATTTAAAGGAATATTTCATTTTTATTGTTTCACTGCTCCCGAAAAAACGTCTGCTTTTTTTTTGCATTGATACATGTCCCCTGGGGCAGGACCCGGGTCCCCGAACACTTTTTATGGCAATAACTTGCATATAAGCCTTTAAAATTAGCGCTTTTGATTTTTCATGTTCGTGTCTCATAGACTTTAACGGTGTTCACGTGTTCAAACAAACTTTTTGCATGTTTGGATGTTCTGCTGCGAAACGAACCAGGGGGTGTTCTGCTCATCTCTACTCCTAAGATCCTCCAGTAGTCCTTTTATTAGCTTTGTTGCCCTTCTCTGAACTCGCTCCATTTCCAGCACATCTTTCCTGAGGACTGGAGCCCAGAACTGGACGACATACTCCAAGTGCGGCTGGACCAGAATCTTGTAGAGTGGTAGAATTATTGTTTTATCTCTGGAGTTAATTCCCTTTTTAATGCATGCCAATATTCTATTGGCTTTGCTTGCAGCAGCTTGGCATTGCATGCCGTTGCTGAGCCTGTCATCTACGAGAACCCCCAGGTCCTTTTCCATCCTAAATTCCCCCAGAAGTTCTCCCCCTAGTGAGTATATTGCATTTATGTTTTTGCCACCTAAATGCATTATTTTTCTATATTAAACCTCATTTGCCATGTAGTTGCCTGCCCTATTAATTTGTTCAGATCTTTTTGCAAGCTGTCCACATCCTGAGGAGAAGCTATTGCCCTGCTTAGCTTAGTATCGTCCGCAAATACTGAGATTGAGCTGTTTATCCCATCCTCCAGAATTATGAATAAATTAAAAAGGATTGGCCCAGTACAGAATCGTGAGGGACCACACTTTCCACATTGGACCATTCCGAGTACTCCTCATTTATCACTACCCTCTGAACTCACCCTTGTAGACAGTTTTCAATCCAGGTACTCACCATTTGGTCCATGCTGACAGACCTTATCTTGTATAGCAAACATTTGTGGGGAACTGTATCAAATGACTTTGCAAAATCCAGATACACTACGTCTACTGGCCATCCTTCTTCTAGATGGCAGCTCACCTCCTCATAGAGGGACAATATATTTGTTTGGCAAGAACGATTTTCCATGAATCCATGCTCATTGATGCAGTAATTCATGCAAACGGAGCCCAGACAAAGTATTGAGTGCATACTATAGTGTACATGGACACACTTTTCAGTAAGCCAACAAAGAAGAGAAAGAAGAGGGGGATAGTCTGATTACCTTTTGACTTTTAGTAAATATTTTGTTTATTTACTTCCTATGATACTGTAACTTATGCTTAAGTTCACAAAAGTAGGATAATTGTTTATATAATGCGATGTGCATCCTGCTTTAAAATTTGTTGCAAAAATGACATGAACTGTGACATTAGATTAAGTTTGTATGCATTATAAAGTATTATCTGCTGACATGAGGGATTTCAATAGAAATTGAGATTCCATTTGAGCCTGAAAATGAAATCACTGCTGGATTTCCTTTAATCTATTTTCCTGAATGTTTGCCTTCTTTATAATTCACTGCCAATCTTGCAGAATTCAGAAGATGCAGAGAACGATGTCTGAACGAATCTGCTGTCTTTTTGAAGAGAGCCAAGTAGTTTAACTGGAAATGACTAGTATCACATTAAATGGTTCTTTCACATGTGAAGAAGCAGCAACACCATGAGCATACAGTATGTTGTGTGAGGACAACATGATTGTTCTTTATCTTTCATTTTTCTTTGTGTTTAAATGTAAACAACCATGTTTTACTTTGCCATACACATACACAGCTGTATCACTGATATCTCAATCAGCTTTTATTATTCTGGAAACACAGTATGATGCCTTTTATGTAGACTGTAGTGACTACAGATGAATTTATTTCCATTTGTAGAGGAGTCAGAATAGAAAACCCACATATAAAAATCAGGAAAAAAGCAAACAGGAACATGTGGGCACATTGCAGAGCTGTGGAATTGGATTTAATTTCAATACGTACACCCAGACAGAAACAGAATGCAAAATTCATTCATCCTATATGCAATCAATTTCCTTTCATATATTTTCTGGAAATTGCATCAGCAAGGTCATGTGTCCAAGTGGTAGAAAAGTTAATTATCGTCAGGATTGCTTGGATTAGTCTTTTTGATAGGGTGAGGAGCATGGTAGCTTAGGAGTGCCAAGTAGTGGAGCTGCTGCCTTTCTTAACTCTAGTAAACCCAGGGGACATGATTTGAGCATGTTGTGGGTGATACATGCTACACTTTCTCAGAAGCTATATCATGTACTTCCAAAAGTTCCAGGCCACACTTAGAATTTACTGGTAGTATTATCATCAACCATCGACATCATGGAACCCCACAAGAAAGAATGGAGTCTTCAACCAAACAAAGGGAGATTTTGAATGACCTGTATACCTAGTTTCCATGAGACCTCTACAGAAGCACGCAGTTTAAAAATAGTTTCATGTATGGATGGCTAAAAACTATTAGAATAGATTCTTGCCTCTTGCTAAAGATTAATTTTTGCAGAGTTTATATCTTATACATAACGATTGTTTCCATTATCTGCAAAAAGAAAGTGTCATGACTTTCCAAAGTGCAAACAGGGCTGGACAAAGTGCAGACATCAGGCCGGATTTCAATAGTACAGGGTGTCCAAAAAGTCTCCATGCTTGGGAAAAATTAACAAACTCATATTATATTTTATAATGTAATATTTTTATATAGATTTGTATATGTGTAAAAAAGAGGTGGCCAACATATAAGAATATTTTGTAAATATTTTGTAAAATTTTGTAATTAATAATTTGTAAATAAAGATACATTTAGCTACAATCTCCTATCTTTCCTATGTAAGGCGACTTTTTGGGACACTATATAAATCCAAACCTTTTTCTCTGCTCACTATAACCACAAGTCTTTGTTTAGGTATTGTTACATGATTAATATGTATAATATTTAAACAATTATTTATTTGATATGAATCTCTGGCCAAAATTTTGTTTCTTTGTTTGAATTGTTAAAGTGTTTGTTACCCCAGCATTTCATATTCTTGGTATGTGCCTGCAATACCATGTACTTTTATGAAAAAATATCCTCTTTGCATTGCTTCCTTTGTATGAAATCCCTGGTGTTCCTGCCAGTGCCTCTGCTTTCTTATTAAAAACTAACCACACTAAGCAGAAGAACACACCGTGGTCAGTTCTCTAGCTGTGCTGGGAACTCAGCCTGTTCTCCTATGATCAAACTTGTCCTGGCACACACCCTCTGCATAGCCTATCACTGGGAAGCTCAGTATGCTGTTGCTTCTTATGCAGCTGACAACAGAGGGAACAGAGAGAATGTGATCACTTTTAAAAAAGGAAAAAAGGTATTTATATATTTTTTTATAACTTTACACAAATGTTTTGCCTTTCATTACAGTTTTAAACTGGATGGGTTGTTTAACAAGGTAATAGTTTACAATCACTTTAATAGACATGGTTACCAGCTCTGTAAATTTAATATTACTGTCTGTGTCTCATTGGGAAGATTTCCCCTGATTTCTTGTGGTCTTTGGGGAAAAAAATAGTGATCAGAATTACTTTGGCTTTGAGGACAAGGACAGCAATATATTATTAATGCACTAATTTGCCCTTGGAACTTTAAATGAGGTGCGACACTCCTATTGATGAAATATAAAATACAAATTTATTGATACATACAAGATCAACAGTAGCCACAGACAGATGTCGTATTTCAAACAGATTTGTGATATTGTACATAACATATTGCAGTCAGGTACAATTTTCCATAGCATAATCCATAGTAGGTACAAGAATTCAACCTTGTGTCCAACGCATTTCGTCAACAGCTGTTCACTTTCTCAGGGATTGATGCAAACTTAATATCTATTAAATAAAACAGTGTAAGGTATATAGAAAAGGTGGTAAATATATTGTACTGATGCAAAGCATAAAGGACCACCATATTGTGCCCATACTTACAAAATTGTTGAAAGAGAAATCACATGCTCATGTTCACTTGATTACCACTAGAAATGTCTGATTTTATTGAGCAATATCTTATTATTTTTTGAATTATTGTTGAGAAGAAAAGTTTAGAAACTTTGTCAAGTCTTTATTGCTGAGTTTGACCCTGTTAAGAAGATTTCCATTATTTTGTTGGGGTTCAAGGATTGAAAGTGGGAGTTTAGGTAGACTTTCATTTTAATGCTGGTTATGTTTGTACGTGATACAACTCTGAAACAAAGAGCAATCTAGCATACATGAAATGTTCTTCTTATTAAAACAATGTAACTTTGTCACAAAACTGCAATTCTGGTACCTAACTATGTTTAATTAGGCACAGAATATAGCCATTTTAAATTTATGTGGCAATGAAAAAAAGGAACTTGTACAAATCTGAACCGTTTACATACACAATGTGTGCAAACAACAGTAACATGAGCGAGTGTATTTATAGAAAAAAAAAACGGCATAGCAATTATCCCTGTAAAAGTGCAAGCCCATTTGTCCTGTGTGAATTGGATGAAAACAAATGTTATTTTGATATTTGTTGTGCTAGACAAATGTTTTTCATTGATTTAAACCAGAAAATACGGTATTTGGCCTCTGGACCTAATGACTATATGCAGTATTTTCTATTTAAAATCAATGAATCAATAAATGAATGTACATGCACTTTCACTGGCAAAATTGCTATGCAAATTTTGTATAAATACACCCCTTAGTATGAGACATTCTTGATATTCGTAACAAGTAATGACCGTTGATATGAATGGCAAAACTTTGAAAAGGGGCATAAAGCAGCCATAGTGACTATGGGGGGTTGATTTTCTAAAATTGGAGAGTGAAAAATCTGGTGCAGCTATGCATGGTAGCCAATCAGCTTCTAAGTTCAGCTTGCTCAGTTAAGCTCTGACAAAAAAAAAAACCTGGAAGCTGCTTGACTTCTATGCACAGCTTTACCAGATTTTGCACTCTCCATATTAGTAAAACAACCCCTATGTTTTGAAGCTACTGTAAAAAAAGCATTGTGTATGCTGACAAATGGCATAGGGAGAGATTATGCGATTGCGATGGGGGTGACGACAGCGGCCGGAGCTCATGCTCACAGGAACGCCGAGAATCAGTGGAGGGGGGGAGAAGGAGTTGACACCTGATGCTTATAGGCATAGATCCTATTTAAGCACCTCACCCGGATCCTAGAGTGATTCCGGCTGAGTCCCCCCTATACACATATATAGGATTGGAACCCATGTAAGTACTACACCCAGCATACTTTATTTTTCTATCAGTGTATAAATGCCTGATGTGTATCTCCACAATTATCAAGGCCACTAGCATTGTTGTCTTCCCTTACTGTTGCATATGGCTATTTAACATATATTATTACTATATGGGGTATACATATATACTGACAAATGTTTTCACACACATCTCATTTTATTACACATATCTTCACTCATTTCAGTCATTTTATTTGTCACTGTTTTGTTACACTTTTTATCATCCCCTTATTTATTCCTGTGTTGCACTTCACTGTCTTATTTCACTTTTTGACTCGGTCACCCTACACACATCCCACACACACACACTCACATACACATCCTACACACACACTCACACACACATAAGATACACACAGCCACAGTTCTTCTCATATTTTTCCATACATTCCATACATGTAATCATTACATGATAATTTGACAGTCTAATAACACACTTCATTGTACATTGTCCAAACACATGTTGGGGTTGTGGATCGGCATACTCTCCAGCATGTGGGCAGAGAAAAATTAATCTGATACTAGTCAAATGCTGTTAAAATACATCATTATTTTAGATGATTGAATTACTCATTTAATCATCACAGGTGTCCTCCATCCTCTTTCCCACCCCTGGGGGCTCCTATGTGTGACTCCTTGCAAGCCCTCTTTCCGGCTGGTTCCCGCCCGGGTGAGAGGAGGGGGTTCCATACGAGGATTCCGGATCAATGCACCTGTGTTCACACTCTCTGGTTATGAGTCATTTCCCCTCTCTTGAGTGGTAAATATATCTTTATTTTTATACATAATAGATACTGGTATCTTGTTAGAAGGTCAGAATTATATTATTTTTCTGCTATGTCTTACCAGAGTACAAATCTCCCTGAAGAAGACCGTGATTGGTCGAAACGCGTCGTGGTACTCATATGGATGACAAACTACCTTTTGTAACACAGTGTATCTTATCATTGACCATTGTTATGGTACATGTCATTACCGTTTGTAACCAGAATGTATATAATTTTTACAATTTCTATATTGAAGTATATTTTTTATGTGATCATTAACCAGAGACTACAAACTTGATGATTTTAGAATTCGATCCGATTGCATATTTATTGTATAATTTAAAACAAGAATTGATTGTATAACATTGTCATTGCTTTGGCTTATACAATTTGTCGCTAAACCCCCCCCCCCCGGGAGAACTTCTTTCTTTTTCTTTTTTATACATTGGGGTGTGTGACTCTTGGACTCTATTCACATGCGTTTTCTCCTTTTTTTAGGGAGAGATTAGAGTCAGTTAAGAAGATGTACTTTAATTCTGATTATTACCTTTTGCTGCCTTCCATTTTATTTTGCAGTTGATCCCATATATATTTATACAATATATATATATATATATATATATATATATATATATATATATAATGTTGTTTGTAGGTTGTCTAGTTCAAGAGAAATGCTCACCAGTGAGTACAGTCCACGTCAGGTATTCCCGTTTAAGGACTTGTTGCCCCACTTTTATTAAACAGAAAGAAAAAGCCAACAAAACAAACAGCTTCTCTCACAGGGGCTTCCACCATTAACACAAAGTTATATATTCAGTCTCCTGGCTCCCTTTAGCAGCACCACTGCTCGAGCCTTATGCCTTGGGCCACCAGAACACCTAACATGGCATCCCTGTGTTCAAGTACAAACACTGTACAGCAAAACACACCTGCACAATCAGTGTGCCAGCTGTTTCCAAAACCAGGACCCAGGACCCTTGAAATTTCATCCCACCCAAGTCTCTAAGAAATCTCCAGGCTACAGGTCCCAAACCAGAGAGAAAACGTGAAAAAAAAAATCCTTCATGTAAGGCTAGCACACTGGAGCACCTCAACCTCTCTGGATGAGAATCCTGGGTGATATAACAGCCTATTAACATAGTGACAGGGGTGACAGGGTAACATTTTCCTAGGTAAATATATTTCTAAAGGTGCTTTTGAGATGACATTTTCACCACATATTGGTAGCAACCCATGCAATCCATACATACAAAGCAAATAAGTTCAAGGAGTTGTAAAGTCTCAAGGTTTTTCACCTTTATGCATAATATGCATAAAGGTGAAAAACCTTCTGTGCTGCAGCTGCCCCCCAGAGACCCCCTTTTTCTTACCTGAACCCGATTGTTTCAGCAACGAGAATGAGCCCAGCAGCTCCAGCCATTGGCTCCCACTGCTATCAATCAAATACAGTAACACGGGGGATGGGGCCGAGTCCTGCTGTCTGGGTCAATGGAGCCACTTTGTGCAAAACCCTTGCACAGAGAAGGTAAGTATGACATGTTTGTTATTTAAAAAAAAAAACCTTTACAATCAATTTCAGAAATTAAGTTATGTGTAATAAAATGGAATGACACAGAGAAAAATTATTGAACACATGAAGAAAGTAAAGTGCAAAAAGGCATGGAAAGCCAAGACACCAGCTGAAATCTTTCAGTAATTAGAAAGCAATCCTGCCCCTTGTCAGTGCAAATTAATATCAGCTGGTTCAGTCCCAACTGATGGCCCATAAAAAGGTGTCACGTTACCAAGGTGTCATACAAGAAACATCTCATGATGGGTAAAAGCAAAGAGCTTGCAGGACTTTTGCAAACTTATTGTTGCAAAACATACTGATGGCATTGGTTACAGAAGGATTTCTAAATGGTCCAGTGAGCACTGTTGGGGCCATAATCCGGAAGTGGAAAGAACATAATTTCACCATAAACCGGCCATGACCAGGTGCGCCTCACAAGATTTGCTGACAGTACTATCAGAAGAGTTGTTCAAGAACCAAGGAGCACATGTAGAGAGCTTCAGAAAGACCTGGAATTAGCAGGTACAATTGTTTCAAAGAAAACAGTAATACACTCAACCTCCATGGCCGTATGCACACGCACCATGCAAGGCTTCATTGCTGAAGAAAAAGCATGTTGAAGTTCATTTAAAGTTTGTCGCAGAACATTTAGACAAGCCTGTGCAATACTGGGAAAATATTGTGTGGTCAGATGAAACCTAAATTGAACTCTATGGATGCCATAATACACACCATGTTTGGAGGTCCAATGGCACTGCACATCACTCCAAAAACACCATACCAACAGCAAAGTTTGGAGACAAATATGTACTCAAAGGAGAAAAAACTTTGAAAACTCTCAAAATAGCAGCTAGCTTGGCACAGCAGCCATCAAAGACTGAGTCTTCGACAGCTGCTGTGCTAAGCTAACTGCTATTTTGAGAGTTTTCAAGGTTTTTTTTTTTCGTTGAGTACAAATTTGGATTATTTTGATAGATATCTATCACAGCCATTAATAGCTGAATACTATCATACTTAGGAGCCTGAGTTATAGCAAGACATAGAGGCAATTGGTTACCAAATTCCCTGTGGTGTTCATTGCCTAGAGGTGTGCAGGAAGGTTCATGATCTGTAAGGCTGGGTGTGATGCTGTAAACAAAGTGCATACAAACCACTCTAATACCCCGTACACACGGTCGGATTTTCCGACGGAAAATGTGTGATAGGACCTTGTTGTCGGAAATTCCGACCGTGTGTAGGCTCCATCACACATTTTCCATCGGATTTTCCGACACACAAAGTTTGAGAGCAGGATATAAAATTTTCCGAAAACAAAATCCGTTGTCGGAAATTCCGATCGTGTGTACACAAATCCGACGGACAAAGTGCCACGCATGCTCAGAATAAATAAAGAGGTGAAAGCTATTGGCTACTGCCCCGTTTATAGTCCCGACGTACGTTTTTTACGTCACCGCGTTTAGAACGATCGGATTTTCCGACAACTTTGTGTGACCATGTGTATGCAAGACAAGTTTGAGCCAACATCCGTCGGAAAAAATCCTAGGATTTTGTTGTCGGAATGTCCGAACAAAGTCCGACCGTGTGTACGGGGCATTAGACCCCTTTCACACTGTGCCGCCACTGGCGTCAGTGGTAAAGCGGCGCTATTTTTAGCGCCGCTTTACCGTCGTTTTAGCGGTGCTATTTGGCCGCTAGCAGGGCGGTTTTAACCCCCTGCTAGCAGCCAAAAAGGGGTTAAATCTGCCTGCAAAACGCAGCCGGAGCTGCGTTTTGCCAGCGGTATCACAGCGCTGCCCCATTGATTTCAATGGGGAGCAGCTGTGGAGTAGTGGTGAGTTCACCGCTCCTTCACTGCTCCAAAGAAGCTGCTGGAATTACTTTTTCTGACGCCCTGCCAGCACACTGCTCCAGTGTGAAAGCCCTCGGGCTTTCACACTGGAGTGAATGGAGCAGCTGTTTTAGGGCAGTTTACAGGCACTATTTTTAATGCTATAGCGCCTATAAAATGCTCCAGTGTGAAAGGGGTCTTAGTAAAGGGTTTACATAAGTTCCAGTAAGCACAGCATAAGCTTTGTTGGTGACACTCGCTATCCTGTGATTTCCGTTTCTCAACACAGCATGTGGGACTGTCATCTTGATTAACCGTTCTGAATCCTTCTTTCTTTGGACTTTATGATTGCTCTTTAGTTGGAGTCACTCATTTATTTAATTTATCACTTATGAATGTGGCTTAATCATTTCACCAATTATTGGTTGTTTGTTTATTTTGGTGCTTCACTATTTGTATATTGATTTTTTCTAATGTCGTTTATCATGGCATCGCATTTTGCACCTTTAGCGCAGATTTACTTGGTTTATTTATTTTGGGATTAGTGTGTTAGGCAGGCAACAACAGTTTACAGTATGTATTTTTCTTAATGCAGGTTTTTTTAAAGAATAACTAAAGGTTCCTTTTTTATTAAAAAACAAACATGTTATACTGTCACGTACCTTGTAACAGAGCCTGACGTGTAGAAGGAGACCTCCCTTACAGTCCTGGCTCAGGGACCATTGGGGTTGCAACAGTGGCCACGAGAGTGCAGTGAGGTAGGAGTGCCTGCGGAATCTCTTGTTGAAGGTAGAGATGACCAGGCTGGGTCGTGAGCAGCAGGTGGTGGTAGCAGCAGCAGATGCGTATGCACAGTGGATGCAGGACAGCGTCACCAGGAACTGGATGGAGCAGGATGGAGCAGGATGGAGCAAGACTGGAGCAGGGTCAGACAAGCCAGGTCAGTAGACAGGCAGAGGTTGGCAGCAGGATATCAGGCAGAATAGCAGGTATAACAAGGTTAAGGCAAGCCGGGGTCAGGACTGGAGATAAGCAAGCATTGTCAAGGAAGCCAGGTCAAACACAGGTAATGAGATGAAGATACAGGATCAGACTGAGGTAAATTTGCAGATCAGACAGCACTGCACTAGTGCAGCTGCTGTCTTTATATAGGCAATTTGGCGCCAGCATTAATGGCTAATGTGCACACGTATTTTAGCCTATGCCCAGCAAGACGGGCACCTGAAAATGCATCTCTGCTCATGCATATTTGCCTATGCCTAGGAAATTCGGCTGCACTATGGGCAGCACATCCCTGACACATACTTACCTCCTCTGTGCAGTTGGTTTTGCACAGAGTGGCCCCAATCCTCATCTTCTGGGGTCCCCCAGCGGTGCTCCTGGCTCCTCCTCTTCTTGAGTGCCCCATCAGGGAAGCCCTCTCCTTTAGGGTACCCGTGCAGGCACGCTCCCGTGTCCTGCTGTAGTGTCCATTGACACAGACAGCAGGACTCGGCTCCGCCCCGACTCCCGCGTCATTGGATTTGATTGACAGCAGCAAGAGCAATGGCTGTGCTGCTATCAATCTATCAAATCAGGACCCGAGACACCAGCTGTGTGTGTCAGGGATGTGCTCATCCCTGGTCCAGGTTCGATTGGGCTTAGGTAAGTAAAAGGAGGGCTCTGGGGGGCTGGTGCCCTACAAGAGATTTTTCACTTCAATACATAGAATGCATTGAGGTGAAAAACCACAAGGGTTTACAACCCCTTTAAGGCCCTGTTCACATTTCATGATTTAGTATTGCCGGAAAAATCTCTGTGACTCTGCCTGCAAGAAAAAATCTCTACCAAATGCACAAAACACTTTTAGGTGTCTTTATTCTTTAATGCACCTAAAATGTGATGTGATTCTGCCATGATTATCACACAATAGTATAATGAAAATTGTGCCTGTACAAATTGCATGAAGCTTGTTGCCCAAAAAGGAACAAGAACTTATTTTCAGGCGACAAATATGCATAGGACAGCCCATTCAAGTGAAGGTCTGGCCCTATGCTACACACAAAATCACGTGAAAATCGTTCTTTGAAAATGGTGTATCAGGAACATTTAATATGTGAATGGGTCCTAAAAAAAATGTGTTCTTCTCAATACATCTCCTTATATCAAGCTCCAATCCTCATATCAAGTATCCTGAATATACCTAGAGTGCTTATGGAGCATAAATAATTTTTCCAAGATCGGTTTTCAATCTGATATTAAAGAATGTATTTCTGTTAAATGCTGCTGCAAAGAAAAACGTAATACATTATGATTCAATGTTGCATGGCACAAAACATTATAGATTTATTAAGGAGCTGAGACTGTCTTATTATAAAAATTGCCAACTCTCAGTAAAATGTTTGTTTATGATTACTATGGTAACATTGGGTGATCTTGAGTGGGGATTGGCTCACAGTTCGGCCCGAGCAAAAGTTCGGGCAGAACTTTGGTTGTTCGGATGTTCTGCGAACACTGAACAATATGCAGTGTTCGGGGAAAATTCAGAACACCATTAAAGTCTATGGGACACCAACATGAAAAATCAAAAGTGCTAATTTTAAAGGCTTTATATGCAAGTTATTGTCATAAAAAGTGTTTGGGGATCTGGGACCTGTGTACGGCCGTTTTTACGGAAGCCGTGATTTTTTTTATGTTTAAAGTTAAACAATAAAAATGAAATATTTCTTTAAATATCATGCCTGGGGGGTGTCTATAGTATGCCTATAAAGTGGCACATTTTTCCCGTGTTTAGAAAAGTACCACAGCAAAATGACATTTCTAAAGGAAAAATTGTCATTCAAAACTGCTTGCGGCTGTAATGAATTGTCAGGTCTCAGCAATATAGATAAAACTCATTGAAAAAAAGAGTATGGGATCTCCCCAGTCCATTACCAGGCCCTTTGGGTCTGGTATGAATATTAAGGGGAACCCCAAACCAAAATTTTAAAAATATTGCGTGGGGGTCACCTTAAAATCCATACCAGGCCCTTCGGGTCTGATATGGAAATTAGGGGAACCCTGCACCAATTTAAAAAAAAAATCGCATAGGGGTCCCCCCCAATCCATACCAGACCCTTCAGGTCTGGTATGGATTTTAAGGGAAACCCTGCGCCAAAACTGGCAGGCCGCAGGAAAAGAGGGGGAGGCGAGAGAGTGCACCCCCTCCTGAACCGTACCAGGCCACATGCCCTCAACATGGGGAGGGTGCTTTGGGGTAGCCCCCCCAAAAAAAAAATGTTATACTGTCTCGTACCTTGTAACAGAGCTTGATGTGTAGTAGGAGACCTCTCTTACAGCCCTGGCTCAGGGACCACTGGTGGCCCCGCCCCCTCTGACATCACAGGGAAGCCATAAGGGAAGTCCCTGTGCATCAGAGGGGGCGGGGTCACCCAGGTACATCATTGTGTGGCCCCGCCCTCAGTTATGTAAGAACTGTCAAAGGCACTGAAGCATCATATGGTGGGAGCCTCCCATGGAGGCGGATCGGTGGCGTTTTTTTTTTTTTTCGGTCCATCGGCGGAGCGATAGAAGAAGATGAATGGACTCAGTGGGACATTTTTATTTTTTTATTTTTTAATAAAGGACTTGTCCCAAGCTGTGTCTTGCTTTTTTTAACATTTTGACACTTTTTTTGTGAAATGGTACAGGTACAATGTACCTGTTACCATTTCACACAGGGGGAGGCTGGGATCTGTGGTCCTCTTGTTAAAGGGGGCTTCCAGATTCTGATAAGCCCCCCACCCACAGACCCCCACAATCACCAGGCAAGGGTTGTGGGGATGAGGCCCTTGTCCCCATCAACATTGGGACAAGGTGCTTTGGGGGGCTACCCCAAAGCACCCTCCCCATGTTGAGGGCATGTGGCCTGGTATGGTTCAGGAGGGGTGGCACTCTCTCATCCCCCCTCTTTTCCTGTGGCCTGCCAGGTTGCGTACTCAGATAAGGGTCTTGTATGAATTTTGGAGGGACCCCTACGCAGGGTTCCCCTTAAAATCCATACCAGACCTGAAGGGTCTGGTTTGGATTTTGGGGGGACCCCTATGCCATTTTTAGAAAAAAAAATTGGCACAGGGTTCCCCTTAATTTCCATATCAGACCCGATGGACCTGGTATGGATTTTAGGGGGACCCCCATGCAATTTTTTTTTTAATTTTGGTTTGGGGTTCCCCTTAATATTCATAACAGACCCAAAGGGCCTGTTAATGGACTGGGGGGAATCCCATGCTCTTCTTTTCTTTTCAATGAGTTTTATCTATATTGCCAAGACCTGACAATTCATTACAGCCGCGAGCAGTTTTGAAATGACAATTTTTTCTTTAGAAATGTCATTTTGCTGCAGTACTGTGCTAAACACGGGAAAACTGTGCCACATTACAGGCATACTATAGACACCCCCCAGGCACGATATTTAAAGGAATATTTCATTTTTATTGTTTCACTTTAAGCATTAAAAAAATCACTGCTCCTGGAAAAGCGGCCGTTCTTAAAATTTTTTTTGCATTGATACATGTCCCCTGGGGCAGGACCCGGGTCCCCAAACACTTTTTATGACAATAACTTGCATATAAGCCTTTAAAATGAGCACTTTTGATTATTCATGTTCGTGTCTAAACTTTAACGGCGTTCGTGTGTTCTGCCAAATTTTTTGCCTGTTCAGTATGTTCTGGTGTGAACCGAACTGGGGGGTGTTCGGCCCATCCCTAATCTTGAGTATGCACTGTAAGCTTGCTTACATAGGGGGTAAGCTTGTTGACATTGCCTGTACTTCTGTGGATTACAGGATTGCAGTTCATTCTGCACTCCTGTGACCCGTTTTCAGCCGACCCCTGGCTAAAGGATAGGATAGACTAAAGCAGGCTAAAGGATAGGATAGGCTAAAGCCTGCTATCGGCTGACGTCACAGAACTAGTCCAGGCTAGGGAAAGATTGTGATCATATGGTCGGGACCCAGGAGCCACTGAGAGCCTGAGCCAGCCACTCCCACCTCATCCAGAGCCCAGAGCTCCAGTGAGCGTAGGGGGGCAGAGCAGAGAGCTAGTGACTGTCACCTTACTGAGCACTGAGAACTGAGCGATCAGTGGTGTTTTATCAGTTTTCAGTCTTATGCCCTGTGCACACAATAGGATTTTCCGATGGAAAATGTGTGATAGGACCCTGTTGTCGGAAATTCTGACTGTGTGTAGTCTCCATCACACATTTTCCATAGGAATTTCCGACACACAAAGTTTGAGAGCTTGCTATAAAATTTTCCGACAACAAAATCCGTTGTCGGAAATACCGATCGTGTGTACACAAATCCGACGCACAAAGTGCCACGCATGCTCAGAATAAATTAAGAGATGAAAGCTATTGGTTACTGCCCTGTTTATAGTCCCAGCGTATGTGTTTTACGTTACAGCGTTCAGAACAATCTGATTTTCCGACAACTTTGTGTGACCGTGTGTATGCAAGACAAGTTTGAGCCAACATCCGTCGGAAAAAATCCATGGGTTTTGTTGTCGGAATGTCTGATCAATGTCCGACCGTGTGTACAGAGCATTAGAGTCGACCTGATGCTGCATCCACCTAGGTAAGTATGATTTAAGAAAAAAACATACTTCTCTTTTAAGCACAAGTGGATTATTACTATTTTTCACAGTTGTTCTTTCACATCTATTCATTTATTGCAGTGGAAGGTTGTAAAGTGGTGGACATATTTTGAAAATTTAACATAGCGAAGTTTTATATTTGGACACTTTATACAGTGCCTTGAAAAATATCCATACCCCTTGATATTTTCCACATTTTGTCATGTTACAGCCAAAAACGTAAATGTATTTTATTGGGATTTTATGTGATAGACCAGCACAAAGTGGCACATAATTGTAAAGTGGAAGGAAAATGATAAATGGTTTTCAAAATTTTACAAAATTTACAAACAAATATTGGAAAAGTATGGCGTGCATTTGTATTCAGCCCCCCTGTGTCAATACTTCGTAGAACCACCTTTTGCTGCAATTACAGATGTAAAGCCCCATACACACTATCAGATTTTCTGCTGATTTTTTCCTTTAGATTTACCAAAACCATATAATATGAGGTCAAACCTTAGGAGTTTCAATTTCTATGCAATCAGGCAGGCCCTTGCGCTACATGGTTTTGGTAAATCTGAAGACAAAAATCAGCAGAAAATCTGATAGTGTGTATGGGGCTTTAATCTTTTTGGGGATGTCTCTACTAGCTTTGCACATCTAAAGAGTGACATTTTTGCCCATTTTTCCTTGCAAAATAGTTCAAGCTCTGTCAGATTGGATGGAGAGCGTCTGTGAACAGCAATTTTCAAGTCTTGCCACAGATTCTCAATTGGATTTAGGTCTGGACTTTGACTGGGCCATTGTAACATATGAATATGCTTTGATCTAAACCATTCCATTGTAGCTCTAGCTGTATGATGTCCTGCTGAAAGGTGAACCTCCGCCCCAGTCTCAAGTCTTTTGCAAACTCTAACAGGTTTTCTTCTAACATTGCCCTGTATTTCGCTCCATCCATCTGCCCATCAACACTGACTAGCTTTCCTGTCCCTGCTAAAGAAAAGTATCCCCACAACACAATGCTTCCACCACCATGTTTCATGGTGGGGATGGTGTGTTCAGGGTGATGTGCAGTGTTAGTTTTCCACCACACATTGCATTTTGCTTTCAGGCCAAAAAGTTCAATTTTGGTCTCATCTGACCACAGCACCTTCTTCCACATGTTTGCTGTGTCCCCCACATGGCTTCTGGCAAACTGCAAACAGGACTTCTTATGACTTTCTTTCAACAATGGCTTTCTTCTTGCCACTCTTCCATAAAGGCCAGATTTGTGGAGTGCACAATTACGAGTTGTCTTGTGGACAGATTCTCCCACCTGAGCTGTGGATCTCTGTAGCTCTTGCAGAGTTATCATGGGCCTCTTGGCTGCTTCTCTGATTAATGATCTAATTGCCCAGTCTGTCAGTTTAGGTGGACGGCCATGTCTTGGTAGGTTTGCAGTTGTGCCATACTTTTTCCATTTTTGGATGATGGATTGAACAATGCTCTGTGAGATTTTCAAAGCTTGGGATATTTTTTTTATAACCTAACCCTGCTTTAAACTTCTCCACAACTTTATCCCTGACCTGTCTGGTGTGTTCATTGGCCTTCATGATGCTTTTTGTTCAGTAAGGTTCTCTAACAAACCTCTGAGGGCTTCACAGAACAGCTGTATTTATACTGGGAACAAATTACACACGAGTGGACTCTATTTACTAACAAGGTGACTTCTGAAGGCAATTGGTTCAACTAGATTTTAGTTAGGGGTATCAGAGTAAAGGAGGATGAATACAAATGCACGCCACACTTTTGATATATTTATCTGTAAAAAAATATTAAAAACCATTTATCATTTCCCTTCCACTTCACAATTATATGCCACTTTCTGTTGGCCTATCACATGAAATCCCAACAAAATCCATTTACATTTTTGGTTGTAACATGACAAAATGTGGAAAATTTCAAGGGGTGTGAATACTTTTTCAAGGCACTGTATATAAAATTTGTTTTGTGTTTTATGAACTTTATTAGGATTTTATTTAAGGAAGTTATTGATTATTATGATGTTCTGAATATAGTTATGACATTTATTTAGATAGGATAGGTGTATATATATATATATATATATATATATATATATATATATATATATATACACACAGTATCTCACAAAAGTGAGTACACCCCTCACATTTTTGTAGGTTGCCACTGGAGTCCTCTTCCATTCCTCCATGTGCCATGTGGACATCACAGAACTGGTGGATGTTGGAGACCTTGCGCTCCTCCACCTTCCATTTGAGGATGCTCAAAAGGGTTTAGGTCTGGAGACATGCTTGGCCAGTCCATCACCTTTACCCTCAGCTTCTTTAGCAAGGCAGTGCTCATCCTGGAGGTGTGTTTGGGTGTATTTGGAGTCATTATCATGTTGGGATACTGCTTTGTGGCCCAGTCTAGAACGGGAGGGGATCATGCTCTGCTTCAGTATGTCACTGTACATGTTGGCATTCATAGTTCCCACAATAAACTGTAGCTCCCCAGTGCTAGCAGCATTTATGCAGCCCCAGACCATGACACTCCCACCACCATGCTTGACTGTAGGCAAGACTTGTCTTTTTACTCCTCACCTGGTTGCCGCCACACATACTTGATACCATCTGAACCAAATAAGTTCATCTTGGTCTCATCAGACCACATGACATGGTTCCAGTAATCCGTGTCCTTAGTCTGCTTGTCTTCAGCAAACTGTTTGCAGGCTTTCGTGTGCATCATCTTTAGAAGAGGCTTCCTTCTGGGATGAAAGCCATGCAGACCAATTGGATGCAGTGTGTGGCATAGGGTCTGAGCACTGACAGGCTGACCCCTCATCCCTTCAACCTCTGCAGCAATGCTGGCAGCACTCATATGTCTATTTCCCAAAGACAACCTCTGGATATGATGCTGAGCACGTGCACTCAACTTCTTTGGTTGACCATGGCAAGGCCTGTTCTGAATGGTACCTGTCCTGGTAAATAGCTGTATGATCTTGCAGCTCAGTTTCAGGGTCTTGGCAATCTTCTTATAGCCTAGGCCATCTTCATGTATAGCAGCAATTCTTTTTTTTCAGATCCTCAGAGAGTTCTTTGCCATGAGGTGCCATGTTGAGCTTCCAGTGACCAGTATGAGAGAGTAAGAGCGAAAACACCAAATTTAACACACCTGCTCCCCATTCACATCTGAGACCTTGTAACACTAAGGAGTCACATGACACCTGGGAGGTAAAATGGCTAATTGGGCCCAATTTGGACATTTTCACTTAGGGGTGTATTCACTTTTGTTGCCAGTGGTTTAGACATTAATGGCTGTGTGTTGAATTATTTTGAGGGGACAGCAAATTTACACTGTTATACAAGCTGTACACTCACTACTTTACATTGTAGCAAAGTGTGATTTCTTTAGTGTTGTCACATAAAAAGATATAATAAAATATTTACAAAAATGTGAGGGGTGTACTCATTTTTGTGAGCTACTGTATATATATTGTGACAGACAGCCCCTGTCAGTGATAGATGGGATGTATCTGCCACGCAGGATCTTGAGGTTCTTAAGATAAATGAGTAATGCCCCGCACACACGATCGGACATTGATCGGACATTCCGACAACAAAATCCATGGATTTTTTCTGACAGATGTTGGCTCAAACTTGTTTTGCATACACACGGTCGCACAAAGTTGTCTGAATTTCCAATCGCCAAGAACGCGGTGACATACACCACGTACGACGAGACTAGAAAAGGCCAGTTCAGAACCAGGCACGGCAGCCTTTGGGCTCCTTTTGCTAATCTCGTGTTAGTAAAAGTTTGGTGAGAGATGATTCACACTTTTTCAGACTCGTGGTTTTCAGATCGTTTTCTGCTGTTCAGTTTGTGCTTGTGGGTTTGTATCTGCTCTTTAGTGTGTGCAGCGAGTACCATTGACTTGTCATTGTGTTCTTGTTAGTTCGTTACTGTTTTTCAGGTCGCTCTTCACAGGCCTTGCTGTTCTTCAGTGCGTTCTGTTACTTCGTTCTGAGCAGCCGACTGTTTTCTAGCCATGTTGCGTATACGTACTCCACGTAGAGTTCGAGCTGTGTGGGGGCTTGGTGTTGGGGTCCTGACCTTGACACAAGTCCAGTCCATGAACAGGGTTGGGAGGAGTTCATGGACTAAGAATTGGTTGCTTCAGCGTGACCAGTTCTGTCATATGCCTTTGCTCCGTGAGATCCGTGAGAATAATCCTGATGATTTTAGGAACTTTCTCCGGATGATGGACCCTGTATTTCACCATTTGTTGGCTTTACTGACCCCCTATATTAGCAGGCAGGATACCTGCATGAGGCAAGCCATCACTCCGGAGCAGAGGCTCATCGCCACCCTGCGGTATTTGGTGACAGGGAGAAGTCTGCAGGACTTGAAGTTCTCGACAGGCATCTCCCCCCAGGGTCTGGGGATCATTATCCCGGAGACCTGTTCTGCCATCATACAGGTCCTGCAGAAGGAGTATATGAAGGTAAGATTTTTATCCTTTAATATCACATTTTATTGTATATAATGTTTGATAATATATTGTATGTCTTTCCTCATTCCCTAATTACCATGATTGTAATATGCTGTGAATGTCCCCTTTGTCCTCATGCATGCTGGATTTTTATCTAATTATTTGTGTTGTCCTTCATACATGTTTGCCTTCACTTACCTCCCCAGCATGGTCTCCTGGCCCTATATTCACCTCATGTAGTCACTTAACAATGTATTTTGTCAGCTCCATAGTAGTGCTTTACCCCAAACACCCCCTAAAATGTGTTGAAATGTGATTTGTGGTTTAAATTCAGGCAGAGTGACAGAGGCTTTTTTTGGGGGTCCCCAAATCATTTGGAACCCTCCCTCCCCCCCAACTGCTAAGTCAGCTGATACCAATTCTCTATCTATCCTCAATCATCTATCTGCTGACTTTGCCAAACTCATACACACTATACCAATCTCTTTTGTGGTCAGATGTATGGATGAATTCCCCAAAGCATGTAATGCAAGGGCCTGCCTGTATACTTTCAAATGGTACTGTTTCAAGTTCGGGTATCCTATTATTATCTTGATAGGTAAGCGCAGAATGTCCAAATGTGCCCAAATGTGTACAATGTGTATTTATATCTTTGTATTATGACACTTCTTACCTGTCCAGTGGGCTGCCAATAGTGTAACTAAGGAGGGGCTGGCCAAAGTAATACACATTATTTATGCATTCATCTCCCAATGAAGTGGAGAGGGTTACCTGTCCAAGAGCCCCCCCTATAATTTTAGAAATGGCCCATGAGGGGGGGATATGATAGGTGTACCTTATACTTTGGTCTTTAAAAATTCCCATAAATAAATGTTATCTTGATGTTGGCCAAGAATGTTTGTGTCTAATCTGCTTTCCATGTTTATGTGCAAAAAGACAAATTTTTTTGTTTTCCTCCACAGTTTCCTTCCACGTCACAGAAATGGCAGACTGTGGTATCCCACTTTGCCCAGCGGTGAGACTTTCCTAACTGCAGAGGGGCAATTGATGGGAAACTAGTCCACATCATCCCACCACCCAACTCGGGGTCGTACTATTATAATTATAAGGGGTTCAATAGTATTGTGATGTTGGCGGTGGTGTCGGCTACTTATGAGTTCCTGTATGTGGGGAAGAATGGCCGGATGTCCGATGGTGGAGTTATTGCCCAGACGGAGTTCTACAGGCGTCTCCAGAATGGCAGCTTGGACTTGCCACCTCCAAAAGACAATGTGGAAGGTCTCCCATTCATCTTCGTTGCGGATGAAGCCTTTGCGCTGGGGGACCATCTTATGCGGCCATTCCCTATGAGGACCCTCACCCCGGACCAGAGGGTTTTTAATTACCGGCTGGTTTGGAATCATGGCCAGCCGGTTCCACCTATTTCTTACACCCATACATATGGCGGAGTATAAACTGAATCATATTATCCTGGCGCGCTGTGTTCTACACAACTTTTTACAGAAACATTCTGCCAACTATGCTAGCTCATTTGGGCCTAAGGCCGGAATTCAAAATGAACCAACCCTGACGGCGCTTGAAAGTAGCCGTCCTGGCTTGCCCTCCCTGAGTGCCCGTGATATCCGGCTAAGATACCTGGAATTCTTTGTGGGTAGGGGGACTATCAATATGCCAGACAATGTGTGAAACCTTTATCAAATAAAAAAAATAAGCAAATCTTTGGTGACATTTACTGCTTGTGTTTGTTTTAGCTGACCCTGACAGAAATGTGTTAAGTCCTGAAAATGGCGTGATTGTGTAACCTTACAAAGCACTGTTGGGTGTTATTTACTAAAGGCAAAGACACTTTGCACTACAAGTGCACTTGAAACTGCACTTATAGTGCAAAGTGGATTTGCCCTTAGGAAATAACACCCATTGTCACAGAAAGCAGCAATTAGAGCACCCCAAAAGTGTTGTAGCGTTAAGACAATAATCCACACATTCTTGATTAACAATCTTTTTAATACCTGCACAATCACATGTGCATTTAGAAAAGGTTTTTAAAACAAACCAACATGTTTGTTGTATAACAATTTTTGGGGTCACATTAGAAAAAGTAGAAATGTCCATTTAAGATAAAACAGGCATGTTTAAAAACCACAAGAAAGACACAAATCTTGAACTTACAAAGTTCACATTTGGTAGAACTTGAAGGCAATATCAGACATGAGTATTTACAAACTGTGTTTGATATTGCGTTCAGATGGGGTGAAGTCGCCCCCGGAAAAGCCAAATTTTGAAGATGCACACAAATAGCCAAATGTCAACATGTGCTATCTGCCATCATGGGGGATCAAGGGACGTGTTTTGTGGGAGCAACCCCTTCCTCACAGCTACTTTATTATTGAGGAAGGGGTTGCACCCCCAAAATGCGTCCATTGATCTCCCGTGATGGCAGATAGCACAGGTTGACACATTGTGTGCATCCTCCAAATTTGGCTTAATTGGCTTTAATTCTACAATTAGACAAAAAATGTTAAAATTGTAGCACACCATAAAACAAAGGGATTTGGAGGGGTTTTATACTCTCCCCAAAATATCAATGATGTTCTTATTTTTTGAAGAACATCATTGATGTTTTTCTTGATGTTTTCCAAGTCCCTATTACACCCCATGATCTCCCCAATCAGGATCTGTGCACTTTCCGAGGTGAAAGGATCTGGATCCACAACATCACGATCACCTAAAAATATAGAAACAAAAAAAAAACATGTATTATAAATATGCCAGCATCCATCTCTTACCTGAGCCTGTGGTCGCAGACACCTGTTGTGGTGCCAATTTCCACATCTTCCTCCTCTTGCTCTTCGTGTCTTGGTTGGATTTCCCCTTCTTCCAGAGGTGGGTGTTCTGTCGTCTCCTCGGATGAGGGGTGTCCTCCGAGTCTTTTCTCCCCTATGTAAAAAAAAAATGGTATACTTAGCACACAGATATTTGAGGGAAGAACTATAAATATGAAACAGTGCTTGGAAGTGGGGTACAATTGTCTGTTTTGGCAGAGTTCCAAGATGTAGAATTTTTTGTGTCCTTTGTCAAGCTTCAATACTTTACCTGTTTTGTCCAAGCTTCACAGATGGAGACACCCCTATAGTATCCACTGGAGCACCCGTGTGGACCCCCTAATAAAAAGGGTGTTCTTGTGTCCCACACTAGTGCTCCAGCGTCCAGATGTGAAAACTGCTGCTGAGTGTCCTCTCCTTACACAGAATCGAGTTTGCATTTCATTCTAGTAACAAACCCATCTACACAACCAAATTATTTTCAGACAAGTAGGCCCTAAAAAATGTGGTCAAATGCATATGGCCAAAACAATGGTGTTTTACAGGCCGAAAGAAAAATGTTTGATACGAACGAATAATGTGCCCATGAACATGAAAGTTGACATTTTAAACTGGATAACAGTTAAGTAAAGCACATGGAGCAGCACGAACGTAATAAACACAAAAAGAATAGGAACACAGCACAACTACTTACTTTTTTGCAGCACTCTCTGGATCTTTCTGTACTGCTCATGCTCTCTTAATTTTAGGTCCGACCACTTCTTCCTGAGCTGATCTTTCATTCGTCGTACCCCAAAATTCCGGTGCAGACTTTTGACCACTTTCGCCATTATCTTGGCCTTTCTGACATTGGGGTTGGGGTAAGGTCCATACTTCCTGTCATATTCGGCCTTCTTCAGGATCTCCACCATCTCCAACATCTCCCCAAAGGACATATTTAAGGCCTTAAATCGTCTCCTTCTGGATCCAGACGTTTCTGGCTCCGGGCTTTCCTCCCTCTCCTCCTCGTTGCTATAATTAGCACGCACCTGCTTTGTCTCCGCCATGTGCTCTTCCCCCAATGCGCCAAACGAAAAGGGGCGGGGAATAGACTAGAAAGAACGTCAGGGGCGGGCGGAGTTACACACATGCGCAGTGTGTATCAAGCGTAACACGTGTGCGTAGTACGTACGATCTGTGAGTGGAGGAAGGAGTATCGGAGGCGCCGATCGTGATAACGAAGGTAAGATATAAACTTGGGCCTATACTGCTTCTAGATTGAGGCCTATATTGTAACAAGATTAGGAGAGTTTTGCCTGACATTAGAGTTTGTCTCGTGTTGTGTTTTGCAGATAAAATGGATGGCTTCAATGACCACAACTTCCTCCCCCTGTTCATAGATAAGTACAGGGAGCTGCCCTGTCTGTGGCAGGTGAAACATCCACATTACAATCATAAACAAAAGAGGCAGACAGTGCTGGAGAAACTGCTGGAGTTGGTGAAGCCGGTGGTCCCCACGGCAACCATCCCCTATTTAAAAGCCAAAATTGGTGGCCTGAGGAGCACTTATCTTAGGGAGAGCAAGAAGGTCACGGATTCCCAGAGATCTGGAGCAGGAGCAGATGACATTTATGTCCCCAGGCTGTGGTACTATGAGAGACTGCGCTTTCTGTCAGACCAGACTGGAGTCAGGGAATCCCTCTCAACTCTTCCTTCCACTCTTCCTTCCACCCCAGCTGAGGCTTCCGATGTCCAACCTGGGACTTCCAGCCAGGAAGAAGTGGAGGAGCCCAGATGGAGTCAGGTATAGCATTCTTCTACAGATTTCTGGTCAATAAATAAATTATGTTTACTAGATGTTATTATTGATCACTAATTGCTGATTTAAGAAAGTGTTTTACATATCAATAGACAGTAGTGGGCAAAAATAATTGGGACAAGAATGAAAAATGCTGGGCTCAGAATGATAGTCTGTTATATTTGTTAACATTCAATTTGCAACAGTCATGAGCTGAAAATTATGTGTGATTGATGAATCAAAAACTCAAACTATGTCCCTTTTTTATACACAGGAAGACCTCAGCCAGGACGAGGCTCTGGAATGTGGCACACAGGAGGAGGCTGTGGAATGTGGCAGCCAGGAGAAGGCGGGGGTTAGTGGTAGCCAGGAGGAGGTGGGGCTAAGTGGCAGCCAGGAGAAACCTGGGACCAGTAGGAGCCTGACCGAATCGCAGGTTCCTCCCCTCCGCCTTCCATACAAAAGACCAAGGAAGGGGAGTCACATTCAGGATTCAGCACTCAGGCTCATTCAGGAGGCTTCTGCATCCCTCAGAGCCTTACCCACTCCTGAAGAGGCCTTTGCCTGCATGGCTGCCACCAAACTGAAGGGCATGCAGGAGGGTCAATGCCTCATGTGTGAGAAACTTATTTATAAAGTCCTAACTAAGGGGGTGAGTGGCGAAATCACACCCAAGACCGACGTGATTGAGTTGGACCATCCTCCTCCTCCTGCCACAACTCCACCACCAGAGCCACAGTGTGGAAGGAAGCATGGAAGGAAGACCAGAGAGTGATGACCCTGGGTTCAGTCTGGTCTGACAAAAGCTGCAGCCTCTTGTAGTACCACAGCCTGGGGACACAGATGTCATCTGCTGCTTTCTGGATCTCTGGGACTTCTGGACCAGACTGCACTCCCTTAGATATGGACTCCTCAGGCCACCAATTTTTCAGTAAAATAATTGATTTGTGCCCTTGAGGTCCAAGGCTTCGCCAATTTCTGCTGTTTCTCCAGCGTTGCCTCCCTCTTTGTTTGGTTGTGAGCCCTTAATAAAGGAATTTTTGGTTCAATTATACTCGCCTATGTGTGTTTTCCTGCTGGTGAGCAGGCAGGTACATTTCAAAATACAATGTGAAATTAACAAGAGACACCAACACCAAACAGTCATTGAGATTAAATAATAAAAGATAATAATGGTGTTGTGGTAACTTGACACACAAAACACACACAAAAATATTCTGGAGTAAAAAGCAAAAAAAAGTAAAAAAATAAAAACAGCCTTGAAAAATTTTTTTTAACAATTAAAAACAACCAAAAAAAAAATTGGTCAGATGTGACAAATCAAAACATTATGAGGGAATCCCGATAAATAACAAAGAAATAAGTTTGTGAGACGTCTGTGTGAATATGAGCAGCAAAACTACTTCATTCTTCTCACATTATAAAGAAGAAGAGAGTGCGCTGTATTGAACCGGCCACACACGGTCGGAATTGACGCGATCAGATTTTGTTGTCGGAAAATTTTATAGCCTGCTCTCAAACTTTGTGTGTCAGGAAAATCTGATGGAAAATGTCCGATGGAGCCCACACACGGTCGGAATGTCCGACAACACGCTCCGATCGGACATTTTCCATCGGAAAATCTGACCGTGTGTATGGGGCATAACAGTGAGAGGTCTGTAGGCAGCAAGGGGTTAAGCACTGGCTACACCTTGCTCCCCCACCTGGGGTATAATTTTGACTTACTTGAGTGTAATCAATATGGTGCGGAGAGAGGTCATACGGACTGTGAGGGAACATGCCTGCAGGACTGAAGCAGAACCAGTAAGGTCTATCTGTTAGCCAGGAGGCTTATATTCGTTTAATGGACTTTTGTTTTGGGATTATGTTTTTCTACCCCTACGAGGGAAGCCTTTCTGTTTTCTTTATTTGCTGACCAAATAAACATAGTCAGGAAGCCCTTAATCTTGCATACGGCTGGATTACCTGTCTGAAAATTCTTCACTTGGAGCTAATCGCTCACAATATACTATATATATATATATATATATATATATACATAGAGAGAGAGAGAGAGAGAGAGAGAGAGAGAGAGAGAGAGAGAGAGAGAGAGATGGACTGAATGACCCCCTGTTCTGTTAGAGACAGAACTTTAGAAAATCTCAAAGTTTGAAGCTGAACAACAAGCCCCATTGAAGTTTATGGGACCGGAAAAATCAAAGGTGCCTATTTTGAAGGCTTATATGCAAGTTATTGGACATACAAAGGGTATGGGGGTCCGGGTACTGTCCTGGGGGACATGTAGCAATGAAAAAAAAGTTTGCAAAAAACATAATTTTTATATGAGCAGTGATAATCAGCAGTGATAATCTGTCTCTATCACCTAAAATACAACTATAATAAAAAAATATAGACCCTTTATTTCTTTGTAAGTGGGCAAACCTACAAAATCTGCAGGGGATCAAATTTTCCCCACTGTATATATATATCAATCTATATACTTTTTTTAAAGTGACAAAGGGTTTGGGAAATAAGAATATAAGTTGTACATTCCTAGTTCTTTGCTGCAAGGTTATTTAACATTCTCACAGCAAGGGGCATTTTACATCTGGGGTTTTAAAGTTGTACTGCAGTCAATAAATATCTTTTTCTTGCTCATACAGTACAAGACACAGGCAGATTCAGAGACAACTGAGGGAGAGGATTTAGGTATTTTACTCCAGCTTGTTCTTGGCCCCAAAACCCAACGGTGATGTGTGTCTCAGCTTAGGCCTATAAGGTTAACATATACTGGAGAATCTGGAAGTTCTGCATAAAATCCACCAGGTGGAGGCTCATGCGCGCAGCTGGCTAAGCATCTCCGCACCGACCAGGACCCTACAACCATTTTAACTGAGTCACACCGGACCATAATCTCCCCACAACACCAAATTAATCCCTGAGACTCGTGGGCACATTTTGGTGCCTTATACAGCAGGAGAAAAGCAAAGCTGAAAACAGGAAAAGCTGACTAGAATAAGATCTAAAATGGCGGCAGCGTCATCACATCTCTCCTCGCAGACTGGTACCCAGCAGCATCACAGATCTTGCTCTTCAGCACAATATGGTGAGACTGAATATGAATTATATGTGTCTCCTATTACTCTACATAATAACCAAATAGGATCAGACCTGCTTTCCTAATTTGAACAGGTATTACATAAAGCTTTACAAAATACCTCAGATGCTATTACTGACAAACTAACGCGGGAGATTTGTGAGGTAGGCAGATGCACATCTATACGAGAGCAGAGAGTATATGAGTTTGACATCACTACCACTGCTCATACAGAGGAATTAGAGTCCCTTAAAGAGGATTATTCTACACTCCAAACTCGACTGGAAGATTTTGAGAACAGGGCTAGATGATAGAATCTACACATCCGTGGCATTCCTGAAGAAATAGATGACCTACAATCAACTATTACAGCACTTCAAGAACTTGCTCCATTCATCCCAATAGAATGATTAGAGACAGACTGAATACACAGAGCTTTAACTGCACGTAAAGAAGATGGACCCCCTAGAGATATTGTAAAAATGCATTATTTTCACACAAAAGAACAAATAATGGAAGCTGCAAGAAACAAAGACTCTTTAGTTTTCCAGGGTCATAAATACTAAATCTTTCAAGATCTATCTCAACTAACTCTATTTAAACGCAAGGAAATGAAACCACATTTGCAAGTCCTTAAATATCACCAAATAAAATATCGTTGGGAATTTCCTTTCTCCCTTAACTTCACTTATAAAGGAACTTCCTATATATGCAAATCAACAAATGAGCTTCTTTCTACACTTAGAGATCTCCACCTGGCAACATCTTCCACAACAACGGATGGACCCAAACGACAAATGAATTCCACATCCTTCTCACAGACCTAGGATATTCAAGATTCCCAAGCAACTCAAATAACTCAAGCCCCACTTTGTCCTCATAAAAGAGGTCGCTTTGCTTCACCCTCACCTGAAGAAGATGACATTGCAGACCGATATATACACCATATGGGTGATATGTAAAAATTCAGTCTGATCCCCCCCTCTTTTTATTTTTTTATTTTTACATATTCTACTTCCATTACCTCATGATCTGATACTTTACCCCTTTCTGTGAGGATTTAATGGCATGCTTTATATACTTGTGACATCTTATCTGATATTAGAATGACCTCAAGTTATTTTAACCGTTTCAATTTTCCTTAGCTTCAATATGTTTCAAGTTTAATTGAAATTCTCCCACCTTACATTATAGTATACATTTTCACAGTTATGTTAAACTAACACTATACTTATGATTCGTAATGTTCAACAATTTTACTTAAAAACATACTGGCTGTTGTAGTCCCGGAGACAGCTCACTGCACCTCCACTCATTCCTCGAGTGCCCAACTTAGATTTGGACACTCCTTGGAATGTTTCATATCCACTGTTTGGTGTTTATTCACCACCCACTGGATATGCGCTCTAATAGGGAGCCCTTTCCTTTTTACAACTTATTTCCTTTTTAGAAGTTTCTCTTAAATATAAAATTTTTCTTCTGTGATTATATACACATTATACAATCTACAGTGTTACAGTTCTATTGCTCCTGCCTTGCCGTATAGCCCATTTCTCATTAGTATTTTTTTTCTCCAGAGAAGTAAATATTGAATAATATTAAACAGCCCTTCATTGATCCTTATCAATAATCTACAATGTCTTCCTTAAATATATTAACACTCAATGTACAAGGTCTCAATTCTCCCTCGAAAAGAACTAAAGCTTTCACCGTCTTTTCCAAACTATCAGCTCATGTAGTTTGTTTACAAGAGGCTCATTTTGTACAACAATCCACACCAAAATATTTTGGCAGCAGATATCCCCAAGTTTTCACTGCTTTCACCACAACAAAAAAAAGGGGGGTATTGATTGCTTTCCACCGCACAAAACCATTTACCATTAAAAAGGAACTTAAAGACCCCAAAGGTAGATACCTGATCCTATCAGGATCACTATTAGATAATGATGTTACAATCGTTTCTTACTATGCACCTAACAAGATCCTATTAGCATTCCTTTCATATTTGCTCTCGGTAGTTGAAACACATAAACAACCAAATAATATATTAATTCCTTGACAAATCCCCAGTCCCAACCACTACTCCTAAACCTTCATTTCAACGACTCCTGCATCAATACTGTCTTTTAGACACTTGGCAGGAACACAATCCTACAAAACGACAATACACTCCCATCCCCACAAACAATTTTCCATATTGACCACCCTTTTGTTACGGTTTCAACTTCAGCACTCATTATAGACTCTCATATTATACCATGTGCATGGTCGGACCATAACACTGTAATGACATCTTTCTCATCTCTAGTTCCATAATCCAATCATCGTACTTGGTATATTAATGATAGTTTACTTACAAATTCTTCATTCCAACAGAGATTGGAAACAGCCATAAAAGATTATCCCACCACCAACAATTCCACTGATACTGATCCCCTGACACATTGGGAAGCTCTCAAACCTTATATTAGAGGGGTTTGTATTAGCCACACATGTTTCTACCATAAAGAATGAAAATAACTTCATAAAAAACTAGAAACCACATTTTACAAAGCTTCGGAAGACTTTCAGACCAAACCCACACAGCCAAATAAACGTATATATGACAAAGCACGCCTAGAATTAGACCTCTTTCTGACGGAATCAGCTGAAAAAACACTTTGTAAATCCAAGCACACCTTTTATATGAAAGTTAATAAACCAAACACATTCCTAACCTTGGCATTGCGGAAGACCAACTATACCCCTAAACCTATTCGTCTAAAAATGAACAAAGATACATTTACCAGTAATCCACTAAAAATTTTAAAAGAATTTCATAAAAAACTAACTGAATTATACAAAGATCCTAACATCTTAGACCAATCTCAACTGACCTTTTCAATTCACCTCCCCTCCCTTTCCCCATTTCATCAAGATACTCTTGATAACCCTATTACTGAATTGGAAATACAAGTTATAAAATCACTCAAATCACATAAACATCCAGGTATAGACGGCCTATCAGCAACTTACTACAAAAAATTTGCATCACTATTATCACCCCTTATGGTAGAAGCCTTTAACTCCCTTCTCAAAGAATATAATTTTCACACAGAATCACTTACAGCTTCTATATCCATAATCCCTAAAACCAATACAGATGACACATCTTGGTCTAATTATAGACCAATATCTATCCTAAATATTGATATTAAAATATTGGCCAAAATATTATCTTCCAGACTTAACCCAATTTTTGGTACCCTTATTCATAGAGATCAAACAGGGTTTATCTCCTCAAGACAAGCAGGCAATAATATTAATCGAGCCACACTTCTGGCCCATGTAGCTCGTTCACGCCATATCCCTGCCTGTTTCCACTCATTGGGTATACAAAAGGCATTTGATTCATTATCATGGCCTTATCTACACTCCATTCTTAATCAATGGGGTTATGGACCACATTACTTGAAATGGATAGCTGCCTTATATCAACATCCGAAAGCATATATCTCCTATTTGGGAATTAAATCTGATCCTATTAATGTTGAGAGAGGTACCAGGCAGGGATGCCCCCTATCCCCTCTCCTCTTTGCATTGGCTAATGAACCCCTGGCCCAACTCATTAGATCCAACCCAAATATAAAAGGACTTGAACTTGGTGGTTATCAATAGGGATAAGCTGTTCGACTCAAACATCGCATGTTCGACAGTTCATCGAATTGTGAATGATATGGGCTGTTTGCACCAAATACGAGTGGTGTGTCATGGCCCATAATTCACTGCGGCATCACAGTGCATTGCTGGCTGATGATTGTCCAAGCATGCACTATGACCTGCATGCTTGGCCAATCACAACCCTGTCTGTACAGAGAGCCGTAATTGGCCAAAGCCAGGGTGGCTTTGGCCAATTATGGCTCAGGGGGTTTAGTACACACCCCACACAATATAAGGCCGCATGCACGTCGGAACTGTGTAGTGTGTTCCGGCATTGAGAGAGAGACAGTCTCATTTGATTTAAGCTAGATAGAGTAGGCAGGCGAGTCACTTAGCTGCACTTACAGTGTATTGTGTATATATATATATATATATATATATATATATATATATATATATATATATATATATATATATATATATATACATCCTAGGTGTTGTATATATATATATATATATATATATATATATATATATATATATATATATATATATATATATATATAATGTATTCAGTTTAGCTAGATTTGTTCCTGTTATTCTCTTCCTACTGACAGGCAGGCTGGTGTTTTTACAATATTTACAGCTACCTGAAAAAAAATGCTGGTGTTCTTCTTATTCTATTAGTCATATTAGCTACAGTATTTACAGTAAGATCCCTTTCACACTGGGGCATTTTTAAGGCATTTTTCAGGTGCTTTAGCGTTAAAAAAAGCGCCTGTAAAGCGCCTGAAAGAAGCTTCATCTGCAATCCCAATGTGAAAGCCCGAGTGCTTTTACACTGAGACCCCTTTCACACTGGGGCGTTTTTCAGGCGCCTTAGCGTTAAAAAAAGCGTTAAAAAGAAGCCTCATCTGCAATCTCAATGTGAAAGCCCGAGTGCTTTCACACTGGGGCGCTGAGCTGGCAGGGTGTCAAAAAAAGTCCTGCAAGCAGCTTCTTTGCAGCGCTTTCGTGTTTTTGCCCCGGGGCTGGGTTCGCAGATGGCCCGATCCCTTTTACACTGCCAGCGCCTGAAAAACGCCAGAAAAACGCCCCAGTGTGAAAGAGGTCTTAAGCTGCGCTTTACCAGCATTTTTTGGGGAGCTGGCAGTGTGAAAGGGCTCGGGTTTTTACATTGGGATTGCAGATGAGGCTTCTTTCAGGCGCTTTACAGGTGCTTTTTTAATGCTAAAGTGCCTGAAAAACTCCTGAAAAATGCCCCAGTGTGAAAGGGGTCTTAGTGTAGTGCATCCTCTGCACAGTGTGCACCTAAAGCTACCTGAAGAGAATTGGTGGTGTTCTTCTGATCCTATTAGTACCGCAGGCAGCTGCAGTATTTACAAGTTAGTGTAGTGCGTCCTCTGCACAGTGTGCACCTAAAGCTACCTGAAGAAAATTACTGGTGTTCTTCTGATCCTATTAGTCCTATTAGCTACAGTATTTATAGTTAGTGTAGTGCATCCTCTGCACAGAGTGCACCTAAAGCTACCTGAAGAGAATTGGTGGTGTTCTTCTGATCCTATTAGTACCGCAGGCAGCTGCAGCATTTACAAGTTAGTTTAGTGCATCCTCTGCACAGTGTGCACCTAAAGCTACCTGAAGAAAATTGGTGGTGTTCTTCTGATCCTTTAGTACCGCAGGCAGCTGTAGTATTTACAAGTTAGTGTAGTGCATCCTCTGCACAGTGTGCACCTAAAGCTACCTGAAGAAAATTGGTGATGTTCTTCTGATCCTATTAGCAGCTGTAGTATTTACAAGTTAGTGCAGTGCGTCCTCTGCACAGTGTGCGCCTAAAGCTACCTGAAGAAAATTGGTGATGTTTGTCTGATCCTATTAGTACCGCAGGCAGCTGCAGTATTTACAGTTAGTGTAGTGCATCCTCTGCACAGTGTGCACCTAAAGCTACTTGAAGACAATTACTGGTGTTCTGCTCCTATTAATACCACAGGCAGGCAGCTAAGGTATTTACAGTTAGTGTACTGTGTCCTCTGCACAGTGTGCACCTAAAGCTACCTGAAGAAAATTGGTGGTGTTCCTCTGAACCTATTAGTACCACAGGCAGGCAGCTGCAGTATTTACAGTTAGTGTACTGTGTCCTCTGCACAGTGTGCACCTAAAGCTACCTGAAGAAAATTACTGGTGTTCTTCTGATCCTATTAGTCCTATTAGCTACAGTATTTACAGTTAGTGTAGTGCATCCTCTGCACAGAGTGCACCTAAAGCTACCTGAAGAGAATTGGTGGTGTTCTTCTGATCCTATTAGTACCGCAGGCAGCTGTAGCATTTACAAGTTAGTTTAGTGCATCCTCTGCACAGTGTGCACCTAAAGCTACTTGAAGACAATTGGTGGTGTTCTTCTGATCCTATTAACCACTTGACGACCGCCTCACGCCGATGTACGTCGGCAAGGCGGCACGGACAGGCAAAATCACGTACATGTACGTGATTTGCCTTCCGCGGGTGGGGGGTCCGATCGGACCCCCCCCGCCGCCCGAGGCGGTCCCGTTCTGTCCCCCGGCGATCAGAGACGAGGGGGAGGCCATCCGTTCGTGGCCCCCCCCTCGCGATCGCCGCCGGCCAATGGGAACACTCCTTTGCTGCTGTATGCTAAACAGCAGCAAAGGAAGTGATGTAATCTCCCCTCGGGTCGGTAGTTTCCGTTCCGGCCCGAGGAGAGACGACATGTGAGTAAGTGCACCAACACACACACACACAGTAGAACATGCCAGGCACACATTACACCCCGATCCCCCCCCGATCGCCCCTCGATCCCCCCCCAATCACCCCCCCCTGTCACAAACTGACACCAGCAGTTTTTTTTTTTTTTTTTTTTTCTGATTACTGCTGTGTCAGTTTGTGACAGTTACTGTGTTAGCACAGTTACTGTTACCCCCCTGTAGGTCTAGGGTACCCCCCTAACCCCCCCTAATAAAGTTTTAACCCCTTGATCACCCCCTGTCACCAGTGTCGCTAAGCGATCATTTTTCTGATCGCTGTATTAGTGTCGCTGGTGACGCTAGTTAGTGAGGTAAATATTTAGGTTCGCCGTCAGCGTTTTATAGCGTCAGGGACCCCCATATACTACCTAATAAATGTTTTAACCCCTTGATTGCCCCCTAGTTAACCCTTTCACCACTGATCACTGTATAACCGTTACGGTTGACGCTGGTTAGTTTTTTTTTTTTTATAGTGTCAGGGCACCCGCCGTTTATTACCGAATAAAGGTTTAGCCCCCCGATCGCCCGGCGGTGATATGCGTCGCCCCAGGCAGCGTCAGATTAGCGCCAGTACCGCTAACACCCACGCACACAGCATGCGCCTCCCTTAGTGGTATAGTATCTGATCGGATCAATATCTGATCCGATCAGATCTATACTAGCGTCCCCAGCAGTTTAGGGTTCCCAAAAACGCAGTGTTAGCGGGATCAGCCCAGATACCTGCTAGCACCTGCGTTTTGCCCCTCCGCCCAGCCCACCCAAGTGCAGTATCGATCGATCACTGTCACTTACAAGGCACTAAACGCATAACTGCAGCGTTCGCAGAGTCAGGCCTGATCCCTGCGATTGCTAACAGTTTTTTTGGTAGCATTTTGGTGAACTGGCAAGCACCAGCCCCAGGCAGCGTCAGGTTAGCGCCAGTACCGCTAACACCCACGCACGCACCGTACACCTCCCTTAGTGGTATAGTATCTGAACGGATCAATATCTGATCCGATCAGATCTATACTAGCGTCCCCAGCAGTTTAGGGTTCCCAAAAATGCAGTGTTAGTGGGATCAGCCCGGATACCTGCTAGCACCTGCGTTTTGCCCCTCCGCCCGGCCCAGCCCAGCGCACCCAAGTGCAGTATCGATCGATCACTGTCACTTACAGAACACTAAATGCATAACTGCAGCGTTCGCAGAGTCAGGCCTGATCCCTGCGATCGCTAACAGTTTTTTTGGTAGCGTTTTGGTGAACTGGCAAGCACCAGCCCCAGGCAGCGTCAGGTTAGCGCCAGTACCGCTAACACCCACACACGCACCGTACACCTCCCTTAGAGGTATAGTATCTGAACGGATCAATATCTGATCCGATCAGATCTATACTAGCGTCACCAGCAGTTTAGGGTTCCCAAAAACGCAGTGTTAGCGGGATCAGCCCAGATACCTGCTAGCACCTGCGTTTTGCCCCTCCGCCCGGCCCAGCCCACCCAAGTGCAGTATCGATTGATCACTGTCACTTACAAAACACTAAACGCATAACTGCAGCGTTCGCAGAGTCAGGCCTGATCCCTGCGATCGCTAACAGTTTTTTGGTAGCGTTTTGGGGAACTGGCAAGCGCCAGCGGCCTAGTACACCCCGGTCGTAGTCAAACCAGCACTGCAGTAAGACTTGGTGATGTGGCGAGTCCCATAAGTGCAGTTCAAGCTGGTGAGGTGGCAAGCACAAGTAGTGTCCCGCTGCCACCAAAAAGACAAACACAGGCCCGTCGTGCCCATAATGCCCTTCCTGCTGCATTCGCCAATCCTAATTGGGAACCCACCGCTTCTGCAGCGCCCGTACTTCCCCCATTCACATCCCCAACCAAATGCAGTCGGCTGCATGAGAGGCATTTTCTTTATGTCCTCCCGAGTACCCCTACCCAACGAACCCCCAAAAAAGATGTCGTGTCTGCAGCAAGCGCGAATATAGGCGTGACACCCGCTATTATTGTCCCTCCTGTCCTGACAATCCTGGTCTTTGCATTGGTGAATGTTTTGAACGCTACCATTCACTAGTTGAGTATTAGCGTAGGGTACAGCATTGCACAGACTAGGCACACTTTCACAGGGTCTCCCAAGATGCCATCGCATTTTGAGAGACCCGAACCTGGAACCGGTTACAGTTATAAAAGTTAGTTACAAAAAAAGTGTAAAAAAAAAAAAAAAATATGAAATAAAAAAAAAATAGTTGTCGTTTTATTGTTCTCTCTCTCTCTATTCTCTCTCTCTATTGTTCTGCTCTTTTTTACTGTATTCTATTCTGCAATGTTTTATTGTTATTGTTATTGTTATTATGTTTTATCATGTTTGTTTTTCAGGTGTGTAATTATTTATACTTTACTGTTTACTGTGCTTTATTGTTAACCATTGTTAACCATTTTTTTGTCTTCAGGTACGCCATTCACGACTTTGAGTGGTTATACCAGAATGATGCTTGCAGGTTTAGGTATCATCTTGGTATCATTCTTTTCAGCCAGCGGTCGGCTTTCATGTAAAAGCAATCCTAGCGGCTAATTAGCCTCTAGACTGCCTTTACAAGCCGTGGGAGGGAATGCCCCCCCCCACCCCCACCGTCTTCCGTGTTTTTCTCTGGCTCTCCTGTCTCAACAGGGAACCTGAGAATGCAGCCGGTGATTCAGCCAGCTGACCATAGAGCTGATCAGAGACCAGAGTGGCTCCAAACATCTCTATGGCCTAAGAAACCGGAAGCTACGAGTATTTCATGACTTAGATTTCGCCGGATGTTAATAGCGCCATTGGGAAATTGGGGAAGCATTTTATCACACCGATCTTGGTGTGGTCAGATGCTTTGAGGGCAGAGGAGAGATCTAGGGTCTAATAGACCACAATTTTTTCAAAAAAGAGTACCTGTCACTACCTATTGCTATCATAGGGGATATTTACATTCCCCGAGATAACAATAAAAATGATTAAAAAAAAAAATATGAAAGGAACAGTTTAAAAGTAAGATTAAAAAAGCAAAAAAATAATAAAGAAAAAAAAAAAAAAAAAAAAAAGCACCCCTGTCGCCCCCTGCTCTCGCGCTAATGCGAACGCAAGCGGCGGTCTGGCGTCATATGTAAACAGCAATTGCACCATGCATGTGAGGTATCACCGCGAAGGCCAGATCGAGTGCAGTAATTTTTCCAGTAGACCTCCTCTGTAAATCTAAAGTGGTAACCTGTAAAGGCTTTTGAAGGCTTTTAAACATGTATTTATTTTGTTGCCACTGCACGTTTGTGCGCAGTTTTAAAGCATGTCATGTTTGGTATCCATGTACTCGGCCTGAGATCATCTTTTTTATTTCATCAAACATTTGGGCAATATAGTGTGTTTTAGTGCATTAAAATTTAAAAAAGTGTGTTTTTTCCCCAAAAAATGCGTTTGAAAAATCGCTGCGCAATTACTGTGTGAAAAAAAAAAATGAAACACCCACCATTTTAATCTGTAGGGCATTTGCTTTAAAAAAATATATAATGTTTGGGGGTTCAAAGTAATTTTTTTGCAAAAAAAAAAAACTTTTTCATGTAAACAATAAGTGTCAGAAAGGGCTTTGTCTTCAAGTGGTTAGAAGAGTGGGTGATGTGTGACATAAGCTTCTAAATGTTGTGCATAAAATGCCAGGACAGTTCAAAACCCCCCCAAATGACCCCATTTTGGAAAGTAGACACCCCAAGCTATTTGCTGAGAGGCATGTCGAGTCCATGGAATATTTTATATTGCGACACAAGTTGCGGGAAAGAGACAAATTTTTTTTTTTTTTTTTTTGCACAAAGTTGTCACTAAATGATATATTGCTCAAACATGCCATGGGAATATGTGAAATTACACCCCAAAATACATTCTGCTGCTTCTCCTGAGTACGGGGATACCACATGTGTGAGACTTTTTGGGAGCCTAGCCGCGTACGGGACCCCGAAAACCAAGCACCGCCTTCAGGCTTTCTAAGGGCGTGAATTTTTGATTTCACTCTTCACTGCCTATCACAGTTTCGGAGGCCATGGAATGCCCAGGTGGCACAAAACCCCCCCAAATGACCCCATTTTGGAAAGTAGACACCCCAAGCTATTTGCTGAGAGGTATAGTGAGTATTTTGCAGACCTCACTTTTTGTCACAAAGTTTTGAAAATTGAAAAAAGAAAAAAAAAAATGTTTTTTCTTGTCTTTCTTCATTTTCAAAAACAAATGAGAGCTGCAAAATACTCACCATGCCTCTCAGCAAATAGCTTGGGGTGTCTACTTTCCAAAATGGGGTCATTTGGGGGGGTTTTATGCCACCTGGGCATTCCATGGCCTCCGAAACTGTGATAGGCAGTAAAGAGTGAAATCAAAAATTTTCACCCTTAGAAATCCTGAAGGCAGTGATTGGTTTTCGGGGTCCCGTACGCGGCTAGGCTCCCAAAAAGTCCCAGACATGTGGTATCCCCATACTCAGGAGAAGCAGCTAAATGTATTTTGGGGTGCAATTCCACATATGCCCATGGCCTGTGTGAGCAATATATCATTTAGTGACAACTTTATGAAAAAAAAAAAAAAAAAAAAAGTGTCACTTTCCCGCAACTTGTGTCAAAATATAAAATATTCCATGGACTCAATATGCCTCTCAGCAAATAGCTTGGGGTGTCTACTTTCCAAAATGGGGTCATTTTGGGGGGTTTTGTGCCACCTGGGCATTCCATGGCCTCCGAAACTGTGATAGGCAGTGAAGAGTGAAAGCAAAAATTTACACCCTTAGAAATCCTGAAGGCAGTGATTGGATTTCGGGGCCCCGTATGCGGCTAGGCTCCCAAAAAGTCCCACACATGTGGTATCCCCATACTCAGGAGAAGCAGCTGAATGTATTTTGGGGTGCAATTCCACATAGGCCCATGGCCTGTGTGAGCAATATATCATTTAGTGACAACTTTTTGTAAATATTTTTTTTTTTTTTTTTTTTGTCATTTTTCAATCACTTGGGACAAAAAAAATAAATATTCAATGGGTTCAACATGCCTCTCAGCAATTTCCTTGGGGTGTCTACTTTCCAAAATGGGGTCATTTGTGGGGGTTTTGTACTGCCCTGCCATTTTAGCACCTCAAGAAATGACATAGGCAGTCATAAACTAAAAGCTGTGTAAATTCCAGAAAATGTACCCTAGTTTGTAGACGCTATAACTTTTGCGCAAACCAATAAATATACGCTTATTGACATTTTTTTTACCAAAGACATGTGGCCGAATACATTTTGGCCTAAATGTATGACTAAAATTTAGTTTATTGGATTTTTTTATAACAAAAAGTAGAAAATATCATTTTTTTCAAAATTTTCGGTCTTTTTCCGTTTATAGCGCAAAAAAATAAAAACCGCAGAGGTGATCAAATACCATCAAAAGAAAGCTCTATTTGTGGGAAGAAAAGGACGCAAATTTCGTTTGGGTACAGCATTGCATGACCGCGCAATTAGCAGTTAAAGCGACGCAGTGCAAAATTGGAAAAAGACCTCTGGTCCTTAGGCAGCATAATGGTCCGGGGCTCAAGTGGTTAATACCGCAGGCAGCTGTAGTATTTACAAGTTAGTGTAGTGCGTCTTCTGCACAGTGTGCACTTAAAGCTACCTGAAGAAAATTGGTGGTGTTCTTCTTATCCTATTAGTACCGCAGGCAGCTGCAGTATTTACAAGTTAGTGTAGTGCGTCCTCGGCTCAGTGTGCACCTAAAGCTACCTGAAGAAAATTGGTGGTGTTCTTCTGATCCTATTAGTACCGCAGGCAGCTGCAGTATTTACAAGTTAGTGTAGTGCGTCCTCGGCTCAGTGTGCACCTAAAGCTACCTGAAGAAAATTGGTGGTGTTCTTCCGATCCTATTAGTACCGTAGGCAGCTGTAGCATTTACAAGTTAGTGTAGTGCATCCTCTGCACAGTGTGCACCTAAAGCTATCTGAAGAAAATTGGTGGTGTTCTTCTGATCCTTTAGTACCGCAGGCAGCTGTAGTATTTACAAGTTAGTGTAGTGCATCCTCTGCACAGTGTGCACCTAAAGCTACCTGAAGAAAATTGGTGATGTTCTTCTGATCCTATTAGCAGCTGTAGTATTTACAAGTTAGTGCAGTGCGTCTTCTGCACAGTGTGCACCTAAAGCTACCTGAAGAAAATTGGTGATGTTTGTCTGATCCTATTAGTACCGCAGGCAGCTGCAGTATTTACAGTTAGTGTACTGCGTCCTCTGCACAGTGTGCACCTAAAGCTACTTGAAGGCAATTGCTGGTGTTCTGCTCCTATTAATACCACAGGCAGGCAGCTAAGGTATTTACAGTTAGTGTACTGTGTCCTCTGCACAGTGTGCACCTAAAGCTACCTGAAGAAAATTGGTGGTGTTCTTCTAAACCTATTAGTATCACAGGCAGGCAGCTGCAATATTTACAGTTAGTGTACTGCATACTCTGCACAGTGTGCACCTAAAGCTACCTATAGACAATTGCTGTTGTTCTGCTCCTATTAATAGCACAGGCAGGCAGCTACAGTATTTACAGTTAGTGTATTGTGTCCTCTGCACAGTGTGCACCTAAAGCTACCTGAAGAAAATTGGTGGTGCTCTTCTCATCCTATTAGTACCACGGGCAGGCAGTTGATTCTGCTAGCTGCAGTATCAGTATATATATACATCCCAGCTTTGTGCAGCTACATCTCACTGCAGGCCATTAGTATGTCTGGAAGGCCAACAAGGAAAGGCAGATAGTCACAAGCCAATAAAAGAGGGCAATGCAGGCTCTGTGTCTAGATACAACAGTGCTGGTCGTGGAGACAGTGCATCCTCATCAGCACGTGGCCGTGGGACATGCTTGTAATTTTTTTCAGCAGCTGGCCGCTGAGCCACAACATGCGGAAGACTTGGTAGAGCGGATGACCAAGCCGTCCTCATCCTCTCTCACCCAGGCTCAGGGTACTTTGTCTGGCAAAGCAGCTGCCAATGTGGCCTCTGCCCTTGGCTCAATGGCATCAGTCACTCCTTCCCTAGCCCCACCATGTCCTCCTGAGGAGTCCCCCAAACTGTTTGACCACAGTGTTGGGTACATGCTCCAGGAGGATGCCCAGCGTTTTGAGGGCTCCGATGATGGTTCCCAGCTAGAGAAAGGCAGTAACGTGAGCCCAGAGAGAGGGGGTGCCCAAGAAGCACAGCAATCTGGCAGTCATGTACCCACAGCTGCAGCATACTACCAGCTTTGCTCCAGTGATGAGGAGGGAGGGAATGATGAGGTCACTGACTCCACGTGGGTGCCTGATAGGAGAGAGGAGGAGGAGGAGGAGGAGGCACATCTCCAACAAGGCAGGATGCCCTCCAGGGGCCAGCTTAAGGGCAGCACACCGACTGCATCACACCACAGAGCTCCGCATGTTTCTGTTTCATACATGCTGCTGTCTCTTCGCGTTATTCCAAAACTTCTTTGGTGTGGGCCTTTTTTGAGATGAGTGCATCAGATCCCACTGCTGCTATTTGCAACATATGTCTCAAGCGTATCTTGCGTGGCCAAAATATCACCCGCTTGGGCACCATATGCTTGACCAGACATATGTCGACCCTGCCATGCAGTTCACTGGCAAGCGTACCTAAAAGACCCACACCAAAGAACAAAGCGGACCTCTCCTTGCTCCTCATCAGCTGGGATCTCCAACCCCAATATACCTTCAGTCCTCTCTGAAACCTGCACTGAGAGGAATTAAGGTGTAGAATTAGGTGTGTCACAGCCAAGTACTTGCGGGCAATCTGCTATCAGTACACCAACGTTAGATTATACCAAGCAAATTTCCCTGCCCCAGCTGCCGAACTGCCGAATGAAGTTCGCTCCCAGCCCAGTGGTTGAATGCTTGCTTGGCTAAATTGCTAGCACTTCAACTGCTGCCTTTTCAGTTGGTAGACTCTGCCCCCTTTCGTGAGTTTGTGGAATGTGCGGTTCCTCAGTGGCAGGTTCCCAAATGCCACTTTTTCTCATTCAAGGCGATTCCGGCTCTCTACTGGCATGTGGAAGGCAATGTCTTGGCCTCGCTGGACAGGGCGGTCAGTGGTAAGGTGCATATTACCGCTGACTCATGGTCCAGCAGGCATAGACAGGGACATTACCAGAGGGAGCAGAGGATGAAACATCTTCGGAAGGCCTTGCAGAAAGGTTTGTGCAACGCATTTTCAGAGCCTGGGAGGTTACAATTTCCTGGTCCTCCTGGACGTGTTGCTGAGTCTTCGGTCAGTCACAGAAGGAGCAATGGAGAACGTGGCCGTCTGACCGATGCATTCAGACAATTTTTTAGTCCACTGCCCCAAGGTCTGATCGGTTCCAGCAACCATCACCAGTATCTGATTCACATGGTGCAGGATTACTTAGGGGCAAGATTAGACTTGGACACCTTTCCCACCGAAAATCCTCTGGGTTACTGGGTCTTGAGGATGGATCACTGGCCAGAGCTTGCACAGTATGCAATTGAGCTACTGGCCTGTCCTGCATCCAGCGTTCTTTGGGAGCGCACAAACATTCAGTGCTGCTGGAGGCTTTGTAACCGATCACAGGGTGCGCCTGTCCACTGAATCAGTCGTCTGAATCATCATCTGACCTTCATAAAAATGAATCAGTCTTGGATCACCAGCTACCAAGCACCTGATGCTGATTTAAACCATTGATTTTTTTTTTTAATGTGAGATCCCGTCAGGACTGCCTATGCTGATGCTGAGTGACAATCCTCTTCCTCCTCAATTTTCATGCTGATAACTTGTAAGAACATTTTTGGTTCTGGGCACCACCACCAGTGGCCAAGGCCCAATTTTTCAGCCCCTGTTTAACAGGGGCGTATAATTACAATTTTTTGATGCAATACTTTGCAGCAGGGCTCATTCCTGCGCTCCAACTATAGTATCTGTGAGGGGTTGCAGTGTTGTGGCAATTTCTCTGCCCCTGTTTAACAGGGGCGTGTAATTACAATTTTTGCTGCAATACTTTGCAGCAGGGCTCATTCCTGCGCTCCAACTAGAGTATCTGTGAGGGGTTGCAGTGTTGTGGCACCCTCACCAGTGCCCAAGGCCCAATTTTTCAGCCCCTGTTTAACAGGGGCATGTAATTACAATTTTTGATGCAATACTTTGCAGCAGGGCTCATTCCTGAGCTCCAACTAGAGTATCTGTGAGGGGTTGCAGTGTTGTAGCATCAGCACCAGTGCCCAAGGCCCAAATTTTCAGCCCCTGTTTAACAGGGGCATATAATTACAATTTTTGATGCAATACTTTGCAGCAGGGCTCATTCCTGCGCTCCAACTATAGCATCTGTGAGGGGTTGCAGTGTTGTGGCACAAGTGCCTAAGGCCCAATTTTTCTGCCCCTGTTCAAAAAGGACATGTAATTACAATTCTTGATCTAATATTTCACAGCAGGGCCCATTCCTGCGCCCACCAAGAGTAACTGTGAGGGCTTACAGTATTGTGGCAACACCACCACCACCCCCACCAAAGGCCCAATTTTTCTGCCCCTATTCAACAGGTGCATGTAATTACAATTCTTGATATAATATTTCACAGCAGGGCCCGTTCCAGCGCCCACCAAGAGTAACTGTGAGGACTTACAGTGTTGTGGCACCAGCACCACCACCACCACTAAAGGCTCAGTTTTCTACCACTGTTTAACAATAACATGTAATTACAAATCTTGATCTAATATTTCACAGCAGTGCCCATTCCTGCACCCACCAAGAGTAACTGTGAGGGCTTACAGTGTTGTGGCAACACCAACACTTAAGGCCCCAATTTCTGCAGAGTATATAGGGCAGGCCCCTACTTTGAAACATGAAACTTACAAACGACTCCTACTTGCAAATGGAAGGAGACAACAGGAAGTGAGATGAAATCTACCCCTAGGAAGGGAAATTCTCTCCTGTAAGAGTTAATATGGGAAAAACGTGTCACCTCTTCACTGATGCTTTATCACCAATCCTTGTTTCAGCAAAAACCCCAAATTTTCAAAAAACATTTGTGATTGGGACAGAAAGTGAGGTGAAATCTTCTGAAGAGGTGCACAGACAGCAAAACAAATGTTACAGGGGTGATAACCCTTCCCAATGTTTTCCAAAAAGCTTAAAAATAGATTTTTTGTCTGGAGCTATACTTTAAAAATGTACCAGTTCAAAATTACAAACAGATTCTACTTAACAACAAACCTACAGTCCCTGTCTTGTTTGCACCGCCTGTATACTGCTGTTGAGAGTATATAGGGCCTGGGGGCCCCACTTTCCTTTTTTTAATTTGGGTGCAGGGTTCCCCTTAACAGTCATACAAGACCCCAAGGGCCTGGTAATGAACTGGGGGGTGGGGGGTACCCATGCCATTTGTCTCACTGATTTTCATCCATATTGCCGGGGCCCGACATTTCATTAAAGCCGCAAGCAGTTTTAAATTACTTTCATTCTTTTAAAAATGTGATTTTGTGCAGGGACTGTTCTAAGCATGGGAAACACACGCCACTTTACAGGCATACTATAGACACCCCCCATGTACGATATTTAAAGGAATATTTCACATTTTTTTCACTTTAAGCATTATTAAAATCACTGCTCCCAAAAAAACGGCCGTTCACTGCATTGATACATGTCCCCTGGGGCAGGACCCGAGTCCCCAAACCCTTTTTAGGACAATAACTTGCATATTATCCTTTAAAATTAGCACTTTTAATTTCAAATGTTTGAGTTCCATAGACTTTAATGGGGTTCTAAAGTTAAGATAAGTTGCAAACTATCGGTCCGTTTGCAGGTTCTGGTTCAAACCGAACTGGGGGATGTTCCTCTAGTTTTCAACATAAATTATGTCTGTTTGCAGATGATGTCTTACTATTCCTTACTTCACTTATAACTTCAGCGTCAGCTCTTCTGAGCGTCCTTTCCAAATTCGAACAAGTATCAGGCCTATCAATAAATCCACACAAATCCAAAGCTCTGAATATATAATTGACGCCAGCCATCCAAACCCAACTTCTTCATTCTCTACCATTCACCTGGTCTACAACGTTTATCTCCTATTTGGAAATTAACTTTACAGCTAACCCTTTGAAGCTTTATACTACAAATTATCCACCTAGAACCCCAGCGAATGGACAGAAAGCTTGCTCGAACTTTAGAACCCCATTAAAGTCTATGGGACTCGAATGTCCAAAATAAAAAGTGCTCATTTTAAAAGCTAATATGCAAGTCATTGTCATAAAAAGGGTTTGGGGGTGTCTATAGTATGCCTGTAAAGTGGCGTGTGTTTCCCATGCTTAGAACAGTCCCTGCACAAAATGACATTTCTAAAGGAATAAAAGTCATTTAAAACTGCTGGCAGCTTTAATGTAATGTTGGGTCACCTGTCCACCCCCAAGTCCATTACCAGGCCCTTTGTGTCTTGTATGGATACTAAGGGGAACCCCGCACCCAAATTAAAAACGGAAAGGTGTGGGGCCCCCAGGCCCTATATACTCTGAACAGCAGTATACAAGCGGTGCAAACAAGACAGGGACTGTAGGTTTGTTGTTAAGTAGAATCAGTTTGTAATTTTGAACTGGTACATTTTTAAAGTGTAGCTCCAGACAAAAAATCTATTTTTAAGATTTTTGGAAAACATTGGGAAGGGCTATCACCCCTGTAACATTTGTTTTGCTCTCTGTGCACTTCTTCAGAAGATTTCACCTTACTTTCTGTCCCAATGACCAATTTTTTTTTGAAAATTTGGGGTTTTTGCTGAAACAAGGATTGGTGATAAAGCATCAGTGAAGAGGAGACACGTTTTTCCCATATTAACTCTTACAGGAGAGAATTTCCCTTCCTAGGGGTAGATTTCACCTCTCTTCTTGTTGTCTCCTTCCATTTCCAAGTAGGAGTCGCTTGTAAGTTGGATGTTTGAAAGTAGGGGCCTGCCCTATATACTCTGCAGAAATTGGGGCCTTAGGTGTTGGTGTTGCCACAACACTGTAAGCCCTCACAGTTACTCTTGGTGGGCGCAGGAACAGGCCCTGCTGTGAAATATTAGATCAAGGATTGTAATTACATGCCATTGTTGAACAGTTTTAGAAAAATTGGGCCTTTGGTGGTGGTGGTGGTGCTGGTGCCACAACACTGTAAGTCCTCACAGTTACTCTTGGTGGGCGCTGGAACGGGTCCTGCTGTTAAATATTATATCAAGAATTGTAATTACATGCACCTGTTGAAAAGGGGAAGAAAAAATGGGCCTTTGGTGGGGGTGGGGGTGGTGGTGGTGTTGCCACAACACTGTAAGCCCTCAAAGTTACTCTTGGTGGGCGCAGGAATGGGCCCTGCTGTGAAATATTAGATCAAGAATTGTAATTACATGTCCTTGATGAACAGGGGCAGAAAAATTGGAGCGCAGGAATGAGCCCTGCTGCAAAGTATTGCATCAAAAATTGTAATTATATGCCCCTGTTAAACAGGGGCTGAAAATTTGTGCCTTGGGCACTGGTGCTGATGCCACAACACTAAAAAAATGAATAAAAACCAAGCGCTGATGTGGATAGATATGTGTGATATAAATAAATTGTGCTTAAAAATATATATGTACCAATATAGTTAGTGCTATGATAAAATCAGTAAATTAAAGCTGCTACCAATATAGGGTGATCAGATAACCAAACAAATAGTACTAAGTATAAAATTGATGCGCTTTAAATAAATAGTGCACAATATGCTGCTGCGACTAAGCTTAAATCCAGGAATAAAAAATGCATACATGTGAATAAAATAGATAAATAATTATGGTGCTAATACATGTGTTAAAATTGCCAAAATAAATCTTCAAATTGGTGATGTGACGGTGAATATAAATAAAATAATAATGACACTCTGAGTACAATGTCCAGGCAGAGATAAATAGTGGGGGAAAGTAAAAATAATTAAACAGTTCCTTCCCTTAATCCAGATTGATTGACTCACTGGGTTAGATCGTTTGTATCAGGATATTTAGTTTTTCTTGCATCCCACTTTAGCCATAATACTGCTGGTGATTCGGCTCTCAGGATAAAGGTTTTATGCAAAGCAAGCAAAGAAAAAATAGATCATTGTGCAGTGAACTTACTAGATAGTACATAAGCAAAACAGGGACAAGAGATACACTCACAAACTCCCGGTCTATTAGAGAAACAGCTTCTGTTAACCTTCAGGTGTATTGCAGCACTGAACGTCCTAAGCTCCTCCCACGCGTTGCATCACTGACACGTGACTTTTTCAAGGATCCTTGAATAAGTCACGTGTCAGTGATGCAACGCGTGGGAGGAGCTTAGGACGTTCAGTGCTGCAATACACCTGAAGGTTAACAGAAGCTGTTTCTCTATGGGAAACCTCGTCCACAGCGGCTGACTGCAATCTGCATATTTGAATGCTTCTAATAGACCGGGAGTTTGTGAGTGTATCTCTTGTCCCTGTTTTGCTTATGTACTATCTAGTAAGTTCACTGCACAATGATCTATTTTTTCTTTGCTTGCTTTGCATAAAACTTTTATCCAGAGAGCCGAATCACCAGCAGTATTATGGCTAAAGTGGGATGCAAGAAAAACGAAATATCCTGATACAAACGATCTAACCCAGTGAGTCAATCAATCTGGATTAAGGGAAGGAACTGTTTAATTATTTTTACTTTCCCATACTATTTATCTCTGCCTGGGCATTGTACTCAGAGTGTCATTATTATTTTATTTATATTCACCGTCACATCACCAATTTGAAGATTTATTTTGGCAATTTTACACATGTATTAGCACCATAATTATTTATCTATTTTATTCACATGTATGAATTTTTTATTCCTGGATTTAAGCTTAGTCGCAGCAGCATATTGTGCACTATTTATTTAAAGTGCATCAATTTTATACTTAGATGCCACAACACTGCAACCCCTCACAGATACTCTAGTTGGAGCGCAGGAATGAGCCCTGCTGCAAAGTATTGCATCAAAAATTGTAATTACATGCCCCTGTTAAACAGGGGCTGAAAAATTGGGCCTTGGGCACTGGTGCTGGTGACACAACACTGCAACCCCTCACAGATACTCTAGTTGGAGTGCAGGAATGAGCCCTGCTGAAAAGTATTGCAGCAAAAATTGTAATTACACGCCCCTGTTAAACAGGGGCAGAAAAATTGCCACAACACTGCAACCCCTCACAGATGCTATAGTTGGAGTGCAGGAATGAGCCCTACTGCAAAGCATTGCATCAAAAAATTGTAATTATATGCCCCTGTTAAACAGGCTGAAAAATTGGGCCTTGGCCACTGGTGGCGGTGCCCAGAACTAAAAATGTTCTTACAAGCTATCAGCATGAAAATTGAGGAGGAAGAGGATTGTCACTCAGCATAACAGGATAGTCACTCAGCATCAGCATAGGCAGTCTTGAAGGGATCTCACATTAAAAAAAAAAATCAGTTACATCAGCATTAGGTGCTTGGTAGCTGGTGATCCATCCATTTTTATGAAGTTCAGTCGATCGACCGATTCGGTGGACAGGCACACCCTGTGATCAGTTACAAAGCCTCCAACAGCACTGAATGTGCGTTCCCAAAGAACGCTGGATGCAGGACAGGCCAGTAGCTCAATTGCATACTGTGAAAGCTCTGGCCAGTGACCCATCCTTAAGACCCAGTAACCCAGAGGATTTTCAATGGGAAAGGTTTCCAAGTCTGATCTTGCCTCTAGGTAATCCTGCACCACGTGAATCAGACGCTGGCAATGGTTGCTGGAACCGATCAGACCTTGGGGCTGCGGACTAAAAAATTGTCTGAACGCATCTGTCAGATGGCCATCTTCTCCACCGTTCCTTCTGTGACTGACCGAAACCTCAGCAACACCTTGTCCAGGAGGACCAGGAAATTGTAACCTCCCAGGCTCTGGAAACGCATTGCACAAACCTTTCTGCAAGGCCCCTGAAGATGTTTCATCCTCTGCTCCCTCTGCGATGGCAAGATAAGGTCCGCAACCTTACCCTTGTAATGTGCATCAAGGAGGGTTTCCAGCCAGTAATCATCCCTCCCCTTGATACCACGAATATGAGGATCCTTCCACAGGCTTTTCAGGATCAGGGAGGCCATGCAGCATAGGTTTGCTGAGGCATTCAGTCCAGAGTCCTCTGGGTCACTAAGGATGACATGAGAGTCCATGGGTTTCTTCAGACTGTAAATGATCCCTTGAAGACTGCTGCTGATGCTACATAGTTACATAGTTACATAGTAGGTGAGGTTGAAAAAAGACATGTCCAACCTATGTGTGTGATTATGTGTCAGTATTACATTGTATATCCCTGTATGTTGCGGTCACTCAGGTGATTATCTAATAGTTTCTTGAAGCTATCAATGCTCCCCACTGAGACCACCACCTGTGGAAGGGAATTCCACATCCTTGCCGCTCTTACAGTAAAGAACCCTCTACGTAGTTTAAGGTTAAACCTCTTTTCTTCTAATTGTAATGAGTGGCCACGAGTCTTATTAAACTCTCTTCTGCGAAAAAGTTTTATCCCTATTGTGGGGTCACCAGTACAGTATTTGTAAATTGAAATCATATCCCCTCTCAAGCGTCTCTTCTCCAGAGAGAATAAGTTCAGTGCTCGCAACCTTTCCTCATAACTAAGATCCTCCAGACCCTTTATTAGCTTTGTTGCCCTTCTTTGTACCCGCTCCATTTCCAGTACATCCTTCCTGAGGACTGGTGCCCAGAACTGGACAGCATACTCCAGGTGCGGCCCGACCAGAGCCTTGTAGAGTGGGAGAGTTATCGTTTCATCTCTGGAGTTGATCCCCCTTTTAATGCATGCCAATATTCTGTTTGCTTTGTTAGCAGCAGCTTGGCATTGCATGCCATTGCTGAGCCTATCATCTACTAGGACCCCCAGGTCCTTTTCCATCCTAGATTCCCCCAGAGGTTCTCCCCCCAGTGTATAGATTGCATTCATATTTTTGCCACCCAAATGCATTATTTTACATTTTTCTACATTGAACCTCATTTGCCATGTAGTCGCCCACCCCATTAATTTGTTCAGGTCTTTTTGCAAGGTTTCCACATCCTGCGGAGAAGTTATTGCCCTGCTTAGCTTAGTATCCTCTGCAAATACAGAGATTGAACTGTTTATCCCATCCTCCAGGTTGTTTATGAACAAATTAAATAGGATTGGTCCCAGCACAGAACTCTGGGGAACCCCACTACCCACCCCTGACCATTCTGAGTACTCCCCATTTATCACCACCCTCTGAACTTGCCCTTGTAGCCAGTTTTCAGTCCATGTACTCACCCTATTGTCCATGCCAATGGACCTTATTTTGAACAGTAAACGTTTATGGGGAACTGTGTCAAATGCTTTTGCAAAATCCAGATACACCACGTCTACGGGCCTTCCTTTATCTAGATGACAACTCACCTCCTCATAGAAGGTTAATAGATTGGTTTGGCAAGAAAGATTCTTCATGAATCCATGCTGATTACTGCTAATGATACCGTTCTTATTACTAAAATCTTGTATATAGTCCCTTATCATCCCCTCCAAGAGTTTACATACTATTGATGTTAGGCTAACTGGTCTGTAATTCCCAGGGATGTATTTTGGGTTCTTTTTAAATATTGGTGCTACATTGGCTTTTCTCCAATCAGCTGGTACCATTCCAGTCAGTAGACTATCTGTAAAAATTAGGAACAACGGTCTGGCAATCACTTGACTGAGTTCCCTAAGTACCCTCGGATGCAAGCCATCTGGTCCCGGTGATTTATTAATGTTAAGTTTCTCAAGTCTAATTTTAATTCTGTCCTCTGTTAACCATGGAGGTGCTTCCTCTGTTGTGTCATGAGGATAAACACTGCAGTTTTGGTTACTGAAGCCCCCCGATTCACTCGTGAAGACTGAGGAGAAGAATAAGTTCAATACCTTCGCCATCTCCCCATCCTTTGTAACCAGATGTCCTTCCTCATTCTTTATGGGGCCAATATGGTCTGTCCTCCCTTTTTTACTGTTTACATATTTAAAGAATTTCTTGGAATTTTTTTTGCTCTCCTCTGCTATGTGTCTTTCATGTTCTATCTTAGCCGCCCTAATTGCACCCTTACATTTCTTGTTGCATTCTTTATAAAGTCTGAATGCTGAGGATGATCCCTCACCCTTGTATTTTTTGAAGGCCTTCTCCTTTGCTTTTATATGCATTTTTACATTGGAGTTAAGCCATCCAGGATTTTTGTTCGCTCTTTTAAATTTATTACCCAATGGGATACATTGGCTAGTGCCCTTATTTAATATGCTCTTAAAGCAAACCCATCTCTCCTCCGTATTCTTTGTTCCTAATATGTTATCCCAATTTATGCCTTTTAGCAAGGTTTATAGTTTAGGGAAGTTGGCTCTTTTGAAATTCAGTGTCTTTGTACTCCCTTTATGTTTCCTATTTGTGTGATTTATACTGAAACTAATTGACCTGTGATCGCTGTTACCTAAATTGCCCCGTATTTCCACATCCGTGATCAGGTCTGTATTGTTGGTATTCAGTAGATCCAGTAATGTTTTATTTCTAGTTGGCGCGTCTACCATCTGACCCATAAAATTGTCCTGCAAGACATTAAGGAACTGGCGAGCCTTAAATGAATGCGCGGTTCCCTCCGCCCAGTCTATGTCTGGATAATTAAAATCCCCCATTATGATAACACTTCCCATCCTTGCTGCTAATCCAATTTGTGATAGGAGATCCATCTCCACTTCCTCCCTCAGGTTAGGGGGCCTATAGCATACTCCCAGTATTATTTTCCCCTTAGCTTCATCCCTTTGGAGCTCTACCCATTAGGATTCCACCTCCTCTCTAGCTCCCTCAGTGATGTCATCTCTCACATTCACTTGTACATTATTCTTGATATATAGGCATACCCCTCCCCCTTTTTTACCCTCTCTATCCTTGCGGTATAGGGTATACCCTTGACTGTTTGCCAGCCAATCATGAGAGCTGTTGAACCAGGTCTCAAAAATTCCGACAAAATCCAAATCCTCCTTGTACAACAGTATCTCTAGTTCACCCATCTTGTCCGCCATGCTCCTGGCATTGGTGAACATGCCACATAGTTTAGACCGGTCACATATTGTCCTCATATTGGGTGTTTCGAGATTGCAACTAGGACATGCTACTATACTCACCTTGTGTTTTTGTGCTTTGGTTAATCTACCACTAATGCCCCCAATACTACCCTCTGGAATATCTTCCGCACTGGCTATCTCTGTCTCTGGACCCTTCCCCCCATCGCCTAGTTTAAAAACCCCTCTAACTTTTTGGCCATCTTCATTCCCAGCAGATCTGCACCCTCCTCATTTAGGGGCAGTCCGTCCCTTTTATAGTAGAAGGCTCCACCTCCATGCTGACACAATCCTCCTCCTCCTCGTCTTCTTCCTGTGTGATCAGCAGACACACAGGAACACTGTCTGGATAAAGGGGGCCTTGAGAGGTCTACCTCCCGCTGTTCTGCCTCAAGTGCCCTGTCCATTATTCAACGCAACGTGTGCTCCAACAGTTCGACAAGAGGGACAGTGTCACTGATACATGCACTGTCACTGCTCACCATCCTTGTGGCCTCCTCAAATGGTGACAGGACAGTGCATGCATCGCTGATCATAGCCCACTGGCATGGGGAAAAAAAACAAGGTCCCCTGACCCTGTCCTGGTGTCATAGTCGCACAGGTACTCATTGATGGCCCTCTGCTGCATGTGCAGCCGCTGCAGCATGGCCAACGTTGAGTTCCACCTGGTGGGCATGCCACAAATAAGGCGGTTCTTGGGCAGGTTAAATTCCTTTTGGAGGTCAGCCAGCCAAGCACTGGCATGACCTGCGGAAATGCACACAGACTTTTCTGTCCTGCCTCAGGACATCCTGTAAGCCCGAGTACCTGCCCAAGAACCGCTGCACCACCAAGTTAAGGATGTGAGCCAAACAGGGCACATGGGTCAGTTGTCCCTGTCGGAGGGCGGAGAGGAGGTTGTGCCATTGTCACAAACCACCATACCTGCCTTAAGCTGGCGTCCTGTCAACCACCTCTGAACCTGCCCCTGCAGAGCTGACAGAATCTCTGCCCCAGTGTGGCTCCTGTCCCCCAAGCACACCAGATCAAGCACCACATGGCATCTTTTTGCCTGCGTGTTTGCAGTAGCCCCTTGAATGCCTACGGTGCACCGCTGGTTCTGAGGACAAATCAGCACAGGAAGAGGCCATGTAGGATAAAGAAGAGGAGGGGTGCAGGAGAGAGGTGTGGCAGATTCATCACTAATAGAATTTTGGAGGCATGGTGGCGGAACAACCTCCAACACTACTGCACCCTGTCCTGCATCCTTCCCAGCTGCCAGAAGAGTCACCCAGTGTGCGGTGAAAGATAGGTAATGTCCCTGTCCATGCCTGCTGGACCATGAGTCAGCAGTAATATGCACCTTACCACTGACCGCCCTGGCCAGCGAGGCCAAGACATTGCCTTCCATATGCCGGTAGAGAGCCAGAATCACCTTCCTTGAGAAAAAGTGGTGTTTGGGAACCTGCCACTGAGGAACTGCACATTCCACAAACTCACGGAAGGGGGCAGAGTCTAACAACTGAAAAGGCAGCAGTTGAAGTGCTAGTAATTTAGCCAAGCTAGCATTCAACCGCTGGGCATGTGGATGGCTGGGAGCAAACTTCTTTCAGTGGTGCAGCAGCTGGGGCTTGGAAATTTGCCTGATACAATCTGACGTTGGTGTACTAATAGCAGATTGCCCGCAAGTACTTGGCTGTGACTCACCTAATTCTACACCTTTATTCCTCTCAGTGCAGGTTTCAGAGAGACTGAAGGTATAGTGGGGTTGGAGATGCCAGCTGATGAGGAGCAAGCAGAGGTCCGCTTTGTTCTTTGGTGTGGGTCTTTTAGGTACGCTTGCCAACAAACTGCATGGCAGGTCGACATATGTCTGGCCAAGCATGTGGTGCCCAAGCGGGTGATGTTTTTACCATGCGAGATACGCTTGAGACATATGTTGCAAATAGCAGCGGTGGGATCTGATGCCCTCGTCTCAAAAAAGGCCCACACCAAAGAACTTTTGGAATAATGCGCAGAGACAGCAGTACCCTGCACATGCGGAGCTCTGCGGTGTGATGCAGTGGGTGTGCTGCCCTTAAGCTGGCCCCTGGAGGGCATCCTGCCTCTTTGGTGATGTGCCTCCTCTTCCTCCTCCTCCTCTTCCTCTCTCCTATCAGGCACCCACGTGGAGTCAGTGACCTCTTCACCCCTCCCTCCTCATCACTGGAGCAAACCTGGCAGTATGCTGCAGCTGGGGGAACATGACTGCCAGATTGCTGTGCTTCTTGGGCACCCCCTCTCTCTGGGCTCACATTACTGCCTTCCTCTAGCTGGGTACCATCATCGGAGCCTTCAAAACGCTGGAGTATGTACCCAACACTGTGGTCAAACAGTTTGGGGGACTCCTCAGGAGGACATGGTGGGGCTAGGGAAGGAGTGACTGATGCCATTGAGCTGAGGGAAGAGGTCGCTTTGGCAGCTGCTTTGCCAGACAAAGTACCCTGAACCTGTGTGAGAGATGAGGAGGATGAGGACGGCTTGGTCATCCACTCTACCAAGTCTTCCGCAAGTTGCGGCTCAACATGGCCAGCTGCCGAAAAAAAGGACAAGCGTGTCCCACGGCCACGTGCTGATGAGGATGCACCTTCTCCACGACCAGCACTGTTACCTCCAGACACAGAGCCTGCTTGCTCTCTTTTATTGGCTTGTGACTATCTGCCTCTCCTTTTTGGCCTTCCAGACATACTAATGGCCTGCAGTGAGATGTAGCTGCACAAAGTTGGGATGTATATATATACTGATACTGCAGCTAGCAGAATCAACTGCCTGCCTGTGGTACTAATAGGATCAGAAGAACACCACCAATTTTCTTCAGGTAGCTTTAGGTGCACACTGTGCAGAGGACATAGTACACTAACTGTAAATACTGCAGCTGCCTGCCTGTGGTACTAATAGGATCAGAAGAACACCATCAATTTTCTTCAGTTAGCTTTAGGTGCACACTGTGCAGAGGACACAGTACACTAACTGTAAATACTGTAGCTGCCTGCCTGTGGTATTAATAGGAGCAGAACACCAGCAATTGTCTTCAGGTAGCTTTAGGTGCATACTGTGCAGAGGACGCAGTACACTAATGCCCCGTACACACGGTCGGACATTGATCGGACATTCCGACAACAAAATCCAAGGATTTTTTCAGACGTATGTTGGCTCAAACTTGTTTTGCATACACAGGGTTGCACAAAGTTTCCGAAAGCCAAGAACGCGGTGACATACACCACGTACGACAAGACTATAAAAGGGCAGTTCAGTACTAAGCGCGCCTTTCTTTTGCTAATCTTGTGTTAGTAAAAGTTTGGTGAGAGACGATTCGTGCTTTTTCAGACTTGTGGTTTTCAGATCATATTTCTGCTGTTCAATTTGTGCTTGTGGGTTTGTATTTGGTCTTCAGCGCGTGCAGCGAGTTACCATTGATTTATCATTGTGTTCTTGTTTGTTCGTTACTGATTTTCAGGTCGCTCTTCACAGGCCTTGCTGTTCTTCAGTGCGTTCTGTCACTTCGTTCTGAGTAGCTGACCATTTTCTAGCCATGTTGCATGTACGTACTCATCATAGAGGCATCATCATAGAGGCAGGGGCTTGGTGTTGGGGTTCTTACTTTGACACAAGCCCAGTCCATGAACAGGGTGGGGAGGAGTTCATGGACCAAGAATTGGTTGCTGTGACCAGTTCTGTCACATGCTTTTTCTCCGTGAGAATAATCCTGATGATTTCAGGAACTTTCTCCGGATGACGAACCCTGTATTTCACCGTTTGTTGACTTTGCTGACCCCTTATATCAGCAGGCAGGATACCTGCATGAGCCATCTCTCCAGAGCAGAGGTTAGTCGCCACCCTGCGGTACTTGGTGACAGGGAGAAGCCTGCAGGACCTTAAGTTCTCGACAGGCATCTCCCTCCAGGCTCTGGTGATCATTATCCCGGAGACCTGTTCTGCCATCATCCAGGTATTGCAGAAGGAGTATATTAAGGTAAGATTTTTATCCTTTAACATGACATTTTATTGTATTTAATGTTTGATAATGTAATGTATTTCTTTCCTCATTCCCTAATTACCATGATTGTAATATGCTATGAATGTCCCCTTTGTCCTCATGCATGCTGGATTTTTATGTGTTTTTTTTGTCCTTCATAAATATTTGCCTTCACTTACCTACCCAGCATGCTCTCCTGGGCCTATATTCACCTTGTGTAGTCAATTAACAATGTATTTCTCAGCTCCATAGTAGTGCTTTACCATAAATACCCCCTAAAATGTGTAAAAATGTGATTTGTGCTTTAAATTCAGGCAGAGTGCTAGAGGTTTTTTTTTTGGTGTCCCAAAATCATTTGGAACCCTCTCTCCCCCCAACTGCTAACTCAGCTGATACCAGTCCTCTATCTGCTGACTTTGATAAACCCATACACACTATACCCACCTCTTTTGTGGTCATATTTATGGATGAATTCCCCAAAGTATGTAGTGCAAGGGCCTGCCTGAATACTTTCAAATGGTACTGTTTAAAGTTTTTGTATCCTATTATTATCTTGATAGGTAATAGCAGAATGTAAAAATGTGCTAAAATGTGTACAGTGTGTATTTATCTCTTTGTATTATGACACTTCTTACCTGTCCATTGGGCTGCCAATAGTGTAAGTAAGGAGGGGCTGGCCAAAGTAATACACATTATTTATGCATTCATCTCTCAATGAATTGGAGAGGGTTACCTGTCCAAAACATCTCCCCCCATAAAATTTCTTAAATGGCCCATGAGGGGGGGAGGAATCTGATCAGTGGACCTTGTACCTTTATCTTTAAATACTCCCTAAAATAAATTTTATACTGATGTTGGCCAAGAATGTTTGTTTCTAATCTGCTTTCCATGTTTATATGCAAAATAATTAATTTATCTTTCTTGTTTGACTCCACAGTTTCCTTTCAACCCACAGGAATGGCAGACCGTGGCCTCCCGCTTTGCCCAGCGGTGGGACTTTCCTAACTGCGGAGGGGCATTTGATGGGAAACACATCCACATTGTCCCACCACCCAACTCGGGGTCATACTATTACAACTACAAGGGGTTCAATAGTATTGTGATGTTGGTGGTGGTGTCGGCTACTTACAAGTTCCTGTATGTGGATGTGGAGAAGAATGGCCGGATGTCAGATGGTGGAGTCATCGCCCACACAGAGTTCTACAGGCATCTCCAGAATGGCAGCTTGAACTTGCCACCTCTAGATGACAATGCGGAAGGACTCCCATTCATCTTCGTTGCGGATGAAGCATTTGCGCTGGGGGACCATCTTATGCGGCCATTCCCTATGAGGACCCTCACCCCGGACCAGAGGGTTTTTAATTACCGGCTGGTCAGAGCCAGAAGAGTGGTGGAGAATACGTCTGGAATAATGGCCAGCCGGTTCCGCCTATTTCTTACACCGATACAGATGGCGGAATATAAACTCAATCACATCATCCTGGCTTGCTGTGTTCTCCATCTCCAGCATTCTGTGAACTATGCTGGCTCAGTTGGGCCTGAAGCCGGAGTTATTAATCTCAATGAACCAACCCTGACGGCGCTTAAAGCTGGCCATCCTGGTTTGCCCCCCCAAAGTGCCCGCTAGGTCCGTCTAAGATACATGGAATACGTTGCGGCTAGGGGGGCCATCAATATGCCAGACAATGTCTGAGACATTTTTTAAATAAAAAAATATTTTAAACTGAACAAATATTTGCTTAAATTTACTGCTTGTCTTTCTTTTAGCTGACCCTGACTGAAATTTTGGGAGTCCTGAAAATGGCATGATTGTGTCAAATTAGAAAGCACTGTTGGATGTTCTTTACTAAGGGCAAAGACACTTTGCACTACAAGTGCACTTGACACTGCACTGAAACTGCACTTGTAGTGCAAAGTGGATTTGCTTTACTAAATAACACCCAATGTCACTGAAAACAACAAATTTACAACCAAAAATGCTTTTAAGCATTGAAAGAAGAAGCCACACATTGTTTAATCTCAATCTTTTTAGTCAAAGCACAATCACATGTGCATTTATAAAAGTTTTTTTTAAAACAAACCAACATGATTGTTGTATAACAATTTTTTAGGTGACATTAAAAGCTGAAATTGCCTTTTAAGGTTAAAAAAAGGCATGCTTAAAATCATTAAAAAAATACTCAAATCTGGAACTTACAAAGTTCAACTTTTGTAGAACTTGAAGGCAATATCAGACATGAGTATTTATAAACTGCGTTTGATATTGCGTTCAGATGGGGTGAAGTCACCCCTGGAAAAGCCAAATTTTGAAGATGCACACAAATTGCGGAATGTCAACACGTGCTAGCTGCCATCATGGGGGATCAATGGACATGTTTTGTGGGTGCAACCCCTTCCTCTCAGCTACTTTACTATTGAGGAAGGGGTTGCACCCCCAAAACGCATACATTGATATCCTGTGATGGCAGATAGCACATGTTGACACACTGTGTGCGTCTTCAAAATTTGGCTTTTTCGAGAATATGTCACAAAATGGGAAAAAAATTACTGTAAAAAAAAGCAGAACTAATTGGGGATTTTGAGTGGTTTTAAACTCTCTCTAAAATATCAATGACTTTCTTCATTTTGTTTTGAACATCATTGATGTTTTGCTTGATGTTTTCCAAATCCCTATTACACCCCATGATCTCCCCGATCAGGATCTGGGCACTTTCACTGGTGAAATTACCTTCATCCACAACATCACGATCACCTAAAAATATAGAAAAAAAAAACACACCATGTATTATAAATATGCCAGCATCCATATCTTACCTGAGCCTGTGGTCGCAGACACTCACCTGTTGTGGTGACAATTTCCACCACGTCTCCCTCCACCTCCTCTGCTTGGCTTTGTGGCATTTCCCCTTCTTCCTGAGGTGGGGGGTCTGTTGTCTCCTCTGATGAGTTGTGTCCTCCGAGTCTTTTCTTCCCTATGTAAAAAAAAAATAGGTATACTTAGCACAGATATTTGATGGTAGAAATAGGAATATGAAACATTGCTTGGAAGTTGGGTACAATTGTCTGTTTTGGCAGAGTTCCAAGATGAAGAAATATTTTTGTCCTTTGTCAAGCTTGAATACTTACCTGTTTTGTAGAAGCTTCACAGATGGAGACACCCCTATAGTATACACTGGAGCAGCTGTGTGGGCCCCCTAATAAAAAGGGTGTTCTTTTGTCCCACACTAGTGCTCCAGCATCCAGATGTGTAAACAGCTGCTGAGTGTCCTCTCCTTACACAGAATCTAGTTTGCATTTCATTCTAGTTACAAACCCATCTAGACAACAAAATTATTTTAAGAGAACTAGGCCAGAAAAAAATGTATTGAACTGCATCTGGACAAAACATGGTGTTTTATTGGCCGAACGAACAATGTTTCCTACGAACGAATAATGTGTCCATGAACATGAAAGTTGCCATTTTAAACTGTACAACAGTAAAGAAAAGCACATGGAGCAGCACGAACATAATAACAATAAAGAATAGGAACACAGGACAACTACTTACTTTTTTGCAGCACTCTCCTGATCCTTCTATACTGATCGTGCTCCCTTAATTTGAAGTCCAACCACCATTTCCTGAGTTGATCCTTGGATCCCGTACCGCAAAATTTCTGTGCAGACTCTTCAAAACTTTCGCCACGATCTTGGCCTTTCTGACATTGGGGTTGGGGTAAGGTCCATACTTCCCATCATAGTCAGTCCTCTTCAATATGTCCACCATCGCCACCATCTCTACAAAGGACATTTTTAAAGCCTTAAATCTTCTCCTCCGGGATAGGGACGTTTCTGGTTCCGGCCTTTCCTCCTCCTCCTCTTTGCTGTAATTATCACACACCTGCTGTGTGTCAGGAGAATATTGCTTCCAGACATCAAAGCTGTGTTCCTGCGTGCATGCGCGGTGGAACGGCACTCCGGCGCATGCGCATTCGCGGGCCGCCAATCCTGCGCACGCACATGCACCCTAGCGCACGCCCTACGTGACCCTTGGGCTGGCCTATAAAAAGGACTCTGGCACACAGACCAATTGCTGGTTTGTCTTCAGCTTCCTGTGAATCTCTGCTTCCTGTTGTTGTTACCTGATTACCTGCTTTTGACCCGAATTGACCTTGACTACTCTGCTTGTCTCTTGAACCTGACCCTTGGCTTGTTATACGGATTCCACTCCTCTCCAGTGTTTGACCCTCTGCCTGTGACCCGGACCTGCCTGCTCTCTCCTTGCCTTTGAACCTTTGCTTGTATCTGGGACTTCCCTTGTGTCTTCCTGCCACACTACCTCAGCCTGTTTTTGGATATACTGATCCTGTGTTTGTTTGACCCCCAGCCTGGTTCTGGACTTTCTCTTGTACCCGCTCTGGCAAATTATCCACCTGCCAGTCGCTGCACAGCTACTCCTCTCAGACAAGGACTTCACGCTAGTAGCCTCCTGCTTCCTGGGTAGCCTGTGCCTCTTTGTGCATCCACTCCCTGTCTCACCTCCAGGGGGGCGGACTGCGCTTAGTCGCAAGGGTGAACCGCTCTCGGCATTTCGGCCTCGGTAAGTACTTTCCTGACAGTACAAACCAGCCATGTCTGAGGCCGACAGAGCACGTTCACCCCTTGAGATCCTTTGCCAGCAAGTATCAGCACTTACGGATGCAGTTCAAAAATTGCAAGATGGCTACACCCAAATAGATGGTCATCTCCAACAACTTGCTGGTCCATCCGCAGCTCCTATCTCTGCTCCTGCAACTGCCAACGGGTCCTCCTCTCAAATGGCATCTAACCCCACAGTGATCATGGCTACCTCAGAACCCAGGGTTCCCATACCCGAGCGATTTTCTGGCGATCGCAAAAAATTCTGAGCCTTCAAAAATGCCTGTTCTTTGTACTTGGCTGTACAGCCCAGGACTTTCTCCTCCGAGGTAGTAAAAGTGGGCTTTGTTATCTCTCTTTTAACTGATGAACCACAAGCCTGGGCCCACAGCCTGATGGAACAAAAGAGCCCGGTATAAAACACCATAGACTTTTTCTTTGAAAGTATGGGGCAACTCTACAATGACCCCCAATGCATGGCTACAGCTGAAGCCACTTTACATAATTTGTTCCAGGGACGCAGGCCTGTTGAGGATTATACAGTTGAATTTCGGAAATGGTCAGCTGACACCGGTTGGAATGAGACAGCCCTTAAGTATCAATTCCGCCAAGGGTTGTCTGAAGTTCTTAAAGATGAGTTGGCCAGGATGGAGACTCCTGGGACTTTAGAGGACTTAATCCAAACTGCCACCAAGCTGGACAGGCACATGCGAGAGCATGTGCATGCGCCTCCAGGTCCCTCGTCCCAGCTGGATGCTTCCTAAACCAACTCCCATTAACCGACCTTGTACTGCCTTCCCAGCTTCAACCACCTCTGAGGTTGAGCCCATGCAATTGGGATTGGTCCGGGCTCTTCTCACCTCTGAAGAAAGACTGCGTAGGCATCAGGCTAACCTGTGCCTCTACTGTGGAGGGTCTGGCCATTTTCTCCGCTCCTGCCCTGTGAGACCTAGTAAGTCCTACTCACCAGTTATCATGAACTATCAAGCCTCTGGTTTTTCACAGACTTATGTAACCCTCTTTGTTTCCCTACAGCTAACGGAAAAAGTAACCCACCTGCCAGCCATAATTGACTCTGGAGCATGCAGCTGCTTCCTGGATGCTGCATTAGCTGCTAGCCTACATATCCCTCTACTAATCAAGAAACAAAGTTTCCGGGTACACTTGGCTGATGGGTCTCTTCCCTATTCCAGACCTATCACCCAGGAAACAAGACCCATTCTTATTTCCACGGACTCCAGTCACCAGGAGTTCCTGCGTTTTGACATCATCCCATCATCTATGTTCCCTATCATATTGGGACTTCCCTGGCTACAAGCACATGAACCCCAAATCTGTTGGAAAAAGAAGGAAGTCTCCTTTTCCTCCAAATATTGCTCCCAGCACTGTTTCCTCTCAGCTCCAGCCTCTTGTTCCACTGCTGTACCAGTACCTGACAGCCTTCAGCATGTACCTTCGGCTTACCTGGAGTATAAGGATGTCTTTGATAAATAACAGGCTGACCATCTACCACCCCACCGGTTCTACGACTGCCCTATTGATCTTCTACCAGGCTCTGAAATTCTGTTTGGGTGCATCTTCCCGCTATCTGAAACCGAATTAAAGGCTCTCAAAGCTTACATCGACTAAAACCTAAAAAAATGGTTTATTCGTCATTCCTCATCACCGGCCGGAGCTGGCATCTTCTTTGTAGGAAAAAAAAGATGGCTCTCTCAGACCCTGCATTGACTACAGAGAATTAAATAAAATTACCATTAAAAACTGGTTCCTGTATTCCATGTCAGCGCAGTAAAGGGTCAAATATGAAGCCTTGGGGTTTTCTAAAACCGCTATCCATTCCTGAACGTCCATGGGCAGACATTTCTATGGATTTCATTGTGGATCTACCGCCCTCAGGAGGGTTCACTTCTATCCTGGTTATCATTGAACGTCTCTCCAAAATGGCACATTTCCTGCCCATGGTGGGCACTCCCTCTGCTTCAGCTACAGCTGATATTTTCTTCAAAGAAGTTGTTAGACTTCATGGCGTTCCTGTCAGTATCACCTCAGACAGAGAGGTCCAGTTTACATCCAAGTTTTGGAAGGAACTCTGTAAATCTTTGGAAGTGAAAATTTGCCTCTCCTTTGCATACCACCCACAGAGCAACGTACAGACGGAGAGAATGAACCAAACTCTGGAGCAGTATCTCCGCTGCTTTTGTTCCGACTCCCAAGATGACTGGTCCTCCCTCCTACCATACGTTGAGTTTGCGTACAATAATTCCATTCATTCTGCCACTAATCAGACAACTTTCTGGTCAAATTTTGGCTTTCATCCTTCATTTCTCCCGAATTCTCTTTCAGAAATATCCGTCCCTGCGGTACAAGACCGTGTAAGCTCCATCCAGCTGAATTTTTGGAAAATTCAGGAAGCTATGCAAAAGGCCCAAGATGACTACAGCAAGCATTACAATAAAGGAAGGAAGGAGAATCCAGTCTTCAAGGTGGGTGAAGAAGTGTGGCTGTCAGCTGTTAACCTTAGATTGCCAGTTCCAGCACGAAAATTAGGACCAAAATTCATAGGGACCTTCAAGATCAAAAGGATAATCAATCCTGTAGCTTTTGAATTGGCCCTGCCCAACTCATACAAAATACACCCAGTATTTCACGCATCTCTTCTGAAACCTAGGATCCCTAGTCCTTTCCCGGGCAGAGAAGAACCACCTCCTCCAGCGGTCCTAGTTGATGGTGAAGATGAATTTGAGGTAGAAAGTATACTGAGTTGCAGAAAGAGGGGAAGACAGCTCCAGTACCTAATTAAGTGGAAGGGGTATCCCCCTGAGAACAATTCCTGGGAACCTTCTAAAAATTTGCATGCCCCACGTTTGGTCCAGACTTTTCATCAGGAACATCCTGAATTGATGACCAGTTTCGGTGTCCAGAGGCCACCCCTCGGGGGGGGGCACTGTCAGGAGAATATTGCTTCCAGGCATCAAAGCCGTGTTCACATGCGCATTCGCGGGCCGGCAATCCGGTGCATGCACATGCGCACTAGCGCATGCCCTACGTGTCCCTTGGACTGGCCTGTAAAAAGGACTCTGGCACACAGACCAATTGCTGGTTTGTCTTCAGCTTCCTGTGAATCTCTGCTTCCTGTTGTTGTTACCTGATTACCTGCTTTTGACCTGGATTGACCTCGACTATTCTGCTTGTCTCCTGAACCTGACCCTTGACTTGTTATATGGATTCCGCTCCTCTCCAGTGTTTGACCCTCTGCCTGTGACCCGGACCTGCCTGCTGTCTCCTTGCCCTTGAACCTTTGCTTGTATCTGGGACTTCCTGCCACACTACCTCAGTCTGTTTTTGGATATACTAATCCTGTGTGTGTTTGACCCTCAGCCTGGTTCTGGACTTTCTCTTGTACCCGCTCTGGCAAATCATCCACCTGCCAGTCGCTGCACAGCTACTCCTCTCAGACAAGACTTCACGCTAGTAGCCTCCTGCTTCCTGGGTAGCCTGTGCCTCTTTGTGCATCCACTCCCTGTCTCACCTCCAGGGGGGCGGACTGCACTTAGTCGCAAGGGTGAACCGCTCTCGGCATTTCGGCCTCGGTAAGTACTTTCCTGACCCTGTGTCTCCGCCATGTGCTCTTCCCCAATGCGCCGAAAGAGAAGGGGTGGGGAATAGACTAGAAAGAATGTCAGAGGTGGGCGGAGTTTCACGCATGCGCAGTGTATATAAAACGTAACACGCTTACGTCGTACGGACGATCTGTGAGTGGAGCAAGGAGTATAGGAAGCGCAGATCGTGATAACGAAGGTAACATTTAAACTTGGGCCTATACTGCTTAGAGATTGAGGCCTATATTGGGACAAGATTAGGAGAGTTTAGCCTGACATTAGGGTTTGTCTTGTGTTGTGTTTTGCAGAGAAAATGGATATATTAAAGGCTCAGGACTTTATCCCCATATTCATTGATATGTTCAGGGAGCTGCCCTGTCTGTGGCAGGTAAACCACCCACATTATAAGAATCAAACAAAGAGGAAGGCAGCGCTGGATCAATTGGTGGAATTTGTGAAGCCGGTGATCCCCATGGCAGACATCACCTATTTGAAGATCCTAATTGGTGACATGAGGAGCACTTATCTAAGGGAGAGCAAGAAGGTCCAGGATTCCCAGAGATCAGGAGCTGCAGCAGATGACATTTATGTCCCCAGGCTGTGGTACTATGACAGACTGCATTTTCTGGCAGGTCAGACTGAACCCAGGCCAGCACTCTCCACTCTTCCTTCCATGCTTCCTTCCCCCCCAGCTGAGGCTTCTGACGTCCAACCTGGGCCTTCCAGACAGCAACATGTGGAGGAGCCCAGCTTGAGCCAGGTATAGCATTCTTCTAAATATTTCTGTTGGTCAAATTAATGATGTTAAATCTATGTTAGTTTGGATTCCTAATTTCTGATTGTGATTGATGAACCAAAAACTAAAACGATGTCCCTTTTTCATACACAGGAAAGTCTCAGCTAGGAGGTGGCCGGGCCCAGTAGCCTGCCTGATACCCAGGTCCTTCCCCTCTGCCTTCAACCAAAAAGTGGCAGGAAGAGGAGTAACCTGGAGGAGGCTGCAATAGGCCTATTTTGGAAGGCTACAGCGGCCCTCAGAACCCCCCACAGTGTTGAAGAGGACTTTGCAGACATAACAGCATGCAAAATGATGGAAATGGAGGAGGGCCAACGCCTCTTATGTGAGTTTATTATTTTACAAGCACTAAATAAGGGGTTGAGGGGCCAACTCACAAACCAAAGCCACATTTGTGAGCTCAACCATGGTCCTCCTCCTCCAGGTCCTCCTCCTCCTCCTGCCACACCTCCAACACCAGAGCCACAGCCAGTAAGGAAGCGTGTAAGGAAGACCAGAGAGTGATGGCCTGGGTTCAGTCTGGTCTGGCAAAAGATGCAGGCTCTTGCATGACCACAGCCTTGGGACATACATGTAATCTGCTACTGTTCATGATCTCTTGGACTTCTGGACCAGATTGTACTCCCTTAGATATGGACTCTTCAGGCCACCAATTTTGCAGTAAAATAATTGATGTGTGCGCTGGGGGCCAAAGGCTTCACCAATTTCTGCTGTTTATCCAGCGTTGCCTCCCTCTTTGTTTGGTTATGATCCCTTAATAAAGGTTTTTTTTTTTTTTTCGATTATACTTGCCTATGTGTGTTTAAATTCAAAAAGGATAGTTTGTTTGTGAGGAGGCAGGTACATTTCAAAAATACAATGTGAAATTAACAAGAGACACCAATCAATCTCATTGAGATTAAATAATACAAGATAAAAATGGTGTTGTGGTAACTTGACACACAAAACACACCCAAAAATATTCTGGAGTAAAAAAGAAAAGAAAACTAAAACACATGATCAGGCTTTAAAAAAAAACTAAAAAAAAATATTTAATCTAAAAACATCCAAAAAATATTATTTTTTCAGTAGATGTGACAAATAAAAATATTATATTGATGAAATCATAATAAATAATAAAGAAAGAAGTTTGTGAGAAGTCTGTGTGAATATCAGCAGCAAAACTACTTCATTCTTCTAGCATTATAAAGAAGAAGAGAGTGCGCTGCATTAAACAATTTAAAACATTGCAGCATGACGAAAGTGCCATATCCATTCGGAACGCTAATTTTACCAGACTGAGCAGTTCCGTCTTGGAATTTATTCTGAGCATGCGTGGCACTTTGTGCGTCGGAATTGTCTACACATGGTCGGAATTGACGCGATCGGATTTTATTGTTGGAAAATTTTATAGCCTGCTCTCAAACTTTGTGTGTCAGAAAATCCGATGGAAAAAGTCTGATGGAGCCCACACACAATCGGAATTTCCAACAACAAGCTCCGATCACACACTTTCCTTCGGAAAATCCAACTGTGTGTACAGGGCATAACTGTAAATACTGCAGCTGCCTGCCTGTGGTACTAATAGGTTTAGAAGAACACCACCAATTTTCTTCAGGTAGCTTTAGGTGCACACTGTGCAGAGGACACAGTACACTAACTGTAAATGCTGTAGCTGCCTGCCTGTGGTATTAATAGGAGCAGAGCAACAGCAATTTTCTTCAGGTAGCTTTAGGTGCACACTGTGCAGAGGACGCACTACACTATTTTGTAAATACTGCAGCTGCCAGTGGTACTAATAGGATCAGAAGAACACCACCTATTTTCTTCAGGTAGCTTTTGGTGCACACTGTGCAGAGGACACACTACACTAACTTGTAAATACTGCAGCTGCCTGGCGTACTAATAGGATCAGAAGAACACCACCAACTTTCTTCAGGTAGCTTTAGGTGCACACTGTGCAGAGGACGCAATACACTAACTTGTAAAAACTGCAGCTGCTTGGGGTACTAATAGGATCAGAAGAACACCACAAATTTTCTTCAGGTAGCTTTAGGTGTACACTGTGCAGAGGACACACTACACTAACTTGTAAATACTACAGCTGCCTGTGGTACTAATAGGATCAGAAGAACACCATCAATTTTCTTCAGGCAGCTTTAGGTGCACATTGCGCAGAGGACACACTACACTAACTGTAAATATGGTAGCTGCCTGCCTATGGTATTAATAGGAGCTGTGCTGCCTTTGCAAGCTAATTACCTTATAATTACTTATATAGAATGTGTAGTTTACCACTGCCATCTAGTAGCCAAAGTCTGTAGCAGCTTTATCTTCAGTCAGGTAAATTTCTCATACAAAATGTGACCTTTGGTTCAGGAAGTTCTTCAGCCATTTTAGATTGTCATTCTACATGGATGCAGCATGTCTGTTTCTCTCCCAAGGGGCTTGAGACATCATCACCTGTAAGTGTCTCTGTTGTGTCATCTGTCATTTATGCTAGATTAGTTATTCTATGTGTACTGATATCTTGTTATTGTATTGTATTGCAGTTTCACAAAAACTAAAAACTAAAATAAAGTTGGATTACTTCGGTAGACAAATCAAGCATTGGGCTTCCGTTTACTGGAGTCTCTGACAAGTGTTTAGCTGTCCGTTTAGAACCACACATAGTCAGTGTTTTGAGAGCGGAACAGTGAAAAGGTGATAGCGCAACAAGCCTGGAGATATTAGTCTCTGCACAGACAGAATGAGTCTAAGATCAGGAAGACAGTATAAGGCTGAAGATCAGCTACCTGGGACACATCAAGGCAGGGAGAGCATGCCAAGTGTCCAGCAAGACGATGCACACTCACACTCATCTAAATCAACAATGTCCAGTCAGATTTCATCAGCAAGTGCCCTTTTAGTCAGAGCTCGCGCCAAAGCAGAGGCAGCTCGGGTCAAGCTAGAATTTGCAGAGAAAGAGGCTGCCATTATAAAAGAAAAATCAGAGCAGGAAGCAAAGTTGCATATACTTCAGTGTCAGTGCGCAGCTGCCACTGCAGCAGCAGAGGCCGCAGCTTATGCTGATATTGATCGGTCTGGAAGTGGGTCTATCCACAAAGGCCCAGATGTGCCTGAGAAACCCTGTTTCTCAGCAGAACGTACAAAGGAGTATGTCCAAGAACTTTTAAACAATGCAACAAAACAGTTTCCCAATCCAGAGTCAGCTGAATTTAAACCAGAACCAGCAGAACCCCTGAGTGTACGAAAACAAACCCATGAAGCTAGCAATGCCAGAACATTTAAAGATGAACCATTAGAGACATATAGGTACAGGCCAAGTGAATCCTTACTACAGCAACCCAAACACCAGAGTGAACAAGATGTCACTAAATATCTTATCCGTAAAGAGATGGTTAATTCAGGCTTTCTCAAGTTCGATGACTCAGAGAATTACTGGGCATGGAAGTCTTCTTTTCTGAATGCAGTCAAAGACTTAGAATTACCAGCAGCTGAGATGCTAGACCTGATGATAAAATGACTTGGGACTGAGTCAGCAGAGCATACAAGAAGGATGCGCAGGATACACATATTTAACCCTTCAGCAGGATTTGATATGGCCTGGCAAAGGCTAGAGGAAAGATATGGATCACCAGAAGCAATTGAAGGTGCTCTAATGAAAAGACTGGAGTCTTTCCCTAAGCTAAACAGCAGAGACAATTTCAAACTGCAAGAGCTGGGTGATATACTTTGGGAAGTCCAGTGTGCCAAAGAAGAAGGCTATTTAAGAGGACTTGCACATTTAGATACTGCTAGCGGTACTAAGCCTATAGTGGAGAAACTACCTCACAACCTACAAGAAAAATGGTTGAGTGTTGGAGCCAAATACAAAGAAGATCATGATGTCCCTTTTCCCCCATTCTTTGTGTTTTCTAGGTTTGTGCAGCAGCAAGCTAAGATCAGGTGTGATCCCAGCTTTTCCTTCATCACCAACAGTCAACTGCCGAAAGCAGAAAAGCCACCTAGAGCCTTCCATAGGACTTCAGTGATCGCCCATAAGACAACTGTACCCTATGAGGACCCAGACTGTCTAAGCAGCTACAAGGTAAACACCTTTGAAGACCCTGACAGACTTTGCCCACTTCATAAAAAGCCCCACCCCCTAAACAAGTGCAAAGGGTTCAAAAGTAAGCCTGTCAAGGAAAGAATAGCCTTTCTTAGACAAAACGGCATCTCCTTCAAGTGTTGTGGATCCACTAAACATGTAGCCAAAGACTGCAAAATACAAAACGGATTGCTCAGAATGTGGCAGTAATAGACACATCACAGCTTTACACCCTGATACTTTGCACCGACCATTAGAGGTCACAGAAGCCCCGAAAGGTGGGGACAGGGAGCAAAAAGATAATTCATCTACCCCAGTGATGTCCAAATGCACAGAAATCTGTGGTGACAGTATAACTCCACGTTCATGTTCCAAGATCTGCCTAGCAACAGTGTACCCCACAGGGGAAAAGCAAAAAGCAGTTAAGATGTATGTGGTTCTGGATGAACAGAGTAACAGGTCACTGGCAAGGTCAGACTTTTTTGATGCTTTCAACATTACATCGAGTGCAGTTCCATACACCCTAAAGACATGTGCAGGAGTGATGGAAACTTCAGGAAGAAGAGCTACCGACTTTACTATCGAGTCTCTTGACAAGAGAGTCCATCTCTCACTTCCCACCTTGATAGAGTGTGATATGTTACCAGACGATAAAGCAGAGATACCTTCACCAGAAGTGGCCCTTCATCATCCTCATCTCAATTTGATATCACACCTTATTCCAGCTATCCAGAAAGATGCCTCTATTCTTCTACTTCTTGGAAGTAAGACTTGACCTAGGGTGGGTTATAGTAGGAGAAGTTTGTCTAGGAGCAACACATCGGCCTGACAGCGTCAACACTTCAAAGACATCTGTGCTAATGAATGGGCGCTCATCCCTTCTTAGTCCATGTAAGAACAGCTTTGTCATCAAAGAAACCCTAAAACCATACTGTGACTCTCCTTCTAATTACAATAGAGACATTAGTAGTGGCATGAAGACTGACACTTTAGGGAACTCAGTGTTCCAGCGAACAAAAGATGATGACAAACAAGCAATGTCCATAGATGATCAAGCCTTTCTCAATATCATGGATAAAGAGACTTTCCAAGATGAAAACAATAATTGGGTAGCTCCTTTACCTTTTCGCACACCCAGGTGTTATTTACCTAGTAACAGAGAGCAAGCCATGAAGCGCCTGAACGCACTACGTAAAACTTTGCAAAGAAAACCTGAAGTGAAAAAAGACTTTACAGAATTCATCAAAAGGATGCTTGACAACAATCATGCCGAAGTAGCACCATCACTGGATGAAGGTAAAGAACACTGGTATCTGCCAATGTTTGGCGTTTACTATCCACACAAGCCAGAACAAATAAGAGTTGTGTTCGACTCCAGTGCTCAACATGAAGGTGTTTCATTAAATGATGTTCTGCTGAGTGGCCCAGATCTAAACAACACACTTCTGGGTGTCCTCTTATGCTTCAGGAAAGAGCCTATTGCCTTCACAGGGGATGTGCAACAGATGTTTTATTGTTTTCTAGTGAGAGAGGACCATCGTTATTACCTGCGTTTCCTGTGGTACAAGGATAACGACACAGATGTCTGCAATCATTCACAAATGTGTCATGTGTCGTAAGCTCAGAGGAAGATTGGAAAGCCAAAAGATGGCAGAGTTACCAAAAGATAGAATCAATTCTGAGCCTCCATTCACTAGTGTGGGTGTTGATGTGTTTGGTCCCTGGGCAGTTGTAACACGCCAAACTAGAGGAGGTAGCGCTGACAACAAACGTTGGGCTGTTCTTTTCACATGTCTTTCTACAAGAGCAGTGCATATAGAATTGATTGAGTCCATGTCAGCATCCAGTTTCATCAACGCCCTAAGAAGACTATTTTCTGTTCGTGGTCCGGCTAAGTTAATTCGCTCGGACAGAGGTACTAATTTTGTAGGAGCATGCAAGGAACTGCATATATGTTCAAATGATATAGAACTTCTAGACTATCTTGAAGACAAAGGATGCACATGGATCTTTAACACTCCACACTCATCTCGCATGGGAGGTGCTTGGGAAAGGTTAATAGGTGTAGCTAGGCGCATTTTGGATGCAATGTTACTCCAAGCTAAACCTACTCGTTTGACTCATGAGATTTTGAGTACTTTCATGGCAGAAGTTATGGCCATCATTAATGCAAGACCTTTGGTACCAATATCTACAGATCCAGATAATTCAACAGTTCTCACTCCTGCTATGCTCTTGACCCAAAAGGTAGACTCTGTGTCGGCCCCTTGTGGAGATTTTAGTACAACAGAACTTCATGTAAAGCAATGGAAACAAGTCCAGTGTCTGGCTGATACGTTTTGGAAGAGATGGAGGAGAGATTACTTGTTTACCTTACAAAGTCGCAGGAAATGGGATAAGACCAGTCCCAATGTTAAAGTTGGAGATGTTGTGTTATTGAAAGATGGTCAAGAAAGCAGAAACAACTGGCCTATGGGAATTGTCACTAATACGTTGCCAAGTAAAGATGGTAATGTCAGAAAGGTTGAAGTCAAAGTGACAAAACAAGGGACTGTTAAAGTGTACGCCAGACCAGTTTCAGATGTCATTGTTCTCCTTTGAACAGTTAAAATTCATCCTGTGGATTACAATTGGCATTGGAGATAGTTTGGCCTAGTGCGGCTTCTCCAATCTGAAGATGGGTTTAAGGACAAAACTATTTCTTCATGTGGGCTTCCAGCTTGAAGCACCATAGCCAAGAGACACAATATTGTGGACTCATGTTTTAGTTTATGTTACCAGTTCTAGACGGGAACGTATTTTCTTATGAGTGTGTTTTTCCCTGTACAGTAGATATGTATAAGTAGTGATATAATGTATTATATCAGACAGGGAGTGTGCTGCCTTTGCAAGCTAATTACGTTATAATTACTTATATAGAATGTGTAGTTTACCACTGCCATCTAGTGGCCAAAGTCTGTAGCAGCGTTATCTTCAGTCAGGTAAATTTCTCATACAAGATGTGACCTTTGGTTCAGGAAGTTCTTCAGCCATTTTAGATTGTCATTCTACATGGATGCAGCATGTCTGTTTCTCTCCCAAGGGGCTTGAGACATCATCACCTGTAAGTGTCTTTCTGTTGTGTCATCTGTCATTTATGCTAGATTAGTTATTCTATGTGTACTGATATCTTGTTATTGTATTGTATTGCAGTTTCACAAAAACTAAAAACTAAAATAAAGTTGGATTACTTCGGTAGACAAATCAAGCATTGGGCTTCCGTTTACTGGAGTCTCTGACAAGTGTTTAGCTGTCCATTTAGAACCACACATAGTCAGTGTTTTGAGAGCGGAACAGCAGCAGAACAACAGCAATTGTCTTCAGGTACCTTTAGGTGCACACTGTGCAGAGGACGCACTACAGTAACTTGTAAATACTGCAGCTGCCTACGGTACTAATAGGATCAGAAGAACACCACCAATTTTCTTCAGGTAGCTTTAGGTGCACACTGTGCAGAGGACGCACTACACTAACTTGTAAATACTGCAGCTGCCTGCGATACCAATAGGATCAGAAGAACACCACCAATTTTCTTCAGGTAGCTTTAGGTGCTCACTGTGCAGATGACGCACTACACTAACTTGTAAATACTACAGCTGCCTGCTGTACTAATATGATCAGAAGAACACCACCAATTTTTTTCAGGTGGCTTTAGGTGCACACTATGCAGAGGACGCACTACACTAACTTGTAAATACTACAGCTGCCTGCGGTACTAATAGGATCAGAAGAACACCACCAATTTTCTTCAGGTAGCTTTAGGTGCACACTGTGCAGAGGACGCACTACACTAACTGTAAATACTGTAGCTAATAGGACTAATTTGATCAGAAGAACACCGGCAATTTTTTTCAGCTTCCTGTAAATACTGCAAAAACACCTGCCTGCCTGTCAATAGGAAGAGAATAGCTGGAACGGATCTAGCTAAACTGAATACAGTGTGTGTATATATATATATATATATATATATATATACACACACACACACACACACATACAACACCTAGGATGCATATATATACACAATACACTGTTAGTGCAGCTAACTGACTCACCTGCCTACTCTTTCTAACTTAAATCAAATGACACTGTCTCTCGCTCTCTCTATCTCTGTCTCAATGCCGGAACACACTACACAGGGCCAACGTGTAGGAGGCCTTATATAGTGTGGGGTGTGTACTAAACCCCCTTGAGCCATAATTGGCCAAAGCCAGGGTGGCTTTGGCCAATTATGGCTCTCTGTACAGACGGCGTTGTGATTGGCCAAGCATGCGGATCATAGTGCATGCTTGGCCAATCATCAGCCAGCAATGCACTGCGATGCTGCAGTGAATTATGGGCCATGACGCGCCACTCGAATTTAGCGTGAACGGCCCATATTGTTCGCAATTCGACAATTGGTCGAACATGCGTTGTTCGAGTCGAACATGGGTTCGACTCAAACTCGAAGCTCATCCCTAGTTAAAAACCCGATTTGGCCTACAATCTAGACATAATCCTCTTCTCTCCTTTCTCCATAATCCCTTATTCTACCCAGCTCGGTCCTTCCCAATCTCGTTCTCTGCATGGTCAAGAGCTGGTTGAACCCGTGCTCATCATTTCTATAAATCTTCTTTAATCACACCATTTCCAAATCTTCATGAAAACTACGATCTCCCACATACAGAAACTTTCAGATATCTTCAAATTAAAAACTTTTTACACAAAAATGCACTCTCTCATAAGAAATCAACAAGTTTCACTTTATTCAAACAAGCTTGTAAATCTGATCCACATAAACGTGATCTCATTTGCAACTTATATTCCCAATTGCTATCGCACATTACCTCTACTCCCCCAACCTATACTACCAAATGGAAAACAGATCTCCAATTAAAATCTGCAGACATAAATTGGTCTCAAATCTGGCAAACAACAAAGTCTGCCTCCCCAAATATAGAGGCACTCAAAACCAATTATAATGTACTCACAAGATGGTACTTAGTCCCTGCCGGAATTTCTAAATTCTCTCCACAATATTCTTCCTGCTGCTTTTGTGGCTGCTTTATTCCCGGAACACAGGCACATATCTGGTGGGAATGTAACATTGTCAAATCCTTTTGGTCAGAAGTATTTAATATTCTTTCCACAATGTTCAAAGTTATATTACTGCCTGACGCACCTGCCACACTCCTGAATAGTAAACCACATGCCTTGTCAAATCGACAATTTAAACTCATGCTCTTTGTAACAACAGCACCAAAACAAGTCATAGCGAGAGCTTGGAAAACAGATTCACTTAACATATCAGTGAAACAAAGAGTTACACAATCCATAATTCATGCAAAAACAGAAGCTATCTATATCGATAATATATCTAAATTCAAAGCCCTATGGAAGCCATGGATTGAACATTTCCTACCATCGGGCTTTGACACCTCTTTATTACTCCCTTAAGGGCTTAAGACCTATAATCTATCACATGACTCAATTCATTCATTTTTACCTCCCAGAGACTACTGACCCCCTCTGGAGACATATCCCATTTCTCATCCCAATGTCCCTCTATCACACAGTTGTATGCAAAAGTTTAGGAACCCCTGACAATTTCCATGATTGTGATTTATAAATATTTGGGTTTTTGGATCAGCAATTTCATTTTGATCTATCAAATAACTGAAGGACACAGTAATATTTCAGTAGTAAAATGAGGTTTATTGGATTAGCAGAAAATGCGCAATATGCATCAAAATGAAATTAGACAGGTGCATAAAGTTGATCAGCCTTGTCATTTTGTTGATTTGAATACCTGTAACTACTTAGCACTAATTAATTAGAACACACAATTGGTTTGGCGAGCTCATTAAGCCTTGAACTTCATAGACAGGTGCATCTAATCATCAGAAAAGGTATTTAAGGTAGCCAATTAGCAAGTTGTTGTTCTCTTTGACTCTCCTCTAAAGAGTGGCAACATGGGGGCCTCAAAACAACTCTCAAATGACCTGAAAACAAAGATTGTTCTACATTATGGTTTAGGGGAAGGCTACAAAAAGTTATCGCAGAGATATAAGTGGTCAGTGTCCACTGTGAAGAACATAGTGAGGAAATGGAAGACCACATTCACAGTTCTTGTTAAGGCCAGAAGTGGCAGGCCACATAAAATATTGGTGAGGCAAAGGCGAATGATGGTTAGAACGGTCAGAAACAGCCCACGGACCACCTCCAAAGACCTCTAACATCAACTTGCTACAGATGGTGTCACTGTGCATCCTTCAACAATTCAGCACACTTTGCACAGGGAGAAGCTGTATGGGAGAGTAATGCGAAAGAAGCCTTTTCTGCACACACACCACAAACGGAGTCGCTTGAGGTGTGCAAACGCACATTTGGACAAGCCAGCTTCATTTTGGAATAAGGTGCTGTGGACTGATGAAACAAAGATTGAGTTATTTGGTCATAACAAGGGGCTTTATGCATGGTGGCAAAAGAACACAGCATTCCAAGAAAAACACTTGCTACCCACAGTAAAATTTGGTGGAGGTTCCATCATGTTGTGGGGCTGTGAGGCCAGTGTTGGTACTGGGAATCTGGTTAAAGTTGTGGGTCACATGGATTCCACTCAATTTCAGCAGATTCTTGAGAATAATGTTGAGGAATCAGTCACAAAGTTGAATTTATGCCAGGGCTGGATATTTCAACAAGACAACGACCCAAAACACTGCTCAAAATCTACTCAGGCATTTATGCAGAGGAACATGTACAATGTTCTGGAATGGCAATCCCAGTCCCCAGACCTGAATATCATTGAACATCTGTGGGGTGATTTGAAGCAGGCTGTCAATGCTCAGCAACCATAAAACCTAACTGAACTGGAGATGTTTTGTAAAGAGGAATGTTCCAAAAAACATTCATCCAGAATCCAGACACTCATTACAGGCTATAAGAAGCGTCTAGAGGCTGTTATTTCTGCTAAAGGAGACTCTACTAAATTTTGATGTGATTTTTCTGTTGGGGTGTCCAAATTTATGCACCTGTCTAATTTCGTTTTGATGCATATTGTGCATTTTCTGTTAATCCAATAAACCTCATTTTACTACTGAAATATTACTGTGTCCTTCAGTTATTTGATAGATCAAAATGAAATTGCTGATCCAAACACCCAAATATTTATAAATGACAATCATGGAAATTGTCAGGGGTTCCTAAACTTTTGCATACAACTGTATCACTAACTAAGCTTCTCCTTCTTTTAAAACTAATTATTTTACTATAATAGTAGTCTTATGGGATAATCAGAAATATCACTTAAATTTCTAGATTATGCCAAGCCAATTTGTAGGAACTTGGCCCTGGAAAAACTAACCTATCTCTCCTGATTGCCCTGTAACATTCCTAAAACTCAATCCCATAAATATTTTGACTATCTCGCTCTTTCCTCAAAACCACAGATACAATATTCTACTGAATTATTTCTACTCTTCATATTTATTACTAAAATAAGTGTATCTTAATTTCAGTCATATATGTCACAAGTAACATTGTATCATCTAATATATTTTTTTTACCTTATATCTTATTTTAATGTTTATTGCTAATTAAACTTCATTATTATTATTTCATGTTCCTTCAAATATTGTATAACCACATATGATATTATTTTACATCTGTTGTTTAAAACTTATGAAAACATAATAAAAATGTTTGAAATGTAAAATCCACCAGGTTGGTCATTGCTTCCTCTCAACAGGGGGGTTTTCTAACAATATAATCAGATTTAGGATAGTGTAATTAACTCACTCATTTACTATTGCCTATAGTGTTGCACATCTCCTAAATGTAGCACTGAATTTAGAATCTAGAAGGACAGAGAAAACAGATTGCTACATTGTTCATACTCGGCAAGTACAGTACATGCTGCCTTGTAATTCTCTTTTTCTAAAATTAAATAATGTCAGTTTTTCTGATTAATTCTCCCTGTCACAATTTACCCATCATGTGTTTATTTATTTTTCTAAGCACCATGCACTCTTTGCCAAAAATCTTTAACTTCTTTACATTCTCTTATTTTTACTTTCAGAAACTTTCAAGAAGCAAACATCTGACTCCAAACAGACTAAAATGAATGAATGTCTTTGTATCATCATCTGGACTACTGTAAAGCTTTACTATAATGCCTTTACTTATAATGCCTCTTCTGAAAAAAAGGCTACCTCCGCTGCCAAATGTAAAGAATGTAACAACCAGACTTTTAGCCAAGATGTTATTTTATTTTAAATTAGGTCAGCACAAAACTCCTTTAATTGATAATAGTAAATTGTGATCCAATATATTTTAACATTGGTCTGCTGAACAAGACTTATTATTTAAAATCCCATGCAAACTTTAATCCTATGAGTGAGTACATACATATACTGTATATATACAGTGGGGACGGAAAGTATTCAGACCCCCTTAAATTTTTCACTCTTTGTTATATTGCAGCCATTTGCTTAAATCATTTAAGTTCATTTTTTTCCCCATTAATGTATACACAGCACCCCGTATAGACAGAAAAACATAGAATTGTTGACATTTTTGCAGATTAAAAAAGAAAAACTGAAATATCACATGGTCCTAAGTATTCAGACCTTTTGCTCAGTATTTAGTAGAAGCACCCTTTTGATCTAACACAGCCATAAGTCTTTTTTGGGAAAGATGCAACAAGTTTTTCACACCTGGATTTGGGGATCCTCTGCCATTCCTTCTTGCAGATCCTCTCCAGTTCTGTCAGGTTGGATGGTAAACATTGGTGGACAGCCATTTTTAGGTCTCTCCAGAGATGCTCAATTGGGTTTAGGTCAGGGCTCTGGCTGGGCCATTCAAGAGAGTTGTTGTGAAGCCACTCTGGAGAAGATTTTCGTCCAGGATATCCCTGTACTTGGCCGCATTCATCTTTCCCTCTATTGCAACCAGTCATCCTGTCCCTGCAGCTCAAAAACACCCCCACAGCATGATGCTGCCACCACCATGCTTCACTGTTGGGACTGTATTGGACAGGTGATGAGCAGTGCCTGGTTTTCTCCACACATAACACTTAGAATTAAGGCCAAAAAGTTCTATCTTGGTCTTGTCAGACCAGAGAATCTTATTTCTCACCATCTTGGAGTCCTTCAGGTGTTTTTTTAGCAAACTCCATGCGGGCTTTCATGTGTCTTGCACTCAGGAGAGGCTTCCGTAGGGCCACTCTGCCATAAAGCTCTGACTGGTGGAGGGATGCAGTGATGGTTGACTTTCTACAACTTTCTCCCATCTCCCGACTGCATCTCTGGAGCTCAGCCACAGTGATCTTTGGGTTTTTCTTTACCTCTCTCACCAAGGCTCTTCTCCCCCGATAGCTCAGTTTGGCCGGATGCAGCTGGACTCAAATGAAGGTGTAGAACCATCTCAAGGATGATCAGAAGAAATGGACAGCACCTGAGTTAAATATATGAGTGTCACAGTAAAGGGTTTGAATACTTAGGACCATGTGATATTTCAGTTTTTCTTTTTTAATAAATTTGCAAAAATGTCAATAATTCTGTGTTTTTCTGTCAATATGGGGTGCTGTGTGAGGAAAAAAATTAACTTAAATGATTGTAGCAAATGGCTGCAATATAACAAAGAGTGAAAAATTTAAGGGGGTCTGAATACTTTCCATCCCCACTGTAGATCTTAACCTAAAGTCTTTTATATGTTACATTGTTTGTTATGCAATTCCAGCACTGGATATCTCAATTATCTGTTCACCAAAGCCTAGCTGTTGATGTTAAGGTACATCTGACATTACATGAGAGAATTATGTAGGCTGCCATTTTTTACTTCACCTTCTGAAACTCATTTACAGCATACTAGTTCCGGGTTTGAGCCTCAAAAGTACTGAAACTGGACAAGCCAGCCTGATAGCATTTTGCAGAACATGGCCAGCAATACTTCTATTATGACAGAAGTACTTTGGTACCATGTGTCTTCTTTACTGAAAATGTTAAAATATGATAGTCATTAATAAGAACATAGAAAATGGCATCAAAGCCATTCTAGGGAACTACTATTAGTATTGATTTTAATAAACATTGGTCATTTAGATAGCAGGCAACACTACAAAGCACACAAGCACACTTATATGGTGATAATGCCCAAGGTACATTCAGTCTCAAAGTTAGTTCTACTCCAGGTAATGAAATAACAAACACCAGTTACTTTGATATAACATCATTTAGACCAATTTATACTGCAATGGTAAAAAATAGGAAGAAGAATGAGCAACTAATTAGAGCATTCCAGACATAAATGATTAAACTCACCTCACTGGCTTTTAAGGGTTTATTAAAGGTCTGTTATGCTGTCACTTTGTATGCTCTTATGGACTCTGCTAACTACAGTTGCAATACCTGCACTGTGAATGTTTACATGGTGTGTTCAATAAAAAACATGGTAACATTTAATTGTTTGTGTGTTATTAGTTTAAGCAGACTGTGATTGTCTATTGTTGTGACTTAGATGAAGATCAGATCACATTTTATGACCAATTTGTGCAGAAATCCATATCATTCCAAAAGGGTTCACATACTTTTTATTGCAACTGTGGTTGCCTTATGTACTTCAGGTCCTTGGAGATAAAAGTTTTAGAAAAAAACTTGATCATTGACCCTTAAGGTAGGATAGCTGAGAAGGTTCTTATGTAAAGTTCCTCCCCAGTTAGTCACTCAGCATATTTATCCAGTGTGGGCAGCCATAGCTGATTCCTCAGGGACATTTATTTTTCCTTAAGCGAGCCATCTTTAGAGGATGGGAAATCTTTGCTGCATACAGCCTTCTGAAGCCCTGAAGAGCAAGAGACAGCATAACACACCACCCTCCTAGATCTTAAGCTCGGGAAAAAATATGTGGCAGTAAGTGTGACAGAAATTTAACACCTCCCCAGCTCAGACTCAAGGTGACTGGCTGGGTTTTTAAACATTCTCATCAAAAATTATTAATTCTGCTGGAGCATGCTTAACAACATCTGGTAGAAGTAAAAAAAATTGATGCACGTTTTTTTTTCATAGCTGCTAGAATAACAATAGCCAAATCTTTAAAGTCTCAGTCCATTGCAGTCAAGCTGATCAAGGCAAAAATATCATGGATAATGATAAACAAAAACGTTTTGCTATTCTGAATGATAAAGTTAAACTGTTTCAGAAAACTTGCAACCCTTGGATAACTTACATATCTGGAAGAAAATTATACATTTTGCCCCCTGAACTCACGGGGCAGGCAGGTCAGAATGTATATTCTGATTCACTTCTTTCTCAACTTCTTTTACTGTCTTACCTTTAAATGTGATTATACCAATTTGTTGCTCTGGATGGAGTGCACAATGTTGAATGTGGGGAACATCCCCAGGGTAATTGATAGATTTACTAGCAGAGCCCATGTAAGCAATTTAGGTGCTTATGTCAACGTCATTGTGAACGTATGCATGTAACATTGTGCACAAAAATTATTACATAAAAACTATTGGAAAAGAAAAGAAAAAAATATGCCTAAAAACTCTTACTACTGAATTACATAGACTGACTGCAGTCTAACTGCTCACTGAAGATCAAACAAACAAAATAATATATAGATAAATAAAATAACTATCTGCAAAATTAGCACATGCCCATCACAAAATTAGTAGAATGCAAGCAAACATAAGGGATTGTATTCAAATTGGAAATAGTTTATTTTATATTAATCCCTTTTTTTAAATTATTTTTATTAATTTCAAAGTTAGAGGATACAAACTTGTACAAAGAGTACAAAAGTAAATACAACATTTATACAAAAAGTACAAAAAGAGAGAGTACAAAGAAGGTTAGGTCCAGAAGTGTAAGGCTGTCACATAATTCAAAGTCATAAATGAGGGAGCATTACAAAACTTTAGCTCACTAAGAATCAGATAAGACCACTACAACACTTTAATTCGCTTTAAATCTATCAGACCAAAGTTGTAATTGTGAATAAAAACTCTTTCTAGTATCCTGCTTAGTGGCAAGCATAGCTTCGAATTTATAGTACAGACAGATAATCTCCACTGCCCCCGAGAGGTTTGGGGCTTTGTCTGATTTCCACCCCCCTTGCTATGAGTAATCTAACAGCCAAAAGTATATGAGTGACTATGGAGCGGCAGGAGGGGGGACATTTTTCAATACCTAAATTGTGTATCGCCAGACGTGCATCTGGTGAAGTAAGGATACCAGTGATATCAGAGATGAGGTGGAAGACATTTTTCCAGAAGCTGGTGATATTCTTGTAGGTCCAGAATATGTGCAATAGGTGTCCAACATCTCCACATCTCCAGCAAAGAGGCGAGGAGGATGGGAGAAACCTGGATGTACGTAGGGGGGTGAGATAAAATCTCACTGCAATTTTTTGGGAAAGTTCCCAATGTGTGAGGCTTTATATATGGATCGAAAAGCAGCTTGCCATTGTTTCAGAGTATAGGATGTGCCTAGGTCTGTTTCCCATTTTAAATATGGTACGGATTTAGTGTAAGTGAGTTTGTTTGTCCTGGAATAGGTTATAAATTATGGATATTCCCTTAGGGATAGGAGGGAGAGCATTGGGGAACCTCCAAGCCGCAGTAGGTAGATAGAATTCATGGGATTGGTGAGATCTCAAGAGGTGGGAAATTTGAAGATACACATAGTGGTCTAGGGGTGAGAGGTTAAACTCTGTAGAGAGTTCCTCAAATGTTTTAATTCTCTTGGCTGAGAGAAGATCTGTGATTGAGATAATACCTTTCCGTTGCCAGTGAGTAAGGTTTAAGTTTGAAATTAGAATTGTAAGAGGAAGGGATATAGTAGTTTGGGGAGTTGAAAAAGGTTGGATGTTCCTCAACGCCCTCCAGGCCATCAGGGAAGCTTGGATCATAGGTAAGAATTGTTGCAAGGGGTATGGTTTCCACATATCAGTCAGTAAGAAGGAACAGAGCTCCCCTCCGGGTCTGAGAGTCTTTTCTATTTGAGACCAAAGAATATCAGAGGAAGGGGAAAACCAGTGTCTGAGTTGGGTAAGCAGCGATGAATGGTAATAGCGCTTGAGATCTATATCACCCATCCCTCCCACTGTTCTATGTTTTGTAAGGAAAGTTCCGGAACACTGGGGGAACTTAGGTTGCCATAGGTATTGCTTTAGTATGTTCTGTAGGGCTTTTAAATGGTTGTTGTTCAGGGAGATCGGTAAAGTACGAAACAACTATAGAATTTGAGGAAGGCATATAATTTTAAATGAAGCCAGGTACCAAGTAAGTTCCACCTTGGATAGGTGATTGGTCGCCTGGGATAGTCTATTTATCAGAGGTATGTGGTTGATGTCAACAAGTTTGGAAGTGTCCGCCGTCAGAGTCCTAAGTATGATAAAGTGGAGTTAGTCCAGGAGTAGGAAAGTGAGGTTTGAATTCTAGATTTAATAGGGGGGTTATTTTCATACCCAGAATTATTGATTTGCTATAGTTATCTTTATAGTATAAAATCTCACTAAAGGAGGTCAACATGGGCATCAAGCTCCATTCCATATTTAGGCATCCAACTGACGTCTTCAATTGACACTCTGTATCGGGCTAACTACCCTCCACTCTTTTGCCGACTCCGGGAAGATCTTCAACGATGTGCAGACTATCCCTTATCTTGGTTCGGTAGAATCAATTTTATTAAGATGACATTTCTATCCAGGATACTTTATTATTTTAGAACTTTACCTATTGCAGTGCCGAGGGGAGATCTACAACGACTACAATCGGATGTTCTCCATTTTATTTGAGGTAATAAAAAGCCTTGCATGAACAAATTGACGTTACATGCCTCAAAATCGTGTGGTGGGCTTGGCCTCCCTAATTTACAAACTTACTATCAAGCAGCTCAAATAACACAGCTTTCCTATACAATGGCTAAGGGGTCTCCACCCCTCTGGGTCTCTAATGAGGCTCTTTCATGCCACCCTTTTGCTATTGGCTCCCTAATGTGGCTTCTGAACCTCCTTCATCCCCCTATTTTGTGCCCCACCCTGTCTCACACCCTAGTGGTTTGGGAAAGGGTGCGACATCATAGATCACTATCGTCCCCACATACCCCACTAGCCCCTTTGTTATGTTGTTGATACTTACGGAAAAGGGCATAAGGGAACCCCCCTTTTTTTCTCCCCCCCTTTCCCTTCCCTATCCCCCTTATTTGGTTCCTACGCTATAACTTTTCCCTGTGCTATCACCATTCCTAGTAATACAGGTCTAAATGGCTCATTGGGACTCTATGTAACTAGTCCCTAAAGAATTAGAAACATATTTCATGACTTGGCCACTAACAAATTATATCTTTCTATATTAGTACATCTTGTTAACCTTACCAATATTTCCACCAAATATATTTTATTTCTCAGCTTAAAGTTTTGAGGTATCTTGACATATCCTGATGGAAGGACATTCAGATCCTTATGTTTAATTTCACATCTCTAGGTTTTACTGTTTATTGAATAAACTTTCTATGACATTGTCTTGTTATTTGAATTTGAATAATAAAATAAAATAAAAAAATATATTGAAAGTTAAAGGAGGTCAACATCTTGTGGGCATTAGTTAAGGAGGAAATAGGGTTGGTCAAGCATAAAATAACATTGTCTGCAAACAGACTTATAGTATGGGATCTGTCTTGAAATGCAAAACCATGAATGTTTGGGTGGGATCTTATGGCGGCAAGTAGAGGCTCTATAAGAAAATTGAATATAGTGGGGGATAGTGGGCATCCGTCTCGTTCCATTGGTTATAACAAAGGGTCTCGATAGGGTATTTCAGATATAGACCTGTGTATATGGTGATGAATATAAGGCTAGGATGGCAGAGAGGATAGGGCCAGAGAAGCCAAACTTTTTAAGAGTCTGCGTCATATAGTCCCAATGGACCCTATCGAACGCCTTCTCCGCATTCAATGATAGGAGCAGAGAAGGCATGCAATGAGCTTTAGAATGGTGGATTATGTTTATGTTTTATGTTTCGGGTTGCATTTGATGCTTGTCTACTTGAGGTTTATTCAGTCTAGTCAGGGTTTATCAGATGGGGAGAACATGGAGTAATCTAAGGGCGAGTATCTTTGCATAGATTTTGATTTCTGTATTCAATAATGAGCTGAGCCTTAGATGAGGTAGCAGGGTCTTTCCCAGGGTTTGGGGTGCTGACAATATATGCTTGTAACATCTCGGGTGGGAACGATGCCGAAGATATTGCAGTAGAATAGACAGAAGCAAGGGAAGGTTAGCTAGGAATACCTAGTAGTAATCATTCGCTAGACCATCCGGTCCAGGAGATTTAGCATTGGGTAGATTCTTAACAACTTTAGTAATCTGGAAAGGGAGGGTAAGTTGACTGTATCTAAAAACTGCTGAATTGCACCACTGATAGGTTGGATAGTTCCGAGGTCTTCGGAAAGGTTGTATAAAGAATAGTAATAGTCAGCAAAGGAGTTTGCAATTTCTTTCGGGTTCATAATTTTGCTTTTGTCCACAGGGTGGATTAAATGGTTAATTTTAGTTTGGGCCTTGTGGGTATTTAATCTCTGAGCTAGGAATTTACCAGCTCTATTGCCGGAGGAGTAATGCGACAATTTCAGAGAAGTCAATTGTTTGTCGTACTGTTCCAGAAGCAATAGCCTCAGCTCCAGTCGTAGTTTGGATAATTTGTGCGTCACCCTTGTGTCTGGGTTTGTTTTGTTGAGTTCAACAATTTGTTTGATTTCAGAAAGCAGATTTTCTAGTTTCTGCATTTTCTGTTTTTTAACTCGAGAGCTGAGTTGTAACAGTATTCTTATGATAAAGGCCTTGTGGGCACACTACAGAGTGGAAGGGTTGGAGACAGAGGGAGTATTAATTGCAAAGAATTCAGTAAGCTGCTTTGCTATAAAAGCAGCATGTGTATGTGTAGTATGATCTGTGAGTTCGCCCGCCAAATAAAGGTTGGATTAGCAGTGTTTTCCTCCTGCACCACAATTGAGACTGGAGTGTGGTTGGACCACGATATTGTGTGAATGGAGGAGGAAGACACAGACTGTAGTAACATTCTGTCAACCAAAATTGCATCAATTCGAGAGTAAGTATTATGTCTTAAGGAATGAAAAGAGTAATCACGTTCATTGGCATGCTGACATCTCCAAACATCATATAAGTTATTGACATGTAAGACAGGCTGTAATGCAGGTGAAGGTCACTTAGCTTTAGTAGTCATGTCCAGAGTATGGTCAGCTGTAATGTTGAAATCCCCGCAGATAAGCAAAGCTCCCTTCCGAAGAGGAATAATCTTGCGAAGCATCTTTCTGACGAATTGAAGTTGGCTGGAATTGGGGGAATAGATATTGGCGATCGTGTAGGATTTATTATTTAGTTCACATATTAGAATTAGGTATCTACCCTCTGGGTCAGCATGAAGTTCTAGTTGGTTGAAGGCAACTGAGTTTTTGATAGCTATGCTTAATCCTCTTTGTTTCATAGGTGCTGAGGCCAGGAAGATGTGAGGGAATAGTCTATGCTTGAAGGTTGGAGTGTTGGATGCATGGAAGTGGGATTCCTGGAAGCATAGAATGTCAGGTCCTAGTTTAAGGGCTTCTTTCCATAGCGCCGATCGTTTACCTGGGTGGTTTAATCCATTGACATTAAAAGGGATAAACGTAATTACCATTTGTATTATAGAGAGGAGATATTGAACAGTACCTCAGGTGACTCATGTCCGATTTGGAATGATTAAAATCCATGCCAGGAGGAGCAAGAGAAGATATACAGTGCGGGTAGACTAGCAGCGAGCAGGTAGTGATGAGGAAATACTTTGCAGCCTGTAGACTGGACCTTGAACAGTTAGAGCAAGAATAAAAGAAAAAGTCAACATATAGGAACAATAAACAAACAATACGGTAGTAGGATAAAAAAAGCACATTATAACTGGGGGTGAGATAGTCGGCTTTGAGCTGCTAAGTGTCACTGGGTTTTGTTGCGCTTGTTACAGGATGAGTTTAAGGAGGTTATGTGTTGTATTTTTTGTTGCGGCGTTTGTGAGACACCAACTTCCAGTCCTCCTGGTTGTCCTGCTTCTGGGTAGGAGAGTGTTGAGTAAGCTCCTGATCAGGTAGAATGTCCCAGGAACATAGCAGTTGTAGGCCATCCTCTAAGGATTAGATCACTGTAGATGATCCATTCTGGGTGATTGTTAGTTTAGTGGAGTAGACCCAACAATAGAATATGCTGTGGTTGCGTAGAGCATTAATGATAGGCAGTAAACTTTTGCGTTCTTGCATAGCGTATTGGGACAGGTCTGTGGAGATTTGGATTGCAGCATATTTGTTAGGAGGTAGGGAGCATTTGCTGAATGCCATCATAAATTGATCCTTAATGTAGTAGAAATGTACCCGCATTAGCACATCTCTGGGCACATTATCAGCTAAGAAAGCCGGTTTAGGAAGGCGGTGGATCCTTTCAATCGCTATCTCAGAATACGATGCATCTGGAAGAAATTCTTTAATGATATTGATGGAGTTGAGCTGACTGAATAGTTTCAGGAATGCCACAGATTTTCACATTAGTCCTTCGTGAGCGTTCTTCAAAATCTGCGATCTTTGCTTTGAGCCAGTCAACTTCATCAGTTTGCTCATTATGGGAGTCAACCAAGGAGTTATAAAAAGGAGCAAACTCCCACATCTTTCTCTCCACATGGTCCACCCTGCCTCACAGCTCCCCTATCTCAGTTTTAAAGCTTTTCATACAGGTCATTAGGGATGAGCCGAACACCCCCCGGTTCGGTTCGCACCAGAACCCGCGAACGGACCGAAAGTTCGCACGAACGTTAGAACCCCATTGACGTCTATGGGACTCGAACGTTCGAAATCAAAAGTGCTCATTTTAAAGGCTAATTTGCATGGTATTGTCCTAAAAAGGGTTTGGGGACCCGGGTCCTACCCCAGGGGACATGTATCAATGCAAAAAAAACTTTTAAAAACGGCCGTTTTTTCGGGAGCAGTGATTTTAATGATGCTTAAAGTAAAAAAAAAAAAAAGTGAAATATTCCTTTAAATATCGTACCTGGGGGGTGTCTATAGTATGCCTGTAAAGTGACGCGTGTTTCCCATGTTTAGAACAGTCCCTGCACCAAATGTCATTTTTAAAGGAAAAAATTTAAAACTGCTTGCGGGTTTAATGTCATGTCGGGTCATGGCAATATGGATGAAAATCAGTGAGACAAACGGCATGGGTACCCCCCAGTCCATTACCAGGCCCTTTGGGTCTTGTATGGATATTAAGGGGAACCCCGCACCCAAATTAAAATAAGGAAAGGTGTGGGGCCACCAGGCCCTATATACTCTGAACAGCAGTATACAGGCGGTGCAAACAAGACAGGGACTGTAGGTTTGTTGTTAAGTAGAATCTGTTTGTAATTTTGAACATTTTTAACGTGTTTAGCTTCAGCCAAAAAATCTTTTCTAAGCTTTTTGGAAAACATAGGGAAGGGTTATCACCCCTGTGACATTTGTTTTGCTGTCTTTCCTCCTCTTCAGAAGATTTCACCTTACTTTTTTGTCCCAATGAAAAATGTTTTTTGAAAATTTGGGTTTTTTTGTGGAACAAGGATTGGAAAGCATCAGTGGAAAGGAGAAATTGTTTTCCCATATTAACTCTTACAGGAGAGAATTTCCCTTCCTAGGGGTAGATTTCATCTCACTTCCTGTTGTCTCCTTCCGTTTGCAAGTAGGAGTCGTTTGTAAGTTAGATGTTTGAAAGTAGGGTCCTGCCCTATATACTCAGCAGAAATTTGGGCCTTAGGTGTTGCTGTGGCCACAACACTGTAAGCCCTCACAGGGCCCTGCTGTGAAATATTAGATCAAGAATTGTAATTACATGCCCCTGTTGAACAGGAGCTGAAAAATTAGGCCTTAGGCACTGGTGCTGGTGCCACAACACTGCAACCCCTCACAGACACTCTAGTTGGAACGCAGGAACGAGCCCTGCTGCAAATTATTGCTTCAAAAATTGTAATTACACGCCCCTGTTAGACAGGGGCAGAAAAATTGGGCCTTAGGCACTGGTGCTGGTGCCACAACACTGCAACCCCTCACAGACACTCTAGTTGGAACGCAGGAACGAGCCCTGCTGCAAAGTATTGCATCAAAAATTGTAATTACACGCCCCTGTTAGACAGGGGCAGAAAAATTGGGCCTTAGGCACTGGTGCTGGTGCCACAACACTGCAACCCCTCACAGACACTCTAGTTGGAACGCAGGAACGAGCCCTGCTGCAAAGTATTGCATCAAAAATTGTAATTACACGCCCCTGTTAGACAGGGGCAGAAAAATTGGGCCCTAGGCACTGGTGCTGGTGCCACAACACTGCAACCCCTCACAGACACTCTAGTTGGAATGCAGGAACGAGCCCTGCTGCAAAGTATTACATCAAAAATTGTAATTACACGCCCCTGTTAAACAGGGGCTGAAAAATTGTGCCTTAGGCACTGGTGGTGGCGCCCAGAACCAAAAATGTTCTTACAAGCTATCAGCGTGATGATTGAGGAGGAAGAGGATAATTACTCAGGGATAGTCACTCAGCATCAGCATAGGCAGTCTTTGAAGGGATCTGAGATTTCAAAAAAAAATATTCGGTTACATCAGCATCAGGTGCTTGGTAGCTGGTGGTGATCCAAGACTCATTCATTTTTATGAAGGTCAGCCGATCGACCGAGTCGGTGGACAGACGCACCCTGTGATCGGTTACCACGCCTCCAGCAGCACTGAATGTGCGTTCCGAAAGAACGCTGGATGCAGGACAGGCCAGTAGCTCAATTGCATACTGTGCAAGCTCTGGCCAGTGATCCATCCTCAAGACCCAGTAACCCAGAGGATTTTCGGTGGGAAAGGTGTCCAAGTCTGATCTTGCCCCTAGGTATTCCTGCACCATGTAAAACAGACGCTGGCGATGGTTGCTGGAACCGATCATACCTTGGGGCTGCGGACCAAAAAATTGTCTGAACGCATCGGTCAGACGGCCACCTTCTCCACCGCTCCTTCTTTGACTGACCGAAGCCTCAGCAACACGTTGTCCAGAAACAGGAGTTTGTAACCTCCCAGTCTCTGGGAACGCGTTGCACAGACCTTTCTGCAAGGCCTCCCGAAGATGTTTCATCCTCTGCTCCCTCTGCGATGGCAAGATAAGGTCCGCAACCTTACCCTTGTAACGTGGATCAAGGAGGGTTGCCAGCCAGTATTGGTCCTTCTCCTTGATACCACGAATACGAGGATCCTTACGCAGGCTTTGCAGGATCAGGGAGGCCATGCAGCGTAGGTTTGCTGAGGCATTCGGTCCGGAGTCCTCTGGGTCACTAAGAACGACATGGTCCGCAGCCACCTCCTCCCAGCCACGTACAAGTCCATGTGTTTCTTGGGACTGATCCCTTAAAGACTGCTGCTGATGCTGAGTGCCAGGCTCCACCTCCATACTGACACAATCTTCCTCCTCCTCCTCTTCCTCCTCGTCCTCTTCCTGTGTGATCGGCGGGCACGCAGGAACACTGTCTGGATAAAGGGGGCCTTGAGAGCTAAGGAAGTCCTCCTCTTCCTGCCTCTGTTCTGCCTCAAGTGCCCTGTCCATTATTCCACGCAGCGTGTGCTCCAACAGGTGGACAAGGGGGACAGTGTCACTGATGCATGCACTGTCACTGCTCACCATCCTCGTGGCCTCCTCGAATGGTGACAGGACAGTGCATGCATCCCTGATCATGGCCCACTGGCGTGGGGAAAAAAAACCAAGCTCCCCTGACCCTGTCCTGGTGCCATAGTCGCACAGGTACTCATTGATGGCCCTCTGCTGCGTGTGCAGCCGCTGCAGCATGGCCAACGTTGAGTTCCACCTGGTGGGCATGTCACAGATTAGGCGGTTCTTGGGCAGGTTAAACTCCTTTTGGAGGTCCGTCAGCCGAGCACTGGCATTATATGACCGGCGGAAATGCACACAGACTTTCCTGGCCTGCCTCAGGACATCCTGTAAGCCCGGGTACCTGCCCAAGAACCGCTGCACCACCAAGTTAAGGACGTGAGCCAAACAGGGCACATGGGTCATTTGTCCCTGTCGGAGGGCAGAGAGGAGGTTGGTGCCATTGTCGCAAACCACCATTCCTGCCTTAAGTTGGCGTGGCGTCAACCACCTCTGAACCTGCCCCTGCAGAGCTGACAGAACCTCTGCCCCAGTGTGGCTCCTGTCCCCCAAGCACACCAGCTCAAGCACCGCATGGCATCTTTTGGCCTGCGTACTTGCGTAGCCCCTTGAACGCCTACGGAGCACCGCTGGTTCCGAGGAAGAGGCCATGGAGGAAGAAGAAGAGGAGGGGGTGGAGGAGAGAGGTGTGTCACAATCAGCATTTTGGAGGCGTGGTGGCGGAACAACCTCCAACACTACTGCACCTTGTCCTGCATCCTTCCCAGCTGCCAGCAGAGTCACCCAATGCGCCGTGAAACTTAGGTAACGTCCCTGTCCATGCCTGCTGGACCATGAGTCAGCGGTAATATGCACCTTACCGCTGACCGCCCTGTCCAGCGAGGCATGGACATTGCCTTCCACATGCCGGTAGAGAGCCGGAATCGCCTTCCGTGAGAAAAAGTGGCGTTTGGGTACCTGCCACTGAGGAACCGCACATTCCACAAACTCACGGAAGGGGGCAGAGTCTACCAACTGAAAAGGCAGCAGTTGAAGTGCTAGCAATTTTGCCAAGCTAGCATTCAACCGCTGGGCATGTGGATGGCTGGGAGCAAACTTCTTTCGGCGGTGCAGCAGCTGGGGCAGGGAAATTTGCCTGGTACAATCTGACGTCGGTGTACCAAAAGCAGATTGCCCACAAGTACTTGGCTGTGACACACCTAATTCTACACCTTCATTCCTCTCACTGCAGGTCTCAGAGAGGACTGAAGGTCTAGTGGGGTTGGAAATCTCAGCTGATGAGGAGCAAGGAGAGATCCTCTTTGTTCTTTGGTGTGGGTCTTTTAGATACGCTTGCCAACGAACTGCATGGCAGGTCAACATATGTCTGGTCAAGCATGTGGTACCCAAGCGGGAGATATTTTGGCCACGCGAGATACGCTTGAGACATATGTTGCAAATAGCAGCGGTGCGATCTGATGCACTCGTCTCAAAAAAGGCCCACACCAAAGAACTTTTTGAATAACGCGCAGAGACTGCAGCGCCCTGCACATGTGGAGCTTTGGGGTGTGATGCAGTCAATGTGCTGCCCTTAGGCTGGCCCCTGGAGGGCATCCTGCCTCGTTGGTGATGTGCTGCCGCCTCCTCCTCCTCCTCCTCCTCCTCCTCCTCCTCTCTCCTATCAGGCACCCACGTTGAGTCAGTGACCTCATCATCCCCTCCCTCCTCATCACTGGAGCAAACCTGGCAGTATGCTGCAGCAGGGGGAGCATGACTGCCAGATTGCTGTCCTTCTTGGGCACCCCCTCTGTCCGCGCTCATGTTACTGCCTTCATCGAGCTCAGTATCGTCATCAGAGCCTTCCAAACGCTGGGCATCCTCCTGGAGCATGTACCCAACACTGTGGTCAAACAGTTCGAGGGAATCCTCATGAGGACATGGTGGAGCTAGGGAAGGAGTCACTGATGACATTGAGCTGAGGGAAGAGGCCGCTGCTTTGCCAGACAAAGCACCCTGGGCATGGGTGAGAGAGGATGAGGAGGATGAGGACGGCTTGGTCATCCACTCGACCAAGTCTTCCGCATGTTGCGGCTCAACATGGCCAGCTGCCGAAAAAAAGGCCAAGCGTGTCCCATGGCCACGTGCTGATGAGGATGCACCGTCTCCACGACCAGCACTAGACACAGAGCCTGCTTGCCCTCTCTTATTGGCTTGTGACTGTCTGCCTCTCCTTCTTGGCCTTCCAGACATACTAATGGCCTGTAGCTGCACTAAGCTGGGATAGAACACCTGTAATTTTCTTCAAGTAGCTTTATATACTGTAACCAGACAAGCCTGCCTGTCAGTAGGAAGATAACAGGAACGGATCTAGCTGAACACTGTGAGCAGGACGCACTGTACTAAATGTAAATAGTCTAGCTGCCTGACCGTGGTACTAATAGGATCAAATAGAACACCTGTAATTTTCTTCAGGTAGCTTTATATACTGTAACCAGACAAGCCTGCCTGTCAGTAGGAAGATAACAGGAACGGATCTAGCTGTACACTGTGAGCAGGACGCACTGTACTAAATGTAAATAGTCTAGCTGCCTGACCGTGGTACTAATAGGATCAAATAGAACACCTGTAATTTTCTTCAGGTAGCTTTATATACTGTAACCAGACAAGCCTGCCTGTCAGTAGGAAGATAACAGGAACGGATCTAGCTGAACACTGTGAGCAGGACGCACTGTACTAAATGTAAATAGTCTAGCTGCCTGACCGTGGTACTAATAGGATCAAATAGAACACCTGTAATTTTCTTCAGGTAGCTTTATATACTGTAACCAGACAAGCCTGCCGGTCAGTAGGAATTTAACAGGAACGGATCTAGCTGAACACTGTGAGCAGGACGCACTGCACTAAATGTAAATAGCAGGAACGGATCTAGCTGAACACTGTGAGCAGGACGCACTGCACTAAATGTAAATAGTCTAGAAGATAACAGGAACGGATCTAGCTGAACACTGTGAGCAGGACGCACTGCACTAAATGTAAATAGCAGGAACGGATCTAGCTGAACACTGTGAGCAGGACGCACTGCACTAAATGTAAATAGTCTAGAAGATAACAGGAACGGATCTAGCTGAACACTGTGAGCAGGACGCACTGCACTAAATGTAAATAGCAGGAACGGCTCTAGCTGAACACTGTGCGCAGGACGCACTGCACTAAATGTAAATAGCAGGAACGGATCTAGCTGAACACTGTGAGCAGGACGCACTGCACTAAATGTAAATAGCAGGAACGGATCTAGCTGAACACTGTGAGCAGGACGCACTGCACTAAATGTAAATAGCAGGAACGGATCTAGCTGAACACTGTGAGCAGGACGCACTGCACTAAATGTAAATAGCAGGAACGGATCTAGCTGAACACTGTGAGCAGGACGCACTGCACTAAATGTAAATTGCAGGAACGGATCTAGCTGAACACTGTGAGCAGGGCGCACTGCACTAAATGTAAATAGTCTAGAAGATAACAGGAACGGATCTAGCTGAACACTGTGAGCAGGACGCACTGCACTAAATGTAAATAGCAGGAACGGATCTAGCTGAACACTGTGAGCAGGACGCACTGCACTAAATGTAAATAGCAGGAACGGATCTAGCTGAACACTGTGAGCAGGACGCACTGCACTAAATGTAAATAGCAGGAACGGATCTAGCTGAACACTGTGAGCAGGACGCACTGCACTAAATGTAAATTGCAGGAACGGATCTAGCTGAACACTGTGAGCAGGACGCACTGCACTAAATGTAAATAGTCTAGAAGATAACAGGAACGGATCTAGCTGAACACTGTGAGCAGGACGCACTGCACTAAATGTAAATAGCAGGAACGGATCTAGCTGAACACTGTGAGCAGGACGCACTGCATTAAATGTAAATAGTCTAGATAGAAGATAACAGGAACGGATCTAGCTAAACTGAATACAGTGTATATATATATATGCAACACCTGGGATGCATATATATACACAATACACTGTAAGTGCAGCTAACTGACTGACTGTTCTGCCTAATCTATCTAACTCAAATCAAATGACACTGTCTCTCTCTCTCTCTATCTCTCAGCACACCGGAACACACACTACACAGGGCCGCCGTGCAGGCGGCCTTATATAGTGTGGGGTGTGTACTAAATCCCCTGAGCCATAATTGGCCAAAGCCACCCTGGCTTTGGCCAATTACAGCTCTCTCTACTGACGGCGCTGTGATTGGCCAAGCATGCGGGTCATAGTGCATGCTTGGCCAATCATCAGCCAGCAATGCACTGCGATGCCGCAGTGAATTATGGGCCGTGACGCGCCACACGAATTTAGCGCGAACGGCCCATAACGTTCGCAATTCGGCCAACGATCGAACAGCCGATGTTCGAGTCGAACATGGGTTCGACTCGAACACGAAGCTCATCCCTACAGGTCATCATGTCTGAGTGTAGAGAGCTGCGGAGGGAGACCAGCGTGTCTTTAAATGTTGTGTCCAAAATAGGTTGAGTAGGGAGTAGGGAATGAGTTAATATGGTCTATCAGTTCCCTTGTGTCATCCAGAGTGATGTGCCCTTTAAGAAGCTCTGCAGCAGGAGAGTCAGCGTCCAGCCTGGGCTTAGATTTAGCTGGGCTGCTAGAGAGGGGCGTAGAGATGCTGGGTGAGCTACTCTGGGAGCCTGCCTGTGAGCCTGCCTGTGAGGGAAGGCTTTGTGAGGTGTGGGGAGAGCCACCGGCGCCATCTTGGTTCTTCTTCCTCTCCGCCGGCAGGAAGAAGTGCAGTAGTTTTTTAGGGTGATGTGTCTCTTTCCTCTTGCGGGTCATAGCTAGAGAGGATGGGGACCCTTTAGAGCTGTTCTGGTGGAAGTTTGGGTGGTCGGGCTCACCTCTGTGGTTGCTTTCCCCCAGCGCTGAAGCGGAGCTCCTGTTCTAGGCAGCCATCTAGTAGCGAGGCAGCCATGTCCCCCCCTTATATTAATCCCTCTTGATATACAAGTAAGTAGGTTGTGGAAAAAATGAGTACTATATAGAGTAAATTGCACAATAAAGGTATACATTTTGCCTCCTGGCTGAATCAATCGTATGGATTGATTAATATTAGATTATAAGCTCTTATGAGCAAAGTCCTCCTAACCCTCTTGTTGTCAGGACAGTGTTGTGAACCAAAAACCTCTGCTACTTCCAGCAGTGACCCTTTTTGCTGAGCCACCTGAGATGCTGGCTAGCTCCATCTCTGATCCCTTAGACTGTCTTACTTTGCCTATTTTTTCTGGTGAACCTTAAACACTTTGCTCTCATGAACTTCATAGTCCATCCAGTTTAACCTGTGAGTGTACATGTGTCAGTGTCTATAATCATTTCCCATATCCCTGTATGGCATGTTCTTTAACCACTTAAGGACCGCCTCACGCCGATGTACGTCGGCAAAGCGGTACGGGCAGGCAAAATCACGTACATGTACGTGATTTGCCTCCCGCGGGTGGGGGGTCCAATCGGACCCCCCCCTGGTGCCCGAGGCGGTCCTGTTTTGTCCCCCGGCGATCGGAGGTGAGGGGGAGGTCATCCGTTCGTGGCCCCCCCCTCGCGATCGCCGCCGGCCAATCAGATCACTTCCTTTGCTGCTGTATGCTAAACAGCAGCAAAGGAAATGATGTCATCTCTTCTCGGCTCCGTATTTTCCGTTGCAGCGCCGAGGAGAGAAGACTTCACTGTGAGTGCACAACACTACACACACAGTAGAACATGCCAGGCACACAAAACACCCGGATCCCCCCCCGATCGCCCCCCAATCACCCCCCCCCCCGTCACAAATTGACACCAGCAGTTTTTTTTTTTTTTCTCATTACTGCATTGGTGTCAGTTTGTGACAGTTACAGTGTTGGGACAGTGAGTATTAGCCCCCTTTAGGTCTAGGATACCCCCCTAATAAAGTTTTAACCCCTTGATCACCCCCTGTCACCAGTGTCACTAAGCGATCATTTTTCTGATCGCTGTATTCGTGTCGCTGGTGACGCTAGTTAGTGAGGTAAATATTTAGGTTCGCCGTCAGCGTTTTATAGCGACAGGGACCCCCATATACTACCTAATAAATGTTTTAACCCCTTGATTGCCCCCTAGTTAACTCTTTCACCACTGATCACTGTATAACCGTTACGGGTGACGCTGGTTAGTTCGTTTATTTTGTATAGGTGTATAGGTGTCAGGGCACCCGCCGTTTATTACCGAATAAAGGTTTAGCCCCCTGATCGCCCGGCGGTGATATGCGTCGCCCCAGGCAGCGTCAGATTAGCGCCAGTACTAACACCCACGCACGCGGCATACGCCTCCCTTAGTGGTATAGTATCTGAACGGATCAATATCTGATCCGATCAGATCTATACTAGCGTCCCCAGCAGTTTAGGGTTCCCAAAAACGCAGTGTTAGCGGGATCAGCCCAGATACCTGCTAGCACCTGCGTTTTGTCCCTCCGCCCGGCCCAGCCCAGCCCAAGTGCAGTATCGATCACTGTCACTTACAAGGCACTAAACGCATAACTGCAGCGTTTGCAGAGTCAGGCCTGATCCCTGCGATCGCTAACAGTTTTTTTGGTAGCATTTTGGTGAACTAGCAAGCACCAGCCCCAGGCAGCGTCAGGTTAGCGCCAGTACCGCTAACACCCACGCACGTAGTGTACACCTCCCTTAGTGGTATAGTATCTGAACGGATCAATATCTGGTCCGATCAGATCTATACTAGCGTCCCCAGCAGTTTAGGGTTCCCAAAAACGCAGTGTTAGAGGGATCAGCCCAGATACCTACTAGCACCTGCGTTTTGCCCCTCCGCCCGGCCCAGCCCACCCAAGTGCAATATCGATCGATCACTGTCACTTACAAAACACTAAACGCATAACTGCAGCGTTCGCAGAGTCAGGCCTGATCCCTGCGATCGCTAACAGTTTTTTTGGAAGCTTTTTATTGAACTAGCAAGCACCAGTGGCCTAGTACACCCCGGTCATAGTCAAACCAGCACTGCAGTAACACTTGGTGACGTGGCGAGTCCCATAAGTGCAGTTCAAGCTGGTGAGGTGGCAAGCACAAGTAGTGTCCCGCTGCCACCAAGAAGAAGACAAACACAGGCCCGTCGTGCCCATAATGCCCTTCCTGCTGCATTCGCCAATCCTAATTGGGAACCCACCACTTCTGCAGCGCCCGTACTTCCCCCATTCACATCCCCAACCAAATGCAGTCGGCTGCATGAGAGGCATTTTTATGTCCTCCCGAGTACCCCTACCCAACGAACCCCCCCAAAAAAGATGTCATGTCTGCAGCAAGCGCGGATATAGGCGTGACACCCGCTATTATTGTCCCTCCTGTCCTGACAATCCTGGTCTTTGCATTGGTGAATATTTTGAATGCTACCATTCACTAGTTGAGTATTAGCGTAGGGTACAGCATTGCACAGACTAGGCGCACTTTCAGAGGGTCTCCCAAGATGCCATCGCATTTTGAGAGACCCGAACCTGGAACCGGTTACAGTTATAAAAGTTAGTTACAAAAAAAGTGTAAAAAAAAAAAATATATAAAATAAAAAAAAATTGTTGTCGTTTTATTGTTCTCTCTCTCTCTCTATTCTCTCTCTCTATTGTTCTGCTCTTTTTTACTGTATTCTATTCTGCAATGTTTTATTGTTATTATGTTTTATCATGTTTGTTTTTCAGGTATGCAATTTTTTATACTTTACCGTTTACTGTGCTTTATTGTTAACCATTTTTTTGTCTTCAGGTACGCCATTCACGACTTTGAGTGGTTATACCAGAATGATGCCTGCAGGTTTAGGTATCATCTTGGTATCATTCTTTTCAGCCAGCAGTCGGCTTTCATATAAAAGCAATCCTAGCAGCTAATTAGCCTCTAGACTGCTTTTACAAGCCGTGGGAGGGAATGCCCCCCCCACCATCTTCCGTGTTTTTCTCTGGCTCTCCTGTCTCAACAGGGAACCTGAGAATGCAGCCGGTGATTCAGCCAGCTGACCATAGAGCTGATCAGAGACCAGAGTGGCTCCAAACATCTCTATGGCCTAAGAAACCGGAAGCTACGAGCATTTTATGACTTAGATTTCGCCGGATGTAAATAGCGCCATTGGGAAATTGGGGAAGCATTTTATCACACCGATCTTGGTGTGGTCAGATGCTTTGAGGGCAGAGGAGAGATCTAGGGTCTAATAGACCCCAATTTTTTCAAAAAAGAGTACCTGTCACTACCCATTGCTATCATAGGGGATATTTACATTCCCCAAGATAACAATAAAAATGATTTAAAAAAAAAAAAATGAAAGGAACAGTTTAAAAATAAGATAAAAAAGCAAAAAAAAATAAAGCAAAAAAAAAAAAAAAAAAAAAAAAAAAGCACCCCTGTCGCCCCCTGCTCTTGCGCTAAGGCGAACGCAAGCGGCGGTCTGTCGTCAAACGTAAACAGCAATTGCACCATGCATGTGAGGTATCACCACGAAGGTCAGATCGAGGGCAGTAATTTTAGCAGTAGACCTCCTCTGTAAATCTAAACTGGTAACCTGTAAAGGCTTTTAAAGGCTTTTAAAAATGTATTTATTTTGTTGCCACTGCACGTTTGTGCGCAATTGTAAAGCATGTCATGTTTGGTATCCATGTACTTGGCCAAAGATCATCTTTTTTATTTCATCAAACATTTGGGCAATATAGTGTGTTTTAGTGCATTAAAATTTAAAAAAGTGTGTTTTTCCCCAAAAAATGCGTTTGAAAAATCGCTGCGCAAATACTGTGTGAAAAAAAAAAATGAAACACCCTCCATTTTAATCTGTAGGGCATTTGCTTTAAAAAAATATATAATTTTTGGGGGTTCAAAGAAATTTTCTTGCAAAAAAAAATAACTTTTTCATGTAATCAAAAAGTGTCAGAAAGGGCTTTGTCTTCAAGTGGTTAGAAGAGTGGGTGATGTGTGACATAAGCTTCTAAATGTTGTGCATAAAATGCCAGGACAGTTCAAAACCTCCCCAAATGACCCCATTTTGGAAAGTAGACACCCCAAGCTATTTGCTGAGAGGCAGGTCGAGTCCATGGAATATTTTATATTGTGACACAAGTTGCGGGAAAGAGACAATTTTTTTTTTTTTTTTTTTGCACAAAGTTGTCACTAAATGATATATTGCTCAAACATGCCATGGGAATATGTGAAATTACACCCCAAAATACATTCTGCTGCTTCTCCTGAGTACGGGGATACCACATGTGTGAGACTTTTTGGGAGCCTAGCCGCGTACGGGACCCCGAAAACCAAGCACCGCCTTCAGGCTTTCTAAGGGCGTGAATTTTTGATTTCACTCTTCACTGCCTATCACAGTTTCGGAGGCCATGGAATGCCCAGGTGGCACAAAACCCCCCCAAATGACCCCATTTTGGAAAGTAGACACCCCAAGCTATTTGCTGAGAGGTATAGTGAGTATTTTGCAGACCTCACTTTTTGTCACAAAGTTTTGAAAATTGAAAAAAGAAAAAAAAAATCTTTTTTCTTGCCTTTCTTCATTTTCAAAAACAAATGAGAGCTGCAAAATACTCACCATGCCTCTCAGCAAATAGCTTGGGGTGTCTACTTTCCAAAATGGGGTAATTTAGGGGGGGTTTGTGCCACCTGGGCATTCCATGGCCTCCGAAACGGTGATAGGCAGTGAAGAGTAAAATCAAAAATTCACGCCTTTAAAAAGGCTGAAGGCGGTGATTGGTTTTCGGGGCCCCGTACGCGGCTAGGCTCCCAAAAAGTCCCACACATGTGGTATCCCCATACTCAGGAGAAGCAGCTAAATGTATTTTGGGGTGCAATTCCACATATGCCCATGGCCTGTGTGAGCAATATATCATTTAGTGACAACTTTGTGCAAAAAAAAAAAAAAAAAAAAAGTGTCACTTTCCCGCAACTTGTGTCAAAATATAAAATATTCCATGGACTCAATATGCCTCTCAGCAAATAGCTTGGGGTGTCTACTTTCCAAAATGGGGTCATTCGGGGGGGGCGTTTGTGCCACCTGGGCATTCCATGGCCTCCGAAACTGTGATAGGTAGTGAAGAGTGAAATAAAAAATTTACACCCTTAGAAATCCTGAAGGCGGTGATTGGTTTTCGGGGCCCCGTACGCGGCTAGGCTCCCAAAAAGTCCCACACATGTGGTATCCCCGTACTCAGGAGAAGCAGCTGAATGTATTTTGGGGTGCAATTCCACATATGCCCATGGCCTGTGTGAGCAATATATCATTTAGTGGCAACATTTTGTAAATATTTTTTTTTTTTGTCATTATTCAATCACTTGGGACAAAAAAAAAATATTCAATGGGTTCAACATGCCTCTCAGCAATTTCCTTGGGGTGTCTACTTTCCAAAATGGGGTCTTTTGGGGGGGTTTTGTACTGCCCTGCCATTTTAGCACCTCAAGAAATGACATAGGCAGTCATAAACTAAAAGCTGTGTAAATTCCAGAAAATGTACCCTAGTTTGTAGACGCTATAACTTTTGCGCAAACCAATAAATATACGCTTATTGACATTTTTTTTACCAAAGACATGTGGCCGAATACATTTTGGCCTAAATGTATGACTAAAATTGAGTTTATTGGATTTTTTTTATAACAAAAAGTAGAAAATATAATTTTTTTTCAAAATTTTCGGTCTTTTTCCGTTTATAGCGCAAAAAATAAAAACCGCAGAGGTGATCAAATACCATCAAAAGAAAGCTCTATTTGTGGGAAGAAAAGGACGCAAATTTCGTTTGGGTACAGCATTGCATGACCGCGCAATTAGCAGTTAAAGCGACACAGTGCCAAATTGGAAAAAGACCTCTGGTCCTTAGGCAGCATAATGGTCCGGGGCTCAAGTGGTTAAGATGCATGTCCAAGAGTCTCTTAAAAATATATATACTCCCCACTGACTCCACCAGTTGTGGAAGAGAGTTCCACATCCTTATTGCCCTGACAGTGAAGAACTACCTGCACAGCTTAAGGTTAACCACTTCAGTCCTGGAAGATTTGGCTGCGCAATGACCAGGCCATTTTTTGCCATACGGCACTGCGTCGCTTTAAATGACAATTGCAAGGCCATGCAATGCTGTACCCAAACAAAATTGATGTCCTTTATTTCCCACAAATAGAGCTATCTTTTGGTGGTATTTAACCACCTCTACAATTTTTTTTTTTTTGCGCTATAAACAAAAGAAGAGTGACAATGTAGAAAAAAATACAATGGGGGATTTACTAAGACGAATGCGCTGCACCGGTTCACACCTTAATTTCTTGCGCCGGAAAAGTCCTTAACCAAACGTTTGAACCAGCGCACTTTGAAGCACAAAACGATAATAAATATGTAAACTGCAACTGGTGCTAGGGTAACTGCAGTTTTTGCAGTGATAATAGCTCATGCCCAATACAATTGGTTAATTTCATCTCATTGAATGTGTCTTGTTAGGCAATTAGTCAGTGTTCTCAGTTAATTAACCCTGGGGCTAATTTACAATATTTTCATAATTACGAAACGGTGCACCAGGAACAGAGCGTGAATCCCCCATTTACTATAGCGATCCCGGCGCATTGGAGAATGCAATCTGTGCGCCACTATGGACATGGCGCATGCATCTTCAATTCAATATTAACAGAAGATGGAGGTACCAATATTTTGGGGTGATGTGGGGTGATGTGAGGAAGTTTAGTAACAACTGCCCAAGTAACAAATATGCCCACAATAGAATGAGAAAGTCACTTTTTCAGAGAAAGCCTGCTGTGCCTGCAAGTATGTGCGTGCGATCAATTTAAACAGTGCGCATGCGCAAGCGGGTCTTGTGCTCGTTCAAATGCGTTTGTTCACTGCATGGCCAAAATCTTAGCAAATGTTAAGCAACGTACATGCAATTACATGGGTTGAATGGGCGCACCTCTAAACTTGACTTTTTTTTTTTTACGCTGGTTCACCTTTATGTATTTTTTTAAGGAGATTTGCACACAGATCATGTTAGCATGTTATGTTGCCAACATGTGACATGCACCTTGTTAAAATTATGTAAAAAGACTCTCGCTCCTCTAGCTCCTCCTAACATTTATCTTCCCCCTTTAATGCATATGATTTCCTTGGGCTAGCTTTTGCTTTTAAAGGGCAACTCCACACTCCATTCTCCAATGATTTTGTCTCCCCCCCTCTAATCCCTTGGATTTCCATGGGCTAACTATTGCTTTTAAAGGGGAACTCCACACTCCATTCTACAATGCTCTTGTCTCCCCCCTCTAACCCCTTGGATTTCCATGGGCTAACGTTTGCTTTTAAAAGGGGAACTCCACACTCCACTTCATTCTCAAAAGGCTGTGAGCTGCCTTCACCAATCCAAACCACATCCTTTTTCAGAGCATACAACAGGGCCAGGTAGGAAAGGAGAGAGAAGTGCGATCGCCCAACCCGCTCCTGAACCATACAAGGCCACATGCACTCAACATAGCTGGCTGCCTTTGGGGCATGTTGGGCTCAGCCCAGTACCAACCACAGAGAACCTTGTACCCACTAGTTTAAAGGGGCTTTCCACAGTTCATAAAGCCCCCTGTCTGCAGCCCCCTACAACCCCAGCCTAGGGTTGTGTGGAAGAGGCCCTTGTCTTCCTCAATATGGGAACAAGGTGGTTGGCTTTTGGGGTGCCCGAGCCCCTCCTGCCCCCAAACATCCACCTCCCTTTCATGGGTTGGCTTGCTGTGTGTTTGGCTAGGGGTTTGTTAGTGTATGGGAAGGGCACAATATTTTTTTTTAAGTTTGGGGTGGTATTTTTCATGGGGGTCCTCATTTTAAGCCTTAACAGACCCAAATGGCCTTGTATGTATTGGGGGCAGGCTATTTTTTGTTTTGGGTTAAAAGCTGCAATGTAGATTTGGAAGTTTTCTCTAAAGCTGTACATTTTTGAAGCAGCATTTTGGATACATGCCACAGATGCACCGCTTTACAGGCAGAGTGAGCCCCCCCCCCAAAGTTACTAGCTTTTAAGCAATTTTGAATTTTTAAAGGCACTTCTCCTTGTTTCGTTTTTGGGGTTGTCCAAATTGGTGACAATGATATATGTCCCTCAGGGTGGGACCTGGGCCCCCATACCCATTTTAAGGCCAATAACTAGAATACAAGCCTGCCAAGTGGGGACTCACAAAATTAACAAGTCAGTTCCCATAAACTGCAATGGTATTTGTTGTATAACTTTTGCCCATGTTTGGCTCTTTGTTTGCCCCCCTGGACACACACACACATCTATTTGTCCCATCTGTAATTTTGTAGCATGCTGGATTATGTGCTTAAGTGTGTGTGTGTGTTGCAGATGCATGCTCAATCTAAGTAATGCATTTTACACCCCCCCCAAGCAATTTTCATGCAACAGATTTCCCAGTTGCAGCTTAACTAGGCTGATTGGCATGGCAAAACAAAAAAAGGTGTGATTTATCTAAAAGCTATTTTTCTGGTGCCTTCATGGTAGCATATGCATGCGTATGCTTCCACGGATAGGCACCAGGAAAGGAAAATTACAGAGAGGTAAGTATTCAGTTTTCCATTTTAGCACAGTTGTTCTCAACCTCAGTCCTCAAGTAGCCCGACAGGACATGTTTTGGGAATTTATCTTAGCTAAAATAGCTGTCCAAAATACCAAGCCATTGACTCTGATTTAACCACTTGAGCCCCGGACCATTATGCTGCCTAAGGACCAGAGGTCTTTTTCCAATTTGGCACTGCGTCGCTTTAACTGCTAATTGCGCGGTCATGCAATGCTGTACCCAAACGAAATTTGCGTCCTTTTCTTCCCACAAATAGAGCTTTCTTTTGATGGTATTTGATCACCTCTGCGGTTTTTATTTTTTGCGCTATAAACGGAAAAAGACCGAAAATTTTAAAAAAAAATGATATTTTCTACTTTTTGTTATAAAAAAAATCCAATAAACTCAATTTTAGTCATACATTTAGGCCAAAATGTATTCGGCCACATGTCTTTGGTAAAAAAAATGTCAATAAGCGTATATTTATTGGTTTGCACAAAAGTTATAGCGTCTACAAACTAGGGTACATTTTCTGGAATTTACACAGCTTTTAGTTTATGACTGCCTATGTCATTTCTTGAGGTGCTAAAATGGCAGGGCAGTACAAAACCCCCCCAAATGACCCCATTTTGGAAAGTAGACACCCCAAGGAAATTGCTGAGAGGCATGTTGAACCCATTGAATATTTATTTTTTTTGTCCCAAGTGATTGAAAAATGACAAAAAAAAAAAAAAAAAAATATTTACAAAAAGTCGTCACTAAATGATATATTGCTCACACAGGCCATGGGCCTATGTGGAATTGCACCCCAAAATACATTTAGCTGCTTCTCCTGAGTATGGGGATACCACATGTGTGGGACTTTTTGGGAGCCTAGCCGCGTACGGGGCCCCGAAAACCAATCACCGCCTTCAGGATTTCTAAGGGTGTAAATTTTTGCTTTCACTCTTCACTGCCTATCACAGTTTCGGAGGCCATGGAATGCCCAGGTGGCACAAAACCCCCCAAAATGACCCCATTTTGGAAAGTAGACACCCCAAGCTATTTGCTGAGAGGCATATTGAGTCCATGGAATATTTTATATTTTGACACAAGTTGCGGGAAAGTGACACTTTTTTTTTTTTTTTTTTTTTTTTTCATAAAGTTGTCACTAAATGATATATTGCTCACACAGGCCATGGGCATATGTGGAATTGCACCCCAAAATACATTTAGCTGCTTCTCCTGAGTATGGGGATACCACATGTGTGGGACTTTTTGGGAGCCTAGCCGCGTACTGGACCCCGAAAACCAATCACTGCCTTCAGGATTTCTAAGGGTGAAAATTTTTGATTTCACTCTTTACTGCCTATCACAGTTTCGGAGGCCATGGAATGCCCAGGTGGCACAAAACCCCCCCAAATGACCCCATTTTGGAAAGTAGACACCCCAAGCTATTTGCTGAAAGGCATGGTGAGTATTTTGCAGCTCTCATTTGTTTTTGAAAATGAAGAAAGACAAGAAAAAACATTTTTTTTTTTTCTTTTTTCAATTTTCAAAACTTTGTGACAAAAAGTGAGGTCTGCAAAATACTCACTATACCTCTCAGCAAATAGCTTGGGGTGTCTACTTTCCAAAATGGGGTCATTTGGGGGGGTTTTGTGCCACCTGGGCATTCCATGGCCTCCGAAACTGTGATAGGCAGTGAAGAGTGAAATCAAAAATTCACGCCCTTAGAAAGCCTGAAGGCGGTGCTTGGTTTTCGGGGTCCCGTACGTGGCTAGGCTCCCAAAAAGTCTCACACATGTGGTATCCCCGTACTCAGGAGAAGCAGCAGAATGTATTTTGGGGTGTAATTTCACATATTTCCATGGCATGTTTGAGCAATATATCATTTAGTGACAACTTTGTGCAAAAAAAAAAAAAAATTTGTCTCTTTCCCGCAACTTGTGTCGCAATATAAAATATTCCATGGACTCGACATGCCTCTCAGCAAATAGCTTGGGGTGTCTACTTTCCAAAATGGGGTCATTTGGGGGGGTTTTGAACTGTCCTGGCATTTTATGCACAACATTTAGAAGCTTATGTCACACATCACCCACTCTTCTAACCACTTGAAGACAAAGCCCTTTCTGACACTTATTGTTTACATGAAAAAGTTTTTTTTTTTTGCAAAAAAATTACTTTGAACCCCCAAACATTATATATTTTTTTAAAGCAAATGCCCTACAGATTAAAATGGTGGGTGTTTCATTTTTTTTTTTCACACAGTAATTGCGCAGCGATTTTTCAAACGCATTTTTTGGGGAAAAAACACACTTTTTTTAATTTTAATGCACTAAAACACGCTATATTGCCCAAATGTTTGATGAAATAAAAAAGATGATCTTAGGCCGAGTACATGGATACCAAACATGACATGCTTTAAAATTGCGCACAAACGTGCAGTGGCAACAAAATAAATACATGTTTAAAAGCCTTCAAAAGCCTTTACAGGTTACCACTTTAGATTTACAGAGGAGGTCTACTGGAAAAATTACTGCACTCGATCTGGCCTTCGCGGTGATACCTCACATGCATGGTGCAATTGCTGTTTATGTTTGACGACAGACCGTCGCTTGCGTTCGCCTTAGCGCGAGAGCAGGGGGCGACAGGGGTGTTTTTTTTTTTTTTTTTTTTTTTCTTTACTATTTTTTGCTTTTTTAATCTTAATTTTAAACTGTTCCTTTCATATTTTTTTTTTTAATCATTTTTATTGTTATCTCGGGGAATGTAAATATCCCCTATGATAGCAATAGGTAGTGACAGGTACTCTTTTTTGAAAAAATTGTGGTCTATTAGACCCTAGATCTCTCCTCTGCCCTCAAAGCATCTGACCACACCAAGATCGGTGTGATAAAATGCTTCCCCAATTTCCCAATGGCGCTATTTACATCCGGCGAAATCTAAGTCATGAAATACTCGTAGCTTCCGGTTTCTTAGGCCATAGAGATGTTTGGAGCCACTCTGGTCTCTGATCAGCTCTATGGTCAGCTGGCTGAATCACCGGCTGCATTCTCAGGTTCCCTGTTGAGACAGGAGAGCCAGAGAAAAACACGGAAGACGGTGGGGGGGGGGGCATTCCCTCCCACGGCTTGTAAAAGCAGTCTAGAGGCTAATTAGCCGCTAGGATTGCTTTTACATGAAAGCCGACCGCTGGCTGAAAAGAATGATACCAAGATGATACCTAAACCTGCAGGCATCATTCTGGTATAACCACTCAAAGTCGTGAATGGCGTACCTGAAGACAAAAAAATGGTTAACAATGGTTAACAATAAAGCACAGTAAAGTGTAAATAATTACACACCTGAAAAACAAACATGATAAAACATAATAACAATAACAATAACAATAACAATAAAACATTGCAGAATAGAATACAGTAAAAAAGAGCAGAACAATAGAGAGAGAGAATAGAGAGAGAGAGAACAATAAAACAACAACTATTTTTTTTTATTTCATATTTTTTTTTTTTTTTTACACTTTTTTTGTAACTAACTTTTATAACGGTAACCGGTTCCAGGTTCGGGTCTCTCAAAATGCGATGGCATCTTGGGAGACCCTGTGAAAGTGTGCCTAGTCTGTGCAATGCTGTACCCTACGCTAATACTCAACTAGTGAATGGTAGCGTTCAAAACATTCACCAATGCAAGACCAGGATTGTCAGGACAGAAGGGACAATAATAGCGGGTGTCACGCCTATATCCGCGCTCTTACTGCAGACACAACATCTTTTTTGGGGGTTCGTTGGGTAGGGGTACTCGGGAGGACATAAAAATGCCTCTCATGCAGCCGACTGCATTTGGTTGGGGATGTGAATGGGGGAAGTACGGGCGCTGCAGAAGCGGTGGGTTCCCAATTAGGATTGGCGAATGCAGCAGGAAGGGCACTATGGGCACGATGGGCCTGTGTTTGTCTTTTTGGTGGCAGCGGGACACTACTTGTGCTTGTCACCTCACCAGCTTGAACTGCACTTATGGGACTCGCCACGTCACCACGTGTTACTGCAGTGCTGGTTTGACTACGACCGGGGTGTACTAGGCCGCTGGCGCTTGCCAGTTCACCAAAACGCTACCAAAAAACGTTAGCGATCGCAGGGATCAGGCCTGACTCTGCGAACGCTGCAGTTATGCGTTTAGTGTTTTGTAAGTGTCAGTGATCGATCGATACTGCACTTGGGTGGGCTGTGCCGGGCCGGGCGGAGGGGCAAAACGCAGGTGCTAGCAGGTATCTGGGCTGATCCCGCTAACACTGCGTTTTTGGGAACCCTAAACTGCTGGTGACGCTAGTATAGATCTGATCGGATCAGATATTGATGCGATCAGATACTATACCACTAAGGGAGGTGTACGGTGCGTGCGTGGGTGTTAGCGGTACTGGCGCTAATCTGACGCTGCCTGGGGCTGGTGCTTGCCAGTTCACCAAAACGCTACAAAAAAAACTGTTAGCGATCGCAGGGATCAGGCCTGACTCTGCGAACGCTGCAGTTATGCGTTTAGTGTTTTGTAAGTGTCAGTGATCGATCGATACTGCACTTGGGTGGGCTGGGCTGGGCCGGGCGGAGGGGCAAAATGCAGGTGCTAGCAGGTATCTGGGCTGATTCCGCTAACACTGCGTTTTTGGGAACCCTAAACTGCTGGGGACGCTAGTATAGATCTGATCGGATCAGATATTGATCCGTTCAGATACTATACCACTAAGGGAGGCGTATGCTGCGTGCGTGGGTGTTAGCGGTACTGGCGCTAACCTGACGCCTGGGGCTGGTGCTTGCCAGTTCACCAAAATGCTACCAAAAAAACTGTTAGCGATCGCAGGGATCAGGCCTGACTCTGCGAACGCTGCAGTTATGCGTTTAGTGTTTTGTAAGTGACAGTGATCGATCGATACTGCACTTGGGTGGGCTGGGCGGAGGCACAAAACGCAGGTGCTAGCAGGTATCTGGGCTGATCCCGCTAACACTGCGTTTTTGGGAACCCTAAACTGCTGGGGACGCTAGTATAGATCTGATCGGATCAGATATTGATCTGTACAGATACTATACCACTAAGGGAGGCGTATGCTGCGTGCGTGGGTGTTAGCGGTACTGGCGCTAATCTGACGCTGCCTGGGGCGACGCATATCACCGCCGGGCGATCGGGGGGCTAAACCTTTATTCGGTAATAAACGGCGGGTGCCCTGACACTATAAAAAATAAACGAACTAACCAGCGTCATCCGTAACGGTTATACGGTGATCAGTGGTGAAAGGGTTAACTAGGGGGCAATCAAGGGGTTAAAACATTTATTAGATAGTATATGGGGGTCCCTGACGCTATAAAACGCTGACGGCGAACCTAAATATTTACCTCACTAACTAGCGTCACCAGCGACACTAATACAGCGATCAGAAAAATGATCGCTTAGCGACACTGGTGACAGGGGGTGATCAAGGGGTTAAAACTTTATTAGGGGGGGTTAGGGGGGTACCCTAGACCTAAAGGGGGGTAATACTCACTGTCCCAACACTGTAACTGTCACAAACTGACACTATGCAGTAATCAGAAAAAAAAAAAAAAAAAAAAAAAAAAAAACTGCTGGTGTCAGTTTGTGACAGGGGGGGGGGTGATTGGGGGGGGATCGGGGGGCGATCGGGGGGGGGATCGGGGTGTTTTGTGTGCCTGGCATGTTCTACTGTGTGTGTGTGTGTTGTGCACTCACATAGATGTCTTCTCTCCTCGGGCCGGAACGGAAAATACCGACCCGAGGGGAGATGACATCACTTCCTTTGCTGCTGTTTAGCATACAGCAGCAAAGGAGTGTTCTCATTGGCCGGCGGCGATCGCGAGGGGGGGGCCACGAACGGATGGTCTCCCCCTCATCACAGATCGCCGCTGGACAAAAGACGACCGCCTCGGGCACCGGGGGGGGTCCGATCGGACCCCCCACCCGCGGAAGGCAAATCACGTACATGTACGTGATTTTGCCTGTCCGTGCCACTTTGCCGACGTACATCGGCGTGAGGCGGTCGTCAAGTGGTTAAAGCACCTGTGCAAGATGAAGGTAAACCTGCAAATATGGCCTGTTGGGGGTACTTGAGGACAGGGTTGAGAACCATTGATTTAGAGCACTGAGCTAAAATTTAGCTCAAGACAATCCTATTTTAATTGTGGGCAACAAAGTGAGTGTTAGAACCCCTGCTTGTCTTTTTTAGGTTGGGCTTTGTGTCCCTTTTCTGAAAATTGGCTTCACTTCCTGTCACATGCCAAATAGGAAGTGAGGGTAAAACCCTACCAATGTCTTTTCTTGGGGACACACTGGTCAATCTAACTAGTGTCCCTATTAGGCAAATTGCACTCTAGCACTTTGTTGTGTACGCCCCGAATTATTAGGTATTTTGGGGGTTTAACAAAATAAGTGGTTGGACTAAAAGTAGGAAGTAACAGAGACGGAACTCCCAATCCCTAGATATGAGATACAGAAAAATAAAAAGAAAGATGGTACTCTTTCAGATATAATGGGATTTTTGAAGGGAGATAGTGTGTCTGTTGGTAGTAGGCCAGTACCACATAGGTTAGTAAAAAATTTAAATTTTATTCAAGAATAGTTTAAAAATATATGTATATACACATTACAAACATAGCGTATTAGAACATAAACATGACCATCAAGTAGTATATTCAGAATTAATTCGTGATAAGTCAGCCGACATGTTTCACAAAGAATTTTCACTTCATCAGGGCATAAACGACATCACTAATTCATTTTAACTGTATAGAGAACAAATAACTATGATTACATGGTGGCCATCCATGGATATAAAACAAACATATGATGTAAGAAAACTGGTAGAAGATTAATTTGAGTAACTCTCAATACATGTCTAAAGCGCAGAGCAGCCACCACCCTTGCCAAACGTCATCTAGTGTACCAACTGGAGCACAATATCCCTGGGTGCCAGATCCCAAAAGAATAATGCCAACAGGAGAACTGGACCGCACAGTTGCAGGGCAAGAATCTGGCAAAATATGTAATAAAAGAAAAAAGGGAAAAAAAAAAACTCCTTAAGTTTCTAATCGGAAATAAATATATATCACAATAATAATGGAAAATCAATTATCCCACATGATATTGTTAAGGTAGGAGTAAATTTCAGTATGATGTAATGATCGAGAACAGACTGGGGAAATAAACCCTGTGTATGAAAAAAAAATGCCGTATAGGGCAAAAGTTTCAATGTGAGCAAATCCCCATAAGTTAAAGAGGCATGGTAGTGCATATATACAAATATGTGGACTAAGGACTTGGGGGATAAAAATCCTCACCCGGGTAAATAAGCCTGATTTGCTATAGGAAGTGCCGACCACCCATGGGCATCAACAGCCGCAGCGCCCATAGGGGGAAGGGAAAGGGCCCACAGCAAAAGCACATACAGGGCATCACCAGCAAAAGGGAAGGTGCAACACAACGGGAACACCGCGACCCAATACAACAGCATGGCGGCAGAGCCCACCAGCACACACAAAGACCAATATAGATACCACTTAGTGATCCCCACACCAACCAGATGCCCCGATCAGCATGTAACAAGAAGAGCATAGAGCTTACCTAGAAAAACGGGGGATATCTGCAGCTCAACTCCTAATCAGGAGAGCCAGTTCCTGCCAGTCCCGATGGGTAACCGCAGGGTGCGTCTGTCAGACAGCACACCGGCGCTCCCATCTTTAAAATGCTTGGTCCCACCGGAAGTGAAAAGGTCACGGCTGACTTCCGGCATCACTTCCGGTCCGGACGTCCCTGCAGGGATGCGCGCGCATTCACCCAGGGAGATGCGCGCGCACTGCCCACTCCACGCTAAGAAGCGTGAAGGGCATACGAGGGTGGATAAGAAAGGCTCCGCCCTCTTGAGCAGGGACGTCCGAATCCCCCTGTCTACGGCTAAAGCACAGCAGTAAAGCACACAGTGACGCCAGCATGAGGGGGCCCATTACTCAGTCCCGCATAGACTGTAAATAATATTACTGAACTCTATACAAATATATACATTTCTACAATAGCCTATACAGGGATTGTTCCCTTAAAGCAAAACAGGCATGTATAGGCATAACTCATATTAGAGTAAATACAAATGCATTATGATACCCCAATCTTTATATATTTGGTATGATGGGAGAGGGATAAGAGGCTTGGAGGGACTGGTTACATAAAATAACAAACTATATTATCATAGAAAAGGTTTGTAAGAAAGTGCTGTGTTGAGGCCAGGTGGGTAAGTAGCTTGTTGGCTAAAGATCCACCTGGCTTCTTTCTGAAGTATCCTTTTGTCGACATTCCCTCCCCTTTCGAAGTCAGGAATGACTTCTAGGGCAACAAAGGATACAAAAGTAGGATCAAAGCTATGATGAAGGCCAATGTGCTTGCAAATAGGAGTGTACAATAGCCCTGCATTCAAATAATACAGATGGTCCTGGATTCTTTTGGCGAATGGGCGTTTTGTTTTTCCGATATAAAATGCGCCGCAGCGACACATGGCCAAATATACAATGCCAGTGGTGGAGCAATCTGCATAGCCCTTAAGCTTGTGGAAACCTCCTCTTGGGAGGGTGCATCCTGTGCAATTTTAAAAATGGCCGTTTTTTCGGGAGCAGTGATTTTAATAATGCTTAAAGTGAAACAAAAAAAGTGTAATATTCCTTTAAATTTCATACCTGGGGGGGGTGTCTATAGTATGTCTGTAAAGGGGCGCATGTTTAAAAGTAATTTAAAACTACTCGCGGCTATTAATGAATTGCCGGTCCGACAATACACATAAAAGTTAATTGATAAAAACGGCATGGGAATTCCCCACAGGGGAACCCCAAACCAAAATTTAAAACAAAAATGATGTGGGGGGTCCACCTAAATTCCATACCAGGCCCTTCAGGTCTGGTATGTATATTAAGGGGAACCCCGGCCAAAATAATAAAAAAAATGGCGTTGGGTCCCCCTAAAAATCTATACCAGACCCCTCCGCATCAATGATGGCCTCCATGCCATCATGGATGTGGAGCGGCCTGAGGAGAAGAAGGAAAGAAGATGCTGCGGAGGAAGATGCCGGACGAGAACACCAGAGGAAGAACCAGAAGAACCAGAAGAAGAAGATGGAGGAAGAAACCGAAGGAAGATAGAAGATAGAAGAAAGAAGAAGCATTTAAATAAAGGAATTGTCAAAAACTGTCTCTTGTCATTTTTAACATTATTGACAGTTTTTTTGTGAAATGATAGGGGTACTTTTGTACCCCCTTACCATTTCACACAGGGGGGAGGGCCGGGATCTGGGGGTCCCCTTGTTAAAGTAGGCTTCCAGATTCCAATAAGCCCCCCGCCCGCAGACCCCCACAACCACCAGGCAAGGGTTGTGGGGATGAGGCCCTTGTCCCCATCAACATGGGGACAAGGTGTTTTGGGGGCTACCCCAAAGCACCCTCCCAATGTTGAGGGCATGTGGCCTGGTACGGTTCAGGAGGGGGGGCACTCTCTCATCCCCCCTCTTTTTCTGCAGCCTGCCAGGTTGCGTGGTCGTATAAGGGTCTGGTATGGATATTTGGGGGGACCCCACACCGTTTTTTTTTTAATTTTGGCGTGGGGTCCCTGAAGGGCTTGGTATGGAATTAATGGGGACCCCCACGTCATTATTTTTTTTAATTTTGGTTCAGGGTTCGCCTGTGGGGAATTCCCATGCCGTTTTTATCAATTAACTTTTATGTGTATTGTCGGACCTGCAATTCATTAATAGTCGCGAGTAGTTTTAGATGACTTTTTTCCTTTGAAATGTCATTTTGCTGTCAGACTGTTCTAAACACGGGAAACATGCGCCCCTTTAGAGGCATACTATAGACACCCCCCAGGTACGAAATTTAAAGGAATATTACACTTTTATTGATTCACTTTAAGCATTATTAAAATCACTGCTCCTGAAAAAACGTCTGTTTTTAAAACTTTTTTTTGCATTGATCCATGTCCAATAACTTGCATATAAGCCTTTAAAATTAGCACTTTTGATTATTCATGTTCGTGTCCCATAGACTTTAACGGTGTTCGCACGTTCGAACAAATTTTTGCCTGTTCGCAAGTTCTGGTGCGAACCGAACAGGGGGGTGTTCGGCTCATCCCTATTCAGGAACTACAATTCCCTCATGTCTAGTCATGTCTGTGAATGGCAGAGTTTTACAATGCCTCAAGGGATGTGTAGTTCCTCAAAAACAGCTGGAGAGCCGTAGTTTGAAGATTCCCGATCACTCTAGCATTTCTTGAAAAAAGGTGGTTTTTCATGTGCCTTGTATAATGCCCAAGAAATATCCTATGGCACATCTACATTCCAAATTTAGCACTTAAGATGGTCATTCACTAAGCAATCTGGCCAATCTCTATACAACTCAATATTTAGGCAAAATAGGTAATAGGAAGACGCACTTGAACAATTGATTCAAAATATAGGAAATCAAACAGGCTCTTGCACTAAATCTAATTTATTTAAGATCTAACTGATTGCAGTGTATGGTCACCTTTAAAGATCAAGATCTGAAAATATTAATTTATTGGCTTTAGAAACACTTCTCTATTCTTTGTAATGTATTGAAAGATTTGGGTAAAAAGGAAAAAAAATAATTTCAAAGATATATTGAAAGTGATAGGAATGAGATTAGCATCAAAAGGGTTACTTAACTGAGTACACCTACCAATTGCCTAACAAGACACATCCAATGAGATGAAGTGATCCCACTAACACTGCGTTTTTGAGAACCCTAAACTGCTGGGGATGCTAGTATAGATCTGATCAGATCAGATATTGATCCATTCAGACACTATACTACTAAGGGAGGTGTATGGTGCGTGCGTGGGTGTTAGAGCTACTGGCACTAATCTAACGCTGCCTGGGGTGATGCAGACCCTATCTGACACTAAAACCTGATTACTAAAATATCACTAAAAACTGATATCACCCGCCAGGTGATCAGGGGGTTAAACCATTATGTAGGTAATATACGGAGGATGCCCTGATGCTATAAAAAATAACTGGCTAACCAGCGTCACCCGTGATACTAATATGGTGATCACTGGTGACAGGGGGTGATCAAGGGGTTAAACCTTTATTGGGGGGGTTAGGGGGGGTCCCTACACCTATCTGGGCCTACCACTAAGTACCCTAACACTGATTTTTATCACAAATGACACCAGTACAGTAATTAAAAAAAAATATGAACACTGCACTGGGTGACACAGAGACAGGAGGTGAAGGGGTTAACTGGGGGGGCGATCTGGGGCTGATTGGGGGGTGACAAGTGTACCTACGTGTACTGGTGTCAGTGTAGTATTGGTGTACTTACTCTGAGATGTCTGGTGCACTTACTCTGAGATGTCCTCTCTCCTCTCTCTGGAACGAAAAGTATTCCACGAGGAGAGGTGACATCACTTCCCCTGTCTGTGTTTACACTTACACAGGCAGGGGAGGATTTCATTCATCAGGACCAATCAGCAGGTCCAGGCCAGAAATCATTGGCCTGGACCTGGGGACTGATTGGTTCTGAAGCAAATCCAATTGTTGCGGCCGACGTATAACTATGACGCTTTGCCCAGCCTGGCCAACCTGCCGCAGTATAACTGCGGCGGCTGGTCCGGAACTGGTTAATGTGACCACTCTCCCATTAGGATCATTCTTGAATCTGAACTATAAAAGCTTCAACAAGGTCAGCTGAAAGCTCTGCAAAGGCGTTATAAAAGCTTGCTATTCATACTTTTTTTATACAATCTCAATCCTGTGTGAACTAGGTCTTACTGAAACTTTGGATCAAGCTGTCTGATAAATAGAAGAAAGTAAATGACACTGCGCTACGGAATCCACAAATAAAATGTGATGAGGGTATATTAGGGATTGGCAGATGAATGCCCTGGTATTTAAAAGAGAAATCTGCTGCCTCTACAAATTACTACCACTTGGGTGGAGCACAAAATGGATTATGGGAGTGTAGACGTGGCGCTGTTTCCCTTAAAATATATAAAGGTAAAAACGTAAAAAGAAAAAAATATTATGTTAGGGATAGTTGACTGGGTCCTGATGTAAAACCCTCCCATAAATAATAGGTCAAAACCAGAAAGGGGTGGGTGTGCTACACCCTCTGTCTCTCCCAATCTATAGAGACATAGATATAGAGGGAGAATTAGTAATGTAAAATCACCATGTGAATAAATTGCACCTTATGTGCTGAAATAAACCGTGTTACACCCTCTGTCTGATGGTCTCAGGCTGTGTTTAAAAGGCAAATGCAAAACGAAATATAAATGTCAAACATCTAAACAAATACAGTGATATATTGAACCTCTGGTGCAAAAAAACACTATTTAGTGTTACACCCCCTGGGGGTAAAAATGAAAAGTAGCCTATATAATGGTGTTACACCCTCTATTGGTGAGTAACAAAGTGTATGTATTTAGAGGTGCTGAACTCCACTGTGTGCGACACCCTCTGGAGTCCGCAAACTAAAATCTATGGTCCAGAAATGGCAAAATAATATATATGGATAACTGCTGTATCAATAATCTGGTATTTATTTTATATCTATATAAATTATATATTTTATATATATATTGTAAATATATTTCACATGATTTTTGTACTTCATATACTCAGATAATCAAATATTAATCTTTCTAAATTTCAAGCACTTTATAATATTATTTATTTCAATTTTCCTTTTTTATTTTTATTTTTTATTATTTATTTTTTATATTTTATTTCTATTTTTTAGTTTTATCCGTTATTTATTGTTTTATATTTATATTTTTATATATTTTCTTATTATTTACATTTTATTTATTAATCATTCTTTTGGCATACCTATTATTTTTTTTGGGCATACTTATTATTCATATATTTTAGCATGTTTTCTCTGTAAAGTTTCATGTGATTTTTAACCGGTACATGTTGGTGGAATGTAGTGACCCGGGCAGCACCACAGCTTGGCTTTAACTAATTGACATTTACATTATTATTAAAATCGCTAGTATAATTAATTGATTGGGGGCCCTATTCTTCCCGTAGGGTTCCCTAGGAGAATGAGATTAAAACACGCTATCGGATAGTGTATTAGAAGGATCCTTGATTGGGTGTCTTTCTGTTTACCAAAATAGCCCTATGGGCTTTGGTCTATAAAATCCAATCAAAAATGGCCGCCATGTTATTTTGCGCAAGCGCTGTAGGGACACTACACCCTATATTAAGCGGGAGGTGTAGCAATATGGACGCTCCAGATGACGTCTTGGATGGCGAAACACGTAGAGCGTCATTGCGTCTGGTCTGAGCGGCGATTGTTGTCACACAGCGCCAGCTCTTGTTTTACCTTCTTGCATGACAAAAACATTGTAAATGTGAGTATATCTCCTAAACTTTTTACCAAATAAAGTCTTTTTAAACAATATTAAACTATGGGCATTATTCTTTCCTCTATGTGACATCTCGGTGGGAAAGCCAGCAAAACGGTTTTCAGATTGCCCAGCAGAATTCCAGAGAGCTGCACAGTGGCTCACACTGTGAAGGCATAACACCCCTGGGGGGGTAATGTCATCTGGTGAGTGCAATCATATTATCAACACGGATACTGTCACTTGGCACCACTGTCACTTGAAAGGATAATCAGCACCTTATTCTGATGAAGCACTGGACACTGTTTTTTGAGCAGAAGTCACTTTATTTATCGTATGGACTAATTTATTAATGATTTAGTGTTTACTACAATTCCATTAATGGTTTTTGTACTGTGGTGTAACACATAAACGTATACTGAATTGTACATTTGTTTTTTATTTTTTTCACCACATTCATCATTATTAATTTTAATTTATTTTTCACGTTTTGGTTTTGTTTATTTATTTGTTTATTTATTTATTGGCACATTGGATTTTTTCACATACCAGATTATTGATACAGCAGTTATCCATATATATTATTTTGCCATTTCTGGACCATAGATTTTAGTTTGCGGACTCCAGAGGGTGTAGCAAACAGTGGGACACCCTATCTGGAGTTCAGCACCTCTAAATACATACACTTTGTTACTCACCAACAGAGGGTGTAACACCATTACATAGGCTACTTTTCATTTTTGCCCCCAGGGGGTGTAACACTAAATAGTGTTTTTTTTGCACCAGAGGTTCAATATATCACTGTATTTGTTTAGATGTTTGACATTTATATTTAGTTTTCCATTTGCCTTTTAAACACACCCGGAGACCACCAGACAGAGGGTGTAACACGGTTTATTTCACCACATAAGGTGCAATTTATTCACATGGTGATTTTTCATTACCAATTTTCCCTCTATCTCTATGTCTCTATAGATTGGGAGAGACAGAAACATTTACAATGTTTTTGTCATGCAAGAAGGTAAAACAAAAGCTGGCGCTGTGTGACAACAATCGTCGCTCAGACCGGACGCAATGATGCTCTACGTGTTTCGCCATCCAAGACGTCATCTGGAGCTTCCATATTGCTGCACCTCCCGCTTAATATAGGGTGTAGTGTCCCTACAGCGCTTTTGATTGGATTTTATAGACCGAAGCCCATAGGGCTATTTTGGTAAACAGAAAGACACCCAATCAAGGATCCTTCTAATACACTATGCGATAGCGTGTTATAATCTCATTCTCCTAGGGAACCCTACGGGAAGAATAGGGCCCCCGATCAATTAATTATACTAGCGATTTTAATAATAATGTAAATGTCAATTAGTTAAAGCCAAGCTGTGGTGCTGGCCGGGTCACTACATTCCACCAACATGTACCGGTTAAAAATCACATGAAACTTTACAGAGAAAACATGCTAAAATATATGAATAATAAGTATGCCCAAAAAAAATAATAGGTATGCCAAAAAAATGATTAATAAATAAAATGTAAATAATAAGAAAATATATAAAAATATAAATATAAAACAAAAAATAAAGGATAAAACTAAAAAATACAAATAAAATATAAAAAATAAATAATAAAAAATAAAAATAAAAAAAGGAAAATTGAAATAAAAAATATTATAAAGTGCTTGAAATTTAGAAAGATTAATATTTGATTATCTGAGTATATGAAGTACAAAAATCATGTGAAATATATTTACAATATATATGTAAAATATATAATTTATATAGATATAAAATAAATACCAGATTATTGATATAGCAGTTATCCATATTAATTTTAATTTATTTTTCACGTTTTGGTTTTGTTTATTTATTTGTTTATTTATTTATTGGCACATTGGATTTTTTCACATACCAGATTATTGATACAGCAGTTATTCATATATATTATTTTGCCATTTCTGGACCATAGATTTTAGTTTGCGGACTCCAGAGGGTGTAGCAAACAGTGGGACACCCTATCTGGAGTTCAGCACCTCTAAATACATACACTTTGTTACTCACCAACAGAGGGTGTAACACCATTATATAGGCTACTTTTCATTTTTGCCCCCAGGGGGTGTAACACTAAATAGTGTTTTTTTTGCACCAGAGGTTCAATATATCACTGTATTTGTTTAGATGTTTGACATTTATATTTAGTTTTCCATTTGCCTTTTAAACACACCCGGAGACCACCAGACAGAGGGTGTAACACGGTTTATTTCACCACATAAGGTGCAATTTATTCACATGGTGATTTTACATTACTAATTTTCCCTCTATATCTATGTCTCTATAGATTGGGAGAGACAGAGGGTGTAGCACACCCACCCCTTTCTGGTTTTGACCTATCATTTATGGGAGAGTTTTACATCGGGACCCAGTCAACTATCCCTAACATAATATTTTTTTTCTTTTTACGTTTTTACCTTTATATATTTTAAGGGAAACAGCACCATGTCTACACTCCCATAATCCTGTCTGATAAATAGCTTTGATATTTCTTTCAGTTTTGTGTGTAACTTTCACCTTGGCCCGCTGAGCTCTGTAAGCAAAAGGCCTTTTTGATCATGTGGTACAGATAGAAAGCACCTGATTGTCAGATGAAAGAGTATATAATATTAAAGTATATGTAAACATCTTGTAAATCAACCCATTCAGTTTAAAATAGAAATGAAAGGCAAAATATTTGTATATACATATAAAACTATAAATACCTTTTTTCCACTTTCTTACAAGTGATCACATAACCTCTGTTCTCAGCTGCATAAGGAACTCAGAGAGCTGAAGGAGGAGAAACAGCAGCACACTGATCTTCCCAGTGAATGTTTGTGTGTGTGGGGGGGTATGTCATCACCAGTCTAATCATTGCAGGAGAGTTCACTGAGTGCTCTCATGCCTAGTGTGGTCAGTTTTTAATAGGAAAGCAGAGGGACTAGCAGGAACACCAGGTATCTCACACAAAGGAAGCAATACAAAGAAAACAAAGTACGTGGTGCAGCAGGCACATATCAGGAATATGAAATGTTGGGTTTAGATATTCTTTGCTATGCAATATTTCATATTATCTTGACAATTGAAAAGATGATTATTTATCTTTAATAATAAAGTAAATATAGTATGTAAAGAATTGCTATACCAAAATTTTATAAAGCATAGACCATGCTCCAAACAAAAGTAGGAATAATATTATGGTCTTAGTAAATCACTCTTGAGTGTATCTCTGTTGCATTAAATAGGAAAAAAAGTGTGAAATAATAATTCACACCCATATCCTGCCAGTGTATACCTTAGTTAAAATGCAAAGTGATGTGTAAACTCATAATTGTATTATAATATCCTCACCTCTGTAACAACTTAATTACAATAACATGGTAATGTGTAAACTAATTGCACATCAATATCTTCATATATGTCAATAGTGCTAATTCAGAAGCAAACACCACAATCCCAGTGCTGTAAGTGAAGTCCAACAAAAGATTGTGCAAAATCACATACGTCCTTAAAGCACAATTGTGTCAGTGTCCATAATTCAAAGAGTGGGGGTTATATACTAAAACAGCACAGTGCAAAATCTGATGCAGCTCTGTATAGAAACCAATCAGCTACCAGGTTTTATTGTCAAAGCTTAATTGAATAAGCTGAAGTTGGAAGCCGGTTGGCTACCATGCACAGCTGCGCCAGATTCTGAGTGCATTGGTTTTACTAAATCTCCCCTAGTATTTTTGCTCATCAGTTTATCTTTCCTCCAAGACTATGCTCTGTGCTTCATCCCTGTGCAAAGTGGCAGCTTACCTTAGGATTAGACATATATTCTCTTACAGATCTATTGCGCTTAAATGTACTGCCCACAAACCAGGTTCCACTCTTCTTGATAAGTAATGGTTCCTTTAAATAGCCTCTTTTTACATCACATGATCAGAGAAATGACACATCGAGCGGTGTGACGTCACTTCCAGTCACGACCAAGACAGGAAGACTGGTGAGAAATTGCTTTGTAAGACTCTATGCTTATTATACTCTATGCGGGTGTTTATTTAAATGTGAGTGTTGACTTGAGAGTTTAACCGGTTCAATACCGGGCATTTTCACCCCCTTCCTTCCCAGACCAATTTTTAGTTTTCAGCGCTGTCGCACTTTAAACGACAATTGCGTGGTCGTGCGACATTGTACCCAAACAAAATTTATGTCCTTTTTTCCCCCACAAATAGAGCTTTCTTTTGGTGGTATTTGATCACCTCTGCGGTTTTTATTTTTTGCGCTATAAACAAAAGAAGAGCGACAATTTTGAAAAAAACACAATATTTTTAACTTTTTGCTATAATAAATATCCCAATTTAAAAAAACAAAAACAAATTTTTTCCTCAGTTTCGACCGATACGTATTCTTCTACATATTTTTGGTAAAAAAAAACACAATAAGCATATATTGATTGGTTTGCGCAAAAGTTATAGCGTCTATAAAATACGGGATAGATTTATGGCATTTTTAAAAAAAAAAATGTATTTATTTTTTTTACTAGTAATAGCGGCGATCGCAATTTTTTTTCGTGACTGCGACATTATGGCGGACACATCGGACACTTTTGACACATTTTTGGGACCATTCACATTTATACAGCGATCAATGCTATAAAATTGCATTGATTACTGTGTAAATGTGACAGGCAGTGAAGGGGTTAACCACTAGGGGGCGGGGAAGGGTTAAATGTGTTTCCTAGAGAATGCTTCTAACTGTAGGGGGAGGGGACGCACAAGGGGAGGAGACCGATCAGTGTTCCTCCGTTCTGGGAACACAGATCGCTCTCCTCTGAGCTGACAGGACGTGGATCTCTGTGTTTACACACAGAGATCCACGGTCCGGCCCGGTTAACGGGCAATCGTGGGTCCCCTAGGCGGCCGGGAACCCGAGCCCGTCATATTATGTCCACCCAGGATGGGAGATCCCATCTGTGGACGTCATTTGATTATAGGCGGGTAGGGAAGTGGTTAAAGTGGATGTAAACCCGATTCATTAAATTTGAGCTGGGCACATATATCTGCAGTGTTTTCTTATCTCTCTTCAAAGCTCTATGTCCCATAGCTGTCTGCTGCTCCGTAGCTCTGTTATCAGCCTGATAAGTTCTCACACGTTCTCCGAGATGGGAGATAGAAGTGTGTGTCGGGCAGGGCCGTTTGAAGGAATTTGGGGGCCCCAAGCAAAATGGACATAGAGGCCCCCCCAACCCCCCCCCCGCATGCACGCAAAGCCTACAGGAATCACAGCATAGCGATACAGTTTAAGTTCACCAACACTTTATATAAATAAAAAAGGTTTACAGTGCAAATACTGCTGTTGCATATAATGCACATAAAATTTGAACATTTTCAACAATTGAACATTTGCAAAAAACACCACTGTACCATAAAATCAAATATACATTAAAAAGTGCACAATAACTAAATCCAACATACTTAAAACACATGCACACACACACTCACATTAACATTTTTCAGTTTTCACAAATATGCAAATTATCTAAAACTGCTGTTCGCTGTTGCTGTTTTCTGCAAAGGCAATCACAATGTCCTCCATGTCCAAAGACTGGCGAACATCACTCAATTGACGTAAGTGCCAGTCCTGTGAGCCTTTCTTGGCCCATGGTGGACCTCGTGTAATTTTTTATGTCCGGCCGAGAACAGGAAACTGAATCTCCTGTACCGCGCGGACTGCAGGAGGAAGGAAGCTTGGCTATTCTACAGGCTGCAGCTTATAGGAAGCATCGGCCAGGCCAGCTCGGGGCCCCAAGCAATTGCTTGTTTTGCCTGTCCTGTTGCGATGGGCCTGGTGTCGGGGGAGGTTGCTATAAATAGATTAGTAGTCAGCTTGCCATCTAAGAGCAGAGCTCTGCACAGTCCTTTCTTCATGGGACAGCACAAAGGACTAAAAGATATATATAAATAAATAAATAGACACAACACAACTTCATGTTGGTAATAATGGCCACGGCATTTATTAAGGGGTTACCCAATGAACAATAATCATTTATAACCAAATCTTTAACTTAAAATTCCATACCATAAAATATTTAATTTATTAAAGATATCATGTAGTCCATCCAGAACTGAACTGGATGACAAAACCCACTAAAAAATGCCATGACGGATTCAAAATAATTATATTTAGGGAGGGAGGGTGGGAGCAGCGCGGTTCTGTCTTCCGCAACGTCCCCTCAGACGGTGACTGGAGCGGGAAAGCCACCAGCTATATATAGCCACAGCCTGGCTCAATCCCGCCCAATCCAGCCAATCCGGGGACCGTTGCTACCCGCTCAACTTTTCTGCCATCACCTGGGGCAACCTAAAACAAAACAGAGAGGGGGGGGAACACTGCAAGATACCACTGCCCTCTGTACTGTCCCATGGAGCCCCGCATAAACGCTTCTGATAGGTGGACAAAATCAAAACCATATAAACCAGGCAGGAAACCTTCCAGCTCGACATGGCGATATGAAAAACCACCTTGGGAAATGACCAAATTGCATATTGTTCTATTAACTCGTTTCCTAATCTTATCTATATAATGAAGATTACTTAATTCTGACCAAATGAGTCTAGGCGCTATCTCTGAAAAAATTATTACAATGGAAGGAAATAACAACTTAAAAGAAGATAGGTCTCTTTTCATTTCACAAATTAACTCCCAAGTTTTGATCCTGCCCAGGTCATTGCCCCCAGCATGAACAATATGAGCGTCAGGAGAAGGCCACTGACTTAACAAGTAAATTAATTGGTCCTTTACATTCCTCCATCTAAGCCCTCTTATGCCCCACCATAATACTTGAAAACGTCTTTCATCCAGGCCAATATTGATTGTGCCATTCTTGACGGAAGCTCTCCTTTTGGCCCAAAATATAAATGAATGTCCAATTATCCAAATGATGCGCTTGGAAGGACCTAAGAGAAATTAAACAATAACCAGATCAGGACGAATATACAATTTAAATCTATCACTATCCCAACGACCCAACTGCTTTAAACCATTTTTAGAAAATCCAAGCATGCTGGCTTACGTAGCCGCCCCTATCCTAAAAGAATGAGAAGAGAAGTGAAGACCAGAAAGATTAAGTTTTTTCAAGCAAGAAGACAGGACAGATGAGAATTGATATCTAGTTAAAGGGGATAAATTTAGATGAATAAAAAATGAACCCAAAAAGGGGGGACGAGAAGACAGATACTGAGAAACTCTAAAAACTGGGCATATGGTTTCAAAAGGGGCTTTATAAAGCGTCAACCAACATCCCTTGCCTAACCTATCCATTTTGGATCTACGTATAAAGAATGAGAGGATTTATTAGGTGCAGTAAATTCACCTAATCTCAGAGCACCAAAAAAAATGCCAGAACAAAAGCCGTTCGGAACAACAAAGTTTCAAAAGGGGAAAAACAAACTAACTCCAGTGTAAACATAAGCTGCATCAATAAATTAGAAGAAATAGGGCGTCTGCTATCTAACGCCGGAGAGGATTTTTTAAAACCCTTCAGCATTTGTCTAACTGGAAAAAAGGAATTAATGGCAGGAAGACCATACATTTTCAAAAAGAATGAAACCCCAGCTATAATTTTGTTAATTGAAGCAGGGCCAAGTTTAGCTTTGATTAAGAAAGAAACAAAACAAAACGACATTTCCACGGTAACTGTATTATACGCAAAATTATATTCTTCACAAAATTTGCACCATCTGAACCAAGCTTGTGAGTATTCTTCCCAAGTTTTAGGAGCAATGGAATTTCTTATATATTCTTCAATTACTCCCATATCAGGCCCCAGAGAAAATCTGGGCAAGAGAAACCTTCCTGGTCCGCCTCCGGAACAAGTTCCCGAAACCTCTGGAACTGCAAACGAGATAAGGAATCGGCAATCTCATTAGTAATGCCCGCAACATGCTTTGCTTTCAGCCAAATGTTAAAGGTCATGCATTGCAATACCAAAAAACGGAGTAATTTTAACACTAACTCAGACTTAGATGACAAACAGTTTACTGCAAAAAATACTCCTTTATTATCTGTATGTAACATAACTCGTATGTATGTAACATAATTACTCCAAATGGTAATAGCCACCACCACTGGAAATGATTCCAATAAAACTAAGTTAAGACTAATTTCTGGTGACCTCCAAGAATCAGGCCATCTTTCAGCACACCAATGGCCATCCAAAAAGGCACCAAAACCTACTGAACCAGATGCATCTGTAAACAAGCGAATCTCAGAATCTTTCACAAATTCGCCCTGCCATACGGCTTGACCATTAAAGTTGATCAAAAACTGATCCCACACTCTTAGATCCTCCTTAATGGGCCGTGTAATAGATATATGAGAAAAAGGATTTTTAAAAACCCCAATAGCTAAAGCAAATCTCCGAGAAAAAATTCTTGCCACAGGGATGCAAAAGCAAAAAGACCCAACAAGGACTGGACGTCCCTCAACAAAGCCCTTCTTTTGGACAAAAATTTTTTTATCAAAGACCTCATTTTTATAATCTTGTCCATCGGCAAACGGAATTCCATGGCTACAGAATCGATTGTTATGCCCAGAAATTCGATAACCGAAGTTGGACCGACAGTTTTTTCATTGGCCAAGGGAATGCTAAAAGAATCGCAAATGTTGAAAAAACATCCTAACATTTCCGAACAAATTTGCGATTCAGCTGGGCCAATAAATAAAAAATCATCTAGATAATGTATAACGCCACCTTGAGGGGAATTTTGCGACAAAACCCACTGTAAAAAGGTCGAAAAAGATTCAAAATAACTGCAAGATTTGGAAAAACCCATGGGCATGTATTTGTCAAAATAAAATTTTTCTTCAAAGGAAAAACCAAGGGTATTAAAACCACTGGGATTAACTGGCAAAAGCCGAAATGCAGATTTTTTATCTGCTTTTGCCATAAGAGATGCTTTCCCAAAACGCTTTAATAAGCAAAGAGCCTCTTCAAAAGAAGCATATGATACTATCGACTCAAATTCAGTGATCTCATCATTTAATGAATTACCACAAGGAAAAGATAAATGATGGATCAACCGAAAAGAGCCTGGCTCTTTTTTCGGTACCAGGCCTAAAGGAGATAAACGGAAATTTTTAAAAGGAGGGGAGGAAAAAGGTCCAGCGATTCTGCCTTCTTTTAATTCTTTAAAAATTTTTTCTCTAACTATATCAGGACATGCCAGAACGGATCGTAAATTTTTAACTAAAAGACAACCTTGTCCAGAAAAACCCGGAATTGAGAAACCAAATTTAAAACCTTCATAAAGAAGGTCCGCCCTCCTGCGGTCTGGATACTGATCTAGCCAGAACTGCATTTTTGACAATCTCACTGGCGTCCATGCCCTTTGCATTAATGTCCCTTGACTGAAATGTATTAGCTGATTTTTTGAAACACCGGACTGCTGGGTGCGTACCTGCGCAGAATGAGCATTCATGCTTATATCTGCAGTTTGAAAGGAATCTGCATTGGGAATCGTTATATGCAAAGCATACTCCTTTACGAAAAGTCGATTGCACATTTGTTACTGGAGGTCTCTGTGTGTATTGAGGCCTTTGTGGCAGCATCAGGTTTAACCATAAACCTACATCTTTAACCCCCCATCTTAAAGATGGGTGAACAGAAAGCTTCTGTCTAAAGCTCTCATCATAGTTAAACCATGCAATTGCCAAAATAGCGGTATGCCTCCGCCACTATATCCAGGTGCTGAAATAAACCTGAACATTTATCTGGAAAACGTTCCCCTATAACAGAAGCAAAATGCAAAAGGCCTGAAGCCAATTTTGAAAAGTGCAGGGAATAGTCCTCCTCCTATCTTCCTCAGACCTATCGTCTATTCTTTTATCAGATTTTAATAAAAATTCTTTAGATGACGGGAGTAATGATAAAATATCTATGAATTCTCCACGCCAAATTTTTTCTTTAACAGCATTAGATAAGTGATATCCAAGAGGGGATAATTCACAGGGGAGGGCTTCTTTAAAACAGGATTCAGAAACCAAAGTTTTAACAGGTAAAGAAAATGTAGAATTAGCAACAGAAACAGGCATAGAAGGATTTACATTTAAATTTGTATTATGTACAGGTAATTTATTTTCACTCAGGTGATTAAAACTTATTGGAATGGCGGGGTTTCCTTGTGAAAGAACAGCATTATCAGCTAAAGTTAAACCTCCTGAGCCACCGCCACTCCACACATTACCAATATTAACAGGTTCACCCATTTTTGCAAGTACATTGGCTAAAGAACCAACTACTTTACCCAATTCTATTAAATGTAAATCATTTTTCTCACCAGAATAATGGTCCACGCTGACAGGCTGCCCAGAAGCTGGCACCTCACAGGATAAGCCCGCAGAAGCCTCCTGAGGTGAATCTATTCTGGCTCTGTCTGAGGAGCGTGACCTTTCTTGCATTAATTGTTCTCTCACAGGGGGAGAGGGAGAAATGTCACTTCTCAACCTCTTTCCCTTGTTACCTCTGCGACCTCTCTTTACACCAGCAGGTGGAGCTGGGAGACTGTCATCCATAATGACTTCCATAGGCACTGACTGGGCATGCTCCATATCAGCTGAGGCTGACGGAACTGCATCTTCCTCTAGACACCGCCTTAACCATTCCGCCCCCCCCCACGGCTCTCCGCCTTTTGGATAAGGTGGCGCAGCAGCTCTTCCATCCTTCAGGTATGCCGTGGAGCAGCGCGGTTCTGTCTTACGCAACGTCCCCTCAGGCGGTGACCGGAGCGGGAAAGCCGCCAGCTATATATAGCCACAGCCTGGCTCAATCCCGCCCGATCCAACCAATCCGGGGACCGTTGCTACCCGCTCAACTTTTCTGCCATCACCTGGGGCAACCTAAAACAAAACAGAGAGAGGGGGGGGAACACTGGAAGATACCACCGCCCTCTGTACTGTCCCATGGAGCCCCGCATAAACGCTAGGGGCTCGGACATTTGGCTATGAGGAGAAGGGGGGGTGTGCCTTTCCTCCAATCAGCTGTCTTAGCTGTATGCCAATAATCCACTCCCAGTGTGGACCAAAAAGAGAAAAATTTTAACATGAAGAGCATTTTCTAAGGGATATATACAGATGAAGAGAGCTAATATACATATAAAACATATGTAGGGAGATTTGTTTCATCTCTGTGTATCATCTGAGGCTGATCACTTCACTGGGTATACTGTATGTGAGGGTTTACATCCACTTTAAAAAAAGAGGTATTGAAGTGTACTACACCATGGGCAGTTTTCTTTTGTTTTTATTACCATCATCGGGATAAAAGAGGCTGTGCAAAGAGGGTCAGTACTGGCTGAATGGAAGAAGAAATTTAAAGGGACCAGTACCTATCAAGAAGAGTGGAAACTGGTCTGTGGCAGTAAATTTAAGTGCAATAGACCTGTATAAGAATATAGATCTAATCCTAAGGTGAGTGGCCACTTTGCATGGAGCACTGAGGTGGAGCATAGTCTTGGTGGAAAGATAAATTAATGACTGGAAACACTGTTTAAATTTTGGACTAATGTGATTTTGCACGATCTTCTGTTGGACTTCACTTACAGCTCTGGGATTGTGGTATTAGTTTTTGAATTAGCCCTATTGAGATATATGGAGAATTTGATGTAAAATTAGAAGTTTGCACATTACCATGTTATTGTAATTGAGTTATTACATAGGTGAGGATTAAGGATGAGCCGGACACCCCCTGGTTTGGTTCGCACCAGAACATCCGAACATGCAAAAAAGTTTGTTTGAACACACGAACACCGTTAAAGTCTATGGGACATGAACGTGAAAAATCAAAAGTGCTAATTTTAAAGGCTTATATGCAAGTTTTTGCCCTAAAAAGTGTTTGGGGACCCGGGTCCTGCCCCAGGAGACATGTATTAATGCAAAAAAAAGTTTTAAAAACGGCCGTTTTTTCAGGAGCAGTGATTTTAAGACTGCTTAAAGTGAAACAATAAAAATCAAATATTCCTTTAAATATCATGCCTGGGGGTGTCTATAGTATGCCTGTAAAGTGGCACAGTTTTCCCGTGTTTAGAACAATACCACAGCAAAATGACATTTCCAAAGGAAAAAAAGTAATTTAAAACTGCTTGCGGCTGTAATGTATTATCGGGTCCCGGCAATATACATGAAAATCATTGAGAAAAATGGCATGGGTTCCTCCCCCCAGCCCATTACAAGGCTCTTTGGGTCTGGTATGGATAGTAAGGGGAACCCCGCAGCCAATTTTTTTTAAAAAATGGCATGGGGCCCCCCAGGCACTATATACTCTGAACAGAAGTATATATACTATATGGCCTGCCCTAAATACTCTGCAGAAACTGTAGTGCCAGAACACTGTAATCCCTTGCAGTTACTTTTGTTGTGCACAGGAACGGGCCCTGCTCTTAAATATTATATCAAGAATTGTAATTACATGCCCCTGTTAAACAGGGGCAGAAAAACTGGGAATTAGGCAGTGGTGGTGGTGGTGCCACAACACTGTAACCCCTTACAGTTACACTTGATGGGCGCAGGAACGGGCCCTGCTGTGGAATATTTGATCAAAAATTGTAATTACATGCCCCTGTTAAACAGGGGCAGAAAAATTGGGCCTTAGGCAGTGGTGGTGGTGCCCTAAACCAAAAATATTGTTGGAAGCTAGCATCATCAAAATTGAGGAGGAATAGGATAGTCACTCAGCATAGGCATTCTTCAAGGGATCCCACATCCATAGAAAAATCAATCAGTTACATCAGCATCAGGTGCTTGATAGCTGCTGCTGATCCAAGACTGATTCATTTTTATGAATGTGAGCCTATCAATGGAGTCTGTGGACAGGCACACTCTATGATACATTACAAACCCTCCAGCAGCACTGAATGTGCGTTCAGAAATAACGCTGGATGCAGGACAGGCCAGTAGCTCAATAGCATATTGAGCAAGTTCTGGCCAGTGGTCCATCCTTAAGACCCAGTAACCCAGTGGATGGTCTGTTGGAAAGGTCTCCAAGTCTGCTCTTGCCCCAAGATATTCCTGCACCATGTAATGCAGATGCTGGCAATGGTTGCTTGAACCGATTAGACCTTGGCGCTGAGGACTGAAAAATTGTCTAAAGGCAATGGTCAGCCAGCCACCTTCTCCACCGCTCTTTTTCTGACTGAACAAAGCCTCAGCAACATGTTGTCCAGCACCAGGAAATTGTAACCCCCCAGGGTCTGGAAAAGCATTGCACAAACCTTTCTTAATGGCCTTGTGAAGATGTTTCATCCTCTGCTCCCTCTGCGAAGGCAGGATGAGTTCTGCAACCTTACCCTTGTAAAGTGGAATAAGAAGGGTTGCCAGCCAGTAATGATCTCTCTCCTTGATACCACGAATCTTATGGTCCTATGGTGCAGGCTTTGCAGAATAAGGGAGGCCATGCAGTGTAAATTTGCAGACGCATTTGATTGTGAGTCCTCTGGGTCACTGAGGATGAGGTTGTCAGGAACTACCTTCTCCCAACTACATACAACTCCTTGGGTTTCTGGGGACTGAAAACCATCCCTTGAAGACTGCTGCTGAGTGTTATCCTCTACATCCATTCTGACACAATCATTCTCCTCCTTCTCCTCTTCTTCCTGTGTGTTTGGTGGGCCCACAGGAATGCTATCTGGATAAAAGGGGCCTTGAGAGTTAAGGAAGTCCTCCTCTTCCGCCCGCTGTTCTGCCTCAAGTGCCCTGTCCATTATTCCACGAAGCATGTGCTCCAACAGGAAGACAAGAGGGACAGTATCACTGATGCATGCATTGTCGCTGCTCACCATCCTCGTTACCTCCTCAAATTGTGACAGGACAGTGCATGCATCCTTGACCAGTAGCCACTGGCATGGAGAAAAAAAGCCAAGCTCCCCTGACCCTGTCCTGGTGCCATACTCACACAGGTACTCATTGATGGCCCTCTGCTGTGAGTGCAGCTGCTGCAGCATTGCCAACGTTGAGTTCCACCTGGTGGGCATGTCACAAATGAGGTGGTTGGTGGGCAGGTTGCATTCCCTTTAAATGTCAGCCAGCTGAGCACTGCCATTGTATGACCGGCGGAAATGATCACAGACTTTTCTGGCCTGCCTCAGGAGATCCTGTAAGCCTGGGTACCTGCTCAAGAACCACTGCACCACCAAATTCAGGACGTGTGCCAAACATGGGACATGGGTCAAGTGTCCCTGTCGGAGGGCAGAGAGAAGGTTGGTGCCATTGTCGCATACAACCATTCCTGGCTGAAGATGACATGGCGTCAACCACTTCTGAGCCTGCCCCTGCAGAGATGACAAAATCTCTGCCCCAGTGTGGCTCCTGTCCCCTAAGCAGACCAACTCAAGCACCACATGGCATCTTTTTGCCTGAGTGCTTGCATAGGCCCTTGACCGCTTACGGAGCACCGCTGGTTCAGAGGAAAAATCTGAAGAAGAGGCCATAGAGGAAGAAGAAGAGGAGGGGGTGGAGGAGAGAGCTGTGGCAGAATGACCACTAGCATTTTGGAGGCGTGGTGGCGGAACAAGCTCCAACAATACTGAACCCTGTCCTTCATCCTTCACAGCTGCCAACAGAGTTACCCAGTGCACTGTGAAGGAAAGGTAATGTCTCTGACCATGCCTGCTAGACCATGAGTCAACAGTAATATGCACCTTACTGCTGACTACCTTGTCCAACGAGGCCAAAACATTGCCTTCCACATGCCGATAGAGAGCCGGAATGGCCTTCCATGAAAAGAAATGGCGTTTTGGAACCTGCCACTGGGGTACATCACATTCCACAAATTCACGAAAGGGGGCAGAGTCTACCAGCTGAAAAGGCAGGAGTTGCAGTGCTAGCAATTTGGCCAAGCTAGCATTCAGACGCTGAGCATGTGGATGGTTGGGACCAAATTTCTTTTTATGGTTTAGCAACTGGGGTAGGGAAATTTGACTGCTAAAATCAGATGGAGGTGTACTGATAGAAGATTGGCTGCAAGTACTTGGGACACCTATTGCTATACCTTCATTCCTTTCAGTGCAGGTTTTTGAGAGGACTGGAGGTATAGTGGGCTTGGAGATCCCAGATGAGGAGCAAGGACAAGTCCGCCTTTTTGTTTGATGTGGTTCTTTCAAGTGCTGTTGCCAACGGACTGCATGGGAGGTCGTCATATGTCTGGTCAAACATGTGGTGCCCAAGCGGCTGCTATTCTGGCCATGCTTGATCTGCTTTAGACAAAGGTTGCAAACAGCAATGGTGCGATCTGCTGCACACATGTAAAAAAAAGCCCACACCAAGGAACTTTTCAAAATCAGTGGGGAGTCAGCAGCGCCCTGCACCTGTGGAGCTCTGCGGTGTGTGATGCAGTAGGGTGGCTGCTCTTAAGCTGCCCCCTAGAAGACATCCTGCCTCATTGTAGTTGTGCCTCCTCCTCCTCCTCTCTTCTATCAGGCACCCAAGTTGAGTCAGTGACCTCATCATCCCCTCCCTCCTTGTCACTGGAGCAAACTTGGCAGTATGCTGTGGCTGGGGGAAAATGACTGCCAGTTTCTTGTCCTTGGGCACTCCCTCTCTCTAGGCTCATGTTACTCCCTTCCTCAACCTGGGAACCAACATCAGAGCCTTCTAATCGCTGCACATCCTCCATCAGCATGTACCCGACACTGTAGTGGAATCGTTCGGGGCACTCCTCCGTGCATGATGGTGGGCTATGGAAGAAGTGACTGTGGATAAGGAGCCGGTGGAATAGGCCACTTTGGCAGCTGCATTGGAACGCAAACTACTCTGAGCCTGGGTGACAGGGGATGAGGAGGATGAGGACAGCTTTGTTATCCACTCCACCAACTCTTCTGCATGTTCTGGCTCAACACGGTCAGCAGCAGAAAAAAAGGACAAGCGTGCCCCACGGCCACCTGCAAAGAAGCATCATGTGCATGACCAGCACTGTTGACTGTAGACACAGAGCCTGCTTGCCCTCTCTTAGTGGCCTGTAAGCATCTGCCTCTCTTTGGTGGCCTTCTGGACATGATGTATATTTAGTTTGGCAACCACCACACTCCACTGTATTGTGTACTGTGTACCCCACTAGAAAAGTAGTAGCAACTGCACTACGGCTGCACTGTATTGTGTAATGTGTACAACACCAGAAAAGTAGTACAGTACCAACTGCACTACAGCTGCACTGTATGGTGTAATGTGTACACCACCAGAAAAGTAATAGCAACTGCACTATGGCTGCACTGTATTGTGTAATGTGTACACCACCAGAAAAGTAGTAGCAACAGCACTATGGCTACACTGTATTATGTAATGTGTACACCACCAGAAAAGTAGTAGCAACTGCACTACAGTTGCACTGTATTGTGTAATGTGTACACCACCAGAAAAGTAGTAGCAACTGCACTACTGCAACTGCACTACACCACCATAAAAGTAGTAGCAACTGCACTACGGTTGCACTGTATTGTGTAATGTGGACACCACTAGAAAAATAGTAGCAACTGCACTACGGTTGCACTGTAATGTGTACACCACCAGAAAATTAGTAGCAACTGCACCACAGTGCACTGTATTGTGTAATGTGTACACCACCAGAAAAGTAGTAGCAACTGCACTACGGTTGCACTGTATTGTGTAATGTGTACACCACCAGAAAAGTAGTAGCAACTGCACTACGGCTGCACTGTATTGTGTAATGTGTACACCACCAGAAAAGTAGTAGCAACTGCACTACGGTTGCACTGTATTGTGTAATGTGTACACCACCAGAAAAGTAGTAGCAACTGCACTACGGTTGCTGTCATAAACCGGATGTGACCAGAACTGTGTGACTGCGACAGAGTAAACCAAATATAAGTAGGTGAAAGTAAGTGATTTTATTAAGATAAATGCATATAATGTGAATACACCACCAATACCAAACAGAGTAAGAAAACCAAATAACAGTGACAACAAACCAACCAGTATATATAACAAAGGGGATACCAGAATCGTAGTCAAACCAGGCCAGGGTCATAAACAGGAGGTCAGTAAGGAGGGGACAAGGAGAAATGGATCAGGTTGCAGGACAAGGTTCCAGGGATGCAGGAATAGACAGGATCAGGTACAAAAGGTTCAGGATACAGGAATCAAGGTTCAGGATCAGGACAACAGATAACAGGTAACAGGAAGATAATAAATCAAAAAGTGAAAAAAGTATGGTGCTGTCCAACACAAAAAATAATATATTAAGGAGCCTGAACGTCCAACACCAAATGCTGGAAGATCCAAGGGAGGAAATGCTGAACACTGTCCGGTGTAGAGAGCTTATCGCTCTCCACTTTGCCCTGTACTTTTATTTGTGATCACTTTTTATCGATGTATGCTGGTTTTTAGAAATAAATTACCATTTTTGACCTATACTATGTGGAAGCAATTTCTTTCTCCACATACCATTCGGATGAAAGCGGTTTTGCTGTCCAGTTGATCCTACCATCAAGATCCAGCCTTGACGCTTTTCCTGATTGGAGGTCTGTTTGGAGGTCACCTACCACCTTCCTGGATTCCATACCGGAGGTCCCGGACCCTCTGGAGTTCCTTACATCTGCCGTTTGTGGCATTCTGCCTGTATGACTCTATGTCGCTGACATTTGAGTCCACCCATTCCAGGAAGAGCATTTACATTTCTCTTCTTATTCTGATGATGTACCATCTTTGATGTTCTCTACACCAGACAGTGTTCAGTATTTTCCCCCTTGGATCTTCCTTCATTTGGTGTTGGACATTCAGGCTCCTTCATATATTATTATTTGTGTTGGACAGCACCATACTTTTTTCACTTTTTGATTTATTATCTTTCAGTGATAAGGGGCAAGATGGACAAATCAAACGGAAAAACACCACATCCCAAATATGAAAAATTTTTAAAAAAAAGGAAAAACGGGACAGAGAGGTGACAAACCACGGGACTTTAGAGGTGGTGGGTGAAGAGATCAAAACTCATCCAAAGACATTAAAATTTTGAATTTTTATTAAGGAGAATAAAAACATGAGAAGGAAAAATACATCCGTATCAAAAGGTAAATTGAATTAATAAAGCGTATACAAGTAAAGCATTACCACTCTCAAATTGAATTAATAAAGCATATACAAGCAAAGCACTACCACTCTCGACATGTTTCACTCAATAGAGTTTCTTCAGGAGATTGATGGTGTGACTCTTTTTATACTGAGAATGAAAAACAGTTGAGTAAGTGTCTCATGAATGTATTAACAAAAATAAACATAACTAAACAAGCAAATTGGCATAAGATTTGAAAGGGAACTATGCATAGATTACTTTAAAGAAAAAACAAAATATTAAAATATAGGGGCATAGAAACATATGAATGCAGGAAGGAACCAAACCTCACCAAGACTGCTTTAATTCCACAAGAGATGTAAACAACACAATAAAATCAATCTGTGTGTATAGCATCCCATCCATCCAGCTTACACACCCTGGCTGCTTGCAGAGAAGGGCTATAAGGGTGATAAAAGAAATATATAAGAGAATATATGAAAAATAAGCATTATAGGGCGCGGCTTGGAAATAACCAGTACAGTAGGTGTAGACAGGGTACCTCCTAAAAAAGAAGTTAAGGAAAAAAGATTACCTTGATTTTCAATGGGGTTGAATCAATAAGGGGTTAAACTGGTATTGCTGAAGATAAATGGCTGAAAGTCTTCACCTTGGTATCAGACTTCAAAACAGCAGGGTTTAAGAAAAAAATGGACACCAATAACGGGATGGACCTACAGGTAATGTTAAAGTATGTAGTAAGTCTAATGAACTCTAAGATAATGCAGGAGCGGTTAATCAATTAAGTCTACAGCGAGAAAGGAAGGCATCTTACCGGACGATTACATAAACAGATCATAGAGACCTCGAAAGGATATCAGCTCATCCCTATTCAAGGATCTCAGGCAGACTGTGGAGGCATGTAGCTTCCCTTTACATAACCCCTTTCTGAATCGGTGGCGTCTGACGTCACCGTCGAGTTACGGGCGAGTAATGCCATTGCGTATGCGCCAAGGATGACAGATAGCACAAGCGCCATAGACGCAAAGCGTCATAGGAGTGGGTCCGCCATCTTGGAAAGTCCTATGTCCTCATCAGGGAGGACGAGGGCAGAGCCCATGCGTCAGGAGTGGGCGGGCACGAGCAAACAGCTCACCCTATTGGCATAGGATAGAACCTCCCAACCCCAGGCTGAGCAAATAGACAGAACAAAAAGGGGGCAGCAGACAGGCCGAATGATTAATTAACATATCGACCAGTGAGTGCCCTGGGCGCCCATGCAAGCAATGTCTATGGTGACAGACTGGAGATGGGAAACATAACATGTGCAAGGAATGCACTTAAGTGCTTGATCTAATAAAAAATAAACAGTATGCTTTGTGTATGTAAACAATACACACGCATAAGAGGGTTATCAGTAAATGGTCATGTTTGGTTCATATAAAGCAACCATAAGTTTGTACACAAATAGTGCAATATCATTTCTAATGAAAAGCATCAAACTTATACAGGGAGATAGCAGAGTTGTAATCAACTATAGGGCAGCAAAGAAAAAAAAATTTAAAGAAATGACTTAAAACTCAAGGCATCATTGAGGCCTGGGGGTCTAAGGGCATCAAGGTCAGAGATCCAACGTGCCTCGTGCTGCAATAAAATCTTATCATTGTCACCCCCTCTTTCATTGGGGGACATATTCAAGAGCGAAGAAGTGCATTTTAGTGTTGGCAAAATTGTGATATAAGCCCATATGATGACTAATGGGCGTCTCCATTTTCTTCCCTCATACCAGGGAAACATGGTCCCTGATACGGTGAAAGAAAGGGCATTTTGTCTTGCTGACATAAAACGCATTACAGTCGCAAACCATTAAGTAAACTACCCCAATGGACTGACAGGTGGCAAGAAATTTGGGGCTGTACACACAACTGTTGGGCAGGGTGACATGCTTGGATGTGTATAGATGACGGCAGAAATTACACTTAAGACAGGGCCTGGTGCCCGGGATTTGGCCTGGACATAAGGCATAGGGACATAGTGACTATGCACCAACGTATCTCTTAATGACCTGGATCTCCTGAATGTTATTTCTGGAAAATCTCTAAGATGTTTTGATACCTTAGCATCTCCTTTGAGGAGGTACCAGTATTTTTTAAAAATGTTGCATACTTGTTGATGTTGACCAGAAAAACATGTTATTAATTTGACCCCTGGATTTAATTTTGGGGTTTTCTTGCCATGGATCAGGGCATACCTATCCCTATTCTTAGCCTTGAGGTATGCTGTTTTAAGGCATCTATTATCTATAGCCTCAGAGTCGCAAACGTAACTGCAGTGCTCTTGCTTCAGACTCGAATTGAGCATCCTTGCTACAATTTCTTTTGAGTCTAAGGTATTGCCCATATGGTACACTCGCTATCAGAGGGGCCAGGTGGGAAATGGTCACATGAAGCAGAGTGTTTCCCGCCAGGGGTTTGCGATAGAGTGTGGATTCAATGCTTCCATCTGGGTTAACAAAGATCTCTATATCCAAAAATGTAAGTTGTAATTGGCTCATTTCCATGGTGAATTACAGGTTGAATCTATTTACCTTAAGGCCTTCAAAAAAGGCCAAAAAGGTCCTCTCTATTGCCAGTCAAGATGAAGAAGACATCATCAATATAACGTCTCCAGATAGGTATCTGGTCAAAGAAAATTTGCATATCGTCTCTATGAAAAAGATGTCGCTCCCAGATACATGTTGGCATAAGAGGGGGCACATTTGGTCCCCATAGCCACTCCCTGCCTCTGGAGGTAGTGGGAGTGTCCAAAGAGAAAAATGTTGTTGGTCAGGATGAATCGGAGTAGACTCAAAATGAACTCATTGTAACCCCTGGGTGCTTCATTGCTCTCACCCAAATCATGATGGATGGAGTTGTAGAGGGCCTCAATGTCGAGAGCAATGAGCCAGGAACCCTCCAGAACTGAAATGTCATTGAGTGCTCTCAGAAGATCTCTGGTGTCCTGCAAATAGGACACCAGTCCCTCAACATGGGGTCTGAGGAAGTCATCAATGAGTGCACTCGCATTCTCAGTGAGACAGCTGTTTCCCGAGATTATGGGGCACCCTGGTGGATTAGTGGCATTTTTGTGAATTTTAGGGAGAGCATATAGAGTAGGAGTTTTTGGGGCCGGAACATTCAGGAATTCCCAGGTTTTTTTATTTATCAGCCCTTGATGGGAGGCAGAGCCAAGAAGTTGTCTATATTTAGTTATTGTGTAGTTCACATGACTTTCTGGTATTTTTCTATACCATTCAGAGTTCTGCAAAAGCTTCAAAACCACTGACTCGTACTGGGAATTGTCCATTACAACGAGGTTTCCCCCATTTTTAGATGGTTTAATAGTTACCCGTGTTTCTTGTTGTAGAGAACGAAGTGCCTCTTTTTGAGCTGACGTTAAGTTGGATTGTGTCAATCCCTTCCACTTGGTCTTATGTATTTCGTTAGTCACTTGTGGGGTGAAAGCCCACACATTGGGGTTACCTTGCAAAGCAGGAAAAGTAGTTGATTTAGGTTTGTAGTCTTTAGGTGTGGAGAGTATGGGGGGAGTGTTTGACAAGGATGGCACCGGTGCCGATTGACCTGATTGCAAAATGTCGACCTCCGCAAGGTCCATCTCATGATGATAGGTGCCATTTGAAAAAATGATGCAGTGGTTGTCTCACTAGTCCCGAACGCCTGAATGGGCGAAGCCTGAGACATCACCGAATGGGTTGTGCCCATGTGTAGAGTGGTTTCAGACTGACCTGGTGCATTTAAAGTGGCTACTTCTCCTACTTCACAAGGTAACCCCAATGTGTGCACTCATTGATGGCTTCCTCAGACCCCATGTTGAGGGACTGGTGTCCTATTTGCAGGACACCAGCGATCTTCTGAGAGCACTCAACGGCATTTCAGCTTAAGAGGGTTCCTGGCTCGTTGTTCTCGACATTGAGGCCCTCTACAACTCCATGCCCCATGATTTGGATGTTGGAGTTGTGGAGGGCTTCATTTCCTGAGAGCAATGAAGCACCCAGGGGTTACAATGAGTTTATTTTGAGTCTACTCCGATTCATCCTGACCAACAACATTTTTCTCTTTGGATGCCCCCACTACTTCCAGATGCAGGGAGTGGCTATGGGGACCAAATGTGCCCCATCTTATGCCAACCTGTATCTGGGAGAGGTGGGAGCGACATCTTTTTCATAGAGACTATATGCAAATTTTCTTTGACCAGATACCTATCTGGAGACGTTATATTGATGATGGCTTCTTCATCTGGACTGGCAATAGAGAGGACCTTTTGGCCTTTTTGAAGGCCTTAAAGTAAATAGATTCAACCTAAAATTCACCATGGAAATGAGCCAATTACAACTTACATTTTTGGATATACAGATCTTTATTAACCCAGATGGGAGCATTGGATCCACACTCTATTGCAAACCCCTGGCGGGAAACACTCTGCTTCATGTGACCAGTTCCCACCCAGCCCCTCTGATAGTGAGTGTACCATATGGGCAATACCTTAGACTCAAAAGAAATTGTAGCGAGGATGCTCAATTCGAGTCTGAAGCAAGAGCACTGCAGTTACGTTTGCGACTCTGAAGCTATAGATAATAGATGCCTCAAGGCTAAGAATAGGGATAGGTATGCCCTGATCCATGGCAAGAAAACCCCAAAATCAAACCCAGGGGTCAGATTAATCACACGTTTTTCTGGTCAACATCAACAAGTACGAGACATTTTTAAAAAATACTGGTACCTCCTCAAAGGAGGTGCTAAGGTATCAAAACATCTTAGAGATTTTCCAGAAATAACGTTCAGGAGATCCAGGTCATTAAGAGATACGTTGGTGCATAATCACTATGCCCCTACGCCTTATGTCCAGGCCAAATCCCAGGGCACCAGGCCCTGTCTTAAGTGCAATTTCTGCCGTCATCTATACGCATCCAAGCATATCACCCTACCCAACGGTAGTGTGTACAGCCCCAAATTTCTGGTCACCTGTCAGTCCTTTGGGGTAGTTTACCTAATGGTTTGCGACTGTGATGCGTTTTATGTCGGCAAGAAAAAACACCCTTTCTTTCACCGTATCAGGGACCATGTTTCCCTGGTACGAGGGAAGAAAATGGAAATGCCCATTAGTCATCATATGGGCTTATATCACAATTTTGACGACACTAAAATGTACTTCTTCACACTTGAATATGTCCCCCCAATGAAAGAGGGGGTGACAATGATAAGATTTCATTGCAGCGCGAGGCACGTTGGATCTCTGACCTTGATGCCCTTAGACCCCCAGGCCTCAATGATGATCTCCCTGTATAAGTTTGATGTTTTTCATTATTTATATTGCACTATTATATTGCACTATTTTTGTACAAACATATGGTTGCTTTATATAAACCAAACATGACCATTTACTGATAACCCTCTTATGTGTGTGTATTGTTTACATACACAAAGCATACTGTTTATTTTTTATTAGATCAAGCATTTAAGTACATTCCTTGTACACGTTATGTTTCCCATCTCCAGTCTGTCACCATAGACATTGCTTGCATGGGCGCCCAGGGCACTCACTGGTCGATATGTTAATCAATCATTCGGCCTGTCTGCTGCTCCCTTTTTGTTCTGTCTATTTGCTCAGCCTGGGGTTGGTAGGTTCTATCCTATGCCAATAGGGTGAGCTGTTCTCTTGTGCCCGCCCACCCCTGACGCATGGGCTCTGCCCTCATCCTCCCTGATAAGGACATAGGACGTTCCAAGATGGCGGACCTGCTCCTGTGACGCTTTGCGTCTATGGCGCTTGTGCCGTCTGTCATCCTTGGCGCATACGCAAGGGCATTACTCACCATGCCCGTAACTTGACGGTGACGTCAGACGCCACCGATTCGGAGAGGGGCTATGTAAAGGGCAGCTACATGCCTCCACAGTCTGCCTGAGATCCTTGAACAGGGATGAGCTGATATCCCTTCGAGGTCTCTATGATCTGTTTATGTAATCGTCCAGTAAGATGCCTTCCTTTCTCGCTGTAGACTTAGTTGATTAACCGCTCCTGCATTATCTTAGAGTTCATTAGACTTACTACATACTTTAACATTACCTGTAGGTCCATCCCGTTATTGGTGTCCATTTTTTTCTTAAACCCTGCTGTTTTGAAGTCTGATACCAAGGTGAAAACTTTCAGCCATTTATCTTCAGCAATACCATTTAAACCCCTTATTGATTCAACCCCATTGAAAATCAAGGTAATCTTTTTTCCTTAACTCCTTTTTTGGTTAGGAGGTACCCTGTCTACACCTACTGTACTGGCTATTTCCAAGCCGTGCCCTATAATGCTTATTTTTCATATTTTCTCTTTTTAGGGATATCACCCTTATAGCCCTTCTCTGCAAGCAGCCAGGGTGTGTAAGCTGGATGGATGGGATGCTATACACACAGATTGATTTTATTGCGTTGTTTACATCTCTTGTGGAATTAAAGCAGTCTTGGTGAGGTTTGGTTCCTTCCTGCGTCCATATGTTTCTATGTCATTATATTTTGATATTTTGGTTTTTCTTTAAAGTAATCTATGCATAGTTCCCTTTCAAATCCTATGCCAATTTGCTTGTTTAGTTATGTTTATTTTTGTTAATGCATTCATGAGACACTTACTCAACTGTTTTTCATTCTCAGTATAAAAAGAGTCATACCATCAATCTCCTGAAGAAACTCTATTGAGTGAAACATGTCGAGAGTGGTAGTGCTTTGCTTGTATATGCTTTATTAATTCAATTTGAGAGTGGTAATGCTTTACTTGTATTTGCTTTATTAATTCAGTTTACCTTTTGATACGAATGTATTTTTTCCTTCTCATGTTTTTATTCTCCTTAATAAAAATTCAAAATTTTAATGTAATTGGATGAGTTTTGATCTCTTCACCCAACACTTCTAAAGTCCCAAGGTTTGTCACCTCTCTGTCCCATTTTTCCTTTTTTTTTTTTGAATTTTATTATCTTCCAGTGTTTTTGTTTTTTTGGTTTGTTGTTTAGTATGACTAGATGGTGTCATCCACACACCTCTATTTTGAGGCTTGGACTTACAACATTTTGCAAAATTATTCCATTTGTTGCATGAGTTACACCTTTTGTTAAAAGCCAGACACTTGTTGCGCTCAGTAGCGTGTTCACTACCACCGTTGTTGCATTGCCTTTTGTTCTGTTGCACCACAAACACTTCTGCCTCTCTTTTTAGTTCCTTAGTGGCCCTTTCAGAATGTTCAAACAACATACATATTCTGATAACTGATTCCGGTGTCAAATTTTTCTCCCTTAACAACTGAGCACAAACTGCATCATTGTAGATACCACATACAATCCTGTCACATATCAGTTCATCTGTTAGTGCACCAAAATCACATTTGTTAGCCAGCAGTCTCAGTGTGGCTGCATAGGATTGTATTCCTTCATCAGGTTTTTGAGTCATCGTGTTAAATGCATGTCTGTCTATTATCACATTATGCTGTGGTAAGCACATCTCATCAAATTTCTTGATTAAAACATTAGGGTCCTCTCTGTCCTCATTCTCTTCAAAATGAAATGACTCATATTTATCTAGTGCATCTGAACCAGCAAAATTGAGAAGAGTGTAAGCTTGTACCACTTTTTTTTTCAAATATATATTTTATTAGTTTTCAATAGAAAAGAGAGGGGCAGAGCCCACAACATACCACAGTGGTATATAACAAAAGGGGGTCGCAGCCTCCCGACATTGCATTATAATAGTACATGTAATACATCAAGGCATGTAGCATTATCATCTCTTTAAATATCTATATGGGTATCTTTGTTTCTCTGAGTTAGAGTCCCAGTATGATATGAGAGTATAAATACCCTAGTCAGGAGGCAGCTACCAGAGAAAAGAAAAAAGAGAGAGGAGAGAAAGTAATAGATAGGGGGGGGGGGAAACAGGGGGGGTAAGAAAAAGGGGGGGTATTAGGCGTTCAGATACGTGAATCCCTGTGTACAATGATTATCGTAGGTTGTTGATCAGTATGAAATGGAAGGGTTTTAGTTCCTAAGGAGGGATTTACCCTCTTCTGAATACTTGAATATATTCCAATGAGTCCATGTTTTCTGATAGGTTTCCTGTCTATCTTGAGCTGTCATAATCAAGTCTTCCATTTTATTTATGTCTTCTACTTTTCTCAACCACATTGCTGTGGTTGGTGGGGATTGCTGTTTCCACAACATGGGAATACAGGATTTGGCTGCATTTGTTAAGTGTCTCAGTAGAGATTTCTTATAGGTTTTGATTGGTATAGAAAAAATATGGAGTAGAAAAAAGGCCGGGTCATTCGGGATTTGAAAGTCAGTGAATTTTTGGGAAATGGTACGAACTGCAGTCCAGAAAGTTGTCAACATAGGACATGACCAAAACATGTGTAGAAGCGTTCCCTCTTCCTGGTGACAACGCCAGCAATACTTTGAAGTATCAGGAAAAATGATATGTAATCGACTTGGTGTTAGGTACCACCTTGTCAGGATCTTATAATTTGTCTCTTGGACTTTAGTGCATATTGAGGACTTAAGGGAGAGGCTAATCATGTTTTGTTTCTGGACTGTTGTAAAAGTGCGTTGGAGGTCTGTTTCCAACTTCATAATGCATGGTAATCTGGGTGGCTGGGGTGGGGTGTTCAATAGGCTGTACATCTTGGATAGGGTCTGCGGCAATGGCTCTGTGTCTTTACAAAATTCTTCAAACGTGGTCAAAGGCCTGGTGTAACTTTGAGGGTTTGGGAAGGTCTGGAGAAAATGGTGAATTTGTGCTGCATCCCAAAACAGAAGTTTAAACGGACCCACTGGGTCCATTAATTCTGAAATGGAGGGCCATTTATTTTGTTGCACAAATTGTGACGCTAAAACACAATTGGATCTTCTTAAGGTCTGAAATTGCGAAGAGGAGAGTCCAGGAAAGAACTTGGGGTTACCTAGAATCGGGGTTAAAGGTGATGTTTTGGTAGTTAGAGAGGTGTGTAAGGTAGCTTGAATGCACTGTCTTATAGTGTTTCCAATGATAGGATGGGATTTCAATTCTGCAGGGAGAGAGTCACTACACCATATCGCAGATCATAGAGGTATGATGGTTTGGTGTTGTTCTATTTGTGCCCATAACTTAGAGTCCCTGTGACGGCACCAATCAAGAACCCTACCTAGGTGAGTAGCTTGATAGTACTTCCTTACGTCTGGTAGCGCTAGGCCGCCATAATGTTTTGGTGTGGATAGTTGAGATCTTGGGATGCGAGGCTTTTTATGAGCCCAAACAAAACGGGCGAAAAGGGCTTGTACTTGTTTGAAATATATGGGAGGTATCTTGATCGGTAGGGCCTGGAAGAGGTATAAACATTTTGGGAGTATACTCATTTTGAGTAAATTGAACCTCCCAAACCAGGAGTGCAACCCTTTATTCTAATTTTCTAGCGATATCCTGGTCTTAGCTAGGAGGGGGGGGGGAGTTGCTCTCATAGATGTGAGATAGATCTGGTGGTATTTTCGTGCCTAAATAAGTCAGGGCGGAGGATGTCCATTTAAATTTAAAATTCGATTGCAAATTCAGAAGAATATGGGCCTGTAGTGATATCCCCATTGCTTCCGATTTGGAAAAATGTATTTTAAGGTTTGATATTTTCCCGTATATCTCAAATTCTGCGAGTAGATTCGGTAGGGACACTCCTGGTTTGGTTAGCGAAAAGAGCAGGTCATCTGCATAGGCTGAGATCTTGTGTTGCAAAGGACCAATTGATATCCCTTGAATGTCGGGGTTCAATCTAGTTTTGGATAGAAAGGGTTCCAGGGAGAGAGCAAATAGGAGCGGGGAAAGTGGGCATCCCTGTCTTGTCCCAATTGTTATTGGGAAGGGGTCTGATAGGACTCCATTGGCCTTTACTTGGGCTGTTGGGTTCAAATATATTTTGGCTATTCGGTTAAGCATCACCTCCCCCAGGCCTATGTGTCTGAGCACCGCAAACATAAATGGTCCATATTGAGAAAAATACATGGGATTTTCTGAGACTTAGCAACATAAAGTAGATTTAGCACCTTTGTAGTACTATCTCTGGCCTCCCGAGACTGGATGAAGCATACCTGGTCTAGGTGTATGATTTGCTGAAGGTGCTGCGCCAGCCGAACAGCCAGAATTTTAGTGAATATCTTTAAATCAAGATTTAATAACGATATGGGTCTGTAACTGCTACATGCTGCCGGGTCTTTTCCTTCCTTATGAATCACTGAAATATGAGCACCTAGTGTTTCTCTAGCAAATGCTCCATCAGCACCGACCCTGTTGAATAGTGTGACTAAATGAGGTCCTAATATCGGGAGAAGAGTTTTATAATATTGCAGTGTATAACCGTCAGGGCCTGGGGCTTTACCTGGCTTCATTGTCCCTATAGCTTTTTGAATTTCTATCAGAGTTATAGGGGAGTCTAAATCTTCCTTAATTTCCTGGGTAAGGGATGGCATTTGAGAAGATGTGATGTAGTCCTCTATCTCCGGCGTGGGGGAAACTACTTGTGGCAAATTGTATAGATTGGAGCAAAAATGGTTAAACTCTTTTGTGATTAGTGCTGGCAGGACTTCTTTTTTCCCTTCCGTCGTGACGATATGTGGGATGTATGTAGATGATTTGTGGTCTCTAACCATCTTTGCTAAAAGTTTACCACATTTATCCCCTGACCCATATGTCTGTTTGCGACAGAACTGTAAGGCTGCCTTAGCTCTATAGAGCAAGAGATCAGTGATTTGTCATCTAAGAACTGTCAGTGCAGTCTCCGAGGACTGCGTGGGGGCATGTTTGTGTCTGGCTTCAGAAATAGCGAGATCCTTTAGAAGTTGGGAGAGTTGTTTATTTCTTTCTCGCTTAATTCTTGCACCATGTGTGATGAGGATTCCTCTGATAACTACTTTGTGGGCTTCCCACAGAATCCCAGGGTCACAGTCTGGTTGGTCGTTTTCCTGAAAGTATAAATTCAGTGATCTGGTCATGTCTGTCAACACTTCTGGGTCTTGCAAGAGACTTTCATTAAGATGCCAGAAACGGTGTCTGGAGATGAAATGTCCGACAGAGTGTAGGTCAGAAAGATAGGCGCATGGTCAGACCACGTTCTATTGCCTATGGAGGTCTGTTCCACTGCATGTAGCTGACTGTGTGGGATCATGAAATAATCTATTCTGGTATATACCTGGTGCAAGTGTGAATAAAATGTGTAGTCGCGTTCTCCCGAGTGCTGGAAGCGCCAGATATCGATTAATTGTGATTTGTGTAACATTTTTGCTAATCATTTGAGTTGATTTGGTTGGATCGAAGATTTACCAGTCGAGGTGTCTACAGATGGGATCAATGGGGTGTTAAAGTCTCCTCCCAGAATTAGCTGTCCTTCCTTAAAGTCGTCTAGTTTCTCCAAAGTGTCTCGGATAAATTTGGCCTGCTGCTCATTAGGGGCATATAGTGCTGCTAGCATTACTTTTACAGTACCTATGAGGCCTTTAAGGAAAACATATCTTCCTGATGGGTCTATCATAGAGCTCAGAAGGTGCCATGGAGTCTTACTGGATATTAGTATGGAAACTCTTTTGGATTTGGCGGTCGGGTTTGTAGAGTGATAAGTTAACGGGAATAGTTTACATTGTAAATACGGTAATTTGTTAGTTTTAAAGTGCGTCTCTTGAATAAAGGCTGTCTGTGTCTGTGTGAGTCCGCTTCAGGTCATCTATCAGTATGCGTCTCTTCTCAGGCGTATTAAGCCCCTTTGCATTGAGAGACATCACTTTGATTGTATTAAACGCCATGTTGTTACGGGGCAGGAAGGGGGGGGTGGGTTCGGGTATGAGGGGAGAAGAAAAAAATAAACAAAAAAGAGGGGGGGGGGAAGAAGTAGAGAAAGAGAAGTAAGTAAAGGAAGAAGATATTTAGTAGAGGGATACGAGGTAGAGACAAGGCCTAATGTCTCGCTCAACTCGACTCCCTTTTATGTTTTTGGTATTGTCCTTTGCATAAGACTCCCAGAAGGCAGAGTAGCGCCCTCCAAGAGGATATGCTGACCTAATTGGGAGTGGGGTAGGACACGGCTCAAAAAGGTGAGTCTCCCGTCCACCCTCCCGTCCCAGCACATCTAGAATGCGTAGAAAGAATATCTTGTATGTCTGTATAAGTAAAATAATAAACCAACAATAACATAACTTGAATGGGTATGTGTTTGCGAACTTCATGTGCCAGTTTCTTGATCACCACCCCCCATTTCTCTGACTCTGAGTGTACATTCTGCTATTCTCAAGAGCATTCTGAGAAGTGGACCCTTTACTGTGGTGTCAAGTCATGTTTAGCAAATTAACACAGCCCCAGAACTCGGCATCTCAGCAAATGTGGTATGATAAAACTATAAACCCAACAGCTTAACAGATATATTTAAACTAAACATAACAATTCCGTGCACCCCACTTCAAAAATGATGGCATGTCTTTCAAACCTAGTTAGTATGTCTTCAGATCAGTCTCGTCGGGTCTCCATCAAACAGGAATTAACAGATCCGTCAGGTAATGTATCTGAGCAAGGCTCTATGGTATGCGGCTTCAACTGATCTCCACGAAAGGAGGAGGTACAGAAAACTCTACACTTGGCAGCTCCACTACCCCCTTTCCTGTTTCTGTAGTATGTCCTCCGAGAAATGTTTCCAGGGTAGTATCTGGAGTAGCCGTGAGACTTCTGTTAAAATGGATGGATATAAACCCCTGAGGTCTCCATTTCAGAGAGTACCTGTGGTTGAAAGAGACCTCCTGGGTATACCCCGTCTCTTTCTCCAGCTTACAGCTCACAGTATATTGACTGCTTTAAATGTATCATGCAGGTTAATCATGAGTGGTCACTGCACTGATAAGGACGGAAGTCTTGCTAATCGGTGTAAAGGATGACCTCTTTCTCTAGGTAGTAGGGTTCAGAAAATCCCTATTCCCTCCGGCAATACAGAGGGGCAAGTGATGTCGGGTGGACGGTATTAGTAATCTAAGCAAAAACTTTGGGCATTATTCAGCCTGAATCAAATTCGTCTTAAGGGATGCATACTTCAAGACTCACGTGCATCTTCTTGTGATGGCTCTCTGGGTCGACGACGATTCCTCTGTTGTCTGGGTGGCAGGTTCCCCCCCAGTCTCGGTATATTCATGTGTCCTGGTGGTCGCTGCAGGGGGGCGAGCCAGTTAGGCACATCAATAGGATCCGTGTCAAGGAAGGAAAACAGGGCTGGCAAAGCATCTGGTTTACGTAATGTGAAGAATCTCTGTTCCTTCCTGAATGTGACCGAAAGGGGATATCCCCAGTGATATGTGGCTCCTCTGTGCCGGGCTAGATCCAGTAAAGGTTTCATGATCGCCCGTCTCTGTAGGGTAGCACGGGAGAGGTCAGGAAATATTTTAACAGCTACACCATCTGATTCTGGGTCTTCTGCTTCCCAGGCTTTGCGTAAAATTTGTTCCTTGTGTGTATAGTGGTGCAATCTGCAGATTATATCGCACGGTCTCAAAGGATCAGTCGGTTTAGGGCCCAATGTTCGGTGAATCCTATCGATTTCCACTCGATCTGGAAGATCTACACCGAGTATGTTGCGGAAAATGGCGATCAATGTATCCGCCAGGTCCTCGGGACCAGTAGCTTCCGGCAGTCCCCGCAGCCGCAGGTTATTTCTGCGGCTTCGGTCCTCCATCTCTTCCATGTGGAGCTGTTGGTCTTGCAGGGTTTCCGCCTGAGTGTCCTGGATCTCTTCTACAGCTGCCACTCTCTGCTCTAGGGCTGCTAGGGAGGACTCCCCATCTCAATTCTGGTGGTGAGTGCCTGGACCTTCGCCTTCATCACGCTCATTTCTTTACGGTGAGCGGTTTCCACTCTCTCTATGAGGGCCGCTATGTCTGCCTTAGTGGGGAGTGCCTGCAGAAGCGAGCGCAGCTCCGCCGCCATGCCGAGAGATCGTGAGGGGGGTTGTGACGGCTCACCATAGTCAGAGCGGAGATCTGCAGGGAAGCCCGTATAGGTGTCGGTCAACAGTGCCTCCATGTCAGTCGATGGGGAATTTTGTGGAGTCTGTCTCTCAGTATGCTCACCATGCACTGACGCCGTTTTAAGTTCCCGGGGAACCGAGCAAGGAGAGCCGAAAAAGTCTTTCAATTTCGCCCGGTGTCTGAGGTTGAGGAGTAGATTTAGTTGGTTTGTTGGCTTTCTTTGCTGCCTTCTTTCTGGAGGAGTACATATTCTGAATAATGGACTGAAATATCTGGGATAGGGGAGAGACGGACAGGAGCCCAGCCAAAACACATCTCTAGTCAGCCATGTCCAGGCTACGCCCCCGGGGTTGCAATTTCAACACTTGTCACCGGATAAAGACAGTCTGTCCATCCTTGGGGGGTCACGGTCTGGCTGGTCAGGGTCTGGCTTGGGGGTGGCTTATTGGTCACAGATTAGTCAGTATGGTGAGCGCCGGGTGTAGCAAGATGGCCACCGGGTGCAGCAAGATGGCCACCGTTCACAGGTCCGGAATTGATACTCTGCTTACAAGCCGCCTAGAAGGGGTGTAAATGCGTGGCACAGGTAGCGGATGGGCTCCGGAGGCTGTGTAGAAGAAAGGCCGTGTGGAGGGTGGTCTGGAAGGTCAGGATTAAGCACTGGTACCTCAGCTGGGTGCAGCAAGATGGCCGCCGTTCACTGGGCCGGAGCTGCTATTCCACCTGCCAGCCACTGTGGAGGGGTATTGATGGGTGCCACAGGTGGCAGATGTGCTCTTGCTAACGTCCTAAGGAAAGGCCGTGTGGAGGGCAGTCTGTGAGGCCAGGATTAAGCGTTGGTTCCGCGGCCGGGTGTAGCAAGATGGCCGCCGCTAGGCCGGAGCCGCGGCCTGTCTCCAGAGTGGCCTCAGGCACTGTGAATCGCCGTGATATCCACTCCGATCGGCTCACCGGCCGTCTGATGGGCTTTGGGTGCTGTGTGGGGAGCAGGATTGTTGTGCAGGAGGAAGGATGGCGAGGATTGTGCCGCAGGATGGCAGGAGCTCTCCCGAGCAACTATGCACCGCACAGACCTGACATACCTAACTCACGATGTCCTCCAGGCAGTCAGCTTATACCACTTTTGACTTGTCTGAGAGCCCTGCTTTGCTGTACACATCCCATTCTCTTTTGAATTTCAGCCAGTTGTTAGCAATGTCATTATCAAAGTTTAGAGGTTGCGTGCCACATAGAGTCTGAGCCATGATGTTTCAGCAATCTGACCCCTGTCACCATGTAGATTTTGTAAAAGCAATGAGGGAAAAGGGGGCCATGACGAGGGCAATTTAACCACTTGCTTACAGGGAACTTAAACCCCCCTCCTATCCAGACCAATTTTCAGCTTTCAGCACTAACGCACTTTGAATGACAATTGCGCGGTCATACAACACTGTACCCATATGAAATTTTTATAATTTTTTCACCACAAATAGAGCTTTCTTTTGGTGGTATTTGATCACCTCTGCAGTTTTTACTTTTTGTTAAAAAAAAATTTAAAAACTGAATTAAAAAAAATAAATAAATAAATTTTTTTATATTTTGTTATAAAAAATTTAAAACAGGTAATTTTTCTCCACTGATAGGCAGCACTGCTAGGTGGCACTGATTGGCACTACTGGTGGGCATTGATAGGTGGCACTTGTGGGCATTGATAGGTGGCACTTGTGGGCACTTATAGGTGGCACTGTGGGCACTGTTAGGTGGCACTGCTACGTGGCACTGTGGGCACTGTTAGGTGGCACTGTGGGCAGTGTTAGGTGGCACTATTAGATGGCACTGATGAGGCAGATGTGCCTCTTCCACATCGGGAACGATGTGGAAGAGGCACATGGACAGGGGAGGCCGTCATATGACGGCCTCCCGGGAATTCAGATACGGCCACAGCGTGGATGCCAAGTAGTTAATCAATTTAGGGGATACGTTTATTATTATGGTGTCCCCTTTTGCAGATTAGGGCTGGCAGGATTAGATATTATTTAAGGGTTAGGATTGGTCAGTTTAGTCAGGTGACAATAGAATTTTCTAGAAGCAGGAGGTCAAAGGCTATATACGAAATCAACTGACAGGATTCCTGGCCAGTCGTCAGAGAAGAGGATTCCGTAAGGAGCTCTGAGCGGGAGTTTTTGAATTTAGTAACTCCTGTCAGCTCTGGCATAATGAAAACTCTTCTTCATCAACTATTAGAAAGAGCAGAAACAGCTGGAGTGGAGGAATGGATTCAGCAATGCTTATCATTACCGGAAAGCCAAGCAGCGGCGGGTGTAAGCGGTATGCACAGCGAAGCTCCGGAGTTAGAAGAAGAGAGTGGAGTTGTTAATTTACCTCAGACAAGGCAGCAAATGGCAGAGCATGTTCAAGCGGATGCCGCCAGTTCAGTCTCTCAGCATGAGAATTCCGGCTGTGACAGAAGAGGAGCAAGAGAAAGCGCCAGCAGCGGAAAAGTGTGAGCCCGGTCCCTCCCGCTAGTAACAGAAGCCGTAGAAGGAGGTCGGTATCTTCTATTAGCAGACATCAGCATGTCAGTGAAGCTGCAGGTCAGAGTCAGATGAGGAGTGCTCAGCCGTCTTCAGCGGGGGAATCGTCTCATGAACAATTATTAATATCAGCCATGCAAGCGCCTCAGAACGGGCATGGGCTCAATTCAGATAGTTCTAGTCAGCTAGCTGAGTTTTCTCAGCATGTCGGGGTTGAGCAAGCCGGCAGTGCTATTCCTGTGCGGTGTGCCCCCCCTTTATTGGCTACGGGTAGTGGCAACAATGCTGATATTGATAAGTGTAATGCCCTGTACACACGGTTGGATTTTCTGTCAGAAAATGTGCGATCGGAGCGTGTTGTCAGAAATTCCGACCGTGTGTGGGCTCCATCGGACATTTTCCATCGGATTTTCTGACACACAAAGTTTGAGAGCAGGCTATAAAATTTTTCGACAACAATATCCGATCGCGTCAATTCCAACCGTGTGTGGACAATTCCGACGCACAAAGTGCCACGCATGCTCAGAAGTAATTCCGAGATGGAACAGCTCGGTCTGGTAAAATTAGCATTCGGAATGGATATAGCACTTTCATCAGGCTGCAATGTTTAAAATTGTTTAATACAGCGCATTATCTTCTTCTTTATAATGCTAGAAGAATTAAGTAGTTTTGCTGCTGATATTCACACAGACTTCTCACAAACTTCTTTCTTTATTATTTATCGTGATTTCATCAATATATTTTGATTTGTCACATCTGACAAAAAAGATATATATATATTTTTTTTTTGGTTTGTATTGTTTTCAAGCCTGATCGTGTTTTTAATTTTTTTAATTTTTTGATTTTACATCCTGAATATTTTTGGGTGTGTTTTGTGTGTCAAGTTACCACCACACCATTATTATATTGTATTATTTAATCTCAAGGAGGTTGCTTGGTGTTGGTGTCTCTTGTTAATTTCACATTGTATTTTTAAAATGTACATGCCTCCTCAAAAACAAACTGTCCTTTTTGATGGAAAACACACATAGGCAATTATAATTGAAACATAAAATCCTTTATTAAGGGATCAGAACCAAACAAAGAGGGAGGCAATGCTGGAGAAACAGCAGAAATTGGCGAAGCCTTTGGCCCCCAGGGCACACATCAATTAATTTACTGCAAATTTGGTGGCCTGAGGAGTCCATATCTAAGGGAGTGCAGTCTGGTCCAGAAGTCCAAGAGATCCTGAACAGCAGCAGATGACATGTATGTCCCCAGGCTGTGGTCATACAAGAGGCTGCATCTTTTCTCAGACCAGACTGAACCCAGGTCATCACTCTCTGGTCTTCCTTCCACGCTTCCTACCATGCTGTGTCTGTGGTGGTGGAGTTGTGGCAGGAGGAGGAGGAGGATGGTCCAACTCACACAGGTGGGTTTTGTGTGTGATTTCGCCCCTCACCCCCTTAGTGTTTTGTAAAGAAGGTCCTTACACATGAGGCGTTGACCCTCCTACATGCCCTGCAGTTTTGTGGCAGCCATGCAGGCAAAGGCCTCTTCAGGAGTGGGAAAGGCTCTGAGGGACACAGAAGCCTCCTGAATCAGCTGAATCCTGCATGTTACTCCCCTTCCTGGGTCTTTTGGTTGGAAGGCGGAGGGGAGGAACCTGCGATTCTGTCAGGCTTCTCCTGGCTACCACTTACCCCCGCCTCCTCCTGGCTGCAACTAACCCCGCCTCCTCCTGGATGCCACATTCCACAGCCTCCTCCTGTGTGCCACATTTCACAGCCTCCTCCTGGCTGAGGTCTTCCTGTGTATGAAAAAGGGACATAGTTTTAGTTTTTTATTCATCAATCACACACAATTTTCACCTCATGACTGTTGCAAATTGAATGTTAACAAATATAACTGATGATCATTCTGAGCCCAGCATTTTTCATTCTTGTCCCAATTATTTTTGCCCACTACTGTCTACTGATATGTAAAACACTTTATTAAATCAGCAATTAGTGATCAATAATAACATCTAGTAAACATCATTTATTTATTGACCAGAAATCTGTAGAACAATGCTATACCTGGCTCCAGCTGGGCTCCTCCACTTCTTCCTGGCTGGAAGTCCCAGGTTGGACATTGGAAGCCTCAGCTGGGGTGGAAGTTAGGGTGGAAGGAAGAGTGGAAGGAAGGGTTGAGAGGGATTCCCTGACTCCAGTCTGGTCTGACAGAAATCGCAGTCTCTCATAGTACCACAGCCTGGGGACATAAATGTCATCTGCTGCAGCTCCGGATCTCTGGGAATCCTGGACCTTCTTGCGCTCCCTAAGATAAGTGCTCCTCAGGCCACCAATTTTGGCTTTTAAATAGGGGATGGTTGCTGTGGGGACCACCGGCTTCATCAACTCCAGCAGTTTCTCCAGCGCTGCCTGCCTCTTTTGTTTATTATTGTATTGTATTGTAGTATTGTTTGACCTGCCACAGACAGGGCAGCTCCCTGTACTTGTCTATGAACAGGGGGAGGAAGTTGTGGTCATTGAAGCCATCCATTTTATCTGCAAGACACAACACAAGACAAACCCTAATGTCAGGCAAAACTCTCCTAATCTTGTTACAATATAGGCCTCAATCTAGAAGCAGTATAGGCCCAAGTTTAGATCTTACCTTCGTTATCACGATCGGCACCTCCAATATTCCTTCTTCCCTCCGCTCACAGATCGTACGTACTACGCATGCGTGTTATGCTTTATATACACTGCGCATGCGTGAAACTCCACCCACCCCTGACGTTCTTTCTAGTCTATTCCCCGCCCCTTCTTGTTCGGCGCAGTGGGGGAAGAGAACATGGCGGAGACACAGCAGGTGCGTGCTAATTACAGCAATGAGGAGGAGGAATGCCCAGAGCCAGAAACGTCCCGATCCCGGAAGAGATGATTTAAGGCCTCAAATATGTCCCTTGGGGAGATGTTGGAGATGGTCAACATCTTGAAGAGGGCCGACTATGACGGGAATTATGGACCTTACCCCAACCCCAATGTCAGAAAGGCCAAGATCATGGCAAAAGTAGTCAAAAGTCTTCAGAAGAATTTCGGGGTACGACGATCCAAAGATCAGCTCAGGAAGCGGTGGTCGGACCTCAAAATCAGGGAGCATGAGCAGTACAGAAGGATCAGGAGAGTGCTGCAAAAAAGTAAGTAGTTGTTCTGTGTTCCTATTCTTTATTTTTATTATGTTCGTGCTGCTCCATGTGCTTTTCTTTACTGTTGTACAGTTTAAAATGGCAACTTTCATGTTCATGGGCACATTGTTCGTTCGTATGAAACATTGTTCAATCGGCATTGAAAACACCATTGTTTTGGCCATATGCATTTGAATAAATTTTTTCTAGCCTACTTCTCTTAAAATAATTTTGGAGTCTAGATGGGTTTGTAACTAGAATGTAATGCAAACTAGATTCTGTGTAAGGAGAGGACACTCAGCAGCTGTTTACACATCTGGACGCTGGAGCACTAGTGGGGGACACAAGAACACCCTTTTTTATTGGGGGGCCCCACACAGGTGCTCCAGTGTATACTATAGGGGTGCCTCCATCTGTGAAGCTTGTACAAAACAGGTAAGTATTCAAGCTTGACAAAGGAAAACAATATTTCTTCATCTTGGAACTCTATCAAAATAGACAATTGTACCCCACTTCCAAGCAATGTTTCATATTCCTCTTTCTGTCATCAAATATCTGTGTGCTAAGTATACCTATTTTTTTTACATAGGGAAGAAAATTCTCGGAGGACACCACTCAGCAGAAGAGACATCAGACCCCCCACCTCATGAAGAAGGTGAAATCCCCCAAAGCCAAGCAGAGGAGGAGGAGGAAGGAGACGTGGTGGAAATAGTCACCACAACAGGTGAGTGTCTGCGACCACACGCTCAGGTAAGAGATGGATGCCAGCATATTTATAATACATGGTGTGTTTTTGTTTCTCTATTTTTTGGTGATCGTGATGATGTGGATCCAGGTCATTTCACCAGTGAAAGTGCACAGATCCTGATCGTGGCGATCATGGGGTGTAATAGGGACTTGGAAAACATCCAGAAAAACATCAGTGATGTTAAAAACAAAATGAAGACCATCATTGATGTTTTAGGGAGAGTTCAAAACACCTCCAAATCCCTTCCTTTTTTGTGGTATTTGTAATATAAAAATGTTTAACATTTTTTGCCATTTTATAGAAAAGCCAAATTTTGAAGATGCGCACAGTGTGTCAACATGTGCTATCTGCCATCACGGGAGATCAATGTAGGCGTTTTGGGGGTGCAACCCCTTCCGCAATAATAAAGTAGCTGAGAGGAAGGGGTTGCACCCACAAAACACGTCCCTTGATCCCCCGTGATGGCAGCTAGCACATGTTGACATTCAGCAATTTGTGTGCATCTTCAAAATTTGGCTTTTCCAGGGGTGACCATGTGTATGGGTGTAAGAAATAGGCAGAACCGGCTGGCCATGATTCCAAATGTGCTCTCCACCACTCTTCTGGCTCTGGCCAGCCAGTAATTAAAAACCCTCTGGTCCGGGGTGGGGGTCCTCATCGGGAATGGCCGCATAAGATGGTCCCCCAATGCAAACGCTTCATCAGCAACAAAGACGAATGGGAGTCCTTCCACATTGTCTTCTGGAGGTGGCAAGTCCAAGCTGCCATTCTGGAGATGCCTGTAGAACTCCATCTGGGTGATGACTCCACCATCGGACATCCAGCCATTCTTCCCCACATCCACATACAGGAATTCATAAGTAGCCGACACCACTGCCAACATCACAATACTATTGAACCCCTTATAATTATAATAGTATGACCCCAAGTTGGGTGGTGGGATGATGTGGACGTGTTTCCCATCAATTGCCCCTCCGCAGTTAGGAAAGTCCCACCGCTGGGCAAAGTGGGAGGCCACAGTCTGCCATTCCTGTGGGTTGGAAGGAAACTGTGGAGTCAAACAAGAAAAATAAATTAATCATTTTGCACATAAACAGGGAAAGCAGATTAGACGCAAACATTCTTGGCCAACATCAGTATAACATTTATTTTAGGGAGTATTTAAAGACAAAGGTATAAGGTCCAACTATCAGATTCCCCCCCCCCCCCCCTCATAGGCCATTTGTAAAATTTTATGGGGGGGGAGATGTTTTGGGCAAGTAACCATCTCCACTTCATTGAGAGATGAATGCCTAAATAATGTGTATTACTTTGGCCAGCCCCTCCTTACTTTACACTATTGGCAGCCCACTGGACAGGTAAGAAGTGTCATAATACAAAGAGATAAATACACACTGTACACATTTTAGCACATTTTTACATTCTGCTATTAGCTATCAAGATAATAATAGGATACAAAAACTTTAAACAGTACCATTTGAAAGTATTCAGGCAGGCCCTTGCACTACATGCTTTGGGGAATTCATCCATAAATCTGACCACTAAAATGGTGGGTATAGTGTGTATGGGTTTGGCAAAGTCAGCAGATAAAGGATTGGTATCAGCTGAGTTAGCAGTTGGGGGAGGGAGGGTTCCAAATGATTTAGGAACACCAAAAAAAAGCCTCTGCCACTCTGCCTGAATTTAAAGCACAAATCACATTTTTACACATTTTAGGGGGTGTTTGGGGTAAAGCACTACTATGGAGCTGACAAAATACATTGTTAAATAAGTAGATGAGGTGGATATAGGCCCAGGAGAGCATGCTGGGGAGGTTAGTGAAGGCAAATATGTATGAAGGACAAAATTAAAAAAAAAAAAAAAAAAAAACAGCATGCATGAGGACAAAGGGGACATTCACAGCATATTACAATCATGGTAATTAGGGAATGAGGAAAGAAATACAATATATTAACAAACATTATGTACAAAAGAATGTGATGTTAAAGGATAAATCTTACCTTAATATACTCCTTCTGCAGGACCTGGATGATGGCAGAACAGGTCTTTGGGATAATGATCCCCAGAGCCTGGGGGGAGATGCCTGTCAAGAACTTGAGGTTCTGCAGGCTTCTCCCCGTCGCCAAGTACCGCAGGGTGGCGACTAACCTCTGCTCCGGAGTGATGGCTTGCCTCATGCAGGTATCCTGCCTTCTAATATAAGGGGTCAGCAAAGCCAACAAACGGTGAAAGACGGGGTCCATCATCCGGAGAAAGTTCATTAAAATGGTCAGGATTATTCTCACGGATCTCACGGAGCAAAGGCATATGACAGAACTGGTCACGCTGGAGCAACCAATTCTTGGTCCATGAACTCCTCCCCACCCTGTTCATGGACTGGACTTGTGTCAAGGTAAGGACCCCAACACCAAGCCCCCGCACAGCACGAACTCTACAAGGAGAACGTATACGCAACATGGCTAGAAAATGGTCGGCTGCTCAGAACGAAGTAACAGAATGCACTGAAGAACAGCAAGGCCTGTGAAAATCAGTAACGAATGAACACGAACACAACGACAAGTCAATTGTACTCGCTGCACGCACTGAAGACCAGATACAAACCCACAAGCATAAACTGAACAGCAGAAATTGATCTGAAAACCACAAGTCTGAAAAAGCGTGAATCGTCTCTCACCAAACTTTTACTAACACGAGATTAGCAAAAGGAGCCCAAAGGGTGCCGCGCTTGGTTCAGAACTGCCCTTTTCTAGTCTCGTCGTATGTGGTGTACGTGACCGCTTTCTTGGCGATCGGAAATTCCGACAACTTTGTGCGACCGTGTGTATGCAAAACAAGTTTGAGCCAACATCCGTCGGAAAAAATCCATGGATTTTGTTGTCGGAATGTCCGATCAATGTCCGATTGTGTGTACAGGGCATAACACTTTAGATAAATTGTCTGTAATTTCTGCCTCTTTGGAACAGTTGATACAAATTATGCACACTCAGTCCAATGATAGCTTTAAGCAACAAAAAGAAAAGGAAGGTGTTACAGGAGTTTGATCCTCTGTGTTAGTAAACAAGCATCCAGTGCCAGCACAGACTACAGAAGCTGCGTTGTCACAGGATAAAAGTCAGGACAACAGCAGTAAAGAATGTATGCAGTGTGTTCTCTCTCCCCTAGGTTTTCATCTATCTGCTTCCATTAAAGAAAAAATATGGAGAGAAGAATATATTGATTTAAGTTTGTTGCTTCCTCCTTCTAGGGAATTTTCACACAAATATGACAAAATGGAAGATAAGAGTGAGGATGAGAGACGTAAACCAGTCTTGAAATCTTTTTATGTATAGTTACAAGCTTTTGTTACTTATTCAAGTGTTTTGTGTGAGAGATTCCCTGAAACTTTATTTCAACATATAGATATCATTCTGGAGGCTTACAGAAGCTTTAGTGGTTTCTCTTGGTTAACATATGATGAGGCATTCCGCCAGAAGTTAGCGGTACAACCTTCTCTACAATGGGGTTCCAAGGATGTTAGTTTATGGCTTAATTTATTCTTACCTCAAAGACAACCTTTTGTCCGCCAACCCACTGTTACCAATATCAATCAATCAGTGAATACATATAAAAAAGGGTTGTGTTTCGCTTTCAATGACAGCCAGTGCAAATGGGCTAATGCATGTAGATATAAGCATGAATGTGCGTTTTGCGCTGGGTCTCACCCTATAGCAAAATGTTTTCGTAAGTTTCAGGCCGGACAAAAGGACAATTTTCCAAAAAGCGGCAACCCCAGTGAGTATACAAAGAATGCTACCTTGGTTGCAGGTTTACCCAGACAGAAGGCTTTGCTGCTAATTGAGGGTTTTGTAGATGGTTTCAGTCTACCTTCCTTCAATGGAGCAGGTTGCTTAATAAATAATAATTTAAAATCTGTACAAGAATTTCCTGATATAGTCAGAAAAAAAACTTTTAAAAGAAGTGGATGCGGGTAGGATTGAAGGTCCTTTTATTTCCCCTCCATTTAAAAATTTTAGAGTTTCTCCATTAGGTTTAGTGCTAAAAAAGGAGTCAGGGGAATTTTGTCTGATACATCACAGCACATTCCCAATTGGAGACTCATTGAACGATCAGATAGACTCAAATTCGTTGACAGTGACGTATGCGTCTTTTGAGTCAGCAGTGAATAAATTGCGCATTTTAGGACCTAACGCATTAATGGCTAAGGCGGATATTAAAACCCTTTCATGACTAAGCCTAGTTTTGAAATTTGGTGTTTACAAGTTAAAATCCGTATTTTTTGCTAGAAAATTACTTAGAACCCCCAAACATTATATATATTTTTTTAGAAGAGAGTCTAAAGAATAAAATGGCGATTGTTGCAATATTTTTTATCACACAGTATTTGTGCAGCGGTGTTTTAAACGCAAATTTTTGGAAAAGTGACACTTTCATGAATTTTAAAAAATCCAAACAGTAAAGTTACCCCAATTTTTTTGTATAATGTGAAAGATGATGTTACGCCGAGTAAATATATACCAAACATGTCACCCTTTATAATTGCACGCACTCGTGGAATGGCGACGAACTACGGTACCTATGAATTTCCATAGGCGACGCTTTAAAAAATTTTTACGGTTACCAGGTTTGAGCTACAGAGGAGGTCTAGGGCTAGAATTATTGCTCTCGCTCTGACGATTGCGGCGATACCTCACATGTGTGGTTTGAACACCGTTTACATATGCGGGCGCGACTTCCGTATGCGTTTTCTTCGCTGCGCGAGCTCGCGGGGACGGGGGCGCTTTAAAAAATTTTTTTTTTTTATTTATTTTATTTATTTTTGTACTTTTATAAATTGTGTTTAAAAATTTTTTTTTTTTTTTTACTTTTATTGCTGTCACAAGCAATGTAAACATCCCTTGTGACAGTAATATGTGGTGACAGGTACTCTTTATTGAGGGATGGGGGGTCTAAAAGACCCCCCATCCCTCCTTTACACTTCAAAGTATTCAGATCGCCGAAAACGGCGATTCTGAATACTGTGTACTTTTTTAAATTCGGCGCCATTGGCAGCCGAGTAAACGGGAAGTGACGTCATGACGTCGCTTCCGCGTTTACAATTAGAAGGCTGGAACGAAGCCGCTCACAGCTTCGTTCCAGCCCGCCCCCAGCCGCCGGAGATTCCCGAATGGACACCGGGCCTCCCGATCGCACGGGAGGCCCGGTAACAGCGGCGGGAGGCGGCGGGAGGGGGGGATGTCCCCTCCCGCTCCTCCGGTATAACAGCCGAGCGGCTTTTAGCCGCATCGGTTGTTATATTCGGGTAGCCGATCGCCCGCTGAAAACAATGGTACCGGGATGATGCCTGCAGCTGCAGGCATCATCCCGGTATAACCCCGGAAAGCCGAGGACGCATATGTGCGTTCGGTCGGCGGGAAGGGGTTAAATCTGCTTTCAGATTATTACCACTAAACCCTGCTTGTTTTAATTCTTTAGGAATTGTTTTTGAAAACAAATTTTATTTTGACAAATGTCTGCCAATGGGATGCTCAATTTCCTGGTTCTATTTTGAAGCATTTTCATCCTTTATTGAGTGGGTAGTGAATATGGTAGCTAAGTCTCAATTTTCCATTCATTATTTAGATGATTTTTTTTATTTTTGGGAGCTTCAGGAACACAAGATTGTATCAATTTACTTCGGCCTTTCTTTTTAGTGTGTAATTTTTTCAGCATCCCATTGGCAGAAGAAAAAACGATTTTTCCAACAACTAACATTGAATTTCTTGGTATAGGTTTGAATACTGTAGAAATGGAATTTAGTCTCCCTACTGATAAGGTATATAGGTTGACTCAGGTTTTGTTAAAATTCATCAGAAGGAAAAAAGTTATATTAAAAGAAATGCAATCATTATTGGGTCAGTTTGCCTTTGCAGCGAAAGTCCTGCCGATGGGTAGGGTTTTTTCTAGGAGGCTATATGGCTCAATTTCAGGTTTAAAAAATCCATCATCTCATGTTAGGGTGAATTTCCGAGATGAAGGCAGATCTTTTAGTATGGCTAAATTTTCTTGAGACATTCAATGGTAAGACTTTATGGCAACAGGATTTCATTCTAAATTCAGAATTTTGTCTAGCCACAGATGCAGTGGGTTCTAAAGGCTTCGGAGTTATTTGGAAAACTCACTGGTGTTTTTTCGGTCTGGCCTTCCAGGTGGGGAAGTAGGGGTTTTTGTAAAAGTATTGTTTTACTAGAATTGTTCCCGGTTATTAGGGATGAGCTTCGAGTTCGAGTCGAACTCATGTTCGACTCGAACATTGGCTGTTCGCAAGTTCGCCGAACAGCGAACAATTTGGGGTGTTCGCGGCAAATTCGAATGCCGCGGAACACCCTTTAAAAGTCTATGGGAGAAATCAAAAGTGCTAATTTTAAAGGCTAATATGCAAGTTATTGTCATAAAAAGTGTTTGGGGACCCAGGTCCTGCCCCAGGGGACATGGATCAATGCAAAAAAAAGTTTTAAAAACGGCCGTTTTTTCAGGAGCAGTGATTTTAATAATGCTTAAAGTCAAACAATAAAAGTGTAATATCCCTTTAAATTTCGTACCTGGGGGGTGTCTATAGTATGCCTGTAAAGGGGCGCATGTTTCCTGTGTTTAGAACAGTCTGACAGCAAAATGACATTTTGAAGGAAAAAACTCATTTAAAACTACCGCGGCTATTGCATTGCCGACAATACACATAGAAGTTCATTGATAAAAACGTCATGGGAATTCCCCAAAGGGGAACCCCGAACCAAAATTAAAAAAAAAAAATGACGTGGGAGTCCCCCTAAATTCCATACCAGGCCCTTCAGGTCTGATATGGATATTAAGGGGAACCCCGGCCAAAATTTAAAAAAAAAAATGACGTGGGGTTCCCCCTAAATTCCATACCAGACCCTTCAGGTCTGGTATGGATTTTAAGGGGAACCACGTGCCAAAAAAAAAAAAAAAATGGTGTGGGGTCCCCCCAAAAATCCATACCAGACCCTTATCCGAGCATGCAACCTGGCAGGCCGCAGGAAAAGAGGGGGGGACGAGAGTGCGGCCCCCCCCCTCCTGAACCGTACCAGGCCACATGCCCTCAACATTGGGAGGGTGCTTTGGGGTAGCCCCCCAAAACACCTTGTCCCCATGTTGATGAGGACAAGGGCCTCATCCCCACAACCCTGGCCGGTGGTTGTGGGGGTCTGCGGGCGGGGGGCTTATCGGAATCTGGAAGCCCCCTTTAACAAGGGGACCCCCAGATCCCGGCCCCCCCCTGTGTGAAATGGTAAGGGGGTACAAAAGTACCCCTACCATTTCACTAAAAAACTGTCAAAAATGTTAAAAATGACAAGAAGAAGATGAAGCGAAGAACGGGAGCCTCTCCCCATGCCATGGGTGCGGAGCGGCCCGAGGAGAAGAAGATAGAAGACGCCGCCGAGGAGATGCTGGGCGAGAACGCCGGAGAAAGAACCAGAAGAGCCAGAAGAACCAGAAGAACCAGAAGATGAAGGAAGATAGAAGAAAGAAGAAGTATTTAAATAAAGGAATTGTCAAAAACTGTCTCTTGTCATTTTTAACATTTTTGACAGTTTTTTAGTGAAATGGTAGGGGTACTTTTGTAGCCCCTTACCATTTCACACAGGGGGGGGGCCGGGATCTGGGGGTCCCCTTGTTAAAGGGGGCTTCCAGATTCCGATAAGCCCCCCGCCCGCAGACCCCCACAACCACCGGCCAGGGTTGTGGGGATGAGGCCCTTGTCCTCATCAACATGGGGACAAGGTGTTTTGGGGGGCTACCCCAAAGCACCCTCCCAATGTTGAGGGCATGTGGCCTGGTACGGTTCAGGAGGGGGGGGCCGCACTCTCGTCCCCCCCTCTTTTCCTGCGGCCTGCCAGGTTGCGTACTCGGATAAGGGTCTGGTATGGATTTTTGGGGGGACCCCACGCCGTTTTTTTTTTTTTTTTTTTGGCACGGGGTTCCCCTTAAAATCCATACCAGACCTGAAGGGTCTGGTATGGAATTTAGGGGGAACCCCACGTCATTTTTTTTTTTAAATTTTGGCCGGGGTTCCCCTTAATATCCATACCAGACCTGAAGGGCCTGGTATGGAATTTAGGGGGACTCCCACGTCATTTTTTTTTTTAATTTTGGTTCGGGGTTCCCCTTTGGGGAATTCCCATGCTGTTTTTATCAATGAACTTCTGTGTGTATTGTCGGCAATGCAATAGCCGCGGGTAGTTTTAAATTAGTTTTTTCCTTCAAAATGTCATTTTGCTGTCAGACTGTTCTAAACACAGGAAACATGCGCCCCTTTACAGGCATACTATAGACACCCCCCAGGTACGAAATTTAAAGGGATATTACACTTTTATTGTTTGACTTTAAGCATTATTAAAATCACTGCTCCTGAAAAAACGTCTGTTTTTAAAACTTTTTTTTGCATTGATCCATGTCCCCTGGGGCAGGACCCAGGTCCCCAAACACTTTTTATGACAATAACTTGCATATTAGCCTTTAAAATTAGCACTTTTGATTATTCATGTTCGTGTCCCATAGACTTTAACGGTGTTCGCGTGTTCGAACAAACTTTTTTCCTGTTCGCATGTTCTGGTGCGAACCGAACAGGGGGGTGTTCGGCTCATCCCTACCGGTTATTGTAGCTTTAGAAATATGGGGTGAGTATTTTGCAAATAGAAGGATTTTGGTTGGCACTGATAATCAAGGGGTAGCTTTTTCAGTGAATTGCCTGCAAAATCTCCTCAAGTTGTGGTTTTCTTGCGGCATTTGTTTTTTCTGTGCCTAAAATGGAACGTCTGGATCAAGGCAAAGTATATTAGAGGTAAGTGTAATATAATTGCCAATTCTCTCTCTCGTCAACAGATGGACCGCTTTTTCTTGTTAATGCCAGAAGCAGATGTAGCAGGGGTGCGTTGCCCATCCCATTTATGGGATCTAATTTCATTTATAAGAACATTCAAAACTCAGTGGCTATTTCCACTTGGAAAAATCATACAGCTTTGTGGTTATTATGGTCAACTTTTTTTTGTCATCTTTAAACACGGATATGTCTGCATTCTCAGAAAGTTTGGTATTACTTTTCCTTCATTCGTTATTAGGAGAAGGTCATTCTTGGTCGCATGTTAACAAAGTGGTATCAGGTGTTTCCTTTTTCTTGAAGCTTCATTGATTTCCAGCATGTCAAAATTTCTTTTCAGTCAGACAGGTTTTAAAGGGTACAAAAGAAGTAGAGTTTATAAAGATGATAGAGGTCCTGTCACACCGGAATTATTATCTAAATTATGTAAGGTAACTCCTTGGGTATGTTATTCTATTTTTGAATCTGTTCTGTTTAATTCAGTTTTTACATTGGCGTTTTTTGTGACATTTAGAATCTCAGAATTATTGCCGCCTTCAAAAAAGAAAAAGTCTGGTATTTTATTTTCCAATGATAGGATATTTGGCAATAGCTTACAGATTTTTCTTCCATTCAGTAAATCAGACCCTTTAGGTTTGGGGTCTTGGATAACTTTGCAGGAGTGTGCGGAAACTGATATATGCCCTGTTAGGGCGTTGAAGGCTTATTTGAAGATGAGGCCAAATTTTCAAAGTGTGTTATTTATACATAATAATGGTTCACCGTTAACAAGTTATCAATTCTCAATGGTTTTAAAACAATGTATGTGTTATTTAAAGCTAGGACATGTAAGGATAACTACCCATTCTTTTTGCATCGGTGCGGCTATGGAAGCTGCTTGGATGGGTTTAGAAGAAAGTGAAATTAAGAGAATAGGTAGATGGCGTTCAGAGTCATATAAACTTTATATTCGTCCTTATTAACATAACTTTTGGTTTCAGGTACCCGGATTATGGTATGGATTGTGGGCCACTCATATATATTCTGGGCACAGAAAAGAGCAGCAGATAGGATATACTCAGAGAATCTGGGCTTGGATCCATCTTTATTCTGCATTAATTGGCATGGACTTAGGGGTATGGTTTGGTGTGATTTAATTTTTGAATTAGGTAGGCTTTATGCCAGCCCCCCTCCTCCTAATATCCTAATAGTCCACCTAGGAGGAAATGACACAGGGAAATTAAAAACACCTGATTTAATTTCAAGCATGAAGGATACTTTTCGCTTTCTTCACTTAAATTCTCCTAATACAGTACTAGTATTTTCCAAAATTGTCCCAAGGTTACATTGGTTACAATCGGTCACTTTCAAGCCACTTGCAAAGGTTCATAAGAGAATCAATAAAGCTTTGGAAAAAATTTTAGTTCCAGAATTGGGATTTTCTTTTCACCATTTTGAGCTGGAAGGAGGTATTACAGGTATTTATAGGCATGATGGAGTGCACCTATCAGACGTTGGTTTAGATATTTTCAATTGTGAACTTCAAACATGCATTGAGACGGACACTGGTTGGGTTGGTGTGGACAGGAGGTCTGGTGGTGTCACCCCTCCTGTCATTTGGGATTTGTAAGGAAATGTTAAATTAAAGTTTGAGTCAGATTGAGTCTCAGTGGCTGAGCTGAGAGCGGTTTAATTTATCAGTATTTGGTTGATAAATTTAATTGATGAAATAAGTTTTATTTACATAAAATATTTATTTATGTATTTATTAAAACCAATGAACCGGTCCGTGGCCAAAATTTAATTTAATAAAAATAAAATAAAATAAAAAATATATGGTGTGGTGTTTTTTATTTCTCATATGCATGTTTGTTGGTTGTTATTTTGCATGTCGCCTATGGTCCCATGAGGGAAAAGGGGGGTTAGCTTTATATGGCCCCCCTTTGCACTATGGGGCCGTGGCGAGGGCAGTTTAATCAATTTAGGGGATAAGTTTATTATTATGTTGGCCCCATTTGCAGATTAGGGCTGGCAGGATCAGATATTATTTAAGGGTTAGGATTGGTCAGTTTAGTCAGGTGACAATAGAATTTTCTAGAAGCAGGAGGTCAAAGGCTATATAAGGAATCAACTGACAGGATTCCTGGCCAGTCGCCAGAGAAGAGGATTCGGTAAGGAGATCCCTCCCTAGCCCCCCCCCCTCGTTTATGTGGTGGGATCCCTTTAGTCAGACTAGCTAAAGGGGATTTGTAAGGAAATGTTAAATTAAAGTTTGAGTCAGCTTGAGTCTCAGTGGCTGAGCTAAGATTGGTTTAATTTATCAGTATTTGGTTGATGAATTTAATTGATTAACTAGTTCAGCCCCGGAAGATTTTACCCCCTTCCTGACCAGAGCACTTTTTACAATTTGGCACTGCGTCGCTTTAACTGCTAATTGCGCGGTCATGCAATGCTGTACCCAAACGAAATTTGCGTCCTTTTCTTCCCACAAATAGAGCTTTCTTTTAATGGTATTTGATCACCTCTGCCGTTTTTATTTTTTGCGCTATACACGGAAAAAGACCGAAAATTTTGAAAAAAATTGATATTTTCTACTTTTTGTTCTAAAAAAAATCCAATAAACTCAATTTTAGTCATACATTTAGGCCAAAATGTATTTGGCCACATGTCTTTGGTAAAAAAAATGTCAATAAGTGTATATTTATTGGTTTGCGCAAAAGTTATAGCGCCTACAAACTAGGGTACATTTTCTGGAATTTACACAGTTTTTAATGTATGACTGCCTATGTCGTTTCTTGAGGTGCTAAAATGGCAGGGCAGTACAAAACCCCCACAAATGACCCCATTTTGGAAAGTAGACACCCCAAGAAAATTGCTGAGAGGCATGTTGAGCCCATTGAATATTAATTTTTTTTGTCCCAAGTGATTGAATAATGACAAAAAAAAAAAAATTACAAAAAGTTGTCACTAAATGATATATTGCTCACACAGGCCATGGGCATATGTGGAATTGCACCCCAAAATACATTTAGCTGCTTCTCCTGAGTATGGGGATACCACATGTGTGGGACTTTTTGGGAGCCTAGCCGTGTACGGGGCCCCGAAAACCAATCACTGCCTTCAGGATTTCTAAGGGCGTACATTTTTGATTTTACCCCTCACTACCTATCACAGTTTTGAATGCCATAAAATGCCCAGATGGCATAAACCCCCCCCAAATGACCCCATTTTGGAAAGTAGACACCCCAAGCTATTTGCTTTGAGGCATGTTGAGTCCATGGAATGTTTTATATTTTGACACAAGTTGCGGGAAAGTGACAAATTTTTTTTTTTTTTTTGCACAAAGTTGTCACTTAATGATATATTGCTCACACAGGCCATGGGCATATGTGGAATTGCACCCCAAAATACATTTAGCTGCTTCTCCTGAGTATGGAGATACCACATGTGTGGGACTTTTTAGGAGCCTAGCCGCGTACGGGGCCCCGAAAACCAAGCACCGCCTTCAGGATTTCTAAGGGCGTGAATTTTTGATTTCACTCTTCACTGCCTATCACAGTTTCGGAGGCCATGGAATGCCCAGGTGGCACAACCCCTCCCCCCAAATGACCCCATTTTGGAAAGTAGATGCCCCAAGCTATTTGCTGAGAGGCATGGTGAGTATTTTGCAGCTCTCATTTGTTTTTGAAAATAAAGAAAGACAAGAAAAAAAATTTTTTTTTTTCTTTTTTCAATTTTCAAAACTTTGTGACAAAAAGTGAGGTCTGCAAAATACTCACTATACCTCTCAGCAAATAGCTTGGGATGTCTACTTTCCAAAATGGGGTCATTTGGGGGTGGGGGGGTTTGCCACCTGGGCATTCCATGGCCTCCGAAACTGTGATAGGCAGTGAAGAGTGAAATCAAAAATTCACGCCCTTAGAAAGCCTGAAGGCGGTGCTTGGTTTTCGGGGTCCCGTACGCGGCTAGGCTCCCAAAAAGTCCCACACATGTGGTATCCCCGTACTCAGAAGAAGCAACAGAATGTATTTTGGGGTGTAATTTTACATATTCCCATGGCATGTTTGAGCAATATATCATTTAGTGACAACTTTGTGCAAAAAAAAAAAAATTGTCTCTTTCCCGCAACTTGTGTCACAATATAAAATATTCCATGGACTCGACATGCCTCTCAGCAAATAGCTTGGGGTGTCTACTTTCCAAAATGGGGTCATTTGGGGGGGTTTTGAACTGTCCTGGCATTTTATGCACAACATTTAGAAGCTTATGTCACACATAACCCACTCTTCTAACCACTTGAATACAAAGCCCTTTCTGACACTTTTTGATTACATGAAAAAATTATTTTTTTTTGCAAGAAAATTATTTTGAACCCCCAAACATTATATATTTTTTTTAAAGCAAATACCCTACAGATTAAAATGGTGGGTGTTTCATTTTTTTTTTTTCACACAGTATTTGCGCAGCGATTTTTCAAACGCATTTTTTGGGGAAAAAACACACTTTTTTAAATTTTAATGCACTAAAACACACTATATTGCCCAAATGTTTGATGAAATAAAAAATATGATCTTGGGCCGAGTACATGGATACCAAACATGACATGCTTTAAAATTGCGCACAAACGTGCAGTGGCGACAAACTAAATACATTTTTAAAAGCCTTTAAAAGCCTTTAAAGGTTACCACTGTAGATTTACAGAGGAGGTCTACTGCTAAAATTACTGCCCTCGATCTGACCTTTGCGGTGATACCTCACATGCATGGTGCAATTGCTGTTTACATTTGACGCCAGACCGACGCTTGCGTTCGCCTTAGCGCGAGAGCAGGGGGGACAGGGGTGCTTTTTTTTTTTTTCTTTATTTTTTTTTTGCTTTTTTATCTTATTTTTAAACTGTTCCTTTCATATTTTTTTTATAAATCATTTTTATTGTTATCTCAGGGAATGTAAATATCCCCTATCATAGCAATAGGTGGTGACAGGTACTCTTTTTTGAAAAAATTGGAGTCTATTAGACCCTAGATTTCTCCTCTGCCCTCAAAGCATCTGACCACACCAAGATCGGTGTGATAAAATGCTTTCCCAATTTCCCAATGGCGCTGTTTACATCCGGCAAAATCTAAGTCATAAAATGCTCGTAGCTTCCGGTTTCTTAGGCCATAGAGATGTTTGGAGCCACTCTGGTCTCTGATCAGCTCTATGGTCAGCTGGCTGAATCACCGGCTGCATTCTCAGGTTCCCTGTTGAGACAGGAGAGCCAGAGAAAAACACGGAAGATGGTGGGGGGGGGCATTCCCTCCCACTGCTTGTAAAAGCAGTCTAGAGGCTAATTAGCCACTAGGATTGCTTTTACATGAAAGCCGACCGCTGGCTGAAAAGAATGATACCAAGATGATACCTAAACCTGCAGGCATCATTCTGGTATAACCACTCAAAGTCGTGAATGGCGTACCTGAAGACAAAAAAATGGTTAACAATAAAGCACAGTAAACGGTAAAGTATAAAAAATTGCAGACCTGAAAAACAAACATGATAAAACATAATAACAATAAAACATTGCAGAATAGAATACAGTAAAAAAGAGCAGAACAATAGAGAGAGAATAGAGAGAGAGAATAGAGAGAGAGAGAGAACAATAAAACGACAACTATTTTTTTTATTTTATATTTTTGTATGTGTTTTTTTTTTTTTACACTTTTTTTTGTAACTAACTTTTATAACTGTAACCGGTTCCAGGTTCGGGTCTCTCAAAATGTGATGGCATCTTGGGAGACCCTGTGAAAGTGTGTCTAGTCTGTGCAGTGCTGTACCCTACGCTAATACTCAACTAGTGAATGGTAGCGTTCAAAACATTCACCAATGCAAAGACCAGGATTGTCAGGACAGGAGGGACAATAATAGTGGGTGTCACGCCTATATCCGCGCTTGCTGCAGACACAACATCTTTTTTGGGGGGGTTCGTTGGGTAGAGGTACTCGGGAGGACATAAAGAAAATGCCTCTCATGCAGCCGACTGCATTTGGTTGGGGATGTGAATGGGGGAAGTACGGGCGCTGCAGAAGTGGTGGGTTTCCAATTAGTATTGGCGAATGCAGCAGGAAGGGCATTATGGGCAGGACGGGCCTGTGTTTGTCTTTTTGGTGGCAGCGGGACACTACTTGTGCTTGCCACCTCACCAGCTTGAACTGCATTTATGGGACTCGCCACGTCACCAAGTGTTACTGCAGTGCTGGTTTGACTATGACCGGGGTGTACTAGGCCGCTGGTGCTTGCCAGTTCACCAAAACGCTACCAAAAAAACTGTTAGCGATCGCAGGGATCAGGCCTGACTCTGCGAACGCTGCAGTTATGCGTTTAGTGTTTTGTAAGTGACAGTGATCGATCGATACTGCACTTGGGTGGGCTGGGCTGGGCCGGGCGGAGGGGCAAAACGCAGGTGCTAGCAGGTATCTGGGCTGATCCCACTAACACTGCGTTTTTGGGAACCCTAAACTGCTGGGGACGCTAGTATAGATCTGATCGGATCAGGTATTGATTTGATCAGATACTATACCAATAAGGGAGGTGTACGGTGCGTGCGTGGGTGTTAGCGGTACTGGCGCTAACCTGACGCTGCCTGGGGCTGGTGCTTGCCAGTTCACCAAAACGCTACCAAAAAAACTGTTAGCGATCGCAGGGATCAGGCCTGACTCTGCGAACGCTGCAGTTATGTGTTTAGTGTTTTGTAAGTGACAGTGATCGATCGATACTGCACTTGGGTGGGCTGGGCTGGGCGGAGGGGCAAAACGCAGGTGCTAGCAGGTATCTGGGCTGATCCCGCTAACACTGCGTTTTTGGGAACCCTAAATTGCTGGGGACGCTAGTATAGATCTGATCGGATCAGATATTGATGCGTTCAGATACTATACCACTAAGGAAGGTGTACGGTGCATGCGTGGGTGTTAGCGCGACTGGCGCTAACCTGACGCTGCCTGGGGCTGGTGCTTGCCAGTTCACCAAAACGCTACCAAAAAAACTGTTAGCGATCGCAGGGATCAGGCCTGACTCTGCGAACGCTGCAGTTATGCGTTTAGCGTTTTGTAAGTGACAGTGATCGATCGATACTGCACTTGGGTGGGCTGGGCTGGGCCGGGCGGAGGGGCAAAACGCAGGTGCTAGCAGGTATCTGGGCTGATCCCGCTAACACTGCGTTTTTGGGAACCCTAAACTGCTGGGGACGCTAGTATAGATCTGATCGGATCAGATATTGATGCGTTCAGATACTATACCACTAAGGGAGGCGTATGCTGCATGCGTGGGTGTTAGTGGTACTGGCGCTAATCTGACGCTGCCTGGGGCGACGCATATCACCGCCGGACGATCAGGGGGCTAAACCTTTATTCGGTAATAAACGGCGGGTGCCCTGACACTATGAAAAATAAACCAACCAGCGTCACCCGTAATGGTTATATGGTGATCAGTGGTGAAAGGGTTAACTAGGGGGCAATCAAGGGGTTAAAACATTTATTAGATAGTATATGGGGGTCCCTGTCGCTATAAAATGCTGACGGCGAACCTAAATATTTACGTTCCTAACTAGCGTCACCAGCGACACTAATACAGCGATCAGAAAAATGATCGCTTAGTGACACTGGTGACAGGGGGTGATCAAGGGGTTAAAACTTTATTAGGGGGGGTTAGGGGGGTACCCTAGACCTAAAGGGGGGTAACACTCACTGTCCTACCACAGTAACTGTCACTAACTGACACCCTGCAGTAATCAGAAAAAAAAAAATACTGCTTGGTGTCAGTGTTACAGGGAGGGGGGAGGGGTGATGGGGGGGGGATCGGGGGGCGATCGGAGGGGGGTCGGGGGTGTTTTGTGTGCCTGGCATGTTCTACTGTGTGTGTGTGTGTGTTGGTGCACTTACATGTCTTCTCTCCTCGGCGCTAGAACGGAAACTGCCAAGCCGAGGAGAGATGACATCACATCCTCTGCCTGTGTGTACTATACACAGGCAGGGGATGTTCCTCATTGGCTGGGAGCGATCGCGAGGGGGGGGCCACGATCGGATGGTCTCCCCCTCGTCTCTCATCACTCCCAGCCAAATGCCGACCGCCGCTGGCACCGGGGGGGTCCGATCGGACCCCCCGCCCGCGGGAAGGCAATCACGTATGGGTACGTGATTTTGCCTGCCCGTGCCATTCTGCTCACGTATATATGCGTGAGGCGGTCGGCAAGTGGTTAAATAAGTTTTATTTATTTAAGATATTTATTTATGTGTTTATTAAAACCAATAAACCAGTCCGTGGCCAAAATTTAATCCAATAAAAATAAAAAAAAATATGGTGTGGTGTTTTTTAGTTCTCATATGCATGTTTGTTGTTTTTTTTTTTTGCATGTAGCCTACAGTCCCATGATGAATACTCAGATGAATCTTGTGACAAGCTTGTTTATTCCAGTCAGCAGAGAGCCACATGTAAAATCTATTTCTTCTAGTTTCACTTCATAACTTTCTACTTCCTGTTCCCACCCCCTGATATGTAAATACAACATATACATATTCTACACCATTCAGGTGAATCGGCTTCCCTATGCGTGTGGAATCAAAATGCCCTAAAACGCCCCAAAAAACACGTCAGGCCCGTTCACATCTTCGTGTAGCAGGAACGTGGACGGGCCTGACAGCTGAGTGTTTCTGTCCACTCTGTCCTCCTATGTATAAAGATGGCCATACACTATGCAATCTGATTGTACAATCTCTGAACAATTTCCTTTAGATTTACCAGAACCTAAGATATAGGAGGGCCCAACTGAACAATCCATTCAATTTGTATCAAATCAGGCAGGCCCTTGCACTACATAGCTGATGGGATATCTAAAGAAGATTGCGCAAGCAGGTTGTACAGACAGTGGGTGGAAAATACAGACAAACAGGGTGAGCACTCTGAGTTCATGTTCAGGAAAGGGGTCCCGAGGATACAATATACTTGACCTTAACAACAATATATAGATAAAAATGGGGATGTAGGAATACAGTATAGGAACGGTTTTACACCAAAAGGGAACACTAAACTCTCCAATAAAGGATCTTAAATGATTAGTATTACAAGTAGTTCAGAGACACAAAGGAGGGGGTCCATAAGCCAGTATTATAGGCAGCCAGTCTGAAGGAGCCAGAAGCAAACTCTATAGCAGACAAAGAGAAGAAAGCACAGCGCCTTTAAATGCAGCATTAATAAACATTTAATGACAAGTCTACAAAAGCAGATCTGTAAACTTGTCATTAAATAGTTTTTAATGCTGCACTTAGAGGCGGTGTGCTTTATTCTCTTAGTGGGTGGAAAATAAAAGAGTTGGTATAGTATTGAGGGAGGTGTGGTCCAGACAGATGAACTCGCCCTATCTAACTCTCTTCTGTGATGCAGCAAGGAAGTTCATGGTGGTATGTGATCTAAAGGAGGTGATGGAATGTAAAAACTTTTTTGAACATCCAAACAGATAGATGAAAGTTCAATGCTTGTCAGTGGCGTCACTAAGTTTGGTGTCACCTGGTGCGGTAAAACATGGTGTTACCCACCTATGTTTTACTGCACCACCGTATGGGAGCGGCTTTCCCCTCCAGCCTGCCACAGTGCTCTGTCCTGCTGCTGCAGAGTGACAGCATGAGCAGAACAGAGCAGTAGACACTTGGAAGGCTAACACATCAGGCTCTTCTGTCAAGCCTGCCACAGTGCGCTTTATGGTGTCACCCAAGGCTCAACCATGCCCCCACCACAACCCCCCCACAGGGGGAGCACACTGCATAAAAGTGTAGGTGCAGCCGAATTACATGCTGCATACAGGGTGCAGTACTACATGCAGGGTGCAGGACTCTGGAGTGTGCTGTGTACAGGGGGAAGGACTCAGGATTGCGTGCTACATACAGGGTGCAGGATTCAGTTTTGCTCTACATACAGGGTGCAGGACTCAGGATTGTGCTACGTACAGGGTGCAGGACTCAGGATTGCGCTAAGTACAGGGTGCAGGACTCAGGATTGCGCTACGTACAGGGTGCAGGACTCAGGATTGAGCTACGTACAGGGTGCAATACTTAAGATTGCGCTACGTACAGGGTGCGGGACTCAGGATTGTGCTACATACATGGTGCAGGACTTAAGATTTCGCTACATACAGGGTGCAGAACTAAGGATTGTGCTACATACAGGGTGCAGGACTAAAGATTGTGCTACGTACAGGGTACAGGACCTAAGATTATGCTATGTACAGGGTACAGGACTTAAGATTGCGCTACGTACAGGGTGCAGAACTCAGGATTATGCTACGTACAGGATGCAGGACTTAAGATTGCACTACATACAGGGTACAGGACTTAATATTGCGCTACGTACAGGGTGCAGGACTCAGGATTGTGCTATGTCCATGGTGCAGGACTTAAGATTTTTAGCTACATACAGGGTGCAGGACTAGGATTGTGCTACAACCAGGGTGCAGGACTAAAGATTGCGCTACATACAGGGTACAGGACTTAAGATTGCACTACGTACAGAGTACAGGACTTAAGATTGCGCTACGTACAGGGTGCAGGACTAAGGATTGTGCTACGTACAGGGAGCAGGACTTAAGATTGCGCTATGTACAAGGTGCGGGACTCAGGATTGTGCTACGTACATGGTGCAAGACTTAAGATTTCGCTACATACAGGTTGCAGGACTAAGGACTGTGCTACATATAGAGTGCAGGATTTAAGCTTGCGCTAGGTACAGGATACAGGACTTAAGATTGCTCTACGTACAGGATACAGGACTTAAGTTTGCACTACGTACAGGGTACAGGACTTAAGATTGCGCTACGTACAGGGTGCAGGACTCAGGATTGTGCTACGTACATGGTGCAGGACTTAAGATTTCGCTACATACAGGGTGCAGGACTAAGGATTGTGCTACATACATGATGCAGGACTTAAGATTGCGCTAAGTACAGGGTACAGGACTTAAGATTGTGCTACGTACAGGGTACAGGACTTAAGATTGCACTACGTACAGGGTGCAGGACTTAAGATTGCGCTATGTACAGGGTGCAGGACTCAGGATTGCACTACTTACAGGGTGCAGGATATAAGATTGCACTATGTACAGGGTGCAGGACTCAAGATTGCACTACATACATGGTGCAGGATTTAAGATTGCGCTATGTACAGGGTGCAGGACTCAGGATTGCGCTATATACAGGGTGCAGGACTTAAGATTGCACTATGTACAGGGTGCAGGTCTCAGGATTGCGCTATGTACAGGGTGCAGGACTTAAGATTGCGCTACGTAAAGGGTGCAGGACTCAGGATTACACTATGTACAGGGTGCAAGACTTAGGATTGTGCTACATACAGGGTGCATGACTTAAGATTGCGCTACGTACAGGGTGCAGAACTCAGGATTGCATTATGTACAGGGGCAGGGTACAGAAGTGTGCTGTAAACAGGGCGCAAGGCTCAGGATGGCGCTACATACAGAGTGCAGAGTTCAAAACCTCACTGCGTACAGGGGGCAGGGTTCAAAAACTCACACAGTACAGGGTGTAAGGCTCAAGAGTTCTCCATGTACAAAGTGAAACGTTAAGTACTGCATGCTACACAGAATAGAAGAGAGGACAGAGGGGCTGCTGCTGAAGAGCAGCTACAACTTACAGAAGGTGTGCAGTCTGGGCTTTAGAAGGAGCTGCTGCTGAGATAGTAGATACTTCTGGGCAGTGGATATCTTTCCTGACCTCTTCCAATTGGTCGATGCTTCTGCTGGTCAGTCCTGTGATCGCTTTAGTTGGTCAGGAGAGATAGGGCAGGTGGTGTCTGCAGCGCTGCTCGTCTGAGGCATTGTGACCCGCAGCGGCTTTGTGTGCTGTGTGTGGGGGTTAATATGACACCGAGCAGCCGATAGTCATAGGTGCACCTGCGGGGCTCAGATTTGTTCCAGACAACTTTGTGTGCAGTGTGGCAGTGTGTGCAGAGATGAATGATGCGACCCTGGTGTCTCCCTCTGGCAGGTGTTACCTGGGTTCGGGCCGAGTAAAATTAGGTAAGGGAGAGATAAGCACATTGGGATTTCTGGGCCAGAAATGAAAATAGAAAACGCTTCTTTTTATTATGAAAAGTGAAATTCTGCCAGAAATGTGAATTTAGCTTTTAATCTGCACACGATTAGATAATTGAAGGTAATATATACACACAATATAGTATAAAGATTCTCACCTCCTTTAGTAACGCAGTTAATAACTGCACAGTGACACATTTGGCCATGTGCTACCAAAGATTAGTACTATGGTGCTGTCTGTGAGAGTGTCATGACAGTGCTGTTTTTTGTAGAGACCATGTTGTCACAATAATAATGCCTGCTACTATCAAAACACACTTGTGTGTGATCCACATCCTGGGAAGAGCAATAACAAGCAAAAGCATGAATTAGTCTGGGAAGACAAATCTTTGTTTATCCTAGTTGGAGTAGATCAGAAGGTGCCATTGGAAGTGGGTTGTTGCATTGATTCTGAGGGATTTCTATTTCTACACAGGTGTATATGCTGCTGTAATGGTAGCCATTTGCTCTGGTGAGTTTTGAATTCACTTGATGTTGGTGGCTGGACATCTGAGCACTTAAAGAAGTATCTTCACGTGTATTGCTGTGACAAGTGTATTCTTCACCAATTATAAACACCGTGGGACTTATTCTTTGTTACTTTTGGACTTTTTGCTTTTTATTATTGCGCAATAAGTTTTTATGTTTTCTTATATTGGCGCTACACTGTTTTTTTTTTTTTACCTTTGATTATCTAACAGTGACATTATCACTCTGTGAGGAACTAGGCATGGTCACCCAGTACAGGCTGTATAAAGTAAACTATGGAGGACTGCATACACGATCAGTCACCCTGCAGGAGAGAGAGCAGCGTTGTCTGGGTTTATTTACAGGTAGCTCCTGACAATGGCAATGTTTCATATTAGTGTTACTGAACAGATCTCTAAGAAATACACAAAGCACACCAGATTAAAGTAATAATAAACGGTGTATGATTCCTAGGAAATGGAGCACTGATTGCAAATCCATAGTGAAAAGGCACAGCCTAGCTGCTGAAGCTAATTAGTAATTGCAGGGGTCTAGCTAAGATTAAAAAAAGCTACGTAGAACTGCCAGACTATATACTGTATGCCATATTGCCATGATTTAAAATAAAAGTTACATTTAATGTGTATTTAACAGTATGAAATATAAATGCATTGGGTCTATATACATTTTTACATTTTTTAAATAAAATGTAATGAAATACAATTGAAAATATAGATCCTTTTGCTTTGGATTTAACATTCTAACAGCACTGGAAACCCATCATGGTAATGCAACTAAATATTATTTTACTCAGTCAACGTAATTCAAATAGAACACACATAGGTCTCAGGCACACTGGGCATTTAGCCCCGATGCATGAAGCTCCAGCCTTTAGGAGCAGGTGGTAGGTAAAGGTGCTGGCACATGCTGGCAGAGGTGCTGGCAGATGCTGTGGTTGGACAGGGCTGGGCAGTGCACCAAGCGGTCCATGTGTTTAGTGCAGTGTTAACCCAGTGATGAATGTCCATAAAAAAAATAAATAAATAAAATACATTCTTTCTGGACATTCATTCCTGGGAACATACTGCAGTAAATTAGTACCAATTAGTGCACTGCCCAGCACAATCCAGTTGCAGTAGCTGTCAGTTTATCATAGATTTTGACAAGTTGCCAGCAGTAGGACTGAATAGTGTGCTAGTATCATTCACCCACACCTAAATACCAAAGCCTCATACACCAGGACTAAGCAAACAATATGCATAGGCTAATTTTTCTGTCAGTCAAACCCCTGTGAGGAGGGATCAGGAGATTTGCTTACTGGTGCTGTATGTGTCTATGGATGTACATAGCCTCACTTGGGAGCACGTATGAGTGGGTTCCTCCTGTTTGCTAAAGAGGCAACCTAGGAAGGAGGAGCAGACAACACTGGCAGGGGACTGTCAAAGAGGAGGTAAGAGACCACTCTGTGTAGTATTATTTATTATTTTATTTTCACAAAAAAACCCCAAAACTTCAATATCACTTTAATTTAATGAAGTAGACGAAAACATGGCAAAACTTGGTGAGTACAGTGGAGCTATGCTCTCAATGCTATGCCCAGTCAAGAGAATTTGTAATAACAATAAGTGGATGAATGACACTTATGTGTTTGTTTTTTAACACTCACAATCCAGATGCTGTAACCCTGCTAAAATAAATTCAAGCAATGCTTTTATTTTATTAGGAAAGAACAATCCCTTCTATGTGAACATTGCAAATATCTTAGCAAACATGGGACATATTTCTTAAACCAAAAAGACAAAATTTAGGTGCCGCTCAGGTAGAGAGGTAAAGTCCAACTAGACCTCTGTGAGTGCAGGCAGGGACAGGGAGCTCATCCTAGCTCCAAGCTGCAGCAATGTCAAAGGAAAAGGTGCATAAGCTGCATAAGCAGACCTATGTGCATGAAGTGAGATGAAGGCCAGCCTTAGCCCAGACTCCAGCCAGGCCACGCTCCCACTGTGTTTCACCCCACCCCTTGAAGCTTAATCATGGGGATCAATGGGCAGAGCAAAACACATTGGGGGTGTGGCCTGGTTGGAGTCCGGGCTAAGGCTGCCATTCATCTCATGCACATGGGTCTGCTTCACAATGTGCACAATGTGCATCGGCGCTCCTTGCCTCACACTGAACTCATAAGAGATCCATGGTGTGTCTGGTATGAATTTCAAGGTGGACCCCACTAAAAAAATGTGTTCCCCCTTTGACTCTTAATTTAGATATTAAGGGGGAACCCCACACATCCGACATGACAATCCTTGTGTTTAATTTATCATACATGGTGATGACACCATTACATCCCCTGGAAAACCTCAACCCTTTGTTTTTTTATTTTATTGTTTATGACATTTTTATAGAACAGACAGTATAGTAAGAAATAAGTAGGACATTTCAACATATAGGGATTATCACATGCACACAGGAATGTGAACTCTCAAATGCATGGTGTAGTTTAACAAATCAACTTTCTATCTTTGTTTCAGTTACACATATGTACTACACCATACCATACAGTACAACAGAATTAAAACTTCAAAGAAAGTAAAACCTTCAAAAAGAGAAAATATTGGAAAAAGAAAAAATAGCTCCGAGGGGGAAAGGGGAAACAGTCACAATCCTTACCGAACCATAGTGTGAGTGGTGTACTGAACTCTTAATTAAGGCACCAAATGGATCAGTTTCCGGAGAGAACTCAGATTCATCCTATGCCTTCCAAATCTTAAAGAACTTAGGTAATGAACCATCAATCAATGCAGTCAGGTGTTCCATCCTTCGTATATCTGTCACTGTAGCTAAACATTGTGGGAAGGTAGGGGGAGATGTGGACAACCAGCATCTAGGTATGACCCGCTTTGCAGCCAATAAAATAAAGGACATAAGTCTCCCTAAGGCTTTAGGGATACCTGATAGAGGAAGACCCAATAGGTAATGTGTAGGGTTGAGCGGTATGGGGGTGTTCAGTAGGTTTTGCAGAAAATCCTGAATCTGGCCCCAAAAACAAACTAATAACGGGGCATTCCCAGAATATATGAAAATGGGTGCCTGTGGACACTTGGCATCTCCAGCATAGACTTGAGGCTTCTGGGTTTTGAGCGTGCAAGATGTCAGGAGTTCTATACCAGAAAAGAATAATCTTAAATGCTGTTTCTTTCTGCACAACACAACGTGAGGTTCTAGATGTGGATTCCCATATTTTCCCCCAATCCTCTAAACAGATAGGTTGCTGTAAAATATGGGACCATTTTTTCATATATGTGTGGGAGGACTCAGTTAGAGGGGGAGCTTCATGTAGAATTTTGTATATAGACAAAATTAGTTGAGGTTCATAAGGACCATTAGCACAAAGGAGTTCAAAAGTAGTGGGTTTCTCCAGAGACAGTGAGGGAGATTTTATAGAGAAGTAGTGTTTAAATTGCAAGTAGGAATACAAAAGTGTCTGAGGGACCTGGTATTTCACTTGGAGATCTGAAAAATACATAAATCTACATGTCACTGGATTCACAAGGTGGTGAAGCTGTAAAACCCCTGCCTGAGCCCAAGATAGCATCCATTCGTAGGATAAACTATCGGGAATATGTGGGTTGAACAGCACGTTGGAAAAAGGAGGACAGAGGGAGCAAAGGGAAAACCGTTCCAAGCATCTCTTCCATATGGATAACGTGAATAACATTGGGCCTAGGCATATGGATCACAATTGTGGCATATGTTTGCTCGAGGAAGGCCACAACATGTAGCATGAATGAACCGGGGAGGTAATCCCCATTTCAATTTCGGCCCATCTATTTGGGGCCTTCCTAGATGTCCAAGATGTCAGTACCCGCAAAAGAGATGCATAATAATATTTAATGATGTCTGGAGTGGCCAGACCCCCCTTAGTTCTTAGAGCAAGGACCACTGAACTCACGATGCGATGGGAGTCATTATTCCATACAAAGCGTCGGCACCTCCATTGGAGAGCCTTTAGATGTGAAATCGGAATTGCCACTAGGAGCGTCTCAAATAAATAAAGAAGTTTTGGAAGTATCGACATCTTGAGAACATTAATTCTTCCAAGAAGCGACAAAGGGAGGATGGTCCATTTATTTAATAGTCAGGTAATTTCCATAAACATCAGAGGGAAATTGGCCTGATAGAGAGTAGAGTAAGAGGGGGTGATGTGGATGCCCAGATATTTAAGAGTATGAGCACACCAGTGTTATTTAAAATTATGTTGGAGGGAGGCGAGTTGCTCTCGGGGGACATTTATAGGTAGGGCTTCTGTTTTGGACAGAATTATTTTAAACCCTGAAAAGTCAAGGGCGACAAAGGGCAACCCTGTCTGTTACCATTACTTAGGGGGAAGGGCTACGACAGATGAGAGGACAGCTGCACTTGGGAAGAGAGATGCGAATATAAAGCCTTTAAAGCATTAATGAAAGAGCCCGAAAACCCATATCGGGATAGTACTGAGCACAAGTATGGCCAGCTTAAGCGATCAAATGCTTTTTGAGCATCTAAGCTCAAAACTATGGCTGGGCGTTTTGTCTTAGTTAGGAGATCTATCAGATCTAATATACATCTTGTGTTGTCTCCTGCGTGTCTAGTTGGAACAAAGCCCACCTGATCTTTATGTATTAGAGACGGCAGCAATAGTGAGAGTCTATTGGCTAGAATTTTGGTAAATATTTTATAGTCTGAATTTAACAATGCTATGGGACGGTAGTTATTGGGTAGTGAGGGGTCTTTGCCTGGTTTTAGTATAACAGTTATGTACGCATGTAAAAATTGGGTATGTGGGAGAGTGCCTTTGAACAATAATGAGAATAGGGTCAGTAGGTGTGGGTCTAATGTTGGGAGAAAGGTTTTGTAGTAAAAGTAGGGGGGCCCATCAGGTCCCGGAGACATATGGGACAGTAAAAGATTGATCACTTTAGCATTTTCCTCGCCCACAATAGGCGAATTAATAGAAAATTTGTTCACAGGATATCTCGGGCAATTGTAGAGATGACATAAAGTCGTCAAATTTACCTTGTGTGAAATGGGAGGTAGTATCTGAGCTCAGACAATTTTAAAAATCTTTATAGAAATCCCCAAACACCTTAGACATGGTATGAGGACAATAAGTGGGGGTACCATTTGACTGCATTAAGTGATCAGGTATAGATAGAAATGGACGTGGCCTGAGTCTATTCACTAGCATTCTGTGTGGTTTATTAGAGTACTCATAAAACTTATGTCTACACCACAACAATTATTTAGAAAACATATTTAAATCCAGACACTTGATTTGATTCTGGAAAGATACCACAACTTGTAGACATTCTACCTTGGGGGGGAATGGAGTAGGCTCGTCTCAGCAGCTCGTAGCTGAGAAGTGAGCTCAGCTTTCAGTTTGACAGCATCCCGTTTTAAACGAGAGCCCGCCGAGATGCACTCACCCCTGAAAAAAGCTTTATGAGCTTCCCACAAAGTGGAGACCTCTAACACTGAACCCTCATTTATTTGAAAAAATTCAAACAGTTTTTGTTGGAGAAGATTCTGAGATTCAGGATTTCTTAGCAGGCATTCATTGAGATGCCAATGACATGTTCTGGGCTTCGGGGCAGATAGAATGATATCTAGGTTAATAGGTGCATGATCCGACCATGTGATAGGATTTATCTCCGAAGTGACTACATATGGCAACAAAGGTGCAGTCACAAAGAAGTGGTCTAACCTAGAGTATAATTTGTGAGGAGGGGAAAAGAATGTATATTGTTTGTGAGGAGGATGCTTTACTCTCCACGTGTCATAAAGATTGTAAGAGTGAACCAGTTTGCGAAAAGAGGTGGATAGCTTGTGAGCTTGGGACGGCAGTGTAGATTGAAAATAAGGCAAATCTATCTTTGGTCAGGGACATGCTCACATTAAAATAGCCTCCTATAACCTTAAAAGGCTGTGAAATAGATTGACATTTTTCAAAAACTTTTGTGAGAAAACCAAATCTGTCCTGAATTAGGGGGATATATGTTTGCCAGAGTAAAGGACGTATTCAGATGGGTACACTCCAGAAGCACAAATCGACTGTGGGGATACAATATTGAAGAAAGTATTTGAATGGGGCTTGAGCATTTAATTAAAACTGCTACGCCGGCCTTCCTGGAGGGGTCAGACGCCACAAAAGTAGTGGGGAAGTGCTTGGAAGCAAACTTAAAGGAGCCCCCAGGTCAGAAATGAGTCTCCTGAACCATAATTACATCTGCTCCAGAGGCCTTTAATTCCTTCAAAGCTATCCATGATTTTGAATGGAATTCAAGGCCTTCACATTACATGAAAGTACTTTAAGAGCCATTATAAAACATAATGATAAGTTTCAATGTCAGCTCAGGTAATAGAGAGTTAGACACAAATCTACGGTGCATGAAACATAAAATACATTGAAGCTGGTTTGTTGAAATTATGCAAAAAAGGGTACATCGAGTAACCCAGAGGAGGCCAAAAAAAGGCCTGCTAAAAACGGTATCAAAAGATATAAAAAGAAATATAAATAAAAAAACAAAAAAGTTAATAATAACATTGAGAAAAAAAAAAACATTGTAGAAGGCCTGAAGGAAAGAAAACATCTTTCCTTGAATATTGGGGAGGTGCATGGCTACCTGAAAGAACCAATGGTGGGGTCCCGTCTCCTCTAGGGAGCATGTAACCAGATCAAATAGGAATTAAGAAACTAACCAGAAAAAACATAGAGTATTTCAGGAAAGTGGAGGATCTCCTAGGTATAAATGAAAGACTCACGCACCGGAGTCCCAAACACAGACTAATCACATATAGATTGTCTGTGAAAATGTAGGAGGATTTTCAGCTGCATTCAGTCGTCAGGTAGGGAATCTAGAAGGAGCAGCCTGTTGAGATGTTGTAAATGCTTTCCGCGATCTCCGATGTACCGGGGTTCAGATCTTGGCCGATGTCAGGAGTGGCTTTGCAATCATAATAGGAAGCTGAAGGTCCTCCTCGGGGATAAGGGGAAGGCCTAGGTTATGGATGAATGCCTCGCTTTCATGACGATCTTTTAGTGAGAACTGCACATCATCCTTAGAAGCAGATAAGCGGAAGGGGAAGCCCCATTGTTGGGAAACTTGGTGGTTTTGTAAATGGGTGGTGATAGGGCATAGATTGTGTCTCTTAGCTAATGTAATGGGTGAGAGATCATTGAAGATTTGAATCTTGGCGCCCTTGAAGTCTATGCGAGACTTATTAAGGGTGGTGATAGTAAGCTTCTTTGCTTTAGTAGTAGTGAAAGTAAACAATAACGTTCCTTGGGTTGGAGCCCTGAGGTAGTTTGGGAGCCAATGACCTGTGGGCTCTATCTGGGCGCCAATCTATATCTGGGATATGAGGTGCCAAGGTGACAAATAGAGCCAAAAGATAATGGCGAAGCTCTTTATCGTTAATGAATTCTGGAACCCCATGAATCCTGAGATTTTGGTGGCTTTCCCTGTTTTCCAAATCTTCCTGCTGCAGCTGGAGTTGAGAAACTGTGTGTTTAACCACTTACGGACTGCCCGCCGTCGTTTTACATCGCTACTTTGCAGAGGAGTACTGTTTTTATGGCAGCAGCTAGCCGCCTTAACCCTGGTATCCTCTTCTTCAGCAGACCCGCTACGAGATCACTTTTATTGGTGGCAAGAAAGGGGCCCACCCCCCTTCCGCCGCTCTCCGGTGCCCTCCGGAGGTGATCGTTTCCTGTCCCTGGCTTGGCATGGAGACAAATGAGGGGAATATGGCCCCCACCTGTCTCCATACCATTGCAGGGCGGAAGCGAGGTCAAAATGTCACTTCTGCCTATAGCTCTTAAAGGGACATTTTTTTTTATTTATTGCATTTTAGTGTAAATATGAGATCTGAGGTCTTTTTGACCCCAGATCTCATATTTAAGAGGTTTTGTCATGCTTTTTTTTATTACAAGGGAAATTTACATTCCTTGTAATAGGAATAAAAGTGATACTTTTTTTAAAAAAGAGCAGTGTAAAAATTTAAATAAAAGGTAAAATAAATAAGAAAAAAAAAATTAAACGTGCCCCGTCCCACCAAACTCACATGCAGAAGCGAATGCATATGTGAGCAGTGCCCGCATATGAAAATGGTGTTCAAACCACAGATGTGAGGTATCGCGCGATAGGTAGAGTGAGAGCATTAATTCTAGCCCTGGACCTCCTCTGTAAGTTTAAACATGCAACCTGTAGATTTTTAAATGCCGCCTATGGAGATTTTTAAGGGTAAAAGTTTGATGCCATTCCACGAGCAGGCGCAATTTTGAAGCGTGACATGTTGGGTATCAATTTACTCGGCGTAACATTATCTTTCACAATATAAAAAGAAATTGAAATTGGGCTAACTTTACTGCTGTCTTATTTTTTAACTCAAAAAGTGTATTTTTTTCCAAAAAAGTGCGCTCGTAAGACCGCTGTGCAAATACGGTATGACAGAAAGTTTTCAATTTTTTTCTAGGGTGCTGAAAAAAAAATATAATGTAAGTAATTTTCTAGCAGAAAAATATGTTTTAAACTTGTAAACACCAAATCTCAGAAAGAGGCTTGGTCCTTAAGTGGTTAAGGGCAGCGCTATCTTCTTCAAGAACATGTACTTATTTAACATGTTCATCAAATTTGCTTTCCAGGGTATCAGTACATTCACCAAGTTGATCAATCTCACCTCTAAGTTCCTGTGCAATTTTCCCAACCTCCTTAGTCACATTTTGAGTCAAATCCTGAAGCAGGGTTTGTAGCTTTATATCCAGTACAGCAACAGTCACCATCGCTGTAGAGTCTGTGAGCTAGGATTTCTGGGGCATGTGGTCCATCTGCAACATACCTTCATCCATTAGAGGAGATTTGATGGGGTCCGGCAGATTCAACGGGATATTCAAGGCCGACAAATTTGACGGGATCCCCGAGGCCGAGGATTGCGGCCTAAGGAGGTATTGCTCATGCTGATTAGGCCGGAACAGAGGCGGTGGAATAAAAAAACGATTATTGTTTTTCTGGTCACCGATTTTGCCCATGGAGTGCCAGGGCACTTCTGGCTGCGATTGGTCCTGCTCCAGGGGTGGTGGGTATCTGTGTAGCGGAGCAGGAGCCACAGATGAGGAGATGGGGTCTGGAGCTCAGCTCTCACATGCATGCGGCTTGTAAGATGGTGGACGTGTGAGAGCTGATTATATAAGCTGTTTATATAAGCAGTTCACTGTCAGAAAATGTAATTTGCTAGGAGTGAAGCAAATGTGATGTAATTTGCTAGAAGTGAAGCAAATAAGCGTTCAACAGGTGGGAGGAAGGAATCCCAGTAGGGAAACCCTCTAGATATTGAACAATATTTAAGTCCGCTACCACATCCTATGTAGAAGCACAAGAAAAAACATAACTAGAAAATTTGGGACTTTATCAGCTCCACAGGAAGTAAAGTAAAATATCAAAATTTTTATTTGTACAAATGTTAAAACAGTATGGTTATATTAAAAATCTAGAATAGTACATATAATAATCTTATACAAATATGGCTACATCATATATCACATCATTCTTTCCCCATCATCCATGTCACAATTAGGTGATGGGTTGCTTGCTGTGACTTTGACGCATTTCACGGGTCAACAGTCTCCTTTATCAGAAAGACAAGCATAGTAAAGCTCTGAAATAAAAGAAAATGTATAGCTAACCCCACTATTAAATACAGATTTTTTGATGTGGACACATCGCTCATCATGAGACTGTTAGGGCGTACACACGGTCGGACTTTGTTCGGACATTCCGACAACAAAATCCTAGGATTTTTTCCGACGGATGTTGGCTCAAACTTTTTTTGTCTACACACGGTCGCACAAATTTGTCGGAATTTCCGATCGCCAACCACGCGGTCACGTACACCACGTACGACAAGACTAGAAAAGGCCGGTTCAGAACCAAGCGCGGCACCCTTTGGGCTCCTTTTGCTAATCTCGTGTTAGTAAAAGTTTGGTGAGAGACGATTCGCGCTTTTTCAGACTCGTGGCTTTCAGATCATTTTCTGCCGTTCAGTTTGTGCTTGTGGGTTTGTATCTGCTCTTCAGTGCATGCAGTCAGTTCGTATCGGAGTTTTCTGTGCGATCTTGCCCGCTCGTTGCTGTTTTTCAGGTCGCTTTTCACAGGCCTTGCTGTTCTTCAGTGCGTTCTGTTACTTCGTTCTGAGCAGCCGACCGTTTTCTAGCCATGTTTCGTATGCGTACTCCTCGTAGAGTTCGTGCTGTGCGGGGGCTTGGTGTTGGGGTCCTGACCTTGACACAAGTCCAGTCCATGAACAGGGTGGGGAGGAGTTCATGGACCAAGAATTGGTTGCTTCAGCGTGACCAGTTCTCTCGCATGCCTTTGCTCCATGAGATCCGTGAGAATAATCCTGATGATTTCAGGAACTTTCTCAGGATGACGGACCCCGTGTTTCACCGTTTGTTGGCTTCGCTGACCCCCTATATCAGCAGGCAGGATACCTGCATGAGGCAAGCCATCACTCCGGAGCAGAGGTTGGTCGCTACCCTGCGGTATTTGGCGACGGGGAGAAGCCTGCAGGACTTGAAATTCTCGACAGGCATCTCCCCCCAGGCTCTGGGTATCATCATCCCAGAGACCTGTTCTGCCATCATACAGGTCCTGCAGAAGGAGTAAATGAAAGTAAGATTTTTATCCTTTTATATCACATTTTATTGTATTGAATGTTTGATAATATCTTGTATTTCTTTCCTCATTCCCTAATTACCATGATTGTAATATGCTGTGAATGTCCCCTTTGTCCTCATGCATGCTGGATTTTTATGTAATTATTATTTTAGGTCATTCATACATATTTGCCCTTCACTAACCTCCCCAGCATGCTCTCCTGGCCTTATATTCACCTCATGTAGTCACTTAACAATGTATTTTTTCAGCTCCATAGTAGTGCTTTACCCCAAACACCCCCTAAAATGTTTGGAAATGTTATTTTTGATTTAAATTCAGGCAGAGTGCCAGAGGTTTTTTTTTGTGGTGTCCCCAAATAATTTTTAGTAACCCTCCCTCCCCCCAACTGCTAAGTCAGCTGATCCCAATTCTCTATCCTCAATCATCTATCTGCTGACTTTGCCAAACCCATACACACCATACCCACCTCTTTTGTGGTCAGATGTATGGATGAATTCCCCAAAGCATGTAGTGCAAGGGCCTACCTGTATACTTTCCAATGGTACTGTTTAAAGTTTTTGTATCCTATTATTATCTTGATAGGTAATAGCAGAATGTCCAAATGTCCTCAAATGTGTACAGTGTGTATTTATATCTTTGTATTATGACACTTCTTACCTGTCCAGTGGGCTGCCAATAGTGTAACTAAGGAGGGGCTGTTCCAAGTAATACCCATTATTTAGGCATTCATCTCTCAATGAAGTGAAGAGGGTTACCTGTCCAAGATTTACACACACCCCCTATAATGTTAGAAATGGCCCATGAGAGGGGGGGAGGGGGAATATGATAGGTGTACCTTATACTTTGGCCTTGTTAAATTCCCCTTACTAAATGCTATCTTGAGGTTGCCCCATAATGTTTGTGTCTAATCTGCTTGCCATGTTTCTGTTAAAAAATAGTAATGTTTATTGTTTTTTCCTCAACAGTTTCCTTCCACGCCACAGGAATGGCAGACTGTGGCCTCCCACTTTGCCCAGAGGTGGGACTTTCCTAACTGCAGAGGGGCAATTGATGGAAAACACGTCCACATCGTCCCACCACCCAACTCGGGGTCATACTATTATTATTACAAGGGGTTCAATAGTATAGTGATGTTGGCGGTGGTGTCGGCTAATTACGACTTCTTGTATGTGGACGTGGGGAAGAATGGTCGGATGTCCGATGGTGGAGTCATCGCCCAGATGGAGTTCTACAGGCGTCTCCAGAATGGCAGCTTGGACTTGCCAGCTCCAGAGGACAATGTTGAAGGACTCCCATTTGTGTTCATTGCTGATGAAGCGTTTGCGCTGGGGGACCACCTGATGCGGCCATTTCCAATGAGGACCCTCACCCCGGAACAGAGGGTTTTTTAATTACCGGCTGGCCAGAGCCCGAAGAGTGGTGGAGAACACATTTGGAACCCTGGCCAGCCGGTTCCACCTATTTATGACACCCATCCATATGGCGGAGTATAAACTGAACCATATTATACTTGCGTGCTGTGTTCTCCATAACTTTTTAATGAAACATTCGGCCAACTATGCTGGCTCAGTTGGGCCTGAGGCCAGAATCATACATCAAACCACACTGACGGCGCTTGAAAGCGGCCGTCCTGGCTTGCCCTCCCTGAGTGCCCGTGATGTCCGGTTACACTACCTGGAGTTCTTTGCGGGTAGGGGGGCTATCAATATGCCAGACAATCTGTGAAGCCTTTTTATAATAAAAAAAAATAAATTCTTTGTGGACATTTACTGCTTGTGTTTGTTTTAGCTGACCCTGACAGAAATGTTTTGAGTGCAGAAAATGGCGTGATTGTGTAACCTTATACAAAGCACTGTTGGCTGTTGCAAAAACACATTTCACTACAAGTGCACTTGCAACTGCACTGAAACTGCACTTGTAGTGCAAAGTGGATTTGCCCTTAGGAAATAACCCCCATTTTCTCAGAAAACAACAATTACATCACCCCAAAAGTGTTGTAGCGTTGAGACAATAATCCACACATTCTTGATTAACAATCTTTTTAATACCTGCACAATCACATGTGCATTTACCAAAGGTTTTTCAAACAAACCAACATGTTTGTTGTATAACAATTTTTGTGGTGGCATTATCCAAAATCAAAATGTCCATTTTATAGAAAACAGGCCTGTGTAAAACCAACAAGAAAAGACACAAATCTTGAACTTTCAAACGTCACATTTGGTCGAATTTGAAGGCAATATCAGACATGAGTATTTAGGAACTGTGTTTGATATTGCGTTCAGATGGGGGAAAATCACCCCAGGAAAAGCCAAATTTGGAAGATGCACACAAATTTCCCAATGTCAACATGTGCTAGCTGCCATCACGGGGGATCAAGGGATGTGTTTTGGGGGAGAAAGCCCTTCCTCACCGCTAATTTATTATTGAGGAAGGGGTTGCAACCCCAAAACGCGTCCATTGATCTCCCGTGATGGCAGATAGCACATGTTGACACACTGTGTGCATCCTCCAAATTTGGCTTTGGGAAAAATCACAAAAACATTTAGCACATTGTAGCACACAAAAGAAGAAAGTGATTTGGAGGCGTTTTAAACTCGCCCCAAAACATCAATGATGTTTTTATATTTTGGAATAGCATCATTGATGTTTTGCTTGATGATTTCCAATTGTAAATTACACCCCATGATCTCCTTGATCAGGATCTGGGCACTTTCGGATGTGAAAGGATCTGGATCCACAACCTCACGATCACCTAAAAAGAGAGGAACCCCAAAATAAATTTGGTTTAAAAAAAATGCCGCCATCCATCTCTTATCTGAGCCTGTGGTCGCAGACACTCACCTGTTGTGGTGACTAGTTCCACCACGTCTTCATCCTCCTGCTCAGCTTGGGTTGGTGGTATTTCACCTTCTTCCAGAGGGGGGGGTCTGTGGTCTCCTCGGATGAGGGGTGTCCTCCGAGTCTTTTCTCCCCTATGTAAAACAAAAATGGTATACTTAGCACACAGATATTTAATGTCAGAACTATAAATAGGAAACATTGCTTGGAAGTGGGGTACAATTGTCTATTTTAGCAGAGTTCCAAGATGTAGCTTTTTTAGTGTCCTTTGTCAAACTTCAATACTTTATCTGTTTAGTACAAGCTTCACAGATGTAGCCCCCCCTATAGTATACACTGGAGCACCTGTGTGGCCCCCCTAATAAAAAGGGAGTTCTGGTGTCCCACACTAGTGCTCCAGTGTCCAGATGTGAAAACAGATGCTGAGTGTCCTCTCCTTACACAGAATCTAGTTTGCATTTCATTCTAGTAACAAAGCCATCTACACAACCCAATTTTTTGAAGACAAGTATAGGGCGTCAAAATGGTGGCCAAATGCATATGGGCTAAACAAGGGTATTTTATAGTTGGGACGAAAAAGGTTTGATCCGAACGAATAATGTGCCCATGAACATGAAAGTTGCCATTTTAAACTGTACAACAGTTCCTAAAAGCACATGGAGCAGCACGAACGTAATAAACACAAAAAGAATAGGAACACAGCACAACTACTTACTTTTTTGCAGCACTCTCCGGATCTTTCTGTACTGCTCATGTTCTCGTAATTTCAGGTCCGACCACCGCTTCCTGATCTTTCGATCGTCGTACCCTGAAATTATGGTGCAGACTCCTGACCACTTTCGCCATGATCTTCGCCTTTCGGACATTGGGGTTGGGGTAAGGCCCATACTTTCCATCATAGTCGGCCTTCTTCAGGATGTCCACCATTTTCAACATCTCCCCAAAGGACATATTTGAGTCCTTAAATCTCCTTCTGGATCGGGACGTTTCAGGCTCCGGCCTTACCTCCTCCTCCTCGTTGCTACAATTAGCATGCACCTGCTGTCTATCCGCCATGTGCTCTTCCCCCACTGCGCCGAACGAAAAGGGGCGGGGAATAGAATAGAAAGAACGTCAGGGGCGGGCGGAGTTATACGCATGCGCAGTGTGTATAAAGCGTAACACATGTGCATATTACGTATGATCTGTGAGCGGAGGAAGGAGCATCGGAGACACCAATCGTGATAACGAAGGTAAGATCTAAACTTGCGCCTATACTGCTTCGAAATGGAAGCCTATAATGTAACAAGATTAGGGGAGTTTTGCCTGACATTAGGGTTTGTCTTGTGTTGTGTTTTGCAGAGAAAATGGATGGATTCAACGACCACAATTTCCTGCCCCTGTTCATAGACAAGTACAGGGAGCTGCCCTGTCTGTGGCAAGTGAGACACCCCCACTATAATCACAAACAAAAGAGGCAGGCAGTGCTGGAGAAACTGCTGGAGTTGGTGACGCCGGTGGTCCCCACAGCAACCATCCCTTATTTAAAAGCCAAAATTGGTGGCCTGAGGAGCACTTATCTTAGGGAACGCAAGAAGGTCACAGATTCCCAGAGGTCCGGAGCTGCAGCAGATGACATTTATGTCCCCAGGCTGTGGTACTACGAGAGACTGCGATTTCTGTCAGACCACACTGAAGTCAGGGAATCCCTCTCCACTCTTCCTTCCACGCTTCCTTCCATACCAGCTGAGGCTTCTGATGTCCAACCTGGTCCTTCCAGCCAGGAAGAAGTGGAGGAGCCCAGCTGGAGTCAGGTATAGCATTCTTCTACAGATTTCTGGTCAATAAATAAATGATGTTTACTAGATGTTATTATTGATCACTAATTGCTGAATAAAAAAAGTGTTTTACATATCAATAGACAGTAGTGGGCACCCAAAATTGGGACAAGAATGAAAAATCCTGGGCTCAGAATGATAGTCTGTTATATTTGTTAATATTCAATTTGCAACAGTCAGGAGGTGAAAATTGTGTGTGATTGATAGAAAAAATACTAAAACTATGTCCCTTTTTCATACACAGGAAGACCTCAGCCAGGAGGAGGTTGTGGAATGTGGCAGTCAGGAGGAGGCGGGGATTAGTGGCAGCCAGGAGGAGGCAGGGATTAGTGGCAGCCAGGAGGAGGCGGGGCTAAGTGTCAGCCAAGAGAAGCCTGGGACCAGTCGCAGCCTGACTGAGTCTCAGGTCCCTCCCCTCCGCCTGCCATATAAACGAGCCAGGAAGGCCACTCCGAGTCCCGTGCAGAATTCAGCGTTCAGGCTGATCCAGGAGGCTTCGGCGTCCCTCAGAGCCTTACTAACTCCTGAAGAGGCCTTTGCCTGCATGGCTGCCACCAAATTGCAGGGCATGCAGGAGGGTCAACGCAAGCTCTGTGAGGACCTGCTTTATAAAGTCGTACGTAAGGGGGTGAGTGGGGAACTAACACCCAAGACCGACGTGGTTGAGTGGGACCATCTTCCTCCTCCTCCTCCTCCTCCTCCTGCTGCCACAACTCCACCACCACAGCCACCGCGTGGAAGGAGGCGTGGAAAGAAGACCAAAGAGTGATGACCCTGGGTTCAGTCTGGTCTGACAGAAGATGCAGTCTCTCGTATGACCACAGCCTGGGGACACAGATGTCATCTGCTGCTTTCCGGATCTCTGGGACTTCTGGACCAGACTGCCCTCCCTTAGATAAGGACTCCTCAGGCCACCAATTTTGCTTAAACATAGTTGATGTCTGCCCTGGGGGTCCAAGGCTTCGCCCACTTCTGCAGTTTCTCCAGCGTTGCCTCCCTCTTTGTTTAGTTGTGTGCCCTTAATAAAATTTTTTAGGTAAATTCTACTCTCCTGTGTGTGTTTTTATACAAAAAGGACAGTTTGTTGGTGAGGATTCAGGTACATTTCTAACATAAAATGTGAAATTAACAAGGGACAACAACACCAAACAATCTCCTACAGATTAAATAGAACAGCATATCAATGGTGTTGTGGGAACTTGTCACAAAAAACACACACAAACATTTTCGGGAGTACAAATCAAAATCGCAAAAAAAATAAAAATAAAATACAAACACAAAAAAAAATCTACATTAAAGCCAAAAAATATATAAAAAATATACAAAAATATGTTGTCAGATGTGAGAAATCAAAATATATTGAGGGAATCACGATAAATAGTAACGAAATAAGTTTGTGAGAAGTGTGTGTGAATATGAGCAGCAAAACTACTTAATTCTTGTCATATTATAAAGAAGAAGAGAGTGCGCTGTATTAAACCATTTTGAACATTGCAGCGTGACGAAAGTGCTGTATTCATTGCGAACGCTAAGTTTACCAGAACGAGCTGTTCCGTCTTGGAATTTCTTCTGAGCATGTGTGGCACTTTGTGCATCGGAACAGGCCACACACGGTCGGAATTGACGCGATCGGATTTTGTTGTGGGAAAATTTTATCTCCTGCTCTCCAACTTTGTGTGTCGGAAAATCCGATGGAAAATGTCCGATGGAGCCCACACACGGTCGGAATTTCTGACAACACGCTCCGATCGGACATTTTCCATTGGAAAATCCGACCGTGTGTACGGGGCATTAAAGTGTTTTTCATACCTGTATATAGATTACTCATAAAAAAACAACAACAAAATTATATAACCAACAATTGTGACATCCTGGAAGGAATGGATCAAAAGCAGCTGACGAATGTCCAGTCAAACCATGGAGACAGACAATGAACTCAGATGGAAAAATTACTCCTCTATGCTGAAAGTGAGGAAGGGCTATACGTAATAGTAAGCAAATGGGAACATTTTAGCATTGGTAACATGGCTCATTTTCTTATGTCACAAAATTCAGTATTCAGAGGGTAAAAAAAAAAAAAATATGGTCAGATCATGGGGTGAAGCAAGTGGACCAGACATGTGCTGGCATTCGGCAGATTTTCATCTTTGCGTGGGTTGCTGGGCTTCATGATTGACATAGATCTACATCACTGGATGACATGATTGATTATGGATGTACATCATGAGACTATTTTTTACTAAAGAGCTTTTCAGAAACTGTGTCTGTATGTCAAAAACAGTGTATTTACACAGTAATTTTTTTAAGAATGAGTAGGGGTACCCCTACCCTTTTACAAGGAAAAGGGGTATTTAGGCGCCCACTTATTGTTAAAGGGGTCTTCCAAATTCTGGTAAGACCATCTCCTGTCTCCACAACCACCAGGCCATGGTTGTGGGGAAGAGGCCCTTGTACCTTGCCAGGTCACCCCTGGCAAGGTACACCCCATTTTGAGGGATACATACAATTGTTTGGTATGCAAGGACTTTTTTGTTTACCTGGAATTATTTTGTAATTTTCCACTGCATTATGCATTAAGTGAATGGAGGTGACTAATTTCAAATGCTCCTCTCACAGGAGACAATGAGAGATGGGAATATTGTAAAATATTAGATTAACTGTAAAGGAGGTTTTTAGTTTTTTTTTTTTTTTTTAGCAGCCTATTGATTGCGTTGATTATCAAACTAAATATTTCCAGCAAGCCCCTTAGTGAGAACTCAATCAGTAGATAGACTGCTCTCCAACAGAACTGACCATAGATGGATCAAAATTTGGCTGGTATATGCTGAACTGGCTGAATTTTGATCCATTTATTGCCAGCTTAATACAGTAAGGAGAATTGTTTTCAAAATTTTGCATAATTAGCCCTAAAACTCCCACATCGGGAACAGTCAAAAATAATCATTGTGCAAACTTGATCAAACAGGCACACTGGGTGCATTGTTTAAAAGGAGGATTAAAAAAAATTGTTTATCTCCAGTTATTATGGAATACACACATATATGAGTACACAAACAATAAGCTTTCTGCATTCATTTTACAGAATAAAGTTGATCAATATAAAGCAAATATCTTCTTTCAATTTCATATTGCGCTCATAGTAGGATTATTTAAACTAGAACATGATGATACATCTATGTTTAAAATTACAGCAGAGAATTACCTTTTTTTATTTACTTTCAAAGAGTGCAAACAAGAAGATAATTTGTATTGAATGTTTTATTTTATTTTTACTTTTTAACAGGGTAGTGTCTGCATGCTTTCTCATACTGTTTATTTATTTAGGCTGTTTTGTCAAGTCAAAGAAGAAATTCTTCAAGTCGTTTTTTTAAACATAGAAAAGTAATTCAGAAAAATGTTGTAATACCCTTTACCAGCGCATAGAGATTTTTCTTAGCTTAAAATACAATATGTGCTTTATGTCTTAAATCTTAGATATTTTACCAAAAATTGTTGGATTTTAAATGAAACCTCAACTGCTGAAATGTACTCAAAATAAAAATACATTAATTTTTAAAGATAATTTTATGTTAATTTATTGTTCCTTTGATATCATTTTTGTTCTGAATCACGGTGATTGGACTCTTTTTTTCTTTCACTTTGTATGAAGCTATATAGAATTAATTCATTTGGACTGTTTTTTTCACTGATTTTTCACAGAATCATTTTTGTTATTGTTTCTTAGCCACTAAATCAATATCCCATTTATTATTCTATTTTTGCTGGGGTAAATTGAATTGTCACAATGTTAATTGATGAAGGTTTAATATGAGATAGTAGAAGGGAATTTGGGACTTTAGATGAATCAATTGAATAGTGGAGGTAAAAATAAATATAAAATGTTTTATTAGTAACATAGATATGAAAACAATAGAAGAATCATTTCATATATATACATATAACGTGCTCAAGGCATGAACATGATGGATAAATTAGTACATACAAATCAACACATAATCATAACGAATACATGGTAACTGATGTAACCGTTTGTAAGGTTCATATATTGGGAACACTTACACACATTGTTCCTCTATACTTGTATTTATTAGTCGTGTACATGGCACTATTTACAGGCAACATTCCCAGCACTAATCTAGTGTCTTCACATGATTGTTTATGTCCATGTGTACAATGCATACTTGCTACCTCGTCAGTGTTGTGTGTTTTTGTGGTCTATTGGACACCTGGATGGCGCTGTGGTCTTTCTTTATTGCGGGAGCTGCGATGCGCCCAGTGGGTCCTCCGCCTCCTCCCCTTGCACTTGTAGTGTTTGGGAGATTCAGGTGGACACCTCTTCATGCATCGGCAGCATGCTATTCATGCTGCGTGTGTGACAACAGTCATGACGTCATTACGCCGACGTCTAGTGTAACACTCTTGTGTTCTTTATGAGGGAGCTTTTATGCCAGTCACTGAGTGAATACTCAGCTCAGGTGCAGACGCCTCCCCTCTATTAGCTCACTCACATGGCGTTGGTGGTATATATATATATATATATATATATATATATATATATATATATATATATATATATATATATATATACATATCTATCTATCTATCTATATATATAGATAGATAGATATATATAGATATATATCTATATATATCTATCTATCTATATATATATAGATAGATATATATATATATATAGTTATATATATATATATCCCTCATTTGGAGCGAGCTGTTCACACAGCTAGTCTCCTCCTGGGGTTCCCGTACACTAGCTATATTTGACTTGCTGGTGTTGCATTGATGTGGCATTGGGGTAAGTTTCTCTTGGTTTAGAATTTTATTTTGGTGGTTTAGTTTCTTAGCCCCATATTTTACTTTTCTTTTTTTTCCTCCCCTCACTTGGAGCTTCCTTTTCATGAACTCAATACACACACATACTTAGGATCTGCCAACTGTCTTTTAGACACAGACTTATCAATTACTAATTATTTATAATCTAATACTGTTATAATTATACACATATTCAATATTTTGTTCCCAGATACCCCTGTTTGAGGAGTTACACATCATCATTATTTGCCATATGGAGATTATTCCTATACTTATGCACTTCCCAACACTGTTCGGTGTTGCATCCTTATACAATGCCACCTCAGCTCCTGTGACAAAGTTATGCTCTCAGCTCATCTTGTGCCAGTTACCACACACCGCATTCACTGTCTTTGTTGGTAAGTGTGGTTCATTAACCACCTACATACAATAATTATTCATCTTCCTTGATATTTTCCCTCTCTATTCAGAGTGTGGTTTATTATATTTATATATTCCATAGGAATTCCTGTCATGTCTGCTTCTGATGAGTGGACACATCCACGAAACACATCGAGCTTTGTTTGATGCCACAGCCACACCACATATGGAATGATACTTACCTACAGTACTACTTATCATGCTTGATGATGCTGCTAATATACTATTTAGTAGATGTTTACATATCATGTGAACACAGATGTTGGGCATGTTGCTGTCAGCATTTGTATGCCATGCCACCCTATGTATTTACATCAGTTACCATGTATTCGTTATGATCATGTGTTGATATGTATGTACTCATTTATCCATCAGGTTCATGCTTTGTGCACGTTTTATGTATATACATGAAATAATTCTACTATTGTTTTTATATCTATGTACTAATAAAACATTTTATATTTATTTTTACCTCCACTATTCAATTGCTTCACCTAAAGTCCCAAATTCCCTTCTATTGTCAACTTAAACCAGGGATGGAAGCACTTAATTGTGCTTTAATCAAAGTTCCAAATCCCCCCCCCCCTCATTTCTAATATGAGATAGTGCCATACCTTTTCTTATACATTTACCTTTGATATCATATTCTAGTTCTTTATATACCTATTGCAAACAATAGGTATTTATAAGAAAATATACAAATATATTAAGAAATCATAAGGTTGGGGGAGGGGCATATCCTGCCATGGCCATGAGCAGACGCACATGAAAAAGTTCTGGTACTTGTATTGAGTATACAGTATACATCTTAATGCATAAAATGCATTAAGATTAAAAAACCTTTTGCCTTTAAAACCACTTTAGGCCGGACTGCTGGTTGGATGCTAAACAGTGGGGACCTTGAGTGGAGAGTGTGAACAAGTTTTGCTTTTGACTGCTGGTTATTGCTCTGTTCCATTTTTAGGTTCTCTTTGTGGCTTTTTCTTGCAGCTTTTTAACACCATTTTCTGTCACTTTTTAAACAGCTTTTTTTTTTTCCTTCCTTCAGCCTAATATTTAAGGGGAGTGGTTAATTGGTCACAGGTGCTTGAGGCCTATATACACTTTCTGTAGAACTCATTTTGAGCCTGCTCATCTTTGAGTTTGCTGGAACTTAGACCAAGTGGAACTGGACTAAGTGGTGAGTTAAAAACCAGTGTTAAAAAGAGGAGGTTATAACAGGGGTCAAAGTACCTGCATAGTGTCAGTGTGTACCTGTGTATTGTAAGTACATGAGTGCTGCGAGTGCACGTGGCCTGTATTGAGTATTAGTGTCAGGCAGTACCTCTGTATTGTGAGTACCTGAGTGTTGTCTGAGTAGTGTGTGTGGATCGTTAGTACTTGTAAATTGTGTATACTTGTGTATTGTGTGTGCATGTGGTCTGCGAGTGGACGTTGGTCTGCGAGTGCACGTTGGTCTGCGAGTGCACGTGGGTCTGCGAGTGCACGTGGGTCTGCGAGTGCACGTCGGTCTGCGAGTGCACATTGGTCTGCGAGTGCATGTGGGTCTGCGAGTGAACGTGGGTCTGCCAGTACCTGTGTATTGTCTTGTTGAGTACCTGTGTATTGTATTGTTGAGCACCTGTGTATTGTCTTGTTGAGTACCTGTGTGTTGTCTTGTTGAGTATTAGTGTTAGGAAGCTAGTTGTTAGGTAATTTGGATGGGGTATAATCCCTAATCCTCATTAAATTTGTAGGTCCGATGCCCAGCGGGTGTGGAGATGAGACACATTGTGCATCCTGTGGCCAGTATGCGTTCCTTGATCATCTGATCGAGGGCAAATACTGCTGTGCAAAATGTAAGCACATTGTTTCCCTGGAAGCCCAGGTTCTGAATCTGGGGAAGCAACTGTCAGCACTGAGAAGAACCTCCATACTAAAGGAGAGCCGGGAACGTACCCAGCAGGTGCTGGCAGGGGCCAGCACAGAGGCGGTTGGAGACAAAGTGGTGCAGGCACTAGAAAAGAGTAGATGGGTGACAGTCAGGAAGGGTAGAGGGGGAAGTGCCAGGGAGGCCGATCCAGGGCTGAAGCATCCCAGTAAGTACGCTCCATTAAGGGACATTGGTGAAACCAGTCAGGAACCAGCACTGCTGGCGCTGAGGGACTCCCTTAGCTGCCAGGGGAAGAACTCATCCAGTGAGAGTGGTGGGGAAGCGAAGTGAAAGGAAAGACAGATTCTGTTGGTAGGGGACTCAATTCTTAGAAGGACAGAAAAGGCAATCTGTAACAAAGACCTGAAGCGCCAAACTGTAAGTTGTCTACCGAGCGCTCGGGTTCGGCACATCACGGATCTGGTGGACAGATTACTGGGAGGGGCTGGGGAAGACCCAGCTGTCATGGTGCACGTTGGCACCAATGACAAAGTCAGAGCCAATGGAGTGTCCTAAAGAACGATTTTAGGAACTTAGGAGCTAAATTGAGGAAAGGGACCTCCAAGGTAGTATTCTCAGGAATACTACCGGTACATCGAGTCATACCAGAAAGGCAGAGGGAGATTAGGGAAGTAAACAAGTGGCTGAGGAGCTGGTGCAGTAAGGAGGGGTTTGGGTTCCTGGAGGACTGGGCTGACTTTTCAGTCGGTCACCATTACTATAGAAGGGACGGACTACACCTAAATGAGGAGGAGGCAGATCAGCTGGGAGTAAAGATGGCCAAAAAGTTAGAGGTGTTTTTAAACTAGGCTATGGTCTAGAAATAGTCAGCGCGGAACATATTCCAGAGGGTAGTATTGGGGCATTTGTGGTAGGTTGACTAAAGCATATAAACCCAAGGTAAATATAGTAACAAGTCCTAATTGCAATCTTGGAACACCCAATAAGACGATAGTATGCGGCCGATCTAAACTACGTGGCACGTTCACCAATGCCAGGAGCCTGGCGGACAAGATGGGTGAACTAGAGATGCTGTTCTATGAGGAGGATTTGGATTTTGTGGGAATGTCAGAAACCTGTTTCAACAGCTCTCATGATTGGCTGGCAACCATTTAAGGATATACCCTTTATCGCAGGGATAGAGAGGGTAAAAAAAGGGGAGGGGTATGCCTATATATCAAGAATAATACAATTGAATGTGAGAGATTACATCACTAAGGGAGCTAGGGAGGAGGTGGAATCTTTATGGGTAGAGCTCAAAAGGGATGAAGCCAAAGGGAAAATAATACTGGGAGTATGCTATAGGCCCCCTAATCTGAGGGAGGATGGGAAGACAGATCTCCTATCACATTTGAATTAGCAGCAAGGATTGGAAGTGTTATCATAATGGGGGATTTTAATTATCCAGACATAGACTGGGTGGATGTCACCATGCATTCGTTTAAGGCTCGCCAGTTCCTAAATGCCTTGTAGGACAATTTCATGGTTCAGATGGTAGACGCACCAACTAGAAATAAAGCATTACTGGATATACTGATTACCAACAATACAGACCTGATCACGGATGTGAAAGGGGCAATTTAGGAAACAGCGATCACAGGTCAATTGGCTTCAGTATAAATCACACAAATAGGAAACATAAGGGGAATACAAAAACACTGAATTTCAAAAGAGCCAACTTCCCTAAACTACGAACCTTGCTAGAAGGCATAAATTGGGATAGAATCTTAGGAACAAAGAACACAGAGGAGAGATGGGTTTGCTTTAAGAGCATATTAAATAAAGCCATTAGCCAATGCATCCCATTGGGTAATAAATTTAAAAGAGCGAACAAAAGTCCTGGATGGCTTAACACCAATGTAAAAATGCATATAAAGTGAAAGGCGAAGGCCTTCAAAAAATACAAAGTTGAGGGATCATCATCATCAGCATTCAGACATTATAAAGAATGCAACAAGAAATGTAAGGGTGCAATTAGGGCAGCTAAGATAGAACACGAAAGACATTGAGCAGAGGAAAGCAAAAAAATCCCAAGAAATTCTCTGTATGTAAGTATGTAAACAGTAAAAAAGGGAGGACAGACCATATTGGCCTCATAAGGAAAAAGGAAGGACATCTGGTTACAAAGGATGGGGAGATGTCAAAGGTATTAAATTTATTCTTCTCCTCAGTCTTCACAAGGGAATCTGGGGGCTTCAGTAACCAAAACTGCAGTGTTCATCCTCATGACACATCACAGGAAGCACCTCCATGGTTAACAGAGGACAGAATTAAAATTAGAATTGGGAAACTTAATATTAATAAGTCACCGGGACCAGGGGGCTTGCACCCGAGGGTACTTAGGAAACTCAGTCAAGAAATTGCCAGACCATTGTGCCTAATTTTTACTGACAGTCCACTGACTGGAATGGTACCAGCTGATTGGAGAAAACCCAATGTAGCACCAAGATTTAAAAAGGGCCCAAAATACATCCCTGGGAATTACAGACCAGTTAGCCTAACATCAATAGTATGCAAGCTCTTGGAGGGGATGATAAGGGACTATATACAAGATTTTAGTAATGAGAACGGTATCATTAGCAGTAATTGGCATGGATTCATGAAGAATCATTCTTGCCAAACCAATCTATTAACCTTCTATGAGGAGGTGAGTTGCCATCTAGATAAAGGAAGGCCATAGAGGTGGTGTACCTGGATTTTGCAAAACCATTTAACACAGTGGCTACAAGGGCAAGTTCAGAGGGTGGTGATAAATGAGGGGTATTCAGATGGTCAGGGGTGGGTAGTGGGGTCCCCCAGGGTTCTGTGCTGGAACCAATCCTATTTAATTTGTTCATAAATGGCCTGGAGCATGGGGTAAACAGTTCAATCCCTTGCGGATGATACTAAGTTAAGCAGGGCAATAACTTCTCCACAGGATGTGGAAACCTTCCAAAAAGATCTCAACAAATTAATGGGGTGGGCAACTATATGGAAAATGAGGTTTAATGTACAAAAATGTAAAATAATGCATTTGGGTGGCAACAATATGAATACAATCTATACACTGGGGGGAGAACTTCTTGGGGAATCTAGGATGGAAAAGGTCCTAGTAGATGATAGGCTCAGCAATTGCATGCAATGCCAAGCTGCTGCTAACAAAGCAAACAGAATATTGGCATGCATTAAAAAGGGGATCAACTCCAGAGATAAAACGATAATGTTCCCACTCTACAAGACTCTGGTCTGGCCACACCTAGGCTATGCTGTCCAGTTCTGGGCACCAGTCCTCAGGAAGGATGTGCTGGAAGTGGAGCGAGTACAAAGAAGTACAAAGAAGGACAACAGAGCTAATAAAGGGTCTGGAGGATATTAGTTATGAGGAAAGGTTGTGAGCACTGAACTTATTCTGTCTGAAGAAGAGACGCTTGAGAGGGGATATGATTTCAATTTACAAATACCGTACTGGTGACCCCACAATAGGGATAAAACTTTTTTGTGGAAGGGAGTTTAACAAGACATGTGGCCACTCATTAAAATTAGAATAAAAGAGGTTTAACATTAAACTACGTAGAGGGTTAACCAAAAAATATGTAGAAAATGGGATTTTAAAGGTACCCCCAATATAGGAAAAGACATTATCTACTAAAAATATATCAAATATTTATTAAAGCAGTTTTTCAAAAAAAAGTACGATAAAATGTGAGAACAGTTTTACATTCACAGTCAAAGGTATACATCCTCAACCTAATATTGACAATGAAAAAAACTGTGGTCACCAAGAGTTCAAAGCATAACCATGTCCACATAATTTCAACATGTTTCGCCCAGAAGGCTTCATCAGGAAAATGGACGAGGCTTTTCAATTATTCAACAACAATATTCACGATAAAAACAACCTTGGATGTTCAAAAGAGAAAGAGAAAAAAAGGTAAATACACAAAAAAAAAATATATACATAAAACATTCACATTTATGTAGCTTGAAAGCTCTTTAGCTTGTGCAACCATAGCTCCACCAAAACCACCCTCCAGAAACAAAAACAAAAACAGGAACAAAAACCAACCCACCCCCCATCCCACCCCCCCCCCCCACAAAAAAACAAAAAAAAAAAAAAAACACCCCCCATCACACAGGCTCACACCCAACCCTCCCCTAGTACTCCCACCCAACACAACCACCGCATCAACTCCATACCTCTGTTATAGAGTTCTGGGGAAGTCGCAGGATGCGAGGCATCAGCTGAGAGAAGAGGGGAGGAGGGGTGCCCCTAGAAATGACTCCCCCCTGTGTGGTCCAGATGGATGCCTGATCACCCGTAGGGAGGGATGTATATTTTCATGGATGAAGATCATCACAAACAAAAAGGATGATTATGGTATCTGTAACAGATATCATAGATAATAAAATTAGCCTGCTAGATGTTGCAGCTGGGATGACAAGAAATATGATCTCGGGTGCGGTACTGCCATACCCCCTTCTTTAATCGGTAATTGCATAGTTTGCAGACTAATCCTAGACTGGCCCTTCTTCCAAATTAATTCCCTAAAAAGGGATTCTATTCTTTTAAGCCACTTTTGGCCTATCCAAACCGGGGAATTGTGAAACAGGTATAGTATCTGCAGTACCCATATCATCTGTATTAAATTGCAGCGCACTGCTACAGATAGCGGGAGTCAGCTCCAGATATCTCCCTTTTGCTGTAATATAAGTGATAATGGGGTTAGATTGTTATTAACATACTGGTTTGTAGGGATGAGCTTCGTGTTCGAGTCGAACCCATGTTCGACTCGAACATTGTCTGTTCGCCCGTTCGCCGAATTGCGAACAATATGGGCCGTTCGCACCAAATTCGTATGGCGCGTCATGGCCCATAATTCACTGCAGCATCGCAGTGCATTGCTGGCTGATGATTGGCCAAGCATGCACTATGACCCGCATGCTTGGCCAATCACAGCGCTGTCTGTAGAGAGAGCGTAATTATGGATCAGGGGGTTTAATACACGCCCCACACTATATAAGGCCGCCTGCACGGCGGCCCTGTGTAGCGTGTGTTCTGGCGTTGAGAGACAGAGACAGAGAGACAGTGTCATTTGATTTAAGTTAGATAGATTAGGCAGGACAGTCAGTGAGTTTGCTGCACTTACAGTGTATTGTGTATATATATGCATCCCAGGTGTTGTATATGTATATATATATATATATATATATATATATATATACACACTCTTCTCAGTTTAGCTAGATCCGTTCCTGTTATTATCTTCCTACTGACAGGCAGGCTTGTGTTGTTACAGTATTTACAGCTACCTGAAGAAAATTGCTGGTGTTCTTCTGATCTTATTAGTACCACAGTCAGGCAGCTAGACTATTTACAGTTAGTGTAGTGCGTCCTCCTAACAGTGTTTAGCTAAAGCTACACATTAGTTTAGTGTGACCTCTGCACAGTGTTCAGCTAAAGCTACAAGTTAGTGTAGTGCGACCTCTGCACAGTGTTCAGCTAAAGCTACAAGTTAGTGTAGTGCGTCCTCTGAACAGTGTTATCTAAAGCTACAATTTAGTGTAGTACACAGTGTTCAGCTAAAGCTACAAGTTAGTGTAGTGCCTCCTCCTCACAGTGTTCAGCTAAAGCTACAAGTTAGTGTAGTGTGACCTCTGCACAGTGTTCAGCTAAAGCTACAAGTTAGTGTAGTGCGTCCTCTGAACAGTGTTCAGCTAAAGCTACAAGTTAGTGTAGTGCGTCCTCTGAACAGTGTTCATCTAAAGCTACAAGTTAGTGTAGTGCACAGTATTCAGCTAAAGCTACAAGTTAGTGTAGTGCGTCCTCTGAACAGTGTTCAGCTAAAGCTACAAGTTAGTGTAGTGCGTCCTCTGAACAGTGCTCATCTAAAGCTACAAGTTAGTGTAGTGCACAGTATTCAGCTAAAGCTACAAGTTAGTGTAGTGCGTCCTCTGAACAGTGTTCAGCTAAAGCTACAAGTTAGTGTAGTGTGACCTCTGCACAGTGTTCAGCTAAAGCTACAAGTTAGTGTAGTGCATCCTCCTCACAGTGTTCAGCTAAAGCTACAAGTTAGTGTAGTGCGACCTCTGCACAGTGTTCAGCTAAAGCTACATGTTAGTGTAGTGCGTCCTCTGAACAGTGTTCAGCTAAAGCTACAAGTTAGTGTAGTGCGTCCGCTGAACAGTGTTCATCTAAAGCTACAAGTTAGTGTACTGCACAGTGTTCAGCTAAAGCTACAAGTTAGTGTAGTGCGTCCTCCTCACAGTGTTCAGCTAAAGCTACAAGTTAGTGTAGTGCGTCCTCCTCACAGTGTTCAGCTAAAGCAACAAGTTAGTGTAGTGCATCCTCCTCACAGTGTTCAGCTAAAGCTACAAGTTAGTGTAGTGCGTCCTCCTCACAGTGTTCAGCTAAAGCTGCAAGTTAGTGTAATGCGTCCTCCTCACAGTGTTCAGCTAAAGCTGCAAGTTAGCGCAGTGAGTCCTCTGAACAGTGTTCAGCTAAAGCTACCTGTAGAAGGTTGGTGGTGTTTTCCTGATCCTATCACTACCGCAGGCAGCTACATTATTTACACATTAGTCTAGTGCGAACTCTGCACAGTGTTCAGCTAAAGCTATCCGTAGAAGGTTGGTGGTGTTTTCCTGATCCTATCACTACCGCAGGCAGCTACATTATTTACACGTTAGTCTAGTGCGACCTCTGCACAGTGTTCAGCTAAAGCTTTATGTAGAAGATTGTACATGCTGGATGCTGGGATGCGTGGCTGGCATATTGCAAACTTGACATAAACAGGAGTTCCCTCTCCTCTTGCCTCAGTACATTGCTCTGGCCTGCACGCATGCGGGAGGGACGGGGGTAGGTGAGATTTCATGCCCCATTAAATGGGACTACCAACAAGTAATGCCAACCAGTGATAACCATGATGTTCCAATGATAATAACTATACCAGCAACAATGCTCAATGCTATTCCAAATTTGGAGTTTTAAAGTAATTCAACGAAACATCATAAACGAATTACTCTTTTCTGCTACATCCCTGAAGAAGGACAAAAATATTATTTATTCCGAAACGCGTTGGATGTGAAAAAGAGCCCTCGTACAATTGTTTGGTAACAATACTAAAATGTATTGTTCCTGTAATATGCTTTGTCGAATGTATGATACAGTATGTTTTTAATCTATGCTATGTCAAAATAAAAATCTTTTTACTCTTTATATTCTGCTACATGTACTTACTACTCAATATTTGTTAGCAAGTGCCGGTAAAGTCCACCCAGGGGAATTTCCTTTTCTCACATATATGTAATTATTGGATTTTGGCACTGCTCTCCTCGACCTAGGGAAGCAAATCACCCTATTTAGATTAATATGTAGAAGGTTGGTGGTGTTTTCCTGATCTTATCACTACCGCAGGCAGCTACATTATTTACACGTTAGTCTAGTTCGACCTCTACACAGTGTTCAGCTAAAGCTACCTGTAGAAGGTTGGTGGTGTTTTCCTGATCCTATCACTACCGCAGGCAGCTACATTATTTTAACGTTAGTGTAGTGCATCCTCTTCACAGTGTTCAGCTAAAGCTTTCTGTAGAAGGTTGGTGGTGTTTTCCTGATCCCATCACAACCGCAGGCAGCTACATTATTTTAACGTTGGTGTAGTGCGTCCTCTTTACAGTGTTCAGCTAAAGCTATCTGTAGAAGGTTAGTGGTGTTTTCCTGATCCTATCTCTACCGCAGGCAGCTACATTATTTTATAACGTTGGTGTAGTGTGTCCTCTTCACAGTGTATAGCTAAAGCTACAAGTTAGTGTAGTGTGTCCCCTGAACAGTGTTCAGCTAAAGCTACAAGTTAGTGTAGTGCGACCTCTGCACAGTGTTCAGATAAAGCTACCTGTGGAAGGTTGGTGGTGTTTTCCTGATCCTATCACTACCGCAGGCAGCTACATTATTTACACATTAGTCTAGTGCGACCTCTGCACAGTGTTCAGCTAAAGCTACCTGTAGAAGGTTGGGGGTGTTTTACTGATCCTATCACTACCGCAGGCAGCTACATTATTTTAACGTTAGTGTAGTGCGTCCTCTTCACAGTGTTCAGCTAAAGCTATCTGTAGAAGGTTGGTGGTGTTTTCCTGATCCTATCTCTACCGCAGGCAGCTACATTGTTTTAACGTTGGTGTAGTACGTCCTCTGCACAGTGTTCAGCTAAAGCTACAAGTTAGTGTGGTGCGACTTCTGCACAGTGTTCATCTTAAGATACTTGTAGAAGATTGGTGGTGTTCTCATACTACAGTCAGGCAGTTGATTTTGCTAGCTGCAGTATATATATATATATATATATATATATATATCCCAGCTTAGTGCAGTTACATCTCACTGCAGGCCATTAGTATGTCTGAAAGGCGAACAAGGAGAGGCAGACAGTCACAAGCCAATAAAAGAGGGCAAGCAGGCTCTGTGTCTAGAGGCAACAGTGCTGGTCATGGAGACGGTGCATCCTCATCAGCACGTGGCTGTGGGACACGCTTGGCCTTTTTTTCGGCAGCTGGCCGTGTTGAGCCGCAACATGTGGAAGACTTGGTCGAGTGGATGCCCAAGCCGTCCTCATCCTTCTCATCCTCTCTCACCCATGCTCAGGGTACTTTGTCTGGCAAAGCTGCTGCCAACGCGGCCTCTTCCCTTGGCTCAATGGCATCAGTGACTCATTCCCTAGCCCCACCAGGTCCTCCTGTGGAGTCTCTCAAACTGTTTGACCACAGTGTTGGGTACATGTTCCAGGAGGATGCCCAGCGTTTAGAAGGCTCTGAGCTAGATGAAGGCAGTAACGTGAGCACAGACAGAGGGGGTGCCCAAGAAGGACAGAAATCTGGCAGTCATGCTCCCCCTGCTGCAGCATACTGCCAGGTTTGCTCCAGTGATGAGGAGGGAGGGGATGATGAGGTCACTGACTAAATGTGGGTGCCTGATAGGAGAGAGGAGGAGGAGGAGGCACATCACCAACGAGGCAGGATGCCCTCCAGGGGCCAGCCTAAGGGCAGCACACTGACTGCATCACACCACAAAGCTCCGCATGTGCAGGGCGCTGCTGTCTCGGCACGTTATTCCAAAAGTTCTTTGGTGTGGGCCTTTTTTGAGATGAGTGCATCAGATTGCACCGCTGCTATTTGCAACATATGTCTCAATGTGGCCAAAACATCTCCCGCTTGGGAACCACATGCTTGACCAGACAGATGTTGACCTGCCATGCAGTTCATTGGCAAGCGTATCTAAAAGACCCACACCAAAGAACAAAGAGGACCTCTCCTTGCTCCTCATCAGCTGAGATCTCCAACCCCACTATACCTTCAGTCCTCTCTGAGACCTGCACTGAGAGGAATTAAGGTATAGAATTATGTTGTCACAGCCAAGTACTTGTGGGCAATCTGCTTTCGGTACACCGACGTCAGATTGTACCAGGCAAATTTCCCTGCCCCAGCTGCTGCACCGCTGAAGAAGTTCGCTCCCAGCCATCCACATGCCCAGCGGTTGAATGCTAGCTTGGCAAAATTGCTAGCACTTCAACTGCTACCTTTTCAGTTGGTAGACTCTGCCCCCATCTGTGAGTTTGTGGAATGTGCGGTTCCTCAGTGGCAGGTACCCAAACGCCACTTTTACTCACGGAAGGCGATTCCGGCTCTCTACCGGCATGTGGAAGGCAATGTCCATGCCTTGCTGGAAAGGCGGTCAGCGATAAGGTGCATATTACCTCTGACTCATGGTCCAGCAGGCATGCACAGGGACGTTACCTAATTTTCACCGCGCATTAGGTGATTATGCTGGCAGCTGGGAAGGATACAGGACAAGGTGCAGTAGTGTTGGAGGTTGTTCCGCCACCACGCCTCCAAAATGCCACTACTAATGATTCTGACACACCTCTCTCCTCTGCCCCCTCCTCTTCTTCTTCCTCCATGGCTTCTTCCTGTGCTTTGTCCTCGGAACCAGCGGTGCTCAGTAGGCATTCAAGGGGGGGCTACGCAAGTACGCAGGCCAAAAGATGCCATGCGGTCCTTGAGCTGGTGTGCTTGGGGGACAGGAGCCACACTGGGGCAGAGGTTCTGTCAGCTCTGCAGGGGCAGGTTCAGAGGTGGTTGACGCCATGCCAAATTAAGGCAGGAATGTTTTTTTGCGACAATGGCACCAACTTCCTCTCCACCCTCCGACAGGGACAACTGACCCATGTGCCCTGTTTGGCTCATGTCCTTAACTTGGTGGTGCAGCGGTTCTTGGGCCCGGGCTTACAGGATGTCCTGAGGCAGGCCAGGAAAGTCTGTGTGCATTTCCGCCGGTCATATAATGCCAGTGCTCGGCTGGCAGACCTGCAAAAGGAATTTAACCTGCCCAAGAACTGCCTAATCTGTGACATGCCCACCAGGTGGAACTCAACGTAGGCCATGCTGCAGCAGCTACACATGCAGCAGAGGGCCATCAATGAGTACCTGTGCGACTATGGCACCAGGACAGGGTCAGGGGAGCTTGTTTTTTTTTCCCCACGCCAGTGGGCCATGATCAGGGATGCATGCACTGTCCTGTCACCATTTGAGGAGGCCACAAGGATGGTGAGTAGTGACAGTGCATGCATCAGTGTCACTGTCCCCCTTGTCCACCTGTTGGACCACACGCTGTGTGGAATAATGGACAGGGCACTTGAGGCAGAACAGAGGCAGGAAGAGGAGGACTTCCATAGCTCTCAAGGCCCCCTTTATCCAGACAGTGTTCCTGTGTCCCCGCCGATCACACAGGAAGAGGACGAGGAGGAGGAGGAGGAGGAGGATTGTGTCAGTATGGAGGTGGAGCCTGGCACTCAGCATCAGCAGCAGTCTTTAAGGGATCATTTACAGTCCCAAGAAACACATGGACTTGTACGTGGCTGGGAGGAGGTGGCTGCGGATCATGTCATCCTTAGTGACCCAGAGGACTCCGGACTGAATGCCTCAGCAAACCTACGCTGCATGGCCTCCCTGATCCTGCAAAGCCTGCGGAAGGATCCTCGTATTCGTGGTATCAAGGAGAAGGAACAATACTGGCTGGCAACCCTCCTTGATCCACGTTACAAGGGTAAGGTTGCGGACCTTATCTTGCCATCGCAGAGGGAGCAGAAGATGAAACATCTTCAGGAGGCCTTGCAGAAAGGTCTGTGCAATGCATTCCCAGAGACTGGGAGGTTACAACCTCCTGTTTCTGGACAACGTGTTGCTGAGGCTTCGGTCAGTCAAAGAAGGAGCGGTGGAGAAGGTGGCCGTCTGACCGATGCATTCAGACAATTTTTTAGTCCGCAGCCCCAAGGTATGATCGGTTCCAGCAACTATCGCCAGTGTCTGTTTTACATGGTGCAGGAATACCTAGGGGCAAGATCTGACTTGGACACCTTTCCCACCGAAAATCCTCTGGGTTACTGGGTCTTGATGATGGATCACTGGCCAGAGCTTGCACAGTATGCAATTGAGCTACTGGCCTGTCCTGCATCCAGCATTCTTTCGGAATGTACATTCAGTGCTGCTGGAGGTTTTGCAACCGATCACAGGGTGCGTCTGTCCACCGACTCGGTCGATCGACTGACCTTCATAAAAATGAAGCAGTCTTGGATCACCACCAACTACCAAGCACCTGATGCTGATGTAACTGAATACATTTTTTTGAAATGTCAGATCCCTTCAAAGACTGCCTATGCTGATGCTGAGTGAGTAACTACCCTGTTATACTGAGTAATTAACCTCTTCCTCCTCAATGATCATGATGATAGCTTGTAAGAACATTTTTGGTTCTGAGTGCCGCCAGTCCCGCCACCAGTGCCTAAGGCCCAATTTTTCAGCCCCTGTTTAACAGGGGCATGTAATTACAATTTTTCATGCAATTCTTTGCAGCAGGGCTAGTTCCTGCAATCCAACTAGAGTATCTGTGAGGGGTTGCAGTGTTGTGGCACCAGCACCAGTGCCTATGGCCCAATTTTTCAGCCTCTGTTTAACAGGGGCGTGTAATTACAATTTTTGATGCAATTCTTTGCTGCAGGGCTAGTTCCTGCGCTCCAACTAGAGCATCTGTGAGGTGTTGCAGTGTTGTGGCACCAGCACCAGTGCCTAAGGTCCAATTTTTCAGCCCCTGTTTAACAGGGGCGTGTAATTACAATTTTTTATGCAATTCTTTGCAGCAGGGCTAGTTCCTACGCTCCAACTAGAGCATCAGTGAGGGGTTCCAGTGTTGTGGCACCACCACCACCACCAAAGGCCCAATTTTTCTGCCCCTGTTCAACAGGTGCATGTAATTACAATTCTTGATCTAATATTTCACAGCAGGGCCCATTTCTGCGTCCACCAAGAGTACCTGTGAGGACTTACAGTGTTGTGGCACCAGCACCACCACCACCACCACCAAAGGCCCAATTTTTCTGCCCCTGTTCAACAGGGGCATGTAATTACAATTCTTGATCTAATATTTCACATCAGGGCCCTGTGAGGGCTAATGCCCCGTACACACGGTCGGATTTTCCAACGGAAAATGTGTGATAGGACCTTGTTGTCGGAAATTATGACCGTGTGTAGGCTCCATCACACATTTTCCATCGGATTTTCCGACACACAAAGTTTGAGAGCAGGATATAAAATTTTCCGACAACAAAATCCTTTGTCGGAAATTCCGATCGTGTGTACACAAATCCGACGGACAAAGTGCCACGCATGCTCAGAATAAATAAATAGATGAAAGCTATTGGCCACTGCCCTGTTTATAGTCCTGACATACGTGTTTTACGTCACCGCATTTAGAATGATCGGATTTTCCGAAAACTTTGTGTGACCATGTGTATGCAAGACAAGTTTGAGCCAACATCCGTTGGAAAAAATCCTAGGATTTTGTTGTCGGAATGTCTGAACAAAGTCCGACCGTGTGTACGGGGCATTACAGTGTTGTGGCCACAACAACACCTAAGGCCCAAATTTCTGCTGAGTATATAGGGCAGGGCCCTACTTTCAAACATCCAACTTACAAACGACTCCTACTTGCAAATGGAAGGAGACAACAGGAAGTGAGATGAAATCTACCCCTAGGAAGGGAAATTCTCTCCTGTAAGAGTTAATATGGGAAAAACTTTTCTCCTTTCCACTGATGCTTTATCACCAATCCTTGTTTCACAAAAAAACCCAAATTTTCAAAAAACATTTGTCATTGGTACAAAAAGTGAGGTGAAATCTTCTGAAGAGGAGCACAGACAGCAAAACAAATTTCACAGGAGTGATAACCCTTCCCTAGGTTTTCCAAAAAGCTTAAAATAGATTTTTTGTCCGGATCTAAACATGTTAAAAATGTACCAGTTCAAAATTACAAACAGATTCTACTTAACAACAAACCTACAGTCCCTGTCTTGTTTGCACCGCCTGTATACTGCTGTTCAGAGTATATAGGGCCTGGGGGCCCCACACCTTTCCTTTTTTAATTTGGGTGCGGGGTTCCCCTTAATATCCATACAAGTAATGGACTTGGGGGAACCCATGCCATTTGTCTCACTGATTTTCATCCCTATTGCCAGGACGCGACATTACATTAAAGCCGCAAGCAGTTTTAAATGACTTTTTTTCCTTTAAAAATGACATTTTGTTAGGGACTGTTCTAAGCACGGGAAATACATGCCACTTTACAGGCATACTATAGACACCCCCCAGGTACGATATTTAAAGGAATATTTCACTTTTTTTTTTTTACTTTAAGCATCATTAAAATCACTGCTCCCGAAAAAACGGCCGGTTTTATAACTTTTTTTTGCATTGATACATGTCCCCTGGGGCAGGACTCGGGTCCCAAACCCTTTTTAGGACAATACCATGCAAATTAGCCTTTAAAATGAGCACTTTTGATTTCGAACGTTCAAGTCCCATAGTTGTCAATGGGGTTCTAACGTTCGTGCGAATTTTCGGTCCGTTCGCAGGTTCTGGTGCAAACCGAACCGGGGGGGTGTTTGGCTCATCCCTACTGGTTTGTATCACTCATGATCCAAACACCCAGATATTTCGGCTTTGCCACTACTTTTAGGTGGGGGGCTCCAGACGGTATCTGGCTGCCAAGTGGGTCAACCGGCAACAAGGCCGACTTCTCCCAATTGATAACCAAGCCATAAAATTGCCCAAACTCCCCAACCATTTGTATCACTGTGTTTAGGGAAGTTTCAACGTCTCCAAGAAAAAATAGGACATCATCCGCGTACAGTGCTAACCTGTCCTCCCCTGCCTGCCTTCGGAACCCCTGCATACCTGACATTGATCTGGTCATAACTGCAAATGGTTCCATCGCAAGGGCGAACAGCAAGGCGGACAAAGGACAACCCTGTCTCGTCCCTCTTTCCAACTGAAACAGCTCTGAATGTTCATTATTGATTTTTATTTTTCGCTCTTGGTTCGGTATATAATATTTTCACCCATTCAATAAAGAAGGGGCCAAATCCAAATCTCACTAGCACTCTCAATAAGTAGTCCCATTCCAGGCTATCAAAGACCTTAGCGGCATCCAAGGCCAATACCGCCCTAGAGCCTTCATTGTCTGTTGGGATCTGCATGTTTAGAAAGACTCTTCTGATGTTAATACTAGTTGACCTCAGTCGAGTTGCTAACACGTTGGCCAGAATTTTTACATCGGTACATAACAGTGATATTGGGCGGTAAGAGGATACATCTCATTGATCCTTCCCCTCCTTTTATATCACTGTAATGGTAGCTTCTGACATCAAGATGGGAAGTCTCCCATTAATTAATGCCCACCTCAGTGTCTTCAGCAATTCTGGGAGCAATATCTCACCATAACATTTATATATTTCTATTGGGAGCCCGCCTGGGCCTGGTGACTTTTGGTTGGACGTCTCAGCCACCGCTCGCTGCAGTTCATCCAAAGTCACTGGTACCTCTATGTCCATTCTGTCCTTCTCTGTCAAAGTCAGAATTGTTATTCCCCGAAGAAAACCATCCATCCTTTCACTCCCAGCCCTCTGTTGGATTTATACAAGGACTTATAAAATTCACTTATGCCGCATACACACGACCGGTCTTTCCGTCAGAATAAACTCTGAAGGACTTTCTGACGGATTTCTGACGGAGTTCCGCTGAAACGGTCTTGCCTACACACGATCACACCAAAGTCCGACCATCTAGAACACGGTGATTAGGAATGGGCTTCATGTTAGGGTCAAACATGAGTTCGACTCGATCATTGGCTGTTCGCCCGTTCGCCGAACAGCGAACAATTTGGGGTGTTCACGTCAAATTCGAAAGCCGCGGAACACCCTTTAAAAGTCTATGGGAGAAATCAAAAGTGCCAATTTTAAAGGCTTATATGCATGGTATTGTCATAAAAAGTGTTTGGGGACCTGGGTCCTGCCCCAGGGGACATGTATCAATGCAAAAAAAAGTTTTAAAAACAGCCATTTTTTCGGGAGCAGTGATTTTAATAATGCTTAAAGTAAAACAATAAAAGTGTAATATTCCTTTAAATTTCATACCTGGGGGCTGTCTATAGTATGCCTGTAAAGGGGCGCATGTTTCCCATGTTTAGAACAGTCTGACAGCAAAATGACATTTCTAAAGGAAAAGAAGTCATGTAAAACTACTATCGCTAGCACCGGCTACAATGAATTGTTGGTCCGGCAATACACATAAGAGTTTATTGATGAAAACACCATGGAATTTCCCCACAGGGGAACCCCAAACCAAAATTTTTTTTAAAAATGCGTGGGGGTCCCCCTAAATTCCATACTAGGCCCTTCAGGTCTGGTATGGATATTAAGGGGAACCCTGCACCAAAATTTAAAAAAATCCAAAATCCATACCAGACCTCTCAGGTCTGCATGGATTTTAAGGGGAACCCTGAGCCAAAATTCTAAAAAAATGGCGTGGGGTCCCCCCAAAAATCCATACCAGACCCTTATCCGAGCATGCAACCTGGCAGGCTGCAGGAAAAGAGGGGGGGACGAGAGAGCACCTCCCCCTCTTAAACCATACCAGGCCACATGCCCTCAACATTGGGAGGGTGCTTTGGGGTAGCCCCCCAAAACACCTTGTCCCCATGTTGATGGGGAGAAGGGCCTCATCCCCACAACCCTTGCCTGGTGGTTGTGGGGTTCTGCGGGCGGGGGGCTTATCGGAATCTGGAAGCCCCCTTTAACAATGGGACCCCGAGACCCCCCCCCGTGTGAATTGGTAATGAGGTACAAATATACCCTTACCATTTCACAAAAAAAGTGTCAAAAAAGTTAAAAACACAAGAGATGGTTCTTCTTCTTCCATCTTCTTTCTTCTGGTCTTCCTTTGGTGTTCTTCTTCTTCCTCCATCTTCTTCTGCTCCATCTTCTTCTTCCTCCACTCTTCTTGTCCGGCATCTTCCTCTGGCTTCTTCTCCGCTCCATCCACGCGATCCGCCTCAGTGGGAGTCTTCCACCGTGTGATGCTTCGGTTCTTCTGACACTTTTTATATAACGGAGGGCAGGGCCACCCCTGCCTCCTCCTCTGACACATGGGGACTTCACGGGGACTTCCCTGTGGCTTTCCTCATGTTGTCAGAGGGGGGCGGGGTCACCTGTTTACGTAACCGGGTTCGACTCATCCCTAGCGGTGAAGTACAACATGTATGATGGGAATAGAAAAAGGTTCAATAGCGAGTAGCCAATAGTTGCCGTCTCATACTTGCTTCAGAGCATGCATGGTTTTTGGTCCATCGGAACAGCATACAGACGAGCGGTTTTCCCGATAGGAACTGATTCCGTCGGAAAGATTTGAAACATGTTCTATTTCTAGGTCCGTAAGAATTTTCGAAAGGAAAAGTCCGATGAAACCCACACACGATCGGAATGTCCGATGGAATGATTCCGTCTGACCTTTTCTGTCGGAAAGTCCGGTCGTGTGAACGTGGCATCAATGTGTGCATTATTTCTGTTCGGTCTGTAGAGATCTCTCCACTCGATGTCCTGACTTCCGAGACAGTGGAGGTGGGGTATTAGATCTAATCAAAAGGGACAGTATATGACCCACTCTCTCCCCTTCTCCAAAATGACACTGTCTCTGGAACATTCGTTTGTTCTCTATCCTCCTTGTAACGCCATTTTATAAGCTTGCTGTTTATCCAGCCATTGCCTTTGCCTATCTGGGGTTGGATCTTCAACATATTGCCTCTCTGTCTGCATCATCACGTTCCTAATGTCCCTTTCCCATTTCCTAGATTTCCCCTTGATTCTTGCAACTTGTTGGATCAGAAGGCCTCTAAGATAGACCTTCAAGGAGTCCCAAACCACTACAGCTGACGCCGTGCCCACATTAATTTGGATAAATTCATTTAATCCAGTCATCAGTTCTAGCCAATAAGGGCTGAGTTTCCATTCTCTTGGGTGGACTTTATTCCCAATATTTATTGTCAGTACCAGCGGGGAGTGGTCCGAGACTCCTCTTGGGCCATATTCTATGTTCTTTACCAACAGTGTTGCTTCTCTATTACCCAGGGTCATATCTATTCTGGAGAGGGTGTGGTAAAAGCTAGAAAAGCAGGAGTATTGCCGTTCCTGCGGGTTGCGCATTCGCCATATGTCGCTTAACCCCGTTTCCTTCAAGAATCAGGATAGTCGACCCTCTCCCATTGTATTGGGGCAATTCTATCTAGGGCCTTATCTAAAACTTTGTTGAAGTCTCCTACCACAATTACTGGGATTCCTACTTTATCCAATGTAAACTCCAACAATTTATACAGGACCATAAGTTTAAATGGGGGGGGATATAAATATTTGCCAGAACATATAGCCGTTCTCAATCGAGCAGAACAAAAAAATATACCAGCCCTGTTCATCGATACAACTCTCCCTGCAGGAGAATGCCACTCCTCTCCCAACCATTATGCTGACCCCCCTTGAATAGGAGGAATAAACAGAATGGTATTGGGATTGAAACTTCCGGTTACGGAGTTGTGGCACAGTAATGCTAATCAAAAGCATCTCCTGCAGGCACAGCAGTCCAGCCCCACTCCCCTCCAGTGCAGACAGGACCGTGGCCCTCTTAGTTGGATCCCCTAGGCCTCGGACATTCCAAGAACTTATACTGAATGTCTTAACTGGCATGGGAAAATATCAAAGTAAATAATAAAAAGAAAAAAGAAAGAAAACAGAGGAAAAAAAAGCAGTCCAACAGTTCCACCCTCCTCCCTCCACCCTAAATACTTCCTCCAATCTGTTTCTCCCTCCCTTCTCCAATCTCCCACACTTCTCTCTATTTGTGCCATCTGCCTTATTAATATTTGTGGTGTATACTTCTTACCCACCCTACCCATCCTCCCCTACCCCACCTCTAACCACCGCCCTCCCTCCCATACTTCCCCACCCCTGCCCAGCTGGGCCTACCCTAAGGGCTTCACCTGTGACCTTTCCATACCACCCCCACCATTCTCTCCTCACATTCCAAACCAGTGACATTAGTAATTTCAGTGTATAATGTAACCAATGCGGGAGCCTCTCTTACTCCCATTCTTACATGCATCTATAACACCCAGTCAGAAAAAAATGTGTCTCCCCTCCTTCCCTCCCCTCCTATCTATTTTAATTAAAAAACATTATTATAATAATCAGTGGTCATGTAGTAATACAGTGATCAAACCAAAGCAGCAAAAAAAAAAAAAAAGGAATAGACTCCCACAGGAAAAAGTGTATTTGCAGGACTGAGAAAAAAAAAGGGAGGGGGGGGGACAGGAGCCAGCAGCCCCAAAAAGGAAAGATATTCCCCTCAGAACTACTCCCCCTCCCCCGTTACATAAGCAAAACAACTCCATGCTCACTATATTCTACAGTTCTACAAGTCTTTCCTGTTTTCCTCCAACCACTTCGCCACATCGGCCAGTGAGCTGAAAAAAAGGTCCACCCAGTGCTGTCACCCATAGGCGGGGTGGGTATAGCAAGTCCTATACATTTTGTATTTCTGCAAAGAACACTTAATTGGAATAAATTCAGCCCTGTGCTTCTGCAAATCTGGGGAAAAATCGGGGTAAATTGAGACTCTAACCCCATTGTACATAATGTTCCCCATTTCTCTCGCTCATTGAAGCAAAGTCACCTTATCGTTATAGTTGAGAAGCTTCAATAATAAAGGCCTAGGATAGCCTCCCACCTGCGGGGCTTTAAAGGGGACTCTGTAGGCTCTTTCAATCGTAAGAGTGTTGAAAAAATAGTGGGCCCAAAAATTTCCCTAAACCACCCCTCCAGAAACACTATGGGGTTAGAGCCCTCGCTCCACTCTGGGAGGCCTATCACTCTCACATTGTTTCTGCGAAGTCTATTTTCCATTTCATCGAGCTTGGCCCCCTGTATATCCACATGTTCCTTCAACCCTTTAAGTTCTTGTTTTAATGGGTATAAGTCATCCTCAACTGCACTTAATCTCTCTTCTAAGGCGGTAGTCCTTTCCACAGTCTTGCGCAATTCATGACTCATTGAAAGTAATTCTTCCTTAATACTTTTTAGCTGATTACCAAGGCTAATAATTGAGTCTTTGCAAGCATTAACAGCATACAGTACATCTCTCAATGTAAGTTCTGGTTCTAATATAGAGACAGCCACAGTGGACATCCCAGATATCGTAGATGTTATAGATACAGTTCCAGATGTTTCTCCTGCCAGCCCTTTAGTATTCACTAATATTTTGACGCCAGATGAGATAGTGGAGTTTGAGGGTGTCTGGCCGTGGCCCTGGCTCCTTCTGTCTGATGTGGATCCCGCCTGTGTTTTAGCTTGTGCTGTTACCTGTTGATGGCCCCCTTGGCAGGCGACTGAGATGTTGTATAGGCAAAACGCTCAAGTTTAGCTGCTGCTGCCGCTTGGTTCCCCTTCTCCTTTGCAGAGCACGTGATCTGGATTCCATCCTGGTGTGGCTGGTCCTCTGAACCTTGTTTTCTAGACATGTTGATCCTCCCCCCTGTTAAGAACTGTTATTGCTGAGGGGGGGTGTGGACGGGTTACAGTTTCACGTCAAGTCTCACCACTTCCCCTCCACACTACTCCAGCAGACCCCCTTCACAGAGACAATGTCTTTGGGATCCTCTGCTTAAGAAAAGATATGCCCCTGCAGATTGATGAAAGTTGTACTGTACTACTGGGGTGAAGGAGAGGTTAGGAGGGACCAGCTGCTGGGGGAGCAAGTGCACCAACTCCTCCCTCGCAAGGACCCCCCTAATGGTCTTTCCCCTCTGTCAGTCAGAGCTTATACAGTAAAGTGAAGTACAGTACTCTTTTCCTCCACACCGTATCCCCGGGTGCCATGTCCGCAAGTCCTATAGGAAGCCTTAGGAAGTCGTGAGAAGCTCTATAGACAAATAAGCAAATCCCGTGGCTCGGCAATTCCTGCGAGACCGCGAGCGGCTTCACGTCTAGCACGGCTTCTGCTCCCTAATCCAGCACACAGTGTCCAGGTGTCCGGGTCCCCACTCAATCATCATCAGAAATTCTCTACCAATATAACTACAATTTATCCACTAGCATGTTATTGGCTTAAAGGCTGTTTTTTGGTATCTAACTATTAATACCTAGCAGTTCCACTAATGGTGGTTACATTTTTTTTTTTCCAGTAAATGGGACATTATATATTTCTTTGTACAATGGCAAATTAGATCATCTTCTGTATAATAGTTAACTTACCATGTTCTCACAAGTCATGCTTATGTTAACATGCTATGCAATTTGAAACCAATGTATACAAAATGCAAACGTACCTATTATAATCAGGGAGATACATATGGGAAACTACTAGCTTGAGCTCTCAGGGAACAACTCACACAGCCATACATTCCCAAAATACTTACCCGACACGTACAGACAGTAAGGTTCATGATTGTTCCAAGATTGCAGAGTATATAAGGAGTATTATTCCTCATTATTTAAGCTTTCCAGTACCAACATCATGTCCCAATTAACAGCACATACAGATAAAATTGTTCGCTATTTTGTTTCTGATACTGACTTCACCTGACTTTAGGATAAAGCATCAATGATCACAGAAGCCATAATTTCTTTAGACAAGTTTCCAGTGGCCTTAAAATAGACTCAAACAGGGAAAGTACCTGGACTGCATGGTTTCACCCTCTGCTATTACAAATTCTTTGCTCCCATACTTACCCCTTTTATTTTGAGAGCCTTTATTGAGATAAAGGTTGATTTAGGATTCTCTTTAGAGTACTTAACAGCTCCTTTAGCTACATTATAGGAACATTCAATTGCCTTAAGCCACTTGTTATCTGAAAAGATAGCTTGTAGATCTGACTTCCGGCTTTGCATAGGTGTGGATTTTTGGAAAATCTCCTGGTGTTGAGGAGAGAGTAAAATGGGATATTCCTTTGACACTACGTAATGAATTGGTGTAGAACCGCCAAGCTTGAGGGTGTATATGGAATGAAGGTTAAATGTAGACTTAAAAAAAAACAGAAATACACATGTATAAGAAGTAGTCAGTGGAGGAAATGTTATAGGCCGCTGTTAGATCTGAAAAATGCTTGGGTTTGTTGTCAATGAGAAGGTTCTATACCCAGCATATTCAGCCTCATCCAAGGCCGTGGTCTGCAAGTGAGGGATGAGGATGTCAAGTGCTGAAAGTGGGATTGTGATGTCACTGTTGTTTTAATTATACACCGATCCTTGGGTAAATATTCACCATACCTGTAAAGCTGCTCTAATCGTGGGAGGGAAACATGCAGGATGCAAGGGTGACCAGAGGTCGGTGACTTCAGGTCTGATGTTTTTGCAATTGTGGATTTGATGTCTGTCCACAGGACATCTGAGGAAGGCATAAACCAGTGCTTATATTGTGTTAGTTTAGAGGCATAGACAAGCATAGAGAAATAATCTTTTCTATCCACAAAACCGATTCTTTTATCCCTTTTATGGTCTTTTTTTGTTTTTCCAACTTTTTTTTATTATTTCTGCAAGGTAAAGTACAAAAAAGAGCTTCTGGGCATACCCTGGCTCAAGGCAAACAAAACAAAAACAATAAAAGAAAAAATAATAAGATTACATAATATAGTCTAACATATCATCTGCTTAGCGCGAAACGCAAGAGTATGAAGAAGAACAACATATGGTACCAAACATCTCCAATGTTCAGATGGTTAGAAATATGTGCACCTTCAAACTGCTGGACTCATAATTAAATTATAGTGTCCCTAGAAAGTATATGTCTACATAGATATATTTCCAAAGTGGTTTAAAGTGGTTGTAAACTCTCCCTCACAACCTGACCCCATTTAAATCAGCATAAAAAACCCTAATGAACGCTGCTTGTAGATGTCTCCTTCCTTGCTTAGTATTGTTGTAATTTGTTTTGTTCTTTATAATGACGTCACTGGCACATGCTCATTTCTCCCCTGATTTATGTCACGCTCTGTGTGCTTGTCTGTTCATTGACAGGACTTTCTGCGGCACAACACCCAAATCCCACGAGACTGTAGAATCATTCAGAGCTTCCGCCTAAACCCCATGTGATCGTGTGACATCACATGGAGTGTAAACCTGGACATCAGACTGCATACTGCAGTGTTATCAGCTGCAGCTGATAACACTGACACAGGCAAACATTAGATGATCGGCACAAGTAAATACTGTGGAGTAAAACAAGTCGGCTGTGAGCAGTGGAGAACGGTTGCCATGGAAACGTTGGATCGAGAAGGAGACTTGGTTAACAGTACAGGAAGGGCTACATGAAAGGACGGAAATACACTCTACTGTGGACAATACCTAAGATGGTGCTGGCTTGCCCCTGGAAACATGATTTTTTAAAGTTTCTTAAAAATATGAGTAACATGCAATTTGGGCTGAATTACAATGGCACTAGTTTGATAATTACTTAATATAATGGACTAAATGAAAAGCAGCATCAGAGTGGGAGAGTTTACTTCCTCTTTAATGTCTCAAGATGAAGCAGTTGAAGCAGTTGAGGCGAAGTCGAGCCAAATATCCCACACTTTAGAGAACTTATGAGGACATCCATGAGAGAGGTAAATGGCCTTGTATAACAATATCACAGCATTAACCAAGGACTGCCTATAGTAGGGGCTTCCTTTGATTTCCATTTTAGTATAATGGCCTTGCGGGTGTAGAAAAGGAGTAAACTAAGGAGGGTTCTACGTGCCCTACGAGGGGCTAGGGGACTCACCAAGCCAAGTAAGCGAACCTCTATGGTGAGAGGAACCCCCACAGGGATAAATGTGACAATGAAATGTGTAACTTCAGTCTAAAAAATTTGTATTTCCTAAACATGTCCAGAATACATGTTTAAAATCTGCATGGTCCTCCAACATCTCCAGCATTGAGAGGAGAGACCTGAATACATTTTATTTAACTTGTGGGGCATTAGATATATCCTATGTACCAATTTAAATTGAATCAGTTTGTCTCTACTTGCTACCAAATGAGAGAAGGGATAATCCCACATGTCCTCACAATCCTCTTAGTCGATACCTGGAGCATCCGCCTGCCATTTAGCACAAAGAGTCTCCATGCCAGTATGAACCGATGGCAGGAGAGCCTTATACAGCTCTGAGAGTGGTTTAGTTAACATGTCATCACATAGCATATTTTCAATATCTGAAGTGTATAAGTCAATTGGGGATGTGCCAGGGGCAACTGCAATTACCTAAAGAACAGAGGGTTTGTATGATTGAATCATGCTTTCAAGTAGTCAAAAGGTAACAACTCACTGTCAGGACATATGTGACCAATGTTTTGATGCCCCTGGACACCCAAACAGTTGGATCCGGAACTGACTGGAATTCAGGGAGGACAAGATTAAACCAGAGGGGTGTGTTAGGAGACCAAAGGTGGGTATTGGCAATGGGCTTAGGCACCTTCAAATGCTGGGCTTTGAGTACCACCCACATTAAGAATGTTATTGGGAGTGATGTTTGCTGTCCCCTGTATGAGAGGAGGCTTAGAGACTCATATAAGCCCGAATTTTCTGCTTCTAATACCACAGAGTAGTAAGTGTCATCCAAAATGGCCCAGTTATAAGCATGTGTGAGAAGCGCTGCCAGAAAGTATGAGTGTCAGGGATGTGGCATGTGCAGACTTGCATTTGCAGGTGCCCGTCTTGCTGGACATAGGCTAACGCCTATGCGCATGCACTAAAATACGCACGTTAGCCATTAATGCTGGCGAAAAATGGCCTATATAAAGACAGCAGCTGCATCTGCAGGATCTGCAGCTTTACCTGAGTCTGATCCTCTATCTGCATCTTACCTGTGTTTGACGCGGCTTCCTTGACTACGCTTGCTTATCTCCAGTCCTGGAGATAAGCTTAACCTTGCTATACCTGCTTTTCTGACTGATATCCTGCTGCCAACCTCTGCCTGTCTACTGACCAATCTCTGCTTACCGCTTATGCCATATCTGATTATGTGTGATTGACCCGGCTTGTCTGACCCTGCTCCAGTCTTGCTCCATCCTGCTCCATCCAGTACCTGGTAACACTGTCCTGCATTCATTGTGCATCCGCACCTGCTGCTCACCACCCAGTCTGATCTGGTGACTCATCAGCTGCACATCTCTACCATCAACAAGGAACTCCGCAGGCATTCCTACCTCACTGCGCTCTCATGGCCATTGTCACAACTCCAGTGGCCCCTGAGCCACGGCTGTAAGAGAGGTCTCCTTCTACATGTCAGGCTCTGTTACAAGGTACGTGACAATGAGTACAGATCTGGACAGGCTAGCCCCCCCCCCCCCCTTGGGTCCAGGGACTGCATAACGTTTTCTTGCTGAAACGGGGAGGAGTGGATTTCCACAGGAAGGAGGAGAGCAAGGAATCAAAGTGTTTAAGTATTTTTTAGGGATCTATACAGGGGAATATATTAAAATATACAGGAAAACTGGCAGGATTTTCATTTTTATCAGATTAATCCTTCCAATGAGAGAAAGCAGGAGATTATGCCATACTTTCAGTTTTTATTTGGTAGTATGTAACAGGGGGTATATATTTTCATAACATTGGATGTGATATTGACCCTTAAATATCTAAGGGAAGTTGTCCATGTACGAGGCAACGTGAGATCAGCTACTTTCCGGGGCCCCGCATCTATGGGTAGGGTTAAGGATTTATCCAAATCCAAAGATTTCCAAAACCTTGGCCATATATTTCCAATTAACCATGTCAAAAGCTTTTTCTATGTTTGAAGCCACAAGTATTCTGGTTGCTGTATCACCGGGGAGAAGTTGGAGGTGGGTGAAGACCCTTTATAAGTTAATATCTGTGGATTTTCCTGGCTAAAACCCAGTTTGATAAATATCAATGAGGGAGGGAAGCACTTTAAGCACCCTGGTGGCTAGAACCTTGGTAAGTATCTTAAGGTCATAGTTCAGTAGAGATATTGGTCTATAGGAAGAGCAACGTTGTAGGTCTTTTCTGGGCTTTGGTGTTAACACAATATGTGCTTGATACATGGTTTGGGGAAGTTTCCCTATATCTAAACATGTGGTGTGTAAATTGCTTGCAGCCTAGGGGCTATTGTAGAGGACTATGTTTTATAAAATTCCCACGGGACACCATCAGGCCCTGGAGTCTTATTATTATTAAGAGATTCAATAGCTGCTTCTATCTCAAGCACTGAGATTGGTGCTTCAAGACTTTCCACATCCTCTGGGGCTAGGATCGGTAGAGATAGAGCATTGAATTCCTCTGTTAAGGAGGTTTCTGACAGAGAAATTGCCCGGCCGTATAGAGCTTCATAGTAGGTATTAATAATATCCGCTAGGTTAGTAAGACGTTCTCTAGTAGCAAACATGATAGCAGGGACTATGGTTTGCATGTGGGGTTCCGCCACCAGGTTGGCCAATAACTTCCCGTTTTTGTCCCCGGATTCAAACAGTTTACCAGTGATAATTTTGGGATCAGACTGAGTTAGAGAAGTGTAATGAAGGGAAAGGCCATGTCTAGCTTGAGCATGTAGGAAAAATGAGGTAGTAGAGGTGTCTACTGCGCATACCTCTGCCGCCTATGCCTCCCGCTGCTCCAAGGACCTAGTATGAGAAGTGAGATCCCTCTTAGCTGCCTGGATAGCAGAAATGTATTCCCCTCTGATGGTTGCCTTAAACACCTCTAAACTATAGAACTAGAGGTGGAGGCCTCATTATTCTCCCAGTATTTGGCAATTTTAAGGGAGACATTTTCCACCACTGTGGTATCAATGATCCAGCGTGGTGTCAATCTCCAACAGCCAGGCTGCTTCCCAGTGGAGACACACAGATTCAGCTTCAGACGGGCATAGTCAGATAGGCCAGCTGGGAGATATGTTACTGTTTTAACAGCCGGTAAGACCGCAGCATTACAAAACAAGAAGTCTATGAGGGATCCTGAACCATGAGTGTTCAAGAGATAGGAAAATACTTTAATAATATTAATAATCGTTTTTTCACGGGGAGGGGATGACGTGAGACGTCAAAAAGAAAGGGAGGAGCTGGCGGTGTGTCGGAAAGCTGGCGTCCTGGCAGCTTCGCTCCGATGGCAGACTGAGTGGACGAGGCCGGCAGCATGGAGAGGCAGGGAAATAGAGAGCGGTGTTTCAACACTGCAACCAAACGCCTGGAGCCCGGAGCCCGGAGAAAAACGGGCTTAGCGGCACGGCTACAAAGTCCTCACTCCACTGACAGGATCTCTCCGCGTCTCTCTCCCCCTCCTCCCCCCACTGAATGCCTGATAGTAGAACGGCAGAAGGACGGAGAGGATCCGGCAAAGTGATACACAGACCAGATGCCTTCAAACCTGCAGAGTTCTCTGGGATGGTCTCCCCAACGGTAAATGTTTGCAGTGGATACCGGACCATCACCCCTGAAGTAAAGGCATTTTGACAGACAGGTGATGGTAAGAGACGCTTGTTCCTGCACACCAATTAAAGGTAAGAAGAGCACTGAAACTGGTTACCGAAGGGAAGAAATCTTAGAAGAAGGAAAAGCCAAGGTTTGAAAACTGCTGAATAATATCACAAGGAACTTTGTATAGAACCAGACATGTGGGTTAGAAGGTCATTTTAGCAATATTGTAAGAGTACTGCCTGTGGCTCACCAATTTATCAATTACTTACTATATCGCTGACATAGAATAAGGAAAATTAAATATTATAACTCTATATAAAATATCACAACACAGTTACCATACTTAGAGGTATATTCTTAGAGGTATATTCTTATTTCAATTGTGGTTTCATAGCATTCGCCATGTTCCTTTGTATAGGATAAAACAAGGGAGATGAGTAATAGATTTGAATATTGGACAATATATCATTGTATACCTGCGTTAATATTGCTACATATTCTCTGTGTCATTTTTTATAATATTTAATGAAATCCTGGGGACGTTGGCTTACAAGGAGGCGATAAGACACTCGGTAGCAAAGTATCTCCTTGCCTGACTAGTTCCCAGCCATACTGGATACTATTAAAGAGAGACACACGCGGCATCAAGGTATAAGGACAAAAAACAATAGCACAAATCATTACTCATAGACAGGGTCTCAAAATCCCTGCACAATAAACAGAAGTCCCCGAAATATCAGTTTTGGTGAATAGGGCCCCTGCTTTTGCGGCGCCGAGGGGCGGAGAGGTATTAAAATGCTAACAGCGCCCAATTACACCAAAAGAAGAGACTGCCGGCAGTCGCAGTATTACCATAATAGTTCGGGATACTTGACCCTCATTCTATGGACATAATTAATAACAACTAGGAAAAAGAAATGTGTTCTTGAAATACTAGTCTCAAATAAATCAAAAATAAATATCGAGAGTGCCAGAGTACCCTGACACCTGAAAATTTTCCCTGAAGATCGGAGGCATAAGCTAACATGTACAGGACTAAAACTTGTCAATGTAAACCATTGTTAGCCTGAGAAGCACCGTTAATGCTGCTCAAGGTACACCAGGCACTAAGGTATCTACTTACATTCCCAAGTATATCATCTTCTGCATTTCTTTATTATCACAAGCTAAATAACAGAAATAAAGGTATCACGTCCAAGTAACTATACCTCACCTACTCCTATAACTATAGGTAAGGGATAATAAAAGCATCAAAAAATAATAAACCCTTAAGAAAGAGGTGGCAAGGTGAAGACGGATCAATCAGAGCAATTACTTTTGTTCCCAACATAGAAACAGAATTTTTCTGTTTCTGTAAGAATTTAAAACCGCTCTAGTGTTGGAACGGCGAAGACCTCCCTGCACGATCAAGAAAAGGCGACTTAAAACCTTATTCATAAAATCCTCTGGAACAAAAAATGAGCAGAAATACTTCTAAAGCGGGGAAAGGAGGCCCTCCGAAGACACCAAAGGACAACCTTTCTGGAGGTGATGCTGGGAGCTCAATCAAGCAGTACTAAGCCAGAGGGGGAAGCCCTGGAAGTGCCCACCAAAAAGTTCAAACATCAACCATGGTGGACAAGAGGAAAAAGGGCCAAAATGGGAAGGGAGAACTGACCCCCACTCAATCTAGGGAGTCATCGTTAATCGAAAGTGCTCATGAATCATCTAGAATGGCAGAACACAGGCATGATCCGGAATTTCCCTCAAAAAACAAAATCGCAGAGATGTTTAAAGCGCTGGAAACCTCAATTAAGTCAGAGATAAACATGCTAAGGACAGACCTGGGTAACCTGTTGGCCAGAGTCGAGAGAGTGGAAGATATAATGGATCAACAGGAGCGAGAAATCTCTGATTTAAAGGAACAAATTAAAACAGCTCAACAAAACCAGATAAAAATTTGCTATAGGCTAGAGGATCAGGAGAACAGAAGTCGCAGACAGAACTTGAGAATCCATGGCATTCCGGAAAAGAGGGGCGAGGACCTAAGGAAGACCATAGCGGCCATCTTCTCCCCCCTTCTGGAGCTGGGAGGGGAGGATTTCCCAAGGATTGAGCGGGTACATAGTATAGGTAGACTGGACATTAGTCGAACAGAAAGAAGCCGAGACTTAATTGTGAGGTTTAGACACTAGGAAGATAAGGAAAATATATGGATAAAACTGCGAGGGCAGACCCCATTACTATACGAGGAGGCAAGGATCCAAGTATTCGCAAATCTTGCTAAGGATACCCTAGCGAGAAGACGTCTCCTGAAGCCACTTTTGGAACAAATGACAAAGCAAAACATAAAATATACATGGGGATTCCCCGCATGCTTACTGGGCAGTAAAGATGGCAGAACAGCTAGACTAAGATTCCCGGAGGAGCTAGAGGAATTTTGCAGGAAATTGGGCCTACAGGTGCCCACAACGATGGACTGGTCCAATGAACGGTGGATAGAAATGGGAATAGAATTGGCATCAAAAGAAGGGGAGAAGGAGTGGGAATGGGGGGAGGAGGGGGGGAAAATCACTTAAGAAGTAGGTGAAGATGAGAAGAGAACAGAGTTGATTAATACATCTGGCTGCCGGGGCAATATCGACTGGCAATCTGGCACACCAACAGCCCCACCTTTAGAGGTGGAGACCAATGGAGGGTTACGATTTGAGTGACCCACATTGGCCTAAGGGTCTAGAGAAGACCAACGGAGGGTCAGGGGGGAGGGTGGAAGGGGGGAGGGAGGGGGGGACGGGGGGAGGAATGGGGGGGTACATCTCAACTTTAATAACAAAAACATGGGACATCTCTCCAGGGTCTAAGGCAAAGGGTGTTGGTTGGAAGATTAAAAAATGATTTCTGATACAACTAAATGTATAACGTACAACGTCAAAGGCCTAAACATGGCTACTAAAAGACGAAGTATCTTTAATGAGCTTAGGCTGCTTGGACCAGATGTGGTATTTCTCCAGGAAACACATATATCACATCAATCAAGACTAAGACTATTCTCAGGAGAGTACCCGGTCTGGTACCGAGCAGATACTATCTCAAATAGAACACGGGGGGGGTCGCCATTGGATTTGCAAAAAGAACTAGGTTTGTGCTGGAGGAGAGACTAGTGGACGCGGAAGGTAGATATTTATTTCTGAGAGGTAGGCTGAACGAAAGAGATTACACATTGGCTAATATTTATGCACCAAATAAAAACCCGATGAAATATGTGGCAAATAGCCTGGGAAAATTAATGGAGTTCAGGAAAGGGCATGTGATACTAATGGGGGACCTTAATTACTGTATGGACCCGGGTCTAGATAGTACGACCCGCTCACAGGGGAAGGGAAGTGTACAGTTAAGAAAGATTAAGCAAAAGCTTGCTAACCTCCAGCTGGTAGACATATGGAGAGTGCAACATCCTCGAAAAAGGGATTACACGTTTTATTCCCCTGTGCACGGGTCATACTCCCGGATAGATTATGGAATGATAGACCCTAGGGACATTGACAAGGCGGTAGATTCCTGGATAGGAAACATAACTTACTCAGATCATGCACCAATGTCCATGGAAATAATAACAGGAGAAGAATCGAGACATCTAGGGCAGTAGTGCTTAAATGAAGAACTGATAAGAGGGGAGGAAGGGTTCAATAGAATTAGTAAGGAACTGGAGGATTACTTTGCGGTAAATGATTCTGGAGATGTATCTGGGTCCACCTTGTAGGAGGCCCATAAAGCCTACATAAGAGGAGTTTTAATTGAGCTAGGAGCGAGGAAGAAAACAGAGAGACAAGAAAAAATCCAAAAACTAACAGAGGAGTTAGATAGCCTAGAACAGAAACATAAGAGGCAAATGGGTCATCTCCCTCAAGAAACACATAAACAAATAGTAATCAAAAGGGCGGAGTTGAAAACATCAATGGAACAAGAAGTCAGAGCAACATATAGCAAGGTAATAGGGGATAGATATCGCTGGGCCAATAAACCAAGTAAACATCTAGCAAAAGTAGTACAAAAGCAAAAAGCCAGGAATTTTATAGAGAAAATTCAGACCAAGGAAGGTAAAATAGAGTACTCGTCGAGAAAAATAGCTGAGGTTTTTAAGAACTATTATCAGGACTTATACTCAGACACCCAGGCAAATAATAGGAGAGAGAGAAACAACAAGTATTTAAAGAAGGCAGCATTGCCTAAGATCACAGACACGGATAGAGAAGGTATGGAAATACCAATCTCTGAAGAAGAAGTTAGGAAAGCAATAGCAGGAATGGCTTCCGGGAAAAGTCCAGGCCCGGACGGATTTACCCTGATTTACTATAAAACATTTAAGGAAATATTGATCCCGAGGTTGTGTCGGTATTTTAATGGGTTGGGAGAAGGATATGAGATGAGCAGGGAGGCTTTAAAGGCTTCTATTAAGATTATATTGAAAGATGGAAAAGAGAAAACAGCATGCTCAAGTTATTGCCCCATATCCCTCCTCAATACCGACACAAAACTCTACGCAAAGATACTGGCAGAGAGGTTAAAGGGTTCAATGAATGCCCTGGTCAATCCAGACCAGGTGGGTTTTGTCCCTAAAAGAGAGGGGAAGGACAACGGGGTCAGGACATTGCTCCTGTTGCAAAAAACGAGGGAGAGCAGACCCCCAGGACTGCTACTGTCAGTTGATGCCGAAAAGGCTTTCGACAGGGTAGACTGGGGGTTCATGTTCCAGACCTTGGAGATCATGGGGCTTGGACCCAGAATGATTCAGAGGATTAAAACCCTATACCATCATCCTATGGCAACAGTGGGAGCGAACGGAGTAATGTCTCTGCCATTTGAAATGGAAAATGGTACGAGACAGGGTTGTCCTCTGTCCCTGTTGCTCTTCGTCCTCACTATGGAACCACACTTGGCAACAATACATGCAGATCCAGACATTAGAGGCATTAAGATCGGAGAAGATGAGCATAAAATCGCAGCTTATGCTGACGATGTGTTATTTTACATATCGGACCCAGAGGTCACTATGCCCAAATTAGTAAAAGCCCTCAGGGAATATGGGGAGGTATCCAACTTCCAAATAAATATGGGAAAATCAGAAATATTAAACATAAACTTAAATAAAACAGAAAGGGAGACTTTGAAAAGAGAGTATAGTTTTAGATGGACCAAGGAGCTAAAGTACCTAGGTATTAAGCTTGCTAACTCAAATGAGAAGATGTTTACAATAAATTACCTACCCCTACTAGATACAGTCAGATCTGACTGTAAAAATTATACCTGTAAGGCCCTCTCATGGATAGGCCATATAAATGTTATTAAAATGGTCTTACTCCCGAAGATCACATACCTGTTCCAGATGATACCACTTCCACTGCCTTTATATTATTTAAGAAAGTTAAACAAAATAATAATGAGCTTCATATGGAAAAAGAAAAAACCGAGAGTCTCCTTTAGGATTTTAAAACAAAAGAAAATAAATGGCGGGCTAGCTGTACCGGATATTCAGATTTATTATAAGGCCGTAGTTTTGTCTAGAATGGTTGAATGGGCAAAAAGAGAGAATGAAAAACGTTGGGTAAGAATAGAGGGAAACCTTAGTAAAGCACCATTGGGAAGAATGATATGGAACCCTTCACACACTAGAAATTTAGACAACAGCACACATGTAATAACACATAATCTATTTAAAATTTGGGATGGGGTATATAAGAAAGTAAATGGGGAATATAACTCACCTTTATTGGCATTAATTGATAGTAATTATTTCTCACCAGGATTAGAAACTATGGGTGGAAAAGAAGCACTATGGGGTAAGACACAATTAAGGCACATTTTTAAGGAGGGCAAAATTATGACACTACAAGAACTTAGAGCTGGGAGGGAGAAACGTGGTTTAGATGAGTGGCAGTACCTCCAGCTGTGTCACTTTGTGAGTAAACTACCAAACCCGATCAGAACAGGAGACAAATTGACGGACTTCGAGAAGCTTTGTGATATAGAAGATCCAAGACATTTAGTCTCTAAGATCTATAAGATTCTCATGAAGATGGATCAGTTGGAGATACCCCCATTTATAAGTAAATGGGAGAAGGAATTGGGCACTAAGAAAGATGAAAACACAGTTAGAAAAGTTTTGAGAATGATTGGCAACTCAGCAATAGACACACGAATGGCAGAAATGAGTTATAAATGCATAAGTAGAAGCTACTTAACCCCAGAGATAACAAGTAAATTCCAAAATGGGTCGGCAAATTGTTGGCGGGGTTGCCAGGAGGTCGGAACAATGGCACACCTATGGTGGTTATGCTCTAAAATAAAAAACTTCTGGAGAAAGATACTTGCCTTAGTTAAGAAAATAACAGGAAAAGAAGTTCCAGAAGACCCTTGGGAGGTTCTGTTTCTTGGGGGAGAAGGAGACATAAATAAATACAAGCGGTCACTAGTCCCCCACCTCCTGAATGCTGCGAAGCGAATAATACCAAAGAGCTGGCAGAGGAGAGAGAGCCCTGAAATATGGGAATGGATAGACGCGGTAGAGGAAACATATAAAATGGAGATTAAGGCAAGCTTGGTAGAGGACACGGGAGGTGTGAACGTAGTGGAGTGGGAACGCTGGAAAAAATCTAAAAAAAACGTGGTGCTATGTCAAAGAATTGAAAGCCTTAGAATAGAGAAGGAGAGGTGGATAAACTAGACCTTGGAGAGATGGGGATAGGGTGGAAAGGGGGGGAAGGACGGGGGAGGGGGGTAGGGATAGATAGAGAAGAATATAACACTGTTAACTGGTTACGCATGACCCATTGCGAGGTTAAGCAACCCCCTTAGATTGGATACGTGTTTGGTTTTAATTATTCTTTTTGATATGGCAAAGAGTCACGATGATGAGACAAAGGAGAGAGGGATGGGTGTTTAAATGAATTGCAAAGTTGATTTATACCTCTCAAAATGGTCGACTGATGTGACAAAAAAAAAAAATAATATTAATAATATTCTCTGGATGCTTGCACCACCATGTCTCAATAACGCCCATGCCTGTAGCCCAGGATGACAAAGCAGAGTAAGGAGAGTGGGCAGTGTCCCATTCAGGATAGTATTAAATTCACCCCCATCATGAGCCTGGCAGCCTGCAATGGGGCAAGTTTTTCACATATAGCATACTGAATGGTAAGGTCAAAAGGGGGAGGAATATAGACATTCACAAAAGCCCATAATGTAGCACGAATATCTAACAGTAAGATAATGGATCTGTGATAAATTTCTCCACTGTACCAGGTACAGATTTATGTAGGAGGATAGCAACTCTGGCATAAGTTGAATATGTAGCGTGAAACGCCTGACGCACCCAGGACCACCTGGGAGCGAAGGTCTGTTTATCCATTAAATGGGTCTCTTGGAGAAATAAAATATGTGGTTTGTGGGGGTTAAGGTATTTAAAGAGACATTGTCTCTGTTCCCAGTGGAAGCCTGTTTAGGGGAAACGCGTCGGGTGGAGCTAGAGGCTGTGACGTCATCACGTTTGTCTGGTCTTTCTCCATGCAGTCAGCCGGTTTGCTCCCGCTCTGCATGTATGCTGATTTTTAGCTAATTTTTATCTGGTTCCCATTATTTATCTGAGTTCCGTTTGGTGTATACTTGGGAGTTTTTTGATTTGTAGTTCCTGATGTGCAGTGGAGTGTTGCTGTGAACATTTGCAGTGGAAAGAATTGTTTTAAAGTGACTGTGAAAGAGATTTTGAATAAATCTATAAAACACATTTGCACTATGGAGCCCTTTTCGTTTTATTCCCACTGAGGTGTATCTTCTGTATGGATGGACTAATATTTTGAAACCGGATACATTGTATCAGTGAGGATAGATCTGCCTGTGTATTGGAGCGCAGTGGCTGAGGAAATCTCCCAGGAAAACACCCAGGTGATAATCTAAGGCCGGCAGGCTAATGCAGCATGCTCATCTGATCTCACTAACCTGAGATCCATCTGATCCGGTAAGCGGCCTTTTTTACCATATTTGTGAAAAGGAGGAATATCGGTGTGTCTCTTTCTATAAAGAAGATTGGTGCTAATATCAACCTAGCATATTTCCATCAAGGACTGATCATTGTTTCTACATCTAAGATGTTCAAGGGGAATAAGTGTCCCACTGATACACATTTTTAGCACTAATTTGGATATGTATGGTGTTCACCATATTGTTGCGAATTGATAGTCACAAGTAACATTGTTACTAGCAACATATGTTTCAGGGTGCTCACTACATTGTTGCGAATTGATTTTCATAAGTAACATTGTAATTAATAACACATGTTTTGTTTCACTGTTGAACATGTGGTGCGAGTATAGGATTTAAATGTTCCTAATATAGGAAAATAAGTCAATTTCACGATTTTTTAAATATATGTCTATAGTAATAACGTTTTTCATGAGTTTTGGCCGGATTGAAATGGTTTTAAGTGTGGTATACCAATTGTAGTCATAACTATCTGGATCACTTATATTTAATACACACTAAGATATGATGGGCGCTGGTTACACTATTTACTATTTATTTTTTGGGTCTTTTGTATTTATGGACTAACACGAGCAGCAGCACAATTTTTTTTAAATTTTTTGTATGGTTAGCGCAAAATCACGTTTCTTTATATAAATCGGACACATTTGACACATTTTTGCGACCAGTAACATTTATACAGCAACCGGTGCTATAAAAATGCACTGATTACTGTATAATTGTCAATGGCAGGGAAGGGGTTAATACTAGGGGGCGCTCAAGGGGTTAAATGTGTGTGTCCTAACTGTGGGGGGTGGGACTGACTAGGGGAGGAGACCCATCAGTGTTCATACTTAGTATGAACACACGATCTTTCTCCTCTAGCCTGACAAAACCGGGATCTGTGTGTTTACACACACAGATCCCAGTTCTCTCTCTATCATGTGCGATCGCGGGTGCCTGGTGGTCATCGCGCCTTATATTGGCTCCAGGGACAAGCCTCCTACACAGTCTTAAAGGGCCAACATACAGCTACGACGGCTCGCCCAGAGGAGCCAACCTGCCACAGTATAACTGCGTCGGCTGGTCAGGAACTGGTTAAAGTGATACTAAAGTCTTGTTTTTTTGTTAAAAATAACAAACGTGTAAATACTTACCTGCTTTGTGCAGTTTTTTTTCACAGATTCTCCTCTTTTCAGGTTCCTGTTCAATGCTGCTGGCCCCTCCCTCCTGTTGAGTGCCCCCACAGCAAGCAGCCGTAGCTCCCTGTGTCCGTATAGAGATGGAGCAGCGACCCAGCCCTGCCCCCTCTCTCTCCTCATTGGTTCACTGAATTTGATTGACAGCAGCGTGAGAGAGCCCTGAGCAGTCGAGACACCCCTGCAACATCGCTGAAACGAGATGGGCTCAGGTAAATATTAGACATGTGCACACTGAAATATTTCATTTTGGAATTTCATTTTCGTCCGAACAATAAATTTATTTAGTTACTCCCGAAATTTGTTTTTATTTATTTCGTTTAATTTCGTCGAATCTGTCATTGAAGGCTTATGGTGTCTGTCGAATGTTCAAGGAAGATTCAACGAAGCAGCTAAACTGTACGTATACATTTCTGGTCGAATTTTCCGCCAACAAACTAGCTGTAGTAGAATTCTAATGTTGTATGACTAGTAATAAGTATATTTATTAATTATTTTACTAGTCAACCAACATTAGAATTTTTCTATAGCCTATGGGTGGATGCATTTGACCGGAAATGTATGATTGCAGCGTCGTACAGTTTAGCTGCTCAGTCGAATCTTCTTAGAACTTTCGACAGACACCATAAGCCAAAGATTTGACGTTTGTATGTTTTTCGTTTCTTTGTCGAATCTTAGTCATTCATGATGAATGGTCTACTCTACCCCAACAGTCAGCCAACTTTCACATTCGTTTCTCAATCTCCAAGTGCAATGGCGGTCGCAGCATCCGACGCTGTGTCAGATATTGATATGGCATTATAATATAGAATCTATAAAAATAAATACCCCCCCACAACACAGGCAGCCTCTGAGGCTATCACAACACTAGCAACACTAGTATCACTATCAAGTTCACAACACCAACACAATAGCAGCAGATTATTATGAAAAAGTTAAGTTGAACTGTAGCTTGCTTCACTGTTGTTCTGCTGCTGTGCTTATGCTTAATTGCTAAATAATTCAGGTTCTCTGACAAACGGACCAGCTAAGATTGACTGTCTTCTGAAATCATTCAGTGTGTGTCTCTCTCTGCTAGCAAATCGTAAGTGAAAGTAAGTTGGCTGTATGTGTGTACTTAGTTCTAGCTATTTTACTGCCCCTCCTCTTTGGTTACAATCTACCAATAACATTCATCATCATCGTTATTTTTATTTTACTTCCCCCACCCAATTCCAGCAATCCAATCTTTTCTCTCTATGTAGAATAATCTTGGACTAATAGAGTTAAGGTTAGGTACATTCAACCACAGGTTTGATAGACACAGATTGTTATTGTCAGCTTTATGTCGAATCTCCTATCTATATCGAACTGTTGTTGCAACGAAAATAAAGCATTTGTTTATGTTGGATCTTTCGGTTTTTGTATTCTGCACCCTCGTTATTTATTGTTAAAACGTTAACGAAAATACTTGAAATTCGGACGAAAATGCATTCGGGTGAAAACGAATGCACATGTCTAGTAAATATTAAGGGGGCTGAGGAGGGCTGCAGCACACAGAAGGCTTTTTATCCTAATGCATAGAATACATTAAGATAAAAAAACTTCTGACTTTACAACCACTTTAAGTCTAGAACTCATTTGTAGTATCATCCCACGTATGTAGGCGCAATGAGCATTGTATACTGGACAGATACCCAGGTCGGGGGAGGCATTAGTGTCAAAAAAATCATGGGGATGCTGAGAGAGCAAACTTTTGTTGTAGGGATTTTGAATAACTGCATTGTTACATTGCCAAAGATAAGTCGGTCGGCAAGCATCTTTCTCATCCACTGTTAGCATAATCACAGCACGATCTGAACATGTAATGTCATAGATGGAGGAGAAGAAAGCCCATTGAAGCATTCTATTTGTCAAAAAAAAAATCTATTCTGGAATAAGAACAGTGTCTAGAAGAAAACAAGTATAGTCTCTCTACCCAACATGTTGGCACCTCAATACATCATATAGTTTTTCAGCATAAAGAAAGTTCCCTAAGGAAGGACGATGGTGGTTGGTCACTGAGGTAGAGTTGAGGGAAGAATTCACTACCATGTTAAAGTCCCCACAGGCGATGAAGTGGCCAGATTTTACTGTGGCTATCTTCCATAGCAATTTCTTGACAAATTGCAGTTGGTGAGAGTTCGGTGCTTAAGCGTTAACCAAAGTGTAGGGGATTGAGTTCAGAGAGCAAGGCAGGATGAGGTACGTGCCATCTGGATCAATAATGCATTCTTTCAATTGGAATGAGACAGTGTTTCTGATTGCAATTAGAACTCCTTTTCTTTTCACATGAAAGGAACACATGGGGACAAACAGGGTGGGCGCATTTGGGTGTAGCCTCTAAATGAAAGTGGGTCTCCTGTATATTAAGCACATCAGCAGCATGAGAGCATGTTTCCTTTCACATAAAATGTCATTTAGTTGGGTGATTTAGACCCTTCACATTAATCAATAAGAAATTGAGTTCTATGTTGTATGTTTATGAAGTCATTTGGTGTTGATATCTATGTTAACCATAAGAGAGATGTAAGGAATAAAGCAGCCATGATGTATTTGGATATCGAAGGAAATGTTGTCAAGAGATAAGAGTTCACGTAAGTTGTCAAAAACTCAGAATAGACACAAACAAGCAACAAAATCAAGTTAGCTGGACCTGTAAATACTTCATGACAAGAGTAAATTCCCCCCGGAGCAGTTAGTTAAAATAAACAAAAAGCATAAAAAGGAGAGGCCTTCAGGCTTCAGAGAAGGTCTCAAGCAGACTGGGCTGCTAAACATACAGTAATTGGGTTCAAAATATTAGGTGCACTATCTTGCCCCGCTTAGAATGCTAACGCATTATATTGAAAGGGGATGTAGTGTGCTAGCCCCAATGAGTATCAGGTGAAATGTTTTGGGTGAACTATATGCCAGTTGATTTAGGTGGCAAGTGAGGATGGAGGTGGTTCTGGAATGATATCCTATTTTCGTAGCACATGGATTCTTAAGAGAAACTTCATATGAGGTGGAACACCGATGAGTAATCTTCAACTTCACCACATATTTCCATTTGTACAGGATATTGTGATTTTTAAAGGCTTTTGTGATGGAAATAAGATTCTTGTGTTGTTGGAGTGCAAATTGTGATAAATCCGGAAGCAGCTGAAGTTTGACCACTTGTTCTGGTAGTTGGTAAGGGCGATAGAAAGCTGCCAGAAGTTGTTCCTTTACTTGAAAAAAATGAACTTGCAGAATGACATCTCTAGGTACTTCTTCAGGCAGGAAAGATGGCTTAGGTACTCGATGTACTCTGTCGATAGTATGATCTGCCGTGGAGAGGGACAGTATCACCGCTGCAAAGAGGTTGCATACAAAATGTGGCAATTGGGAAGACTGAACTGATTCAGGAATACCACTAATTCTTAAGTTGTTTCTCCTGGACCTGTCCTCAAGGTCCACTAGTTTAATTTTAATTCACATGATCTCTTCATATTGGGCTGTATGAGCCTCTACTAGGGAGTTGTAATTAACTGTTTATCTATCATCGACTTTTCTATGTGGTGCATTCTGTCTCCTAATTCCTGCATCTCCAGTTTAGCATGACATATACTCAGCAGGATTTCTGTTTCTAGGGATGCCCTCAGTGATAAATGCATGACTTTTAACATTGTATCAGACACAGGTTGGCCACTGGTAGGGAAAGCAGCAATGGGATCTGGGCTGTGTGAGGCATGAGGTTCTTCAGAATTAACACTTATCTCTTCCTACATATCATTGTAGATTTCCTCCTGGGGATCTGTGGCTTGGACTTCACAGGACTTTGGAATGTTGGAGAAGAATGATCTGGAGTCAGAGTCTTCAGCTGCGAGTGCCTCAGGATTTGGAAAACACTCCATATCTGCCTCTAGAGCAGTGGTTCTCAAACTTTCTAGTGCCATGACCCCTTCATAAAATTTCCCAAGTCGTGGGGACCCCTAACAGTAAAATTATTTTCGTAGCGTGGGTTGTCAGCACCCAAGGCAAGACAAGTAATTTGCACCCCTAACCCATGGACATTTAGCGCTCCCCGAGTCCCTTCCACTCTTACAGTATTAAACCCCTTATGGTACATTTTAGGATGTACCATTCTCTTTGTTCCTTTCTTTCCCTTTTATCTCTCTCTCTATCCTGATTTCTTGTTTTTTTTCCCCCCATCCCTCTCTTTAGCCATCTTTCTTGTTCTTGCTCTTATTTTTTCTCTCCCTTTTTCTTTGTCATTCCCCCCCTCTTTTCCTCTCCCTTCCATGTATTCTCTATTTTTACTCCTTGGTGGGGGGTGGGGGGGATGGGATGAGTGGCAGTGTTGGGAGGAGTTCTGTTCAGCCAACTTGGGTGCTCTTGATCAAAGTCATCTGCTGATCTGAGAACTGTAGTGGGGACTTTTAATGGCAAATCTAATCACAGGTAGTTTTACTCACTGTGTCTCCAGCTCTATGGTGTCTCACAGTAGTGACACCTATGCCGAAATCAGGGGATAGGGTCTCCTCCAGCCTTTCCCACTTCACATTCCTCACGAGTCAACTGACTTCTAGTCTCTGCCCCCCAGCTATGCCGTGAACTGAATGGGTGGCTGCGAAGAGGCTGAGTGGGCGGCCACAGGCTCCAGGAAAAGCTCAGTTGGGCAGCCGCGAAAAAGCTGGGAGAGTGGTGCGGGCTTCAGGAACAGCCCAGGATTCAGTGACCCCTGGCAAATCGTAATTTGACCCCCAGGTTGAGAACCACTGCTCTAGAGGTACGGCAGCAGCCTATGTGGTTGGGGCACCAGAAAGACACGTGGGAAATCCTGGGCAGTAAGAATGTCCACCTTAGATTTACCAGCTTCTTGCCAAGGGATAAGTGCTTAGTTAGGTGGTTAAGGCCCTGGGCGTACCAACATATATAATATATTAATATACTCACTGTGTGTCTTGGGATTTGGAAGAGAGGGCAGTTCAGAGGAAGTACAGGACATCACATCATGGTCAGGAGTGGGCGAGGAATTTCAAGCCATAGAAAAATACTGATACTCCTCGTTTAACGACTTACCTGTTTAATGTCCACTCAGACTTATGACCAGCTCTCCTCCCCTGAACAATGCACTACACATCATTGTTTTGCACAGCACAGTACAGAATTTTTGTTTGTGTTCTGTACTTATGCAAATCAAAACAAAGTTTTGAGCTGGAGTTTTTTTTTCACAATACAGTACAGTACAGTAGTTAAGAATGCTTAAAATAATGTTTACGTGTGACTCCTCGTTTAACAACCAATTTGTTTAATGACCTGGTCATTGGAACGAAACCTGGTCTTTAAGGCCCCTTTCACACGGGACGGATCCGTGTTGATCCGCCCCGTGTTTATCCGCTGCTCAGCGGGGATCGCTCCGTTTTCCCCAGCTGAGCAGGCAGATGACAGGGCGGGACCCGCACACTGTGCAGGGACCGCCCTGTCAGATCTCCGCTCTCCCCTATGGGGGATCGGAGGAACACGGACCGTCTGTCCGTGTTCATCCGATCCGCTCTGCAGACAGATAGAAAAATAGGATTTTCTTCCGTCCGCAGAATCGGACGAGAGCGGAGCCGGACAACATCGGGTGTTAGCGGATGTACATCCGCTGACACCCGCTATCCCATAGGGATGCATGTATGTCCGTATTTCATCCGAAAACGGATGGATGAAATACGGAAATACGGTCCGCATGTGTGAAAGGGGCCTAAGTGAGGAGTACCTGTATAGAAAAAACAAACAGCAAAAAGGTTACAAACAAAGGTAAAACTGTTGTATAAAAAAGGGCACCAAAGGAAACCAGGAGCAATTGTGTTGCTGCACGGATTAGGGGAACAAACATATACAGTGTCATGAAAAATACTGGACTTAACTGGGAAAACCCAGTCGAGTCGAAATTACAAGCTTCAAGATCTAAGATTTGGAGCCCATATGTGACTGCTTCTTGTGTGGGCATTTGTGGGAGAAAGTACGCCACTCCTGAGGAAGATTTGAAGGTGGATAAGAAGGCTTATGCTGGGGGGACCTTCCCGAGGAATATCCAATCTTCATAGTAGGCAAAGGTTATCATCAAGATTATTGACAGTGCTGGAGGAGCCATCGTGATTGATAATCAGTGTTGCTGGGTATTTCCATGTGTAGGAAATATTGTGACTGCGTAAGGCTTTGGTGATAGAGATCATATTTCTGTGTTGTTGTAGCGTGTGGGCCAAGAGATCAGGTAGTACTTGAAGAGTAGACGTTTGTTCTGGAAGCTGATCTCTTTGGTGGAAGGCACCTAACAATATTTCCTTGACCTGAATAAAATAAACTCTCAGAAGGACATCCCATGGGATATCTGGAGGCAGGAACGCAAGCTTAGGGATCCTGTGGACCCTGTCAATAGTGTGATCCGCTGATTTGAGGGGATTACTGCCTAAAATGAGTGCCGGACAAAGTGAGGTAGTTGAGAAGACTGTACCAACTCTGGGATACCATATATTTTTAAATTATTGTGCCTAGACATTCCTTTCAAGATTGGCGACTTTGGTTTTGAGGAAGGCAATTTCCTCACTATGTGCCTCATGTGCATCAATCATAGCGTTGAATGATGTAGTGTATGTGCCCATACTGTCTTACACGTGGCTCACCCTTTCGCCTAGTTCTTGAATGTCCGCTACATATTTATGTAGACCGGACATCATATCAGCTTGTAAAGATAAGTGCAGAGAGAGCAGCATGCCCTTCAACATAGTATCAGAGACTGGTTGGTCAGCAGTGGGAAATGAGGCAATGGGTTCCAGTTGCTGTGCGGCAGAGGGTGATTGGCGAGCTGGGGGGCACATACCTTCATAAGTGGGTTCACACTGTTAGGAATCCCTCCAAGACCCTCCAAGGCCTGGACTTTGCCAGGCTTCGGGGCTTGGTCTAGGGGGGATCAGACCCTGCAGATGTATAATGCCCAGTACACACGGTCGGACTTTGTTCAGACATTCCGACAACAAAATCCTAGGATTTTTTCCGACGGATGTTGACTCACACTTGTCTTGCATACACACGGTCACACAAAGTTGTCGGAAAATCCGATCGTTCTAAACGCGGTGACGTAAAACACGTACGTCGGGACTATAAACGGGGCAGTGGCCAATAGCTTTCATCTCTTTATTTATTCTGAGCATGCGTGGCACTTTGTCAGTCGGATTTGTGTACACACGATCGGAATTTCCAACAACGGATTTTGTTGTCGGAAAATTTTATATCCTGCTCTCAAACTTTGTGTGTCGGAAAATCCGATGGAAAATGTGTGATGGAGCCTACACATGGTCAGAATTTCCGACAACAAGGTCCTATCACACATTTTCCATTGGAAAATCCGACCGTGTGTACGGGGCATAACAGCACCTTGGCTGAGCAGCAGCAGCACTGGGATTCTTTGGAAAGGCAGCTTCTAGAGTTCCAGTGGTGTCTTATGTCACTATTTTGATGTAGTGCCCTGGACACTGTAGGGAAAAAAAATGAGAGTTTCTGTAGCAGAGGGGGATCTCTTCAGGATTGAGGCATCATGGTGGTGACAGGAAAGCGTAGAGGCTCAGGAGGGTTAATGGAAGGCAGTTAAGGTATCATGCGGCCAGCATGGACGAGTGGTAGCCACACCCCCAGTATTATATATTTTTTGATGTGTGAGGGAGTTCCTCTGTCCCCATTTTCCTCAATTTGATTCCTCCCACAGTTGGCACATTTTTGATAGTACACATGGGATTTGTTGACAAAAACAGAACTTATCCACATATTTTGCTGCATAGTAAGCGCAGGGCAATAACTTCACGATGAGATATAACAACTTTACAAGAAGACCTAGATAAAATAGAGGTTGGGGCAACTAAATAATAGATGAGCTTTAATGTGGAGAGTTGTAATGCACTTGGGAGCTAAAAATATGAATGCAAGTAACTTGCTAGGCGGAGGACCTCTGTGGGAATTGAGGATGGAAAAGGAGGTCCTAGTAGATCACAAACTCAGCAATAGCATGCAATACCAAACTGCAACAAGCAAGGCCAGCAGATTATTAGCATACATTAAAAAATGTTTACTTAAGAGATAAAACTATTATTCTACCACTTTAGAAAATTCTGCTTCAGGCACATCTGGAGTATGCTGTTCTGGTCACCAATCCTCAAAGTCCAGAGAAGGGCAACAAAGCTAAAAAGGTGGCTGGAGGACATCAGTTATGAGGAATGACTGTAAACATTAAACTTATTCTCCACGAAGAAGAGATGCTTAAGCGGGAATATAATTGCTATATACAAATCTTTAAATGGTAATGTTTGCATTGGGAGGAACTATTTAACCTAAGGTCTCTAAAGAGGACACAAATCCACACAATGAGTTTGGATGAGAAACGGCTCAACCTTAAACTGCGTAAGGAGTTCTTTAGTGTTAGAACTATAAGGATGAAAAACACCCCTCTTAAGTTGGTGGTGTTTGTGGGACTGTAGATAAATGCAAAAAAATGTTAGTTTTGTCTCTTAGCAAACACAATGTGCATGTATATTGAAAATGGTAGTGAAATACACACACTCAGATTGACTGATTTTATTCAACCTTACCAACTATGCAACTATATGTAATTATTTTGTTGTTGCAGGGTTATATTAAAAATAAATCTAATATGAATATGATGAGGTCCAGAGATATGTGACCATCTCCTACATCAATAGATACATACAAGGCATACTGTACATAAAAGGAAATTATGTTTATCCTGTATTGCAAAATATTATTAATGCAAGGTCTTCCTTCAGAAACACCTGGAGTAAGCAACATTTAAAATTTTTCAGTCAGAGACTAATCATCCAGTGATAGGTCAGGCCTCAGAAGTTTCACATATACTTACCTCTAATTAAGGCATAAGTTAATAACATTTCTTTACATTGTCTTTTACAGTAAAAAAAGTTGTAAATAAAATATTTAGTTATTCCTGGCTAGTAAATATACCCCACTGGGTCTGCTTCAGGCCAGGGATGGTCTTGGGCATGTATGGGTTACTAGTTCCAATCCACCTGTCCGATCCCACCAGGAAGCACACCGCTAATCACAGGCAGTGAGACATTCCTGATCGGTGCAGCTGCAGACCGGGAAGTGTCTCACTGCCTGTGATAGTGGTGTGCAGTGTCAGCTTCCTGGCGGGATTGGGCAGGTGGGTTTGGAATAGGATCCTGAACATGCCCGAGCCCTTTCCTACTTCAGACCTGCAGACATGTTACCTCACCACCTGCTTGTATTCGTTTCTAGCAATAATCTATTAACACAGACACAGAAACATTATACCCCAGGTGGGAAACAACGTGTGGTTAGTTAATTACCACCAGCAGCCTGTTACAAACCTTCCACTACTACCCATTTACCTCATGATCTGCAAAATTCTATGCTTCAGATATACTCCATCCTCAACTGACAGGGGCTGTTTTTCACAATATGTACAGTATATATGATATAAATATATATATATATATATATATATATATATATATATATATATATATATACATATATATGTGTGTATATATATATATATATACATATATATGTGTGTATATATATATATATAGTATAGTATAGTATAGTATATATATATATATAGTATACAAAGCTGTAAAATGTTTCATTCATGTAATATCCAATGCAGCTGAATGCTGCTGTATACAGTATCTCACAAAAATGAGTACACCCCTCACATTTTTGTAAATATTTTATTATATCTTTTCATGTGACAACACTGAAGAAATGACACTTTGCTACAATGTAAAGTAGTGAGTGTACAGCTTGTATAACAGTGTAAATTTGCTGTCCCCTCAAAATAACTCAACACAGCCAATATTGTCTAAACCGCTGGCAACAAAAGTGAGTACACCCCTAAGTGAAAATGCCCAAATTGGGCCCAATGTTTCAATATTTTGTGTGGCCACCATTATTTTTCAGCACTGCCTTAACCCTCTTGGGCATGGAATTCACCAGAGCTTCACAGGTTGCCACTGGATTCCTCTTCCACTCCTCCATGACAACATCATGGAGCTGGTGGATGTTAGAGACCTTGCACTCCTCCGCCTTCCATTTGAGAATGCCCCACAGATGCTCAATAGGGTTTAGGTCTGGAGACATACTTGACCGGTCCATCACCTTTACCCTCAGCTTCTTTAGCAAGGCAGTGGTTGTCTTGGAGGTGTGTTTAGGGTCATTATCATGTTGGAATACAGCCCTGCAGCCCAGTCTCTGAAGGGAGGGGATCATGCTCTGCTTCAATATGTCACAGTACATGTTGGCATTCATGGTTCCCTCAATGAACTGTAGCTCCCCAGTGATGGCAGCACTCATGCAGCCCCAGACCATGACACTCACACCACCATGCTTGACTGTTGGCAAGACACACTTGTCTTTGTACTCCTCACCTGGTTGCTGCCACACATGCTTGACACCATCTGAACCAAATAAATTTATCTTGGTCTCATCAGACCACAGGACATGGTTCCAGTAATCCATGTCCTTAGTCTGCTTGTCTTCAGCAAATTGTTTGCTGGCATTCTTGTGCATCATCATTAGAAGAGGCTTCCTTCTGGGATGATAGCCATGCAGATCAATTTTATGCAGTGTGCGGCGTATGGTCTGAGCACTCACAGGCTGACCCCCCCCACCCCTTCAACCCCTGAAGCAATGCTGGCAGCACTCATACGTCTATTTCCCAAAGACAACCTTTGGATATGTTGCTGAGCACGTGCACTCAACTTCTTTGGTTGACCATGGCGAGGCCTGTTCTGAGTGGAACCTGTCCTGGTAAACCGCTGTATGGTCTTGGCCACTGTGCTGCAGCTCAGTTTCAGGGTCTTGGCACTCTTCTTATAGCCTAGGCCATCTTTATGTAGAGCAACAATTCTTTTTTTTTTTTTTTAGATCCTTAGAGAGTTCTTTGTAATGAGGTGCCATGTTGAACTTCCAGTAACCAGTGTGAGAGAGTGAGAGCGATAACACCAAATTTAACACACCTGCTCCCCATTCACACATGAGACATTGTAACACTAACGAGTCACATGACACCTGGGAGGTAAAATGGTTAATTGGGCCCAATTTGGACATTTTCACTTTGGGATGCACTCACTTTTGTTGCCAGTGGTTTAGATATTAATGGCTGTGTGTTGAGTTATTTTGAGGGGACATCAAATTTACACTGTTATACAAGCTGTACACTCATTACTTTACATTGTAGCAAAGTGTGATTTCTTCAGTGTTGTCACATGAAAAGATATAATAAAATATTTACAAAAATGTGAGGGGTGTACTCACTTTTGTGAGATATTGTATGTAATTTATTTACTTAACTTTTAATATTGCATTTTTTTTCTTGTAATACTTATTTGTGACACAAATTCATAAAATTGTTTATTTTATTATTTTTTCTAAGTAAAAGTAGAAATAAGTGATATCCGTTTACTAGATATGTCCTTATTCAGAGTGGTTTTTATTTGTCTTCTCATATCTGTCATTGGCTGCTACAGCTCTATGAGTACTCCACAGGCTTCAAAGGCGCCTTTGATCTGGTGAGAAGAGTCCAACAGTTACTGATATAAAGTGAATACTGAACACAGGTTACCAAGAAAGTTACATGGTCATTGTGGTCATTTTGAGCTGTCATAGCTCTGCAGAGTGAAAGGAAAGCACTTGTATTTTTTAGCTCAAGAGACATTTAAACTGTTATTGCCAGCATAATACCTCCTCCCTCATATATTGGGGAATAAATATAATTAAGTATCCCCTTACCAAGATTTGTAGGCTTTCTAAACTATAAACAGTGACATTTGTCATTATGCACTGCACAAAATATACACAATATAGGCTAAAATCTGCAATGAGTTATATGCAGCGTGTTTGAATTTAACAAGTAGCCACTGTTTAGTAATTGCTCTTAAAATGTTTCTGTTACAATCCTGTTCATTTTTGTAACCTAAGACCGTTGTGTGTGTTTTACAGATCAATGAGACTGGCCTGCAACATTGTAAAGCTCATTTGCAGATTGTGAGTAAGCTTGCTTATAATTTTTAATTTTCAACACTTAATTTATTATCTATGTATTTTTTAGGATTAAAAATGACCATACTCTTGGATATACTGTACATTTTATTTGTTGTGGTTTAAATTAGACTATTTGCTTATCAGTTTATTACCCACCAGCAGAATAGAGTTAGTGGTCACCTGTTGGGTCAAGATATACAGTATATATATATATATATACAGTATATATATATATATATATATATATATATATATATATATATATATATATATATATGTATATATATATATATATATATATACAGTGGGGATGGAGAGTATTCAGACCCCCTTAAATTTTTCACTCTTTGTTATATTGCAGCCATTTGCTAAAATCATTTAAGTTCATTTTTTCCTCATTAATGTACACACAGCACCATATTGACAGAAAAACACAGAATTGCTGACATTTTTGCAGATTTATTAAAAAAGAAAAACTGAAATATCACATGATTCTAAGTATTCAGACCCTTTGCTGTGACACTCATATATTTAACTCAGGTGCTGTCCATTTCTTCTAATCATCCTTGAGATGGTTCTACACCTTCATTTAAGTCCAGCTGTATTTGATTATACTGATTGGACTTGATTAGGAAAGCCACACACCTGTCTATATAAGACCTTACAGCTCACAGTGCATGTCAGAGCAAATGAGAATCATGAGGTCCAAGGAACTGCCCGAAGAGCTCAGAGACAGAATTGTGGCAAGGCACAGATCTGGCCAAGATTACAAAAAAATTTCTGCTGCACTTAAGGTTCCTAAGAGCACAGTAGCCTCCCTAATCCTTAAATGGAAGATGTTTGGGACGACCAGAACCCTTGCTAGAGCTGGCCGTCCAGCCAAACTGAGCTAGAGGGGGAGAAGAGCCTTGGTGAGAGAGGTAAAAAAGAACCCAAAGATCACTGTGGCTGAGCTCCAGAGATGCAGTCGGGAGATGGGAGAAAGTTGTAGAAAGTCAACCATCACTGCAGCCCTCCACCAGTCGGGGCTTTATGGCAGAGAGGTCCGATGGAAGCCTCTGCAAGACACATGAAAGCCAGCATGAAGTTTGCTAAAAAACACCTGAAGGATGCCAAGATGGTGAGAAATAAGATTCTCTGGTCTGATGAGACCAAGATAGAACTGTTTGGCCTTAATTCTAAGCGGTATGTGTGGAGAAAACCAGGCACTGCTCATCACCTGTCCAATACAGCCCTAACAGTGAAGCATGGTGGTGGCAGCATCATGCTGTGGGGGTGTTTTTCAGCTGCAGGGACAGGACGACCGGTTGCAATCAAGGGAAAGATGAATGCGGCCAAGTACAGGGATATCCTGGACGAAAACCTTCTCCAGAGTGCTCAGGACCTCAGACTGGGCCGAAGGTTTACCTTCTAACAAGACAATGACCCTAAGCACACATCTAAAATAATGAAGGAGTGGCTTCACAACAACTCCGTGACTGTTCTTGAATGGCCCAGCCAGAGCCCTGACTTAAACCCAATTGAGCATCTCTGGGGAGACCTAAAAATGGCTGTCCACCAACGTTTACCATCCAACTTGACAGAACTGGAGAGGATCTGCAAGGAGGAATGGAAGGGGATCCCCAAATCCAGGTGTGAAAAACTTGTTGCATCTTTCCCAAAAAGACTCATGGCTGTATTAGATCAAAAGGGTGCTTTTACTAAATACTGAGCAAAGGGTCTTAATGCTTAGGACCATGTGAGATTTCAGTTTTTCTTTTTTAATAAATCTGCAAAAATGTCAACAATTCTGTGTTTTTCTGTCAATATGGGGTGCTGTGTGTACATTAATGAGGAAAAAAAATAACTTGAATGAGTTGATTTTATGATTTTATGATTTTAGCAAATGGCTGCAATATAACAGAGTGAAAAATTTAAGGGGGTCTGAATACTTTCCGTCCCCATTGTGTATATATATATATATATATACATATATATATATATATATATATATATATATATATATATATATATATATATATATATATATATATATATATATATATCACATCTAAAACACTAATAATGATATACAGAAACAACAGGAGCAATCTTTGTCATGGAAGTTAAAGCTGAGTCCCAGGAATTCAGGCACTTTGTAAAATCTGCTGGCAAGCTATGAATTAAGCACAATGAGGTGCATGCTGCCTCTTGAACTTAACTCTTTTGTTTACATCTCGTATTTTTCATTCAGAGCTCCTGGAGTACAGCTATCACTAAACTCCAAGGGCTCTAACAGGAGAGACAATGCTCACACATACACCATCAGCTCTGCTCCCCTGTTCATTGATGAGCACAAGGGCCTCTTCCTTACAGCCCTGGCCTGGTGATTGTGGGGGTGACTAATTTGAATCTGGAAGCCCTCTTTAACAAGGGGACTGCCAGATCCTACTCCCTCTAAGTGAATGAGTATGGGGTACATAGTACCCCTACTTATTTACAAAAAAAGAAAGACAAGTATAAAAAAAAAAACACAGGTTTGATAAGTTCTTCATTAGGAAAAAAAATGTCCCCTGATATAAATCCATCATAAATCACGATGTGCAGTGATATAGGTCCATATAAATCATGATAAACGATGGCCACAACCCTGCATGAAAAATAAAAAGACGCTTGTTGAACCTGACCACCCCTGTTGCTTGCCAGAGCAGAATGAAAGCTCTGCTTCTAATGCCCCGTACACACGGTCGGACTTTGTTCGGACATTCCGACAACAAAATCCTAGGATTTTTTCTGACGGATGTTGGTTCAAACTTGTCTTGCATACACACGGTCACACAAAGTTGTCGGAAAATCCGATCGTTCTAAACGCGGTGACGTAAAACACGTTCGTTGGGACTATAAACGGGGCAGTGGCCAATAGCTTTCATCTCTTTATTTATTCTGAGCATGCGTGGCACTTTGTCCGTCGGATTTGTGTACACACGATCGGAATTTCCGACAACGGATTTTGTTGTCGGAAAATTTTATATCCTGCTCTCAAACTTTGTGTGTCGGAAAATCCGATGGAAAATGTGTGATGGAGCCTACACACAGTCGGAATTTTTGACAACAAGGTCCTATCACACATTTTCCGTCGGAAAATCTGACCGTGTGTACGGGGCATTACACTGCTAAAGTAAACAAAAGGACAGGGTCACCCACTTATGTCACTAGGTGACCCTGTCCCTTTTGTTTGCTTTAATGGCCTGGCGGAGGGCCTGGTATGGATTGGGAGGTCCTCGCTTTGTTTTTTTTTTGTTTTTTGGTGGGGAGGCTCTTTCCTTTGCATTCTGAAAGGTTGAGTCATGGTTTTTAGGATGCTGGTGGGTGCCAGTTCCTAACAACAATGCAAGAAAGAATGCTTGTGTGAAAGGGGCCTAAATGTTGTTATACTTTAATTGAAGGTCAATCTTTGCATTCTTTGTACATGTTAAATGTTAGAAAACGTTTGATAGTTTACATTTCTGTTAAAACTACCCTGAACTAAAGTTGTGCAAGTGTAAGTTTGTATACAACCTAAATGTATCAATTCTTAATTATTGCTCCACTGACCAGTCATGAAAGAATGTGTTATGTTTAACAAGTAGTAGAGCTGAAAACAATACAAAATAATCAATGATTTTGTAAGAGTGTAATTAAACATGTGTCACTGTGTATTTAATTACATAATGAAAAGTTATTCCAAAGACTTGGCATAAGCAATGCTTCCTGCTGAATGTATTAAACTAAATTATGGAGGCTTTCTTCTATGGATACTAGACTACAATGCATACATTAATCAGAGAGTTAATCCAGTGCTACCTAATGCTGCCTTGGTAGTTGGTACAAATGGGTAGATTACCTACGAGGCTATTGATTAAATATTGAAGGAAAGGAAATGGGAAAAGTTTAGTTGTTAATCTGTCCCAAATTCATTTAAATAGCATTTTCAATTTTTTTTTGTTTTTTTAATAGCTCTTCCATCTACTTCTCAGAAGCAAGTCATAGGGAAAAGAGAACATAATTTGATGATCCTTTACCAAATGCTTAGATTCTTCTGTATTTGGTCATCTCTATTTTCTTCTTTTCTTGTACTTTTTTCCTTGCACATTTTATGACTTTTTTTTTACAATTTTTTTTCAGAATTCATGCATGCTTAATGCAGATTTTCACTGAAATAAATACTCACATACCTGTAAAATGTAATTAAAAATTACCAGGTTATCCAGAGATATAAGTCAGTTATGTTAGATGCAAACCTTCCCAGTAAACATTGATCTTGAACCTCCCTTTTCACTACTCAAACCTCTCATCCCACCAGTAAGGGAAAACATCATTCTAGAGAACAAATATGAAGTTGTGTGTATTAGGAGGAGGTCAGAGAGAACATGATTATTACAGAAAAAGTAGAGATAGAAATAAAATAACAGCTGTTTAAATACTGTATCTGAATACTCACCAATAATTTTAAAGGGAAAGTATTGTGTGTTTGTATTTAGCACATATTTACTAGGACAATTGGCTAATTTGCTAATTCTAGCCATCTGTGTTTTAGTTTTAGATGGAAGAGTTGAAGAAAAGTTACAATTCAAGTTTTTGTCTTTAACCCCAATTTCCTTAATTTTTGACTCCTATGATGCCAATACAGGAAATGAGGATTGCCATCATTACTGGCACAGGACGACACAGACAGCAGTAAAAACATTCTAAATCTTTCTGATTTCTCTAAAATGTAGTTTTGTCATGAATGGGGCTGTCACAAATGGTTGGGATCAGAAACCCTAAATGCACCCTGCACACTGGCTTTTCTGACTTACTCAAGTAGGCAGCTACTGGGAACTAAAGACTGATACACAAATAAGAGTCCCTGAGGCACAGGGATCACAGCACAGTAGGGAGTACAGCCCAAACCATAATGAGTGCAAGAAACACACAGAGGCACTGGAAATGGACGAAGTGCAAAAAGACACACAAGAAGATTAGGAGTAATTAGCAATGCATGGAGACAAACAAGAATAAGTAGGAGCAATCAGAAGTGCATGGGAACAATGAAACATAGAAAAGTAACGGCAAAAATAAAAATGAAAATAGGCATCTGGCGCGAGAAAGATGAAAGAAGAGGGGTGGAGCAGAGAGAGAGCCCAGAAGCAATGAAGGATACGAGGTACAAGAAGTCGTTTGATGTGCAGTGATAACTGGGAGATTTGATGAATCAAGTAGAGGACCCCCTGGTGGTAGAGATTATTACAGCGGATGATACTTTTATTCATGGTCATATGCTGACACTTCTGATAATTGTCATTTCATACATACTGACACAGAGGACCCCCTGGTGGTAGAAGTTGAAATAACGTCAGACAACGGACCTCAGGTTACTACTGGATGCGGTTATAAATAGTCTATGAAGGTGAGGACTCTGTGACTATATTTTGTGGGACTATTTACCCCTTATAACCCCTCCTAACCACCGTATTATACATTGAGAACCCCCTTTTTTGTGATTTTTTTCCCCTTTTTGTGGACAATGTTTTTCTTTTTTAATAATATGACCAAGAGAATAATAACACTTGAAATCATTTGCCATGGCTTTTTATGAATTTATTTATTTATTTTCTATTGTATACAATATTTTACACTGTTTTCAACCATCTAATTAACTTTAACACTTTATTGATTTACTTATCGAGTGAATATTTTATTATATATTTTTTGCAAACTGTAGCGCGGAATCACTTTTATAACTAACGGCAAAAATAGACCAAGTACTCCATCGAGTCTGCCAATTTTTTTATGTTTTTGTTAATTTTTTTGTCTGAGTATAGATCTATGTTTGTCTCAAGCATGTTTGAAGCCATTTACTGTTGACTGCTTCGCTACCTATGCTGAAAGTTTATTCCAAGCATCAACTACCCTTTCAGTAAAATATTACTTTCTAAAATTAGTTTGGAACTTTCCTCCAGTTAGTTTGAGGTCATGTCCCTGTGTTCTTGATTTTGGTTTCATATTGAAAAAACTACCCTCCTGAACCTTATTCACCACCTTGATATATTTAAAGGTTTCAATCATGTCCCCTCTTTCCCTTCTTTCATCCAGACTGTACATATTATTTTTATTATTATATATTTATATTATATATTTATTATACATATTATTTTTTTTTTTTTTCATTTTGGATAGAGCAAGAGAGGGTTATAATCCCTGTCAGATTTTGTTTTGCCATCTTGTCCCATTGTGAAGATTTCCCTTCACTTCCTGTCCCATAGCCTAACAGAAAGTTAGAGGAAATCCCTGCAAATTAAGGGAATTCCTTGGGGATCCCAAGGTTACCAGAACTAGTGTCCCCATTGGAAGATTTCCCTAAAATTGGGATTTTCTTCTACTTTCACTTTCAATGATAATGGTAAACATGACAAATAGAGAGGGTGAATCTCCTTAATGGGGGCACAGACAGCAATAAAAACTGACATGTGTTCTAATCCCTCTCCACTCTATCCAAAACTAGAAAAAAGTTTTGCCTTTAGTTAAACTTTAAGTTCCTGAAGTAACTCTCAATATGTTTTGTCCCCCAGACCTTTCACTTTTTTTGTTACCCGTCTCTGGACTCATTCTATTTTATCAATATCTTTTTGTAAGTGAGGTCTCCAGAACTGGACACAGTATTCTAAATGAGGTCTCACTAAAGATCTACTGTATATACGGGTATAAGAACCTATTTCCTCCTGCTGGTGATCCCTCTAATGATGCATCCTAGAATTCTATTTGCTTTTCCCACTGCCTGGCACACTGTTTGCTCATTTTGCAATCATCTGAAATAAGTACCCCCAAATCGTTATCCTCTGTAATGCCTTCCAACACTGTACCCCCAATGTTGTACTCTTTCAATGGATTATTTTGCCTAGGTGCATTTGTTTACATTTAGAAACATTGATTTGCCTGTTTCCACTGCTTTGACCAATCTTCCAGCAATGCCAAATCATGTTCCATATTATAGACTCTTCCAGGGATATCGACCCCATTGCACACCTTTGTATCATCAGCAAAAAGACATACCTTGCCCAACAAACCTTTAGTTATATCACTTACATAGAGATTAAATAGAACAAGATCCAGTACAGAGCCTTTTGGTACACCACTGGTGACTGCTCTCTGTTCTGAGTGAACCCCATTTACAACCACACTCTGGTATCTATCCTTTAGCCAACTGCATATCCACTGAACCACCCAAGGGTTAGGTCCTAGCTTGTACAACTTTTGTATTAGATCATTTCACAGGAAACAGACTAAGAACACACAGGGAGACAATGAAGCTGACGGCAAGTGATGCTAACAAAAGGTAAGCTGAAACTCACAGGGGATCATGGATGCACAGAAGGCTGAAAGCTGGCATGGGCACACAAGGAAAAAAGAGGAACAAGCATAATAGAATGCTCAGAAGACACAACAACTGCAAGGATATAGGCTAGAATACACAGAAAGTCACTGAGGACAGCCAGGAAGACATTGAGAAAGCGGGAGGTACAAGGATCATATGTGATGCACTGTGAGATGCTTGCCAACAGTAAGGCTTCATGATCACATGAATTTAAAAAATTCTGCTTTTACAGGCGTTGTGTGTTCTGCCTGTAGAAGCAGCTCAGTGTTATCCTATGTGTCCATGCACATTAGAACAATTACAGGCATATTTTGAGCTCAACATTTAAAGGCAGGAAAAAAAAAAAAAAACGATTCTGGTTTGCATTTCTGATTGGAGCTTACTGGCAGAAAAAACGTAAAACTCCTAAACGCGTCTAAACTTTGTACAAAAAATGTTCTATATGAGCGTTTTTTTCTGCCAAGTGAACTGGAGTTTTTTAAGACCAGTGTGCATGGAGCCTTGCTAGTAACAATGAGAGCCTGGTACAGAAACACTGGGATCTTGGGGTAATTAGGAATATCTCAGAAATTCATCAACACTAGGAATCTTCTCAGAAAGTGAGGGGCACAAGGGATTACTGGGGGGGGGGGGGGGTCATTGGCGTTCACAGGGAGCAGGAACACTAGGAAGCATTGGAGAATTTATTAACAATAGGAGAATAACAACATAAATAAGAACAACACTGGAGAATGACTAACAATAAGTTACAAAGCCATCCACAATTCTGCCCCCAGCTGCATCACTAGCCTAGTCTCAAAATACCAACCTAATCGCCATCTCCGTTCCTCCCAAGACCTCCTGCTCTCTAGCTCCCTCATCACCTCCTCCCATATCCGCCTCCAGGACTTCTCCCGAGCCTCGCCCATCCTCTGGAATTCCCTACCCCAATCTGTCAGACTGTCTCCAAATTTATCCACTTTTAGGCGATCCCTGAAAACTTTCCTCTTCAGAGAAGCCTATCCTGCCTCCATCTAACAACTGCACTATTTTTTCCATTAGCTCATCCCCCACAGCTATTACCCTTTTGTATAACTTGACCCTCCCTCCTAGATTGTAAGCCCTAACGAGCAGGGCCCTCTGATTCCTCCTGTATTGAATTGTATTGTACTTGTACTGTCTGCCCTAATGTTGTAAAGCGCTGCGTAAACTGTCGGCGCTATATAAATCCCGTATAATAATAATAAAATAATAATAATTTTAGAATTGGAAATTGGAAACACTTGAGAACATTATAAAATCTACTGGGAAATACAAAGTCACTGTGGGACCAGGTGCTAGGAAAACTAGTTTGGAATGCAAGGAACATTTTATGATGATGTGCAGAGTAGTTGAATTTGCTTGGCATTGTGAAATATTCAGTAAAATTGTTGACGGAAGTTTCCCCCTAGTTTGTTTGTTTAAACCCAAATAAATTATAAAAGTATTGCTTGAATATGAGATAGAATGCAATTTCTTACTGCAACAGAAGACCCTCTGGGGCTTATTTACGAAAGGCAAATCCACTTTGCACTACAAGTGCAAATTACAAGTGCAAAGTGCGCTTGAAATTGCACTGAAAGTGCACTTGGAAGTGCAGTCGCTGTAAATCTGAGGGGTAGATCTGAAATGAGGGGAAGCTCTGCTGATTTTATTATCCAATCATGTGCAAGCTAAACTGCTGCTTTTTATTTTCCTTGCATGTCCCTCTCGGATCTACAGCGACTGCACATCCAAGTGCACTTTCAATGCAATTTCAAGCGCACTTTGCACTTATAGTTTGCACTACAACAAAAATGTAATATTTTGCAGCTTACCAATCCTTAGTTGTGGTGGCTGTATTAGTTTTATTTTTTTGGTCTTTTTCCTATAGTTCACTTAGTGATTCTGCAAGTAACACATGTCCTGCCTTGGGGTGTCTGCATTCTGAATAAAGTAGTAAAGCAGATACCAGCATTCTCAATCTGGGGAATTAGTAGTCTTATGCCCTGTACACGCGGTCAAATTTTCCGATGGAAAATGTGCGATCGGAGCTTGTTGTTGGAAATTCCGACCGTGTGTGGGCTCCATCAGACTTTTTCCATCGGATTTTCCGACACACAAAGTTTGAGAGCAGGCTATAAAATTTTCCGACAACAAAATCCGATCACGTCAATTCTGACCGTGTGTGGACAATTACGATGCACAAAGTGCCATGCATGCTCAGAAGAAATTCCGAGACGGAACTGCTCGGTCTGGTAAAATTAGCGTTCGCAATGGATATAGCACTTTCGTCACGGTGTAATGTTTGAAATTGTTTAATGCAGCGCACTCTCTTCTTCTTTATAATGCGAGAAGAATGAAGTTGTTTTGCTGCTCATATTCACACAGAGTTCTCACAAACTTCTTTCTTTATTATTTATCGTGATTTCATCACTATATTTTGATTTGTCACATCTGAAAAAAAAAAAAAAATTTAAACTTTTTTTTTTTTTTTTGGTTTGTATTTTTTTCAAGCCTGATCTTGTGTTTTTTTTTTGTTTTTTTTTGTTTTTTTTTTTAACTCCAGAATATTTTTGGGTGTGTTTTGTGTGTAAAGTTACCACAACACGATTATTATCTTGTATTATTTAATCTCAAGGAGGTTGCTTGGTGTTGGTGTCCCTTGTTAATTTCACATTGTATTTTTGAAATGTACCTGCCTCCTCACAAACAAACTGTCCTTTTTGAAGGAAAACACACATAGGCGAGTATAATAAATCAAATCACAAATTTATTAAGGGCTCATAAACAAAGAAAGAGGGAGGCAATGCTGGAGAAACAGCAGAAATTAGCGAAGCCTTTGGCCCCCAGACATCAACTATTAGGCACACATCAATTATTTAACTGCAAAATTGGTGGCCTGAGGAGTCCATATATAAGGGAGTTCAATCTAGTCCAGAAGTCCAAGAGATCATGAACAGCAGCAGATGACATGTATGTCCCCAGGCTGTGGTCATACAAGAGCCTGCATCTTTTCTCAGACCAGACTGAACCCAAGTCATCACTCTCTGGTCTTCCTTCCACGCTTCCTTCCACGCTGTGTCTGTGGTGGTGGAGTTGTGGCAGGAGGAGGAGGATGGTCCAACTCACACAGGTGGATATTGGGTGTGATTTCAACCCTCACTCCCTTAGTTAAGGTTTTATAAAGAATGTCCTCACACATGAGGCGTTGGCCCTCCTGCATGTCCTTCAGTTTTGTGGCAGCCATGCAGGCAAAGGCTTCTTCGTGAGTTGGGAAGGCTCTCAGGGATGCAGAAGTCTCCTGAATCAGACTGAGTGCTGAATCCTGCACGTTACTCCCCTTCCTGGGTCTTTTGTTTGGAAGGCGGAGGGGAGGGACCTGCGATTCAGTCAGGCTCCTACTGGGCCCGGCCTTCTCCTGGCTGCCACTTAGCCCCGCCTCCTCCTGGCTGCCACTAACCCCTGCCTCCTCCTGGCTGCCACATTCCACAGCCTCCTCCTGTGTGCCACATTCCCCAGCCTCCTCCTGGCTGAGGTCTTCCTGTGTATGAAAAAGGGACATAGTTTTAGTTTTTTCTTCATCAATCACACACAATTTTCATCTCATGACTGTTGCAAATTGAATATTAAGAAATATACCAGACTATCATTCTGAGCCCAGCATTTTTCATTCTTGTCCCAATTATTCGTGCCCACTACTGTCTATTGATATGTAAAACACTTTATTAAATCACCATTTAGTGATCAATAATAACATCTAGTAAACATCATTTATTTATTGACCAGAAATCTGTAGAAGAATGCTATACCTGACTCCACCTGGTCTCCTCCACTTCTTCCTGGCTGGAAGTCCCAGGTTGGACATCGGAAGCCTCAGCTGGGGTGGAAGATAGGGTGGAAGGAAGATTGGAAGGAAGGGTTGAGAGGGATTCCCTGACTTCAGTCTGGTCTGACAGAAATCACAGTCTCTCATAGTACCACAGCCTGGGGACATAAATGTCATCTGCTGGATCTCTGGGAATCCTGGACCTTCTTTCGCTCCCTAAGATAAGTGCTCCTCAGGCCACCAATTTTGGCTTTTAAATAGGGGATGGTTGCCGTGGGGACCCCCGGCTTAACCAACTCCAGCAGTTTCTCCACTTCCTCTTTTGTTTATTATTGTATTGGGGGGTGTTTGATCTGCCATAGACAGGGCAGCTCCCTGATTGTCTATGAACAGGGGGAGGAAGTTGTGGTCATTGAAGCCATCCATTTTATCTGCAAGACACAACACAAGACAAACCCTAATGTCAAGTGAAAGTCTCCTAATCTTGTCCCAATATAGGCCTCAATCTAGAATCAGTATAGGCCCAAGTTTAAATGTTACCTTTGTTATCACGATCGGTGCTTCCAAAACTCCTTCCTCCACTCACAGATCGTACGTACTACGCACGCGTGTTACGCTTTATATACACTGCGCACCCCTGACATTCTTTCTAGTCTATTCCCCGCCCCTTCTCGTTTGGCGCAGTGGGGGAAGAGCACATGGTGGAGACACAGCAGGTGCATGCTAATTACAGCAACGAGGAGGAGGAGGAGGAAAGCCCGGAGCCAGAAATGCCCCGATCCCGGAGGAGATGATTTAAGGCCTCAAATATGTCCTTTGGGGAGATGTTGGAGATGGTGGACATCCTAAAGAGGGCCGACTATGATGGGAAGTATGGACCAACCCCAATGTCAGAAAGGTCAAGATCATGGCAAAAGTTGTGAAGAGTCTGCAGAAGAATTTTGGGGTACGACGATCGAAAGATCAACTCAGGAAGCGGTGGTCGGACCTCAAATTAAGGGAGCACGAGCAGTACAGAAGGATCAGGAGAGTGCTGCAAAAAAGTAAGTAGTTGTGATGTGTTCCTATTCTTTATTTTTCTAACGTTCGTGCTGCTCCATGTGTTTTTGTCAGACTTCCACGTACCTGACCGATGAGCCCGATGTAGCAGGGGAAGGCCTCCCTTACATATCTGGTTCCTGGCCCCTGGTAGTATGGACAGGAGGCACTGGAGCACAGAATGGTATGAGAGCCTGGTGGGTCAGCAGCAGGAGGATCCCGGTGAAGGTGGTTTTGGAGATCACCTGACAACTGAAGCACAAGCAGCAGGTGCAGAGCAGGAGTGGAACAGGCAGGTCGGGTCACAGGCATGGTTGGCAATGGGCGGGCAGCGTGGTACAGAGGAGCAGGCAGATTCATAGTCAGGACAGTCCGGGGTCAGTTGCAGGCAGAAGACAAAGATAATCAAAGGGCAAGCCGGTAGTCAGGAGATCAAGTTCAAACAGGAAGCAGGTGCAAGGATACAGTGAGCTGCAGATCGGACAGCACTGAGCCACATGTGCTGGCAGCCTAAATAGGCAGATTGGCGCCAAACGCCAAGCGTGCGTGCACGCCAACACGTGATGGCGCATGCCCACGCGCACGCGCCCGCACACCAGCACCCGCGGCCCAACCCACACCGACGCACACCAGCACACCGTCTGCTCTGAGGGACTTTCTGACAGTGCCCCCCTCAAGGGCAGCCTCCGGATGTCCAACTGAGCCAATCTGGTGGTGTGGGTACTCCTGAAGGCCCTCAGAAGCTCTTCGGCATGTAAATTGCTTTATGGCTCCCAGGAATCATCTTCCGGGTCCATACCCCCTTCACTTGATTAGATATTGCATCTGATTGTGTCTTTTCCTGCAGTCCAGAATAGCCTCTACTTCGAACTCTTCTTCGTTATTAATAATTATGGGCTCCGGTGGATCAGTATTCCAGCCAGTAAAGGTGTTAGGTATAACAGGTTTCAACAACGATATATGGAAGACCTGGTGGATCTTCAGGGTACCAGGTAAGTTGAGTTCATAGGTTACGTTGTTAATTTTCTTTTTAACTGAGAACGGACCCATAAATTTAGGGCCCAGCTTCCTTGAAGGGCAGGCCATTCTTTTTTTTTTTTTCTCTTAAATAATCTTTATTAACATTTCTTAACTTTACATACACCATGTTAAAAACATCCGCAAGTTCAGGTATACATACTCTGTTAAAAGAGAGGCCATATGCCCCTCAGCCATTCCACTCCACACTCCATTACTTCTACATATCTTATCCAACAGCTAGCCTCATATGGTATATTAGGACGACAGGTAGTTATTTTCCCCCATACCCTCCCATCTTCCCCTTGCTCTCGTCCCTCCCTAAGCCAGGACCTCCCTTTTATTCCTGACACCCTACGCTTACTAACCAGGGGTTCCACATCTTTTTAAATTTTTTAAGGCTCCCTCTTCTGATATATAGGGCTCTCTCCTTCCATATTACGTCGTTTATTGTTTTAACCACTCATCAACTGCCGGGGGGAGGGCTGATTGCCATCTCTGCATAATAAGCTTCCGAGCTTGGTATAAGCATCTCAAAACCGCTATCTTAACCGCTGTCTCCTCCAGACTCCATACCCTATATCCAAGAATGCAGAGTCTGACATCTGCCTCTAAAGAAATCCCCCACTTGTCTCCAATAGAGCCCACAACCCCCAACCAGTACCGTACCAGTTTAGGGCACCTCCATACCATATGAATCAGGTCACCCTCCTCCCCACACCTGGGGCATTTGGCATCGGGACTTACACCAAAGCGGAATAGTTTTTTTGGGGTGTAGTATGCTCTGTATAACAACATTAGGTGAGAGAGTCTCTGTGCAGGTGAAACTGAAACCTCCTGCCCCACCTCCAATATTTCCCTCCATTGTGTATCAGTTAACTTTCCCACATCCTTCTCCCACCCCTCCCTGCAGCCGAGGTGCTCTGATCTAATGATGGCTTCCTTGCATAATTGCGTGTATATTCTGGAAATAAAACCCTTCATCTGCCCGGGTCTAATCACTCTGTAGCAGTAGCAGTACAGCATCTGTCCAAACTAGGGGACCTACCCTAAATTGTACCTCCAGAGCCGCTCTCATTTGTAGATACCTAAAAAATGTTTGTTTTGGGATACTATATTCTTTTTGAAGATCCTCAAAGGTTTTCAATACGTTCCCTCGGTACAGTTGGGCTAGTCTATTTATACCCCACCTCACCCATTCCTTAAATTCCCCCATAGCCACAATCTTCTGTAGGTTTCTGTTGTGCCAGAGGGGAGCAAATTCTGTAAACCCGGCATATCCCATTAATGTCTTAGTTGCTTTCCAAACTTTTGTTATTAACTTGGTTGTGGGACCGCTACCAGTCAATGAGTCTGCCTCCAGTGCCTCCACTACGGTTTTATGGGGTGCCTCCAGAGTTAACAAACCTCTATCAGCACATCCACCCCCTACATGCTGTAGCTGTGCCGCCAAAAAGTAGCACCTCGGATGCGGGAGAGCTATTCCTCCTTCTTTAACTGGCAGCTGTAGGTTCTGAAGGCTGATCCTGGCCTTCCCTCTCCTCCATAACAGTTGCCTAAAGAGTGAATCTATCTTTTTAAACCACTTTTTATTCACCCACACTGGTGAATTGTGTAACAAGTACAACAATTGAGGCAACCAGACCATCTTAATTAAGTTGCCCCTTCCTGCTATGGACAGGGGCAGCCGACTCCAGATATCAATTTTACGCTCGAATTTGCCCAGCAATGGAACTAGGTTATCTACAATGTACTGATTGGGATCTTTTGACATATTTATACCCAAATAACGAATCATTGAAACTACTTTTAGGCATGGAATTCCCAATAAGTCCTGACCCTTGGGTGTATCTAGTGGCAATAGTGCAGACTTTCTCCAGTTCACCACCAGTCCCGACACATTGCCAAACTTCTCCATTATATCCATTACCTGCCTAAAAGAGCCTTCCGTATCCCCTAAAAACAACAAAACATCGTCGGCATACAGGGCAATCCTCTCCTCTCCTATTCTTCTTACGAACCCCTCGATCTTTGAGCTGGACCTTATATGAATTGCTAGTGGCTCCATGGCAAGGGCAAAAAGCAGGGGGGACAGGGGGCACCCCTGTCTTGTTCCCCTCTCTAAGCATATTTTCCCTGAAAGGTCTTTATTAACCCTAACCCTTGCGCTTGGGCCCCTATACAATATTTTTATCCACCTTCTAAAGACAGGACCCAGGCCGAACTCCTCCAACACCCGCCAGAGATAGGGCCACTCCAAACTATCAAAGGCCTTGGTTATGTCCAACGATAATACTGCTCTTGATCCCATATTCTCTGTCGGGGTCTGAAGGTTCATATAAGCCCTCCTGATGTTCATGCTCGTGGTTCTATGAGAAATGAATCCCGTTTGGTCCACGTGGATAAGTTTATGCATAACTTTATTAAGCCTGGCAGCCAGCACCCTTGCCAGGATCTTGGCGTCTGTACACAACAGGGATATAGGCCGGGCAGGCCATTCTTAGATTGGTTGTGGACAACCAAACCTGGTTGCCAGGTTCCAGGATAAGCTCTCCCCGCTTCTTCTTGTCAAACATCTTCCTATTATACTCTTGGGTCTTAGCCATGGTTTCCTGCAAGAGTTTGTTGTTGTTAAAGAAGAAGTCCATGGTTTCAGAGACCGCAGGGATAGCACATTCGGGTAAAGACCTGGACAAGAAGGACGGGTGGAAGCCATATATGGCAAAGAATGGCATTTGCTTAATGGCAGAATGTATAGAGTTATTGTAAGAAAACTCAGCAATAGGCAGAAGAGAGACCCAGTCATCCTGTGAAAATGAAGAAAAACAGCGGAGATACTGCTCCAAAGTCTGATTCGTTCTCTCCGTCTGCCCATTAGTCTGGGGATGGTAAGCAGAGGAGAGTGCCAACTCAATTTCCAGAGAACCACAGAGAGCCTTCCAAAACCTGGAGGTGAACTGAACACCACGGTCAGATATAATATTTGATGGGACTCCGTACAGCCTAACAATTTCCTTGATAAAGACCCTTGCTGTCTCCATAGCCGAGGGCGTGCCTTTCATAGGCAGAAAATGAGCCATTTTGGATAGCCTGTTTACGACGACGAAGATGGTAGAAAAGCCCTCTGCCTGGAGAAGCTCCACAATGAAATCCATCAAAATCATTTTCCAAGGTCTTTCTGGGACGGGTAACGGTCTTAGCAGACCCCAGGCTCTTGTCCAGGTATTCTTGCTCCGTGCACAGGTAGTACAGGATTCTACATAACTTTTACAGTCATTTGCCAACTGAGGCCACCAGAATGTGCGCTGTATCAACTCTGCCGTCTTTAGCACACCGAAATGTCCAGCCATCTTATGATCATGGCAGAGCTCTAACACTGCCACCCTCAGATCCTCAGGGACCACAATTTTGCCCTTGTGCCAGAATAAGCCATCTTGGGCCCTCACCTCATCTCCAGAAAGCGGGGTCCAATTCAAGGAGGCTTGTTTTATTCGAGATAGAAGATCCCCTTGGAGTAGAAGAAAATTTCCGGACGGAAGAATAGTGTCCGGATGCACAGGTTTGCCGGAAACAAGGAACATACGGGATAGTGCATCCGGCTTGATATTTTTGGAACCTGGTCTGTACGTGATATGGAACTGAAATCTTGATAAAAATAGAGCCCACCTTGCTTGCCGTGGTTTCAATCTCTTGGCCGTTCGAAGGTACTCCAGGTTCTTGTGGTCCGTGTAGACCAGAATGGGATGTGCTGCACCCTCCAGTAAGTAACGCCACTCCTCAGAAGCGGCCTTGATGGCCAGAAGCTCCCGATCTCCAACATCATAATTTCTCTCCACTGAAGAGAGCTTGCGAGAGAAAAAAGCCACTGGGTAGAGAAGGGCCTTAGCGCCTTGCCGTTGGGACAGTACAGCTCCGACTGCAATCTCTGAGGCATCCACTTCAAGGACGAATGGTAAAGCAGGATCCGGGTGTTTTAATATAGAAGCAGAGGTGAATAGCTCTTTGAGTTTTTTGAAGGTGGCTTGTGCCTTAGGAGACCAATGGAAATGGTTCCCTTGCTTAGTTAATTCGGTGATGGGGGCAATTATTGCAGAGAACCCCCTAATGAACTTTCTATAAAAGTTGGAGAAGCCAATGTATCTTTGAACTCCTTTCTTATCGGAGGGAGCGGGCCACTCCAGAATGGCAGATACCTTTTGGGGGTCCATTTTAATACCTTCGACAGAGATGATTAAGCCTAGAAACTGGATGCATTGGAGTTCTAATTGACATTTTTCCGGTTTAGCGTAAAGTCCATGCTGCCTGAGTCAAGCTAAGACATTTCGGACGTGCCTGCGATGATTGGAAACTGAGGAGGAGAAGATCAGAATATCGTCTAGATAAACAATAACATATAAGTCCAGGAAGTCAAGGAAAATGTCATTAACAAAATGTTGAAATGTTGCTGGTGCGTTGCACAGGCTGAAGGGTATAACAAGGTATTCGAAATGCCTGAATCTGGTACGGAAATGTCAGGAGCCAGGGAGCGTCTCCGCTCGCCGGGCTCTGGGGCGCATGCGCGGTGGCCTGGCGCTTCGCCGCACACCCGTTCGCGGCCTGATGGTGCGGCGCGCGCGGGTGCACGGCGGTCCCCATGTGCGCGCCGTAGCCCGTGCGGGTGCCCGGTAGCGCGTCACACTGACGCGCTCGCCGGGCAGGGAGACTATTTCTGACGGCTCCAGTGCCCAGTCGGGTTGCTGGTTCGTCGTCAGCTCTCCCTGTCTCCCTGTGCCTGTGATATCCTGATACCTGCCTGTCTCTGTGTACCAAACCCTGGCTTGTTAAATAACCACTCTACCGGATTAACCCACTACCTGCCTGTCTCTGTGTGCCAAACCCTGGCTTGTTAACTAACTACTCTACCGGATTAACCCACTACCTGCCTGTCTCTGTGTACCAAACCCTGGCTTGTTAACTAACTACTCTACCGGATTAACCCACTACCTGCCTGTCTCTGTGTATCAAACCTTGGCTTGTTAACCACTACTCTGCTGGATTGCCTGATACCCTGACCTCTGCCTGTATTACGGACTTGTCTCTATCTGATTGCCTGATACCCCTGATCTTGGCCTGCATTAACGGACTTCCTACTGTTAGATCTGCCTGCTTCACATTAACCTCTGTTTGTAATTACAGTTTGCCTCTGCCTAGGCTCAGTCCTCATTCCTGGTCCCGCCTACAGATTCCAGAGCACCCGCTTTCTATCCCCGGACCTCCTACCTCCCGGAAGCCCGTGCCTCCGCGTGCCCCCAGCTCTCTGTACCCATTTCAGGGGTCTGGGTGCGCGTGGTCGTAAGGGCGAGCCGCTCTCGGCATCTCGGCCTCGGTGAGTATTAGTCTCGTGACAGTACGAACCAGTCAGATGTCCGAGGCCGACAGAGCGCGCTCTCCTCTGGAGATCCTGTGCCAACAGGTATCTACTCTTGCGGACTCGGTACAGAAATTGCAGGAAGGTTATACCCAAATTGATAACCGTCTTCAGCAGATCACAGGGTCACTACCCTCCGCAGCCGCAGCTCCCGCACTCAGCAGTGGAGGTCCGCTTCCGCAGGCCTCCGCTAACCCCACTGTCGTCATGGCACTTCCGGAACCCAGGGTCCCTACACCCGAACGGTTCTCGGGGGACCGTAAGAAGTTTAGGGCCTTCAAGAATGCCTGCTCCCTTTACTTCGCTCTCCAACCGAGAACCTTCTCTTCAGAAATCGTTAAGGTGGGATTTGCGATCTCCCTACTTTCCGAAGAACCCCAAGCGTGGGCCCACAGCTTGATGGAACAGAGCAGTCCTGTTTTGAACACCATCGAGGCCTTCTTTGAGAGTATGTCCCAGCTCTATGATGATCCGCAGCGTATGGCTACAGCTGAGGCCATCCTGCACCATCTCTCCCAAGGAAGACGACCTATTGAGGACTATACCGTGGAGTTCCGCAAATGGGCGGCCGATACAAATTGGAACGAGCCGGCCCTACGCTATCAATACCGCCAAGGCCTGGCCGAGTCACTTAAGGATGAATTAGCTAGGATGGAAACCCCTGCTTCCCTGGAAGAACTCATTCAGGCAGCCACGAAACTTGATAGGCGACTACGGGAGCGACGCTCAGAGCGTTTCCAAGGTCCACGACCCACCTGGGCATTACCAAGACCCCACTCCGCACAGACCCCAACCTCAACTACGGTTGCTGTTACACCAGGCCCCGAGGTCGAACCAATGCAGCTCGGCTTGGTTCGGGGTCCACTAACCTCCGAAGAGAAGCAACGCAGGCGACAGTCCAACCTATGTCTCTACTGCGGAGGAACCGGCCATTTCCTGCGCAGCTGTCCGATCAGGCCCAGTAAGTCTCCTCAGCCAGTTGTGTTGAACTATCCAAACAATGATATTCCCAAGACTTATGTGATGTTGTTTATCTCCCTACAGCTTCCGGAAGGGGAGACCCGACTGCAGGCCATCATTGATTCGGGAGCATGCAGTTGCTTCATAGACTCTGCCTTGGCGCACAGTTTGAACATTCCCATACAAACCAAAGACCAAGACTTACGGGTGCACCTAGCAGACGGATCCCTTCCTAGCTCAGGTCCCATCACCCAGGAAACTCAACCCATTCCAGTAACTACTGATTCCGGCCACCAGGAATTCTTACGGCTCGACCTGATCCATTCACCTATCTTTCCTGTCATACTAGGCTTGCCCTGGTTACAGGCTCACGATCCGCAGATCAAATGGAGCACTAAGGCAGTATCCTTCTCTTCTCAATATTGCTCTCAGCATTGTTTGCCTCCGGCTCCCAAAGTTTGTGCTACAATGGCCGTTCCAACAGGCAACCTTCAACACGTACCCTCCGAGTATCTCGAATTCCAAGAGGTCTTCAGTAAACAGATGGCTGACCGCCTACCACCTCATCGGTCCTACGACTGTCCGATCGACCTTCTTCCCGGGTCCGAGATTCCCTTCGGTCGGATATTCCCTCTCTCAGAAACCGAGCTAGAAGCTCTTAAGCAATATATCGACGAAAATCTCAAGAAGGGCTTCATCCGTCCTTCATCGTCACCCGCCGGAGCGGGTATCTTTTTCGTTGGGAAAAAAGACGGTACCCTAAGACCTTGTGTGGACTATCGACAACTCAATAACATCACAATTAAGAACCGGTACCCGCTACCACTCATTCCTGAGCTATTTCAAAGGTTCCGATCAGCTAAGGTGTTCTCTAAACTTGACCTCTGGGGGGCCTACAATCTTGTCAGAATCAGGGCTGGGGACGAATGGAAGATGGCTTTTAGGTCCAGATTCGGGCATTTTGAGTATCTAGTGATGCCATTCGGTCTCTGTAACGCCCCGGCCACCTTTCAACACCTGGTGAATGACATATTCCGAGAATACCTGGATGACTTCCTTGTGGTATACCTGGACGACATTCTTATCTTCTCCCCCACGCTAGAGATACACAAGAGACACGTCAAGAAGGTTCTTACCATACTTCAACAGCACAAGCTATACGTGAAAGCTGAAAAGTGCGAATTTGAAAAATCAACCATTCAGTTTCTGGGATTCATCCTTTCAACCAATGGGGTCGCAATGGATCCGCAGAAGATTCAGGCAATCCAGGAGTGGCCAGCTCCATCTAACAAGAAAGGGGTACAGAGGTTTATTGGGTTCGCCAACTTCTACCGAAAATTTATTGTTGGATTCTCGGCCATCGTGGCACCTATTACTCAATTAACCCGTCAGCACAGTTCTTTTCAGTGGTCTTCAGCCGCTCAAGAGGCTTTCCTAACATTGAAGAGATTGTTCAGTTCCGCCCCAATCCTTTGTCATCCTGACCCGACTCAACCCTTCGTATTAGAAGTAGACGCATCGGAGATCGCAACTGGAGCAATTCTTTCCCAGAGACAGGGACCTAAGGCCATCCTGCATCCGGTAGCCTTCGCCTCTAGGAAACTCAGTCCACCGGAACTCAACTACGACGTGGGTGATAGGGAGCTGCTGGCTATAAAGTTCGCTTTAGAGGAGTGGAGGTATTTGCTGGAGGGTGCTATACACCCGGTCATGATCTTTACGGATCACAAGAATCTAGAGTACCTCCGAACAGCAAGACGACTAAAACCCCGCCAAGCCCGTTGGGCCCTCTTCTTCTCCCGTTTCAACTTCCATATAGCCTACAGACCTGGAGCAAAGAACGGGAAAGCCGATGCTCTCTCTCGGATGTTCTCCGCAGACTCTCAAACTTCAATGCCAAGCACGATCCTCTCTCCACAAAACTTTCTGGGACTAACTCAAGCAGATTTAATGTCATCCATTAGATCCTCATCCAGCTCGTGCACAGAACCAGTAGTGCACTCTTTGAGGAAATACGAGGATCTTTTCTGGATCAAGGGAAAAATATTCGTCCCACAAGGGACTCGGCCCTTAGCTCTCAAGATGTGTCATGACCATAAGATGGCAGGACACTTCGGAAGTAAGAAGACATCTGAACTACTTTCTCGGTCTTTTTGGTGGCCAGGATGGAGACGGGATTGTAAAGAGTACGTGGCGTCCTGTTCCCTGTGCCAGCGGAACAAGGGCCAAAACACTAGGTCCTGGGGCCTGCTCAAACCTTTGCCCATCCCAGAACGGCCATGGGCTGATGTGTCCATGGATTTTATTGTCGACCTACCTACCTCGGAAAATTTTTCTACCATCCTTGTCATTGTCGATCGCTTCTCCAAGATGGCCCATTTCTTGCCCATGAGGGGCACTCCATCTGCCGTAGACACAGCCGATGTCTTCCTAAAAGAGGTCGTGAGGCTCCATGGGTTACCAAGAAGCATTGTGTCAGACAGAGGCGTACAATTTACGTCCAAATTTTGGAGAGAACTCTGCAAGTCCCTGGGCATCAATGTTTGTCTTTCCTCAGCTTATCACCCCCAAAGCAATGGCCAAACGGAGAGGACAAACCAAACGTTAGAGCAATACCTCCGTTGCTTTTGTTCAGGTTCTCAGGATGATTGGGCGAGTCTTCTTCCTTACGCTGAATTCGCATACAATATTTCAATTCATGCCTCTACCAACCAGACACCCTTCTGGGCAAATTGTGGGTTCCATCCCACGTCCTTTGCTAATGACATTCCTGAAATGACCGTCCCCGCCGTTCAGGACCGGATAACCTCGTTGCAATCCAATTTCCAGAAGATTCAAGATATGTTACACAAGGCGCAGGAAGATTACAAAAGACAGTACGATCGGGGCAGGAAGGCGAATCCAAAGTTCGACTTAGGAGAGGAGGTCTGGTTGTCCACCATTAACCTTAGACTACCATGGCCATCTCGGAAACTTGGACCCAAGTTCATCGGTCCGTTCCAAGTCAAGAGGATCATTAACCCTGTGGCTGTTGAGCTAGCACTCCCCAAGACATATCGGATCCATCCTGTGTTCCACGTGTCACTGTTGAAACCTGTGGTGCCTAGCCCTTTTCCGGGAAGAAGAGAGCCTCCGCCTCCTCCAGTCAGAATAGATGGCAAAAATGAGTTTGAAGTGGAGTCCATTCTAGGCTGTAGGAAGAAGGGCAGGCAGCTACAGTATCTGATTCAGTGGAAGGGTTACCCACCTGAGGATAATTCTTGGGAACCCGCTAGGAACCTGCATGCCCCACGGTTAATCCAAACTTTCCACCAAGATCATCCAGAATTGATGGCTAGCCTAGGTGTTCAGTGTCCGCCCTTAGGAGGGGGGCACTGTCAGGAGCCAGGGAGCGTCTCCGCTCGCCGGGCTCCGGGGCGCATGCGCGGTGGCCTGGCGCTTCGCCGCACACCCGTTCGCGGCCTGATGGTGCGGCGCGCGCGGGTGCACGGCGGTCCCCGTGTGCGCGCCGTAGCCCGTGCGGGTGCCCGGTAGCGCGTCACACTGACGCGCTCCCCGGGCAGGGAGACTATTTCTGACGGCTCCAGTGCCCAGTCGGGTTGCTGGTTCGTCGTCAGCTCTCCCTGTCTCCCTGTGCCTGTGATATCCTGATACCTGCCTGTCTCTGTGTACCAAACCCTGGCTTGTTAAATAACCACTCTACCGGATTAACCCACTACCTGCCTGTCTCTGTGTGCCAAACCCTGGCTTGTTAACTAACTACTCTACCGGATTAACCCACTACCTGCCTGTCTCTGTGTACCAAACCCTGGCTTGTTAACTAACTACTCTACCGGATTAACCCACTACCTGCCTGTCTCTGTGTATCAAACCTTGGCTTGTAAACCACTACTCTGCTGGATTGCCTGATACCCTGACCTCTGCCTGTATTACGGACTTGTCTCTATCTGATTGCCTGATACCCCTGATCTTGGCCTGCATTAACGGACTTCCTACTGTTAGATCTGCCTGCTTCACATTAACCTCTGTTTGTAATTACAGTTTGCCTCTGCCTAGGCTCAGTCCTCATTCCTGGTCCCGCCTACAGATTCCAGAGCACCCGCTTCCTATCCCCGGACCTCCTACCTCCCGGAAGCCCGTGCCTCCGCGTGCCCCCAGCTCTCTGTACCCATTTCAGGGGTCTGGGTGCGCGTGGTCGTAAGGGCGAGCCGCTCTCGGCATCTCGGCCTCGGTGAGTATTAGTCCCGTGACAGGAAAGCTGTTTTCCACTCATCTCCTTCCCGAATACGAATTAAATTGTATGCACCACGGAGATCTAATTTGGTGAAAATTACTGCGGATCCCAGTCTTTGGAAGAGTTCGGGCACTAAGGGTAGAGGATAACGGTTTTTGATAGTTATCTTGTTTAGTTCCCGGTAATCAATACAAGGACGTAAGGAATGATCCTTCTTCTCCACGAAAAATATACCAGCACCAGCCGGAGAGGTGGATGAGTGGATAAAACCTTTCTTCAGGTTCTCAGCGATGTATATTTTCAAAGTATCCAACTCCTGCTCTGTTAATGGGAAAATCCTCCCAAAGGGAACTTCCCTTCCGGGTAACAGCTCTATTGGGCAATCGTAAGGCCTATGAGGAGGAAGAGTCTCTGCTCCCTTCTTACTAACTACGTCAAGAAAGTCCTGATAGGGCGCAGGGATCCCCTGCTGTAATTTGGAGTCAGTGTCCAGGCAGAGTAGTGTGTGGACAGTGCTGCTGGCAATATTTGGAGGGGAATTTGACTTCCCCACTGGTCCAGTCAATGCTGGGGTTGTGGGCCTGCAACCACGGCATCCCCAGGATGATGGGAAAGAGAGGAGAAGAGATGGCATCCAAACGCAGGAATTCTTGGTGGTTGGAGCCCATGTTGGCCAGCAAAGGGACAGTCTCCTGCGTGACAGGACCAGAACGAAGGGAGGAGCCATCAGCGAGATGTACAGCAAGTCCCCGATTTTTAGACTGAAGAGGAATGTGATGGTTGGCAGCAAAAGTCAGGTCAATAAAACAGCTGCAAGCTCCTGAGTCAATTATGACCGTGACTGGAATATTCCTTCCTGGAAGCTGTAAGATGATAGAGAGAGCAAGGTGAGTAGCAGGATTAGGCAAGGCAGATGCACATATTGATGAAACTGGAAGAGACTTACGTGTCTTGTTATGGCAAGACCTCATGTAGTGTCCGGACTCCCCGCAATACATGCAGAGATTGTTGACTCTTCGACGCTGGCGTTCTTCTGGGTTGAGAGAAGGATGGAGCAGACCGAGCTGCATTGGTTCGGAGGTATCAAGAACCGGTGTGGTTGGTACAGGGAAAGACTGTCCGAGAGAGCTGGGAGAACTCGGAAACTTGGGGAGCATCCAGGTAGGGCGAAACTGACTGGTGGATCTCTCGGAGCAACGCTCCCTGAGACGTCGATCGATCTGGACAGACAGATTGATGAGCTCATCCAAGGTTTGGGGTACTCCGACCCATGCCAGCTCATCCTTCAATCGATCAGACAACACCAAGCGGAATTGATAACGCAAGGCCGCATCATTCCAACCAGTGTCGGAGCTCCACCGCCTAAATTCCACCACATAGTCCTCTGCGGCTCTACGCCCCTGTTGAAGAGCGTGCAAAGAGGCTTCGTCAGTTGCTGTAACTTGGGGGTCCTCATACAACTGGGACATAGTGACAAAAAAAGCATCGAGGTTATCCAGGACTCCAGACTTTTGACCAGGAGGCGGTGTGCCCAGGTCTGTGGTTCACCAGATAAAAGGGAAATTATGAAGCCCACCTTGGTTGCCTCCAAAGAAAAAGTGCGTGGCTGCAGGTCGAAGTATAGTCCTCAGGCATTGCGAAAAGCCCAGTATTTACTACGGTCCCCAGAAAAGGAGGTAGCATTACTACTGAGGGTGCAGATGACACTCCGGCAGATGAAGCAGCTTGAGGATGGGTTGGAGCAGACAGGACTTGGACTCGTTCTTCCAACCTTGTATAGCCTTCCTGGAGGCTCTTCACGGCTTGTGTGAAACCCGCCAGGTGTCTACACAGTTCCTCCATGGGGGAGGTTCCCTGCTCAAGCTCGGACATGGCTGTCCGATACTGTCATACTTCCACGTACCTGACCGATTAGCCCGATGTAGCAGGGGAAGGCCTCTCTTACGTATCTGGTTCCTGGCCCCTGGTAGTATGGACAGGAGGCACGAGAGCACAGAATGGTATGAGAGCCTGGCGGGTCAGCAGCAGGAGGATCCCGGTGAAGGTGGTTTTGGAGATCACCCAACAACTGAAGCACAGGCAGCAGGTGCAGAGCAGGAGTGGAACAGGCAGGTCGGGTCACAGGCAGGGTTGGCAACGGGCGGGCAGCGTGGTACAGAGGAGCAGGTAGATTCGTAGTCAGGACAGTCCGGGGTTAGTTGCAGGCAGAAGACAAGGATAATCAAAGGGCAAGCCGGTAGTCAGGAGATCAAGTTCAAACAGGAAGCAGGTGCAAGGATACAGGGAGCTGCAGATCGGACAGCACCAAGCCACATGTGCTGGCAGCCTAAATAGGCAGATTGGCGCCAAACGCCAAGCGCGCGTGCATGCCGACGTGCGCCGGCGCGCACCCACACACACACGCTCGCACGCCAGCACCCGCGGTGGCGCGCACGGGAACGCGCGCGCCCCAAAGCACACCGACGCACACCAGCACCGCGTCTGCTCTGAGGGACTCTCTGACAGTTTTTCTTAACTGTTGTACAGTTTAAAATGGCAACTTTCATGTTCATGGCACATTATTAGTTCATAGGAAACATTGTTCGTTCAGCATAGAAAACATAATGTTTTGGATATATGCATTTGAATACATTTTTGCTAGCCTACTTCTCGTCAAATAATTTTGGTGTCTAGATGGGTTGGTAACTAGAATGAAATGCAAACTAGATTCTGTGTAAGGAGAGGACATTCAGCAGCTGTTTACACATCTAGACGCTGGAGCACTAGTGTGGGACACCAGACCACCCTTTTTATTAGGGGGCCCACACAGGTGCTCCAGTGTATACTATAGGGACTCCATCTGTGAAGCTTGCACAAAACAGGTAAGTATTCAAGCTTGACAAAGGAAAAAAATATTTCTTCATCTTGCAACTCTGCCAAAAGAGACAATTGTACCCCACTTCCAAGCAATGTCTCATATTAATATTTCTGCCATCAAATATCTGTGTGCTAAGTATACCTATTTTTTTTTACATAGGGAAGAAAAGACTCGGAGGACACAACTCATCCAAGGAGACCACAGACCCCCCACCTCATGAGGAAGTGGAAATCCCGCAAAGTCAACAGGAGGAGGAAGAGGGAGACGTGGTGGAAATTGTCACCACAACAGGTGAGTGTTTGCAACCACAGGCTCAGGTAAGAGATGGATGCCGGTATATTTATAATACATGGTGTGTTTTTGTTTCTATATTTTTAGGTGATTGTGATGTTGTTGATGAAGGACATTTCACCAGAGAGTGCCCAGATCCTGATCGGGGAGATCATGGGGTGTAATAGGGACTTGGAAAACATCCAGAAAAACATCAATGATGTTAAAAACAAAATGAAGAACATCGTTGATGTTTTAGGGAGAGTTTAAAACCCCTCGAAATCCCTAATGTAGTTTGCATTTTTCCCCAAAATATTGTTGCACCTTTTTTTACATAGTGTCGAAAAGCCAAATTTTGAAGATGCACACAGTGTGTCAACATGTGCTATCTGCCATCATGGGAGATCAATATATGCGTCTTGTGGGTGCAACCCCTTCCTCAATAATAAAGTAGCTAAGAGGAAGGGGTTGCACTCACAAAACACGTCCACTGATCCTCCATGATGACAGCTAGCACATGTTGACATTCAGCAATTTGTGTGCATCTTCAAAATTTGGCTTTTCCAGGGGTGACTTCACCCCATCTGAACGCAATATCAAACACAGTTTAAAAATACTCATGTCTGATATTGCCTTCAATTTATAACAAAGTTGAACTTTGTAAGTTCCAGATTTGTGTTTTTCTTGTTGGTTTTAAACTTGCCTGTTTTACCTTAAATGGACATTTCTACTTTTATTAATGTGACCCAAAAGATTGTTATACAACAAACATGTTGGTTTGTTTTAAAAACCTTTGATAAATGCACATGTGAGTGTGCTTGTATTAAAAAGATTGATAATCAAGAATGTGTGGATTCTTCTTTCAATGCTCCAAAAAATTTTTGGTGGTAAAATTGTTGGTTTCTGTAACAATGGGGATTATTTCCTAAGGGAAAATCCACTTTGCACAACAAGTGCAGTTTTAGTGCAGTCTCAAGTGCACTTGTAGGGCAAAGTGTCTTTGCCTTTAGTAAATAACACCCAACAATGCTTTCTAATGTTACACAATCACGCCATTTTCAGGACTCCCCAAATTTATGTCAGGGTCAGCTAAAAGAAAGACATGTGAGTGTGCTTGTATTAAAAAGATTGATAATCAAGAATGTGTGGATTCTTCTTTCAATGCTCCAAAAAATTTTTGGTGGTAAAATTGTTGGTTTCTGTAACAATGGGGATTATTTCCTAAGGGCAAATCCACTTTGCACAACAAGTGCAGTTTTAGTGCAGTCTCAAGTGCACTTGTAGGGCAAAGTGTCTTTGCCTTTAGTAAATAACACCCAACAATGCTTTCTAATGTTACACAATCACGCCATTTTCAGGACTCCCCAAATTTATGTCAGGGTCAGCTAAAAGAAAGACAAGCAGTAAATGTCAGCAAATATTTTAGTAGTTAAAATTTGTTTTTTATTTTAAAAATGTCTCAGACATTGTCTGGCATATTGATGGCCCCCCTACCCGGAAGGTATTCCATGGATCTTATACGGACCTCGCGGGCACTCAGGGGGGGCAAGCCAGGACGGCCAGCTTCAAGCGCCATCAGAGTTGGTTCATGTACTTGAATTCCGGATTCAGGCCCAACTGAGCCAGCATAGTTCACAGAATGTCTCCGTAAAAAGTTGTGGAGAACACAGCACACCAGGATGATAGGATTGAGTTTATACTCCGCCATATGTATGGGTGTAAGAAATAGGCGGAACCGGCTGGCCATGTTTCCAAACGTGTTCTCCACCACTCTTCTGGCTCTGGCCACTAATTAAAAACCCTCTGGTCCGGGGTGAGGGTCCTCATAGGGAATGGCCGCATAAGATGGTCCCCCCAGTGCAAACACTTCATCTGCAACGAAGACGAATGGTAGTCCTTCCACATTGTCTTCTGGAGGTGGCAAGTCCAAGCTGCCATTCTGGAGACGCCTGTAGAACTCTGTCTGGGCGATGACTCCACCATCCGACATCCGGCCATTTTTCCCCACGTCCACATACAGGAACTCGTAAGTAGCCGACACCACCGCCAACATCACAATACTATTGAACCCCTTGTAGTTGTAATAGTATGACCCTGAGTTGGGTGGTGGGATGATGTGGACGTGTTTCCCATCAATTGTCCCTCCGCAGTTAGGAAAGTCCCACCGCTGGGCAAAGTGGGAGGCCACAGCCTGCCATTCCTGTGGGTTGGAAGGAAACTGTGGAGTCAAACAAGAAAATAAAATTAATCATTTTGCACATAAACATGGAAAGCAGATTAGACACAAACATTCTTGGCCAACATCAGTATAACATTTATTTTAAGGAGTATTTAAAGACAAAGGTATAAGGTCCACTTATCAGATTCCCCCCCCCCTTCTCATGGGCTCATGGGGGGAGAGATGTTTTGGACAGGTAACTCTCTACACTTCATTGATATATGAATGCCTAAATAATGTGGATTACTTTGGCCAGCCCCTCCTTACTTACACTATTAGCAGCCCACTGGACAGGTAAGTGTCATAATACAAAGAGATATAAATACACACTGTACACATTTTAGCAAATTTTTACATTCTGCTATTACCTATCAAGATAATAATAGGATACAAAAACAAACAGTACCATTTGAAAGTATTCAGGCAGGCCTTTGCACTACATGCTTTGGGGAATTCATCCATAAATCTGACCACAAAAGAGGTGGGTATAGAGTGTATGGGTTTGGCAAAGTCAGCAGATAGAGGATTGGTATCAGCTGAGTTAGCAGTTGGGGGGAGGGAGGGTTCCAAATGATTTGGGGACCCCAAAAAAAAAACTTCTGGCACTCTGCCAGAATTTAAAGCACACATCACAATTTTTAACAATTTAGGGGGTTTTTAGGGTAAAGCACTACTATGGAGCTGACAAAATACATTGTTAAGTGACTACACTAGGTAAATATAGGGCCAGGAGAGCATGCTGGGGAGGTAAGTGAAGGCAGATATGTATGAAGGACAAAAATAAAAAATCCAGCATGCATGAGGACAAAGGGGACATTCACAGCATATTACAATCATGGTAATTAGGGAATGAGGAAAGAAATACATTACATTAGTAAACATTAAATACAATAAAATGTTATGTTAAAGGATAAAAATCTTACCTTAATATAGTCCTTCTGCAGGATCTGGATGATGGCAGAACAAGTCTCCGGGATTATGATCCCCAGAGCCTGGGGGGAGATGCCTGTCGAGAACTTAAGGTCCTGCAGGCTTCTCCCCGTCGCCAAGTACCGCAGGGTGGTGACTAGCCTCTGCTCCAGAGTGATGGCTTGCCTCATGAAGGTATCCTGCCTGCTGATATAGGGGGTCAGTAAGCCAACAAACGGTGAAATACGGGGTCCGTCATCCGGAGAAAGTTCCAGAAATCATCAGGATTATTCTCACGGATCTCACAGAGCAAAGGCATGTGACAGAACTGGTCATGCTGGAGCAACCAATTCTTGGTCCATGAACTCCTCCCCACCCTGTTCATGGACTGGACTTGTGTCAAGGTAAGGACCCCAACACCAAGCCCCCGCACAGCACGAACTCTACAAGGGTACATATACGCAACATGGCTAGAAAACGGTCGGCTGCTCAGAAAGCAGTAACAGAACGCACTGAAGAACAGCAAGGCCTGTGAAGAGCGACCTGAAAATCAGTAACGAACGAACATGAACACAATGACAAGTTCAATTGTACTCGCTGCATGCACTGAAGACCAGATACAAACCCACAAGCACAAACTGAACAGCAGAAAACGATCTAAAAGCCACGAGTCTGAAAAAGCGCGAATCGTCTCTCACCAAACTTTTACTAACACGAGATTAGCAAAAGGAGCCCAAAGGGTGCCGCGCTTGGTTCTGAACTGCCCTTTTATAGTCTTGTCGTATGTGGTGTACGTGACCGCGTTCTTGGCGATCAGAAATTCTGACAACTTTGTGTGACCGTGTGTATGCAAAACAAGTTTGAGCCAACATCCGTCTAACAAAATCCATGGATTTTGTTGTCGGAATGTCCGATCAATGTCCGATCGTGTGTACGGGGCATTAGACTAGCAGACTTATGCCGCGTACACACAACTGGTTTTGCCGTCGGAATAAATTCCGAAGGGTTCTCCGACGGAACTCCGACGGAATTCCATTCAAGCGGTCTTGCCTACACATGGTCAAACCAAAGTCTGATTAAAGTCCGACCGTCCAGAACGAGGTGACGTACAGCACATACGACGGGACTAGAAAAAGGAAGTTCAATACTCAGTGTGCCACCCTTTGGGCTCCTTCTGCTAATCTCCCGTTATGCCCTGTACACACGATCGGACACTGAACAGACATTCCAACCACAAAATCCATCGGATTTTTTCCGACGGATGTTGGCTCAAACTTGTCTTGCATACACACGGTCGCACAAAGTTGTTGGAAAATCCGATCGCTCTGAATGCGGTGACGTAAAATATGTACGTCAAGACTATAAACAGGGCAATAGCCAATAGGTTTTATTCTGAGCATGCGTGGCACTTGCACTGGATTTGTCTACACATGATCAGAATTTAAAGGATCGGATTTTGTTGTCGGAAAATGTTATATCCTGCTCTCAAACTTTGTGTGTCGGAAATTCCGACTGAAAAAGTCCGATGGAGCCCACACACAATCGGAATTTCCGACAACACAATCCGATCGCTCTTTCCCTGTCGGAAAATCTGACCATGTGTTAAGGGCATTAGTAGAAGTTTGGTTAGAGACGATTCACGCTTTTCAGACTCCAGCTTTTTCACATTGTTTTACTGCTGTTCAGTTTGTGCTTGTGGGTTTGTATCTAGTTTTCAGTGCGTGTAGTCAGTTCGCATCTGTTTTTCCAGTGCGTTCTTGTCCATTTGATGCTGATTTTCAGCTCACTCTTCACAGGCCTTGTTGTTCTTCAGTGCATTCTGTTAAGTTCGTTCTGACCAGCTGACCAATTTGAAACCATGGCGCGGGTACGTACTTGTCGTAAAGAGTTCGTGCTGTGTGGGGGCTTGGTGTTGGGGTTCATACTTTGACCCAAGTCCAGTCCATGAACAGGGCGAGGAGGAGTTACTCCAGCATGACCAATTCTCGCACTTGCCTTGGCTTCGTGAGATCCAGGAGAATAATCCTGATGATTTCAGGAATCATCTCAGGATGACGGACCCCGTTTTTCACCGTCTGTTGGCTTTGCTGACCCCTTATATCAGCAGGCAGGATACCTGCATGAGCCAAGCCATCAATCCAGAGCAGAGGCTAGTCGCCACCTTGTGGTACTTGGTGACTGGGAGAAGCCTGCAGGACCTCAAGTTATCAACAGGCATCTCCCCCCAGGCTCTGGGGATCATTATTCCAGAGACCTGTTCTGCCATCATTCAGGTCCTGCAGAAGGACTATATTAAGGTAAGTTTTCTCCTTCAACATCACATTATATGTATTTAATGTTTGCTAATGTATTGTATTTATTTCATCATTCCCTAATTACCATGATTGGAATATGCTGTGAATGTCCCCTTTATCCTCATGCATGTTGGAAGCTTTTAATGCTCCTTTTTTGGCCTACATGCATATTTGCCTTCACCAACCTCCCCAGCATGTTATCCTGGGCCCATATACGCCTATAGCCTAGTCCCTTAACAATATATATTGTCAGCTCCATTGTACTGCTTTCCTTGAAACACCTGGTTCGCACCAGAACCTGTGAATGGACTGAAAATTTGTGACACCAATATGTGCGAACTTTAGAACCCCATTGAAGTCTATGGGACGCGAACATTCAAAATCAAAAGTGCTAATTTTAAAGGCTAATTTGCATGGTACTGTCCTAAAAAGGGTTTGGAGACCCAGGTCCTGCCCCAGGGGACATGTATCAATGCAAAAAAAAGTTTTAAAATGGCCGTTTATTCGGGAGCAGTGATTTTAATGATGCTTAAAGTGAAAAAAAAGTGAAATATTCCTTTAAATATCGTACCTGGGGGTTGTCTATAGTATGCCTGTAAAGTGGTGGATGTTTCCCGTGCTTAGAAGAGTCCCTGCACAAAATGCCATTTTTAAAGGAATAAAAGTCATTTAAAACTGCTTGTGGCTTTAATGTAATGTCGGGTCCCAGCAATATGAATGAAAATCAGTGAGACAAACGGCATAGGTACCCTCCCAGTCCATTACCAGGCCCTTTGGGTCTTGTATGGATATTAAGGGGAACCCCGCACCTCAATTAAAACAGGGAAGGCATGGGGCCCCCAGGCCCTATATACTCTGAACAGCAGTATACAGGCGGTGCAAACAAACAATGTTTTTGTTTGGTCATATTTAGAAGACAGCCACTGTGGGACCGTCTAGGATATTTATCCGCCCGTCATGCAGCCTTTATTACACAGGCTCTAACGAATGTTTATCCCAATTTGGCTTATTTAACATACCTGGGTAAATATATCATTCTTTCATATTCTCCATATCTTTTGGATTTCTCCTTAGTACATCACTATTTGTGACCATAGGAATTCCCCGTGTGATGCTTGTCACTATACACACCCGATTGGTGCTCTGATACATTTGTTTTTTCTACTCTGTTTACTCACGATTAGCCCTCTGGGTGACACCATTAGGCTATGCAGTTCCTTCCAGTGACTCTTCTCACATTCAATCTGAGGATTTCACATCAGTTGAAGGGCATCTCTTTCACAGCAGGGCCCTATATCAGAGCCCTATCTGCGCCACCTCATTATTTTTCTTACTCTTTTGCACTTTTTATTTGTTTTATATGTTCCACTCCTCTCTTTCTTTGGTTCGTCTTGTGTGGGAGTATTACAACCATTCAATGTATATACTTCTTCCATAGATATTGGTAACACAATATACATACAGCTTCTTTATTATCTGGGTCTGGCGTCCATGAAACACGTCATTTGACCTTGGGGGTCCTAAGTGCTGCCTGAACACAAAGTCATTCCACTGGGTATGTGCCATCTGTAATCTGTATTTTTTTACCTATAACCTAGACATGGTTTTTTTATGTCTTACATGCTCATTTTGGTTTCTTAGTAACCTGCTTATTATTACTATTTTTTTTTCATATATGTCTAGTTAACCAATGCTTTTGCTCTTTCGGTCCTAGGATTTTTCACTGCTCATTTTCATAATGTGATGTTCTTCTTCTGATGTGCCTCTTTGTATATTTCTAGAACCTATACACTTGTAAAATACTTGCAGCTCTCAAACCCCTGATGAAGGTATCAGAATACCGGAAACACGTCTGGTATTGGGGTACATCACCCCCAGGAGAGTACATCTAACATTATCATTTGTATATTTCTTGTTCCGATTTTGTATGGTATGCATTTTTTGTACTTTTGTATGTCATAGACGTCTCTACGTCTTTTTAAAGTATACTATTAAAATACATTTTTTATCTTAAGAGTTGGTGGTCTATTAAAGTCCCATTTCAAGGGGGGGGTATTCTCTTCTGTGGTCTATTATGTGAGGTATGGGACAACCACACTCTAGATTTAACATGATGGAACCTCTTTCTTGCAAACAAGGCACATGGGTCAGTTGTCCCTGTCGGAGGGCGGAGAGGAGGTTGGTGCCATTGTCGTAAACCACCATTCCTGGCTGAAGCTAGCGTGGCATCAACCACCTCTGAGCCTGCTCCTGCAGAGCTGACATAATCACTACCCCAGTGTGGCTCCTGTCCCCCAAGCACACCAGCTCAAGCACCGCATGGCATCTTTTGGCCTGTGTACTTGCGTAGCCCCTGGAATGCCTACGGAGCACCGCTGGTTCCGTGGACAAAGCACAGGAAGAGGCCATGGAGGAAGAAGAATAGGAGGGGGTGGAGGAGAGAGGTGTATCAGAATCACCAGTAGTAGCATTTTGGAGGCATGGTGGCGGAACAACCTCCAACACTACTGCACCTTGTCCTGCATCCTTCCCAGCTGCCAGAAGAGTCACCCAATGCGCCGTGAAAGATAGGTAACGTCCCTGCCCATGCCTGCTGGACCATGAGTCAGCGTTAATATGCACCTTACCACTGACCGCCCTGTCCAGCGAGGCCAAGACATTGCCTTCCACATGCCGGTAGAGAGCCGGAATCGCATTCCGTGAGAAAAATTGGCGTTTGGGAACCTGCCACTGAGGAACCGCACATTCCACAAACTCTCGGAAGGGGGCGGAGTCTACCAACTAAAAAGGCAGCAGTTGAAGTGCTAGCAATTTAGCCAAGCTAACATTCAACCACTGGGCATGTGGATGGCTGGGAGCGAACTTCTTTTGGCGTTTCAGCAGCTGGGGCAGGGAAATTTGCCTGGTACAATCTGACGTTGGTGTACCGATAGCAGATTGCCCACAAGTACTTGGCTGTGACACACCTAATTCTACACCTTCATTCCTCTCAGTGCAGGTCTCAGAGAGGACTGAAGGTATAGTGGGGTTGGAGATCCCAGCTGATGAGGAGCAAGGAGAGGTCCTCTTTGTTCTTTGGTGTGGGTCTTTTAGGTACGCTTGCCAACGAACTGTATGACAGGTCAACATATGTCTGGTCAAGCATGTGGTGCCCAAGCGGGTCATGTTTTGGGCACGCGAGATACGCTTGAGACATATGTTGCAAATAGCAGCGGTGGGATCTGATGCACGCATCTCTTTGGCCCATACCAAAGAACTTTTGGAATAACTCTGCACGTGTGGAGCTCTGCGGTGTGATGTAGTCAGTGTGCTGCCCTTAAGCTGGCCCCTGGAGGGCATCCTGCCTCATTGGTGATGTGCCTCCTCCTCTCTCCTTTCAGGCACCCATGTGGAGTCAGTGACCTCATCATCCCCTCCCTCCTCATCACTGGAGCAAAGCTGGCAGTATGCTGCAGCTGGGGGAATATGACTGCCAGATTGCTGTCCTTCTTGGGCACCCCCTCTGTCTGGGCTCATGTTACTGCCTTCCTCTATCTGAGTACCATCATCGGAGCCTTCAAAATGCTGGGAATCCTCCTGGAGCATGTACCCAACACTGTGGTCAAACAGTTCGGGGTACTCCTCAGGAGGACATGGTGGGGCTAGGAAAGGAATGACTGATGCCATTGAGCCGAGGGAAGAGGCCACGTTGGCAGCTGCTTTGCCAGACAACGTACCCCAAACCTGGGTGAGAGAGGATGAGGAGGATGAGGACGGCTTGGTTATCCACTCTACCAAATCTTCCGCTTGTTGCAGCTCAACATGGCCAGCTGCCGAAAAAAAACGACAAGTGTGTCCCACAGCCATGTGCTGATGAGGATGCACCGTGTCCACGACCAGCACTGTTGCCTCTAGACACAGAGCCTGCTTGCCCTCTTTTATTGGCTTGTGACTGTCTGCCTCTCCTTGTTGGCCTTCCAGACATACTAATGGCCTGCACTGCAGTGAGATGTAGCAGCACAAAACTGGGATGTATATATATACTGATTATACAGCAGCTAGCAGAATGCCTGCCTGTGGTATTAATTAGGGATGCACCGAAATTTCAGCCACCAAAACATATCGGCCGAATATGGCCCTTTCGGCAAAAAGCCGAAAGAGAATTCTTGCTGATACTGGTGCCGAAAATTGCGCATGCGCAGTAGAGGCGGCAGAACCAGCGCATGACGTCATTCATTGTGTGGGCGGCGTGCACGTTCCTCGCGGTTAAGACGCCGCAACGCCTCACCCGTAAGCACGTTCCCTGCTGAGACGCTGGCACCTTCCTCGTGGATACTCCTCGTGCTTGTGAGATGCTGCTGGGACCTGAGAGGCGCTGCTGGGAAGCGAGAGACAGTACTGGGAATCGAGAGACGGCTTCATAGAGGGATTCACATAGCATACTCAAGTACAAGCTTGGGCACTGTCACTCCTGGATGGCTACCATTACTATTCGCCGGTGAGCATTGCTGCTTTTGCCTTCTTAAACTGACAGAAACAAACTAGTAATTTTATTTCTTGATTATTTTAGTGTAGTACTAGTACTGAGTCTGACTATTTAAAATGACTGTGTGTCTGCACTGCAGTACATCTGATCTGACTTGTAGCAAAAAAAATATATAATTGAACTGACTGAGTGATTAAATATGATTTGAAATGGAATGTAATGGATTGCAAATTACAAGCTATTTTTTTTAGCTATTCTGTAGTATACAGTATAAAATTCATGCACTTGCTGTTATTGAATGTGTTACTTTGACAGCATAGTAAAAGTTATACAGTACTGACATGACAGCAAGCGCATTAATTTTTTAAACATGACAGTATGCAATAAATATACCAGTATATTATATTTCATACATAATATATTAATAATTATATTTATTGCTTACTGTCATGTTTAAAAAATTAATGTGCTTGCTGTCATGTCAGTGACGCATAACTTATAATACTACAGTGAGACAAACTGACAAATTTTATTCAATGACAACAAGGCGCATGAAGTATACTATAGAATAGCTAAAAAAAATAAAATAGCATGCAATTGCAATTTGCAATCCATTCCATTTCAAATCAAATTTATTCAGTTCAATTATATTTTTTTGGTACAAGTCGGATGTACTGCAGTGCAGACATAACTAGGTGGACCATGTCTGCAGTGTGGAAATATTTTAAAGTTTCTGATAAAGACCCCAAATTTGCAATCTGTACTCTTTGCTCAACAGAAATTTCAAGAGGGGGTACAGTGCCAAAGAATTTTTCAACAACAGGTTTGATACACCACCTGAAAACACGTTATCCAGTTCAGCATTCTGATTACAAGAAAATAGCGCCACTTTCAAAAAGTGCCTCAGGCTTAACACCATCTGTGGCCACAGTGTTTGAAAAGGTTAAAAAATATGCAAGTGACAATCCCAAAGCTCATGCCATTAGAGCTAAAATTATGGAATTTATTGCATTAGACGACCAGCCATTCTCTGTTGTGGAGGACATTGGATTCCATAGGCTCATGCAACATATTGAGCCACGTTACTCACTACCAAGCAGACACTACTTTGCAGATACCAGTCTACATGAATTGTTTAGCAGTGTTAGAAAACACGTTCAGGAGCTCATGACTACTGACATCATAGCAATTAGTTTTACTACCGACATTTGGAGTTCAGTCCAACGAGCATGCTCAGCCTGACAACGCAGTGGATAGATGACAAATTTCAATTGCAAAACATCCTACTTAACGCACGTGAGTTTGTTGGATCACATACTGCAGCAGCAATATCTGATGCTTTAAAAACCATGCTTGACACTTGGCACATTGAGAAGTCTAAAGTGCATTTGATTGTCCGAGATAATGCGCAGAACATTCAAAGGCAATGGAGGACAGTGAACTTCAAAGTAGAGTTTATCTGCCCCAAGCACCAGTACAGAGAGTGAGAGACTATTCAGTCTAGCATCTCATATTCTTGATGAGGATAAAAACCGTCTCTCCTGTGAGAAAGCTGAACAGCTTTTGTTCTTAAAGCGAAATCTGCCACTTTTACTGAAATAGATTTAAAAATCCGTAGCATAGACCAATTCATTTACCATGTTGAACATAGTAAATGAATTGGCATTGGACTGTGCTATTGGACAATTGAAACATACAACATAGTATGACTGACTACCTAGTATGTTCCAATTGTCTAGTTGTGCCATTTTTTGGTTGTTCATTGTAGTTCTTCTACAGTTTTTTGCACTTCAATTTATGAGAGAACTCCAGCTTTTGAACTACTGTACCATAGTTTGTTGCTGTTGGGCTAAAGTTAAACTATGACTCTTCCTAAGCTGTCAGCCCGCTGCATGTGCAAATGCAAAACTGTATGTTCTGTATCTGTGGCTGTCTACATACTACAGTACTATACCGCACTGTGTTACGGGTATGGGTGGTGACTTCCATAAACACAGACTAGTCTACATTGCTTACTATGATTGGCTGAGCACCGCTGCTGTAGACTAGTCTATGTTCCACTTCCAGGATGTCTCCGCCCATACCCGGGGCCAGAACACAGTGCGGTCTACTGTATGACTAATATGTATCTAACCCGCAGCTACATACATACACTTTTTTTATCGCACATCCAGCCGCTGACACCTTTGGGGAGAACCTTTGGGGGAAAAAACTACTAGTTCTCATTTAAGTTGAAAGAAAATAATAAAATAAAAATGTTATTATAGCATAGCAGATAGCACTGTACTATGTTATATATTTACAGAAATTGTGAAAACAGAATAACGGCCTTCTGCCATATTTTTGTTATGGTTAGTTGAGAGAGTTGTTCTTTAAAGTATTTACTTATACATAGTTTGTTGAAGTTCTGTTGTTGGGCCAAACTATGTAATTGTCTCTCGGCTCTCTCCCTAAGCTGTCAGCCCGCTGCATGTGCAAAACTGTATGTTCTGTATCTGTGGCTGTCTACTCTACATACAGTACTATATACACTATACCGCACTGTGTTCTGGGTATGGACGGAGACTTCCATAAACAAAGACTAGTCTACATTGCTTGCTGTGTCTCCGCCCATACCCGGGGCCGGAACACAGTGCAGTCTACTGTATGACTATGTATGTAACCCGCAGCTACATACATACACTTATTGCACATCCAGCCGCTGAAACCTTAGGGAGAGAGAACTGAATTACTAGTTCTGATGTAAGTTGGAAATTAATAAAATATAAAAAAGTCAGTCTTTGGCCTTTTTATATTATTATTATATTAATATTAAATAATTATTATTATTAATATTATATATTATTTTTTTATTTTTTTATGCCTGTTTTATTTGGTATGGTGGTGCAATGTGCACTGACTGCAGTCTTATTTTATTTTATTTTTATCTTCTGTGTCCACTGTCCAATTTTATGTGGGTTACTTTTTATTAAAGTACTTTCTGACATTACTGGATTGTAGTATTCTTTTCTTCATAAAATGAATGATTAAGTTGAATATAAATAATATAATGAATACGAATGTAACACAATCTTGTATATCCAATAATTTTTTGGGGTACAAGATTAAAAAAAAGCCTATTTCGGTTTCGGTGCTGTTTCGGTATCGGTTTCGGTTTTCGGGATCAAGGAAGATTTATTTTCGGTATTGGTTTCGGCCCCAAAAAACCCATTCGGTGCATCCCTAGATAGGATCTGAAGAAGCACACCACCACTTGTCTTCAGGTAGCTATAGGTGCAACTGTGCAGAGTACACAGTACACTAACTGTAAATACTTCAAGCTGCCTGCCTGTGGTATTAATAGGATCAGAAGAAGAACACCAGCACTTGTCTTCAGTAGGGATGAGCTTTGTGGCTGTTCGGTCGTTCGCTGAATTCCGAACGTTATGGGCCATTCGCGCCAAATTTGTGTGGCGCGTCACGACCCATAATTCACTGCGGCATCGCAGTGCATTGCTGGCTGATGTTTGGCCAAGCATGCACTATGACCCGCATGCTTGGCCAATCACAGCGCCGTCGGTAGAGAGAGCTGTAATTGGCCAAAGCCAGGGTGGCTTTGGCCAATTATGGCTCAGGGGGTTTAGAACACGCCCCACATTATATAAGGCGGCCCTGTGTAGTGTGTGTTCAGGCGTTGAAAGAGAGATAGATAGACAGAGAGACAGTGTCATTTCATTTGAGTTAGATAGATTAGGCAGGACAATCAGTGAGTTAGCTGCACTTACAGTGTATTGTGTATGTATATGCATCCCAGGTTTTGCATATATATATATATATATATATATATACACTGTATTCAGTTTAGCTAGATTCGTTCCTGTTATCTTCTTACTGACAGGCAGGCTTGTCTTGTTACAGTATTTACAGCTACCTGAAGAAAATTGCTGGTTTTCTTTTGATCCTATTAGTACCACAGTCAGGCAGCTAGACTATTTACAGTTAGTGTAATGCGTCCTGCTCACAGTGTTCAGCTAAAACTACAAGTTAGTGTGGTGTGTCCTGCTCACAGTGTTCAGCTAAACCTACAAGTTAGTGTGGTGCGTCCACCTCACAGTGTTCAGCTAAACCTACAAGTTAGTGCGGTGCGTACTGCTCACAGTGTTCAGCTAAAACTACAAGTTAGTGTGGTGCGTCCTGCTCACAGTGTTCAGCTAAACCTACAAGTTATTTTTTTGCGAGATCTGCACAGTGTTCATCTAAAGCTACAAGTTAGTGCAGTGCGTCCTGCTCACAGTGTTCAGCTAAAACTACAAGTTAGTGTAGTGAGACCTCTGCACAGTGTTCATTTAAAGCTACAAGTTAGTGCAGTGCGTCCTGCTCAGTGTTCAGCTAAAACTACAAGTTAGTGCAGTGCATCCTGCTTACAGTGTTCAGCTAAAACTACAAGTTAGTGTAGTGAGACCTCTGCACAGTGTTCAGCTAAAACTACAAGTTAGTGTAGTGAGACCTCTGCACAATGTTCAGCTAAAACTACAAGTTAGTGTAGTGCGTCCTGCTCACAGTGTTCAGCTAAAACTATAAGTTAGTGTAGTGAGACCTCTGCACAGTGTTCATCTAAAGCTACAAGTTAGTGCAGTGCGTCCTGCTCACAGTGTTCAGCTAAAACTACAAGTTAGTGCAGTGCGTCCTGCTTACAGTGTTCAGCTAAAACTACAAGTTAGTGTAGTGAGACCTCTGCACAGTGTTCAGCTAAAACTACAAGTTAGTGTAGTGCGTCCTGCTCACAGTGTTCAGCTAAAACTACAAGTTAGTGTAGTGAGACCTCTGCACAGTGTTCAGCTAAAACTACAAGTTAGTGTAGTGCGTCCTGCTCACAGTGTTCAGCTAAAACTACAAGTTAGTGCAGTGCATCCTGCTTACAGTGTTCAGCTAAAACTACAAGTTAGTGTAGTGAGACCTCTGCACAGTGTTCAGCTAAAACTACAAGTTAGTGTAGTGAGACCTCTGCACAATGTTCAGCTAAAACTACAAGTTAGTGTAGTGCGTCCTGCTCACAGTGTTCAGCTAAAACTATAAGTTAGTGTAGTGAGACCTCTGCACAGTGTTCATCTAAAGCTACAAGTTAGTGCAGTGCGTCCTGCTCACAGTGTTCAGCTAAAACTACAAGTTAGTGCAGTGCGTCCTGCTTACAGTGTTCAGCTAAAACTACAAGTTAGTGTAGTGAGACCTCTGCACAGTGTTCAGCTAAAACTACAAGTTAGTGTAGTGCGTCCTGCTCACAGTGTTCAGCTAAAACTACAAGTTAGTGTAGTGAGACCTCTGCACAGTGTTCAGCTAAAACTACAAGTTAGTGTAGTGCGTCCTGCTCACAGTGTTCAGCTAAAGCTACAAGTTAGTGTGGTGCGTCCACCTCACAGTGTTCAGCTAAACCTACAAGTTAGTGCGGTACGTCCTGCTCACAGTGTTCAGCTAAAACTACAAGTTAGTGTGGTGCGTCCTGCTCACAGTGTTCAGCTAAACCTACAAGTTATTTTTTTGCGAGATCTGCACAGTGTTCATCTAAAGCTACAAGTTAGTGCAGTGCGTCCTGCTCACAGTGTTCAGCTAAAACTACAAGTTAGTGCAGTGCATCCTGCTTACAGTGTTCAGCTAAAACTACAAGTTAGTGTAGTCAGACCTCTGCACAGTGTTCAGCTAAAACTACAAGTTAGTGTAGTGAGACCTCTGCACAATGTTCAGCTAAAACTACAAGTTAGTGTAGTGCGTCCTGCTCACAGTGTTCAGCTAAAACTACAAGTTAGTGTAGTGAGACCTCTGCACAGTGTTCATCTAAAGCTACAAGTTAGTGCAGTGCGTCCTGCTCACAGTGTTCAGCTAAAACTACAAGTTAGTGCAGTGCGTCCTGCTTACAGTGTTCAGCTAAAACTACAAGTTAGTGTAGTGAGACCTCTGCACAGTGTTCAGCTAAAACTACAAGTTAGTGTAGTGCGTCCTGCTCACAGTGTTCAGCTAAAACTACAAGTTAGTTTAGTGAGACCTCTGCACAGTGTTCAGCTAAAACTACAAGTTAGTGTAGTGCGTCCTGCTCACAGTGTTCAGCTAAAACTACAAATTAGTGTGGTGCGTCCTCCTCACAGTGTTCAGCTAAACCTACAAGTTATTTTTTTGCGAGATCTGCACAGTGTTCATCTAAAGCTACAAGTTAGTGCAGTGCGTCCTGCTCACAGTGTTCAGCTAAAACTACAAGTTAGTGTAGTGAGACCTCTGCACAGTGTTCATCTAAAGCTACAAGTTAGTGCAGTGCGTCCTGCTCACAGTGTTCAGCTAAAACTACAAGTTAGTGCAGTGCATCCTGCTTACAGTGTTCAGCTAAAACTACAAGTTAGTGTAGTGAGACCTCTGCACAGTGTTCAGCTAAAACTACAAGTTAGTGTAGTGAGACCCCTGCACAATGTTCAGCTAAAACTACAAGTTAGTGTAGTGCGTCCTGCTCACAGTGTTCAGCTAAAACTACAAGTTAGTGTGGTGCGTCCTCCTCACAGTGTTCAGCTAATCCTACAAGTTATTTTTTTGCAAGCTCTGCACAGTGTTCATCTAAAGCTACAAGTTAGTGCAGTGCGTCCTGCTCACAGTGTTCAGCTAAAACTACAAGTTAGTGTGGTGCGTCCTCCTCACAGTGATCAGCTGAACCTACAAGTTATTTTTTTGCTAGCTCTGCACAGTGTTCATCTAAAGCTACAAGTTAGTGCAGTGCGTCCTGCTCACAGTGTTCAGCTAAAACTACAAGTTAGTGTGGTGCGTCCTCCTCACAGTGTTCAGCTAAACCTACAAGTAATTTTTTAGCGAGATTTGCACAGTGTTCATCTAAAGCTACAAGTTAGTGCAGTGCGTCCTGCTCACAGTGTTCAGCTAAAACTACAAGTTAGTGTAGTGAGACCTCTGCACAGTGTTCATCTAAAGCTACAAGTTAGTGCAGTGTGTCCTGCTCACAGTGTTCAGCTAAAACTACAAGTTAGTGCAGTGCGTCCTGCTTACAGTGTTCAGCTAAAACTACAAGTTAGTGTAGTGAGACCTCTGCACAGTGTTCAGCTAAAACTACAAGTTAGTGTAGTGCGTCCTGCTCACAGTGTTCAGCTAAAACTACAAGTTAGTGTAGTGAGACCTCTGCACAGTGTTCAGCTAAAACTACAAGTTAGTGTAGTGCGTCCTGCTCACAGTGTTCAGCTAAAACTACATGTTAGTGTGGTGCGTCCTCCTCACAGTGTTCAGCTAAACCTACAAGTTATTTTTTTGCGAGCTCTGCACAGTGTTCATCTAAAGCTACAAGTTAGTGCAGTGCGTCCTGCTCACAGTGTTCAGCTAAAGCTACAAGTTAGTGTGGTGCATCCTCCTCACAGTGTTCAGCTAAACCTACAAGTTATTTTTTTGCGAGCTCTGCACAGTGTTCATCTAAAGCTACAAGTTAGCGCACTGCGTCCTGCTCACAGTGTTCAGCTAAAACTACAAGTTAGTGTGGTGCGTCCTCCTCACAGTGTTCAGCTAAACCTACAAGTTATTTTTTTGCGAGATCTGCACAGTGTTCATCTAAAGCTACAAGTTAGTGCAGTGCGTCCTGCTCACAGTGTTCAGATAAAACTACAAATTAGTGTAGTGAGACCTCTGCACAGTGTTCAGCTAAAACTACAAGTTAGTGCAGTGCGTCCTGCTCACAGTGTTCAGCTAAAACTACAAATTAGTGTGGTGCGTCCTCCTCACAGTGTTCAGCTAAACCTACAAGTTATTTTTTTGCGAGCTCTGCACAGTGTTCATCTAAAGCTACAAGTTAGTGTAGTGAGACCTCTGCACAGTGTTCATCTAAAGCTACAAGTTAGTGCAGTGTGTCCTGCTCACAGCGTTCAGCTAAAACTACAAGTTAGTGTAGTGAGACCTCTGCACAGTGTTCAGCTAAAACTACAGGTTAGTGTAATGTGTCCTGCTCACAGTGTTCAGCTAAAACTACAAGTTAGTGTAGTGAGACCTCTGCACAGTGTTCAGCTAAAACTACAAGTTAGTGTAGTGCGTCCTGCTCACAGTGTTCAGCTAAAACTACAAGTTAGTGTGGTGCGTCCTCCTCACAGTGTTCAGCTAAAACTACAAGTTAGTGTAGAGCGTCCTGCTCACAGTGTTCAGCTAAAACTACAAGTTAGTGTAGTGAGACCTCTGCACAGTGTTCATCTAAAGCTACAAGTTAGTGCAGTGCGTCCTGCTCACAGTGTTCAGCTAAAACTACAAGCTAGTGTAGTGAGACCTCTGCACAGTGTTCAGCTAATACTACAAGTTAGTGTAGTGCGTCCTGCTCACAGTGTTCAGCTAAAACTACAAGTTAGTGTAGTGAGACCTCTGCACAGTGTTCAGCTAAAACTACAAGTTAGTGTAGTGCGTCCTGCTCACAGTGTTCAGCTAAAACTACAAGTTAGTGTGGTGCATCCTCCTCACAGTGTTCAGCTAAACCTACAAGTTATTTTTTTGCGAGCTCTGCACAGTGTTCAGCTAAAGCTACCTGCAGAAGGTTGATGGTGTTTTCCTGATCCTATCACTACCGCAGGCAGCTAAAAAAGCTACAAGTTAGTTTTTTGCGAGGTCTGCACAGTGTTCAGCTAAAGCTACCTGTAGAAGGTTGGTGGTGTTCTCATACTACAGGCAGGCAGTTGATTTTGCTAGCTGCAGTATCAGTACATATATATATTTATCCCAGCTTAGTGCAGCTACAGGCCATTAGTATGTCTGGAAGGCCAAGAAGGAGAGGTAGACAGTCACAAGCCAATAAGAGAGGGCAAGCAGGCTCTGTGTCTAGTGCTGGTCGTGGAGATGGTGCATCCTCATCAGCACGTGGCTGTGGGACACGCTTGGCCTTTTTTTCGGCAGCTGGCCGTGTTGAGCCGCAACATGCGGAAGACTTGGACGAGTGGATGACCAAGCCGTCCTCATCCTCCTCATCCTCTCTCACCCATGCTCAGGGTACTTTGTCTGGCAAAACAGCGGCCTCTTCCCTCGGCTCAATGTCATCAGTGACTCCTTCCCTAGTCCCACCATGTCCTCCTGAGGAGTCCCTCGAACTGTTTGACCACAGTGTTGGGTACATGCTCCAGGAGGATGCCCAGCGTTTGGAAGGCTCTGATGATGATTCTGAGCTCGATGAAGGCAGTAACATGAGCACGGACAGAGGGGGTGCCCAAAAAGGACAGCAATCTGGCAGTCATGCTCCCCCTGCTGCAGCATACTGCCAGGTTTGCTCCAGTGATGAGGAGGGAGGGGATGATGAGGTCACTGGCTCAACGTGGGTGCCTGATAGGAGAGAGGAGGAGGAGGAGGAGGAGGAGGCGGCACATCACCAACGAGGCAGGATGCCCTCCAGGGGCCAGCCTAAGGGCAGCACATTGACTGCATCACACCCCAAAGCTCCACATGTGCAGGACACTGCAGTCTCTGCGCGTTATTCAAAAAGTCCTTTGGTGTGGGCCTCTTTTGAGACGAGTGCATCAGATCGCACCGCTGCTATTTGCAACATATGTCTCGAGCGTATCTCGCGTGCCCAAAACATGACCCGCTTGGGCACCACATGCTTGACCAGACATATGTTGACCTGCCATGCAGTTTGTTGGCAAGCGTATCTAAAAGGCCCACACCAAAGAACAAAGAGGACCTCTCCTTGCTCCTCATCAGCTGAGATCTCCAACCCCACTATACCTTCAGTCCTCTCTGAGACCTGCACTGAGAGGAATGAAGGTGTAGAATTAGGTGTGTCACAGCCAAGTACTTGTGGGCAATCTGCTTTTGGTACACCGACGTTAGATTGTACCAGGCAAATTTCCCTGCCCCAGCTGCTGCACCGCCGAAAGAAGTTTGCTCCCAGCCATGCACATGCCCAGCGGTTGAATGCTAGCTTGGCAAAATTGCTAGCACTTCAACTGCTGCCTTTTCAGTTGGTAGACTCTGCCCCCTTCCGTGAGTTTGTGGAATGTGTGGTTCCTCAGTGGCAGGTACCCAAACGCCACTTTTTCTCACGGAAGGCGATTCCGGCTCTCTACCGGCATGTGGAAGGAAATGTCCATGCCTCCCTGGACAGGGCGGTCAGTGGTAAGGTGCATATTACCGCTGACTCATGGTCCAGCAGGCATGGACAGGGATGTTACCTAAGTTTAGGGTTACTCTGCTGGCCGCTGGGAAGGATGCAGGACAAGGTGCAGTAGTTTTGGAGGTTGTTCCGCCACCACGCCTCCAAAATGCCACTACAAATGATTGTGACACACCTCTCTCCTCCACCCCCTCCTCTTCTTCTTCCTCCATGGCCTCTTCCTGTGCTTTTTCCTCCGAACCAGCGGTGCTCCGTAGCCTTTCAAGGGGCTACGCAAGTACGCAGGCCAAAAGATGCCATGCGGTGCTTGAGCTGGTGTGCTTGGGGGACAGGAGCCACACTGGGGCAGAGGTTCTGTCAGCACTGCAGGAGCAGGTTCAGAGGTGGTTGACGCCACGCCAACTTAAGGCAGGAATGGTGGTTTGCGACAATGGCACCAACCTCCTCTCCGCCCTCCGACAGGGACAAATGACCCATGTGCCCTGTTTGGCTCACATCCTTAACTTGGTGGTGCAGCGGTTCTTGGGCAGGTACCCGGGCTTACAGGATGTCCTGAGGCAGGCCAGGAAAGTCTGTGTGCATTTCCGCCGGTCATATAATGCCAGTGCTCGGCTGGCGGACCTCCAAAAGGAGTTTAACCTGCCCAAGAACCGCCTAATCTGTGACATGCCCACCAGGTGGAACTCAACGTTGGCCATGCTGCAGCGGCTGCACACGCAGCAGAGGGCCATCAATGAGTACCTGTGTGACTACGGCACCAGGACAGGGTCAGGGGAGCTTGTTTTTTTTTCCCCACGCCAGTGGGCCATGATCAGGGATGCATGCACTGTCCTGTCACCATTTGAGGAGGCCACGAGGATGGTGAGCAGTGACAGTGCATGCATCAGTGACACTGTCCCCCTTGTCCACCTGTTGGAGCACACGCTGCGTGGAATAATGGACAGGGCACTTGAGGCAGAACAGAGGCTGGAAGAGGAGGACTTCCTTAGCTCTCAAGGCCCCCTTTATCCAGACAGTGTTCCTGCATGCCCGCCGATCACACAGGAAGAGGACGAGGAGGAGGAGGAGGAGGAAGATTGTGTCAGTATGGAGGTGGAGCCTGGCACTCAGTCTTTAAGGGATCAGTCCCAAGAAACACATGGACTTGTACGTGGCTGGGAGGAGGTGGCTGCGGACCATGTCGTCCTTAGTGACCCAGAGGACTCCGGACCGAATGCCTCAGCAAACCTACGCTGCATGGCCTCCCTGATCCTGCAAAGCCTGCGTAAGGATCCTCGTATTCGTGGTATCAAGGAGAAGGACCAATACTGGCTGGCAACCCTCCTTGATCCACGTTACAAGAGTAAGGTTGTGGACCTTATCTTGCCATCGCAGAGGGAGCAGAGGATGAAACATCTTCGGGAGGCCTTGCAGAAAGGTCAGTGCAACGCGTTCCCAGAGACTGGGAGGTTACAAACTCCTGTTTCTGGACAACGTGTTGCTGAGGCTTCGGTCAGCCAAAGAAGGAGCGGTGGAGAAGGTGGCCGTCTGACCGATGCGTTCAGACAATTTTTTGGTCCGCAGCCCCAAGGTACGATCGGTTCCAGCAACCATCGCCGGCGTCTGTTTTACATGGTGCAGGAATACCTAGGGGCAAGATCTGACTTGGACACCTTTCCCACCGAAAATCCTCTGTGTTACTGGGTCTTGAGGATGGATCACTGGCCAGAGCTTGCACAGTATGCAATTGCGCTACTGGCCTGTCCTGCATCCAGCGTTCTTTCGGAACACACATTCAGTGCTGCTGGAGGCTTTGTAACCGATCACAGGGTGCGTCTGTCCATCGACTCGGTTGATCGACTGACCTTCATAAAAATGAATCAGTCTTGGATCACCACCAGCTACCAAGCACCTGATGCTGATGTAACCGAATAACTTTTTTTGAAATCTCAGATCCCTTCAAAGACTGCCTATGCTGATGCTCAGTGACTATCCCTTAGTAATTATCCTCTTCCTCCTCAATGTTTACGCTGATAGCTTGTAAGAACATTTTTGGTTCTGGGCGCCACCACCAGTGCCTAAGGCCCAATTTTTCAGCCCCTGTTTAACAGGAGCGTGTAATTACAATTTTTGATGCAATACTTTGCAGAAGGGCTCGTTTCTGAGTTCCAACTAGAGTATCTGTGAGGGGTTGCAGTGTTGTGGCACCAGCACCAGTGCCTAAGGCCCAATTTTTCAGCCCCTGTTTAACAGGGGCGTGTAATTACAATTTTTGATGCAATACTTTGCAGCAGGGCCCATTTCTGCGCCCACCAAGAGTGATTGAGGACTTACAGTGTTGTGGCACCAGCACCACCACCAGCACCAAAGGCCCAATTTTTCCGCCCCTGGTCAACAGGGGCATGTAATTACAATTCTTGATCTAATATTTCAAAGCAGGGCCCTGTGAGGGCTTACAGTGTTGTGTCCACAACAATACCTAAACACCTAAACAACACCTAACACCCAAATTTCTGCTGAGTATATAGGGCAGGCCCCTACTTTCAAACATCTAACTTACAAACGACTCCTACTTGCAAATGGAAGGAGACAACAGGAAGTGAGATGAAATCTACCCCTAGGAAGGGAAATTCTCTCCTGTAAGAGTTAATATGGGAAAAACATTTCTCCTTTCCACTGATGCTTTCCAATCCTTGTTCCACAAAAAAACCCAAATTTTCAAAAAACATTTGTCATTGGGACAAAAAGTGAGGTGAAATCTTCTGAAGAGGAGGACAGACAGCAAAACAAATGTCACAGGGGTGATAACCCTTCCCTATGTTTTCCAAAAAGCTTAAAAAAGATTTTTTGGCTGGAGCTAAACACGTTAAAAATTTACCCGTTCAAAATTACAAACAGATTCTACTTAACAACAAACCTACAGTCCCTGTCTTGTTTGCACTGCCTGTATACTGCTGTTCCGAGTATATAGGGCCTGGTGGCCCCACACCTTTCCTTATTTTAATTTGGGTGCGGTGTTCCACTTAATATCCATACAAGACCCAAGGGGCCTGGTAATGGACTGGGAGGTACCCATGCTGTTTGCCTCACTGATTTTCATCCATATTGTCAGGACCCGACATTACATTAAACCCGCAAGCAGTTTTAAATGAGATTTTTTCCTTTAAAAATGACATTTTGTGCAGGGACTGTTCTAAACACGGAAAACACGTGCCACTTTACAGGCATACTATAGACACCCCCCAGGTACGATATTTAAAGGAATATTTAACTTTTTTTTTACTTTAAGCATCATTAAAATCACTGCTCCTATTTTTAAAAGTTTTTTTTGCATTGATACATGTCCCCTGGGGCAGGACCCGGGTCCCCAAACCCTTTTTAGGACAATACCATGCAAATTAGCCTTTAAAATGAACACTTTTGATTTTGAACGTTTGCGTCCCATAGACGTCAATGGGGTTCTAACGTTCGTGCAAATTTTTGGTCCGTTCGCAGGTTCTGGTGCGAACCGAACCGGGGGGTGTTCGGCTCATCCCTAGTCTTCAGGTAGCTATACTGTAGGTGCAACTGTGCAGGGTACACAGTACACTAACTGTAAATACTTCAAGAGTCTGCCTGTGCTATTAATAGGATCAGAAGAAGCACACAAGCACTTGTCTTCGAGTAGCTATAAGTGCAACTGTGCAGGGTACACAGTACACTAACTCTAAATATTTCAAGAGCCTGCCTGTGCTTTTAATAGGATCAGAAGAAGCACAAAAGCACTCGTCTTCAGGTAGCTATACTGTAGGTGCAACTGTGCAGGGTACACAGTACACTAACTGTAAATACTTCAAGAGCCTGTCTGTGCTATTAATAGGATCAGAAGAAGCACACAAGCACTTGTCTTCAGGAAGCTATAGGTGCAACTGTGCAGGGTACACAGTACACTAACTGTAAATACTTCAAGAGCCTGCCTGTGCTATTAATAGGATCAGAAGAAGAACACAAGCACTTGTCTTCAGGTAGCTATACTGTAGGTGCAACTGTGCAGGGTACACAGTACACTAACTGTAAATACTTCAAGAGCCTGCCTGTGCTATTAATAGGATCAGGAGAAGCACACAAGTATTTGTCTTCAGGTAGCTATACTGTAGATGCAACTGTGCAGGGTCCAGGAGGAGGCCGTGCCCAGTGGCAGCCAGGAGGAGGCCATGCCCAGTGGCAGCCAGGAGGTGGCTGGGCCCAGTAGGAGCCTCACCCAATCCCAGGTGCCTCCCCTCTGCCTTACCACCAAAAGGCCCAGAAAGGGGACAATGACGGAGGAGGCAGCAGTGAGCCTCATTAGGAAAGCCAGTGATTTCCTCAGGAGCCCCCCCGATGCTGAAGAGGCCTATGGCTGCTATCTAGCCAGCAGGTTGCTGGAATTGGAGAAGGGCCAATGCCTCCTCTGTGAGAGAATTTTTTTGATGCCCTTCAGAAGGGGTTGAGGGGCCAGCTGACTGAGAACAGCAACATATATGAGCAAGCCCATCCTCCTCCTCCTCCTGCCACAAATCCACCACCAGAGCCACAGCCTCCAAGGAAGGCTGCAGGGAAGGCTGCAGGGAAGGGTGCAGGGAAGCATGGAGGAAAGGCTGCAGCGAAGAGAAGAAAGTTATGAACTGGCTTCAGTCTGGTCTGATAGAAGATGCAGGCTGGTGTAGTACCACAGCCTGGGGACAGATATGTCATCTGCTGCTGGTCCTGATCTCTGGGATTCCTGGACCAGATTGTGCTCCCTATTATATGGACTCCTCAAGCTTCCAATTTTTCCACAGACTTGATGTGTGTCCTGGGGGCCAAAAGGCTTCGCAAACTCCAAAAGTTTATCCAGAGTTGACTTCCTCTTTATTTTGTTACCCAGAATAAATGGATATTTTATTTTCTATAAATACTTTCCTATGTGTTTTTTGTCTTCAAAAAGGACATTTTGTCTGTGAGTAGGCAGCTACTTTTCAAAAATGCAATGTCAGATTAACAAGGGACACCTTGAGGTTAATAAAAAATACAAGATAATAATGTTATTGTGGTAACTTGACACACAAAAAAAAACAAATTTTATGGAGATCACTAGAAAATAATTTTTAAGTAATCGTAAAAGAAAGCTTGATGAAATAAAAAATGATAAAAAATGAATATAAAAAATAATTGTAAACATTATTATGGAGATTGGGCTTTTAAAAAATAGAATATTATTCATGAGATGAGGATAAATAAGGAAGAAATACGTTTGTGAGAACTCTGTGTGAATATGAGCAGCAAAACAACTACAGTCTTCTAGCATTATAAAGAATAAAAGAATGCACTACATTAAAACATCACAGATTTAGCAGCACAGGAATGTGCTAGCTCCAATATGAACGCTAGTTTTACCACACCAAGCGCTTCCGTCTCATACTTGCTTCATACAATGCGTTGTTTTTGGTCCGTCGGCACAGCATACAGACGAGTGGTTTTCACTATAGGAATTGGTTCCGTCGGAAATATTTAGAACATGTTCCATTTCTAGGTCCATCAGAATTTTCAAAAAAAAAAAAGTCCGATGAGGCATACACACGATGAAAAGCTTCTGTCTGACTTTTTCTGTCGGACCTTCCCCTTGTGTGTACGTGGCTTTAGATGGAATTGAAGCTGAACTCCAGCTAAAACTTTATAAGCAGTTAAAGCTATTTTTTTTTGCTTTTGGCATAAAGGTTTTACATAAATACAAAAAAAAAACTGATCATTGTAAGCATGGTTGAGACAAACTTAAATGGTCTGTTAAAGTAAGTTAAAAAAATAACAGACTGTTACCTTTAATTTTACCAGGTGAATATAAGCTAAAAAAGCCCCCAAAAAAGAAAATGAATGCAGCCACCACATCTACGTAATAGTTGGCTGCAATTTAATACATTTTTGTTTTTGGGTTTAATACCACTTTAACCTTTATAAATGATAAGTGTGCTTTAAGATAAGGTGTACTTATCCTTTTTTACCCCCTTCCTCCTAACTTAACCTAATGCATCCTCCTCCACAGATGCACACTTACCTTGATTTGATGGTTGCAATTTTGTTGTTTGTTTAAATCCGGTACAGCAAGTCATCAAGGTCCTGATCAAGTCTTCACAATAAAGTCTCAAAGATTTCTGTGGGACTGCCTCTGATCTTTCCAGCCACAAAATGCAGCCCTATACAAGTCTAGGTGTGTCCAGCACAAGACTTGCACTGCTGGATGCTAACTGTTGCTGCTGGATATAAACAAACAGCAGAGCTGCCATCGAATTAGGGTAATGCATCTATAAAAGGAAAGGGTTGAAAGGGTTAGGTCAGGGGAAGGGACAAAAAGGATTAAACTCACTTAAAAAAAAGCATTTATTGTATATATTTTAGGGGCTACACATCGAAATGCTTTGTGAATATATTTTATTTATAAATAGATTCCACTGACTTGTTTATTTCATAATAATTTTATTTGATATAATTTTTTGATTTTAGAACCTGACAATGGAACATGAGATGGTTCAGTTTCATTAACAGTGCCAATATTTTTCCATATGCTTTTTAAAACAATTAAATTGTTGGAACAATATACAGTGGCACATTTCAAATTTAGTCCTACTTCAGGTTTCTTGCCAAAGTAATGTAACAAATAAATTACAAATAAACCCCAAGTTATGTATTCCCACATTGTATAGAAACTCTGGCTTATATAAACCATCATTTCACAGATAAAGCTGCTGACCTTCTGTCTTTTATGTTGTTTTCTATAACCCCCTTTTATTTTAAAGTGAAAGTTTAAGCAATATATAAGTCTTCTGAAAAACACTGCTTCCCCTGTCCTCCTACCTATGATAAATACTGTTTGTAAATGAGATGTGTGAAAATACTTTTTCTTGAATCTGCTTTGATCCTGTCTTATGATGCAGAAGCTTTGGCTCCCCTGTTCCAGAAAGCACTCAACTCAAGCTGAATTGCCGGAGCTGTGACATCAGTGAATTCCAGATTTAATGGAATCAAACTACTATGTAATTAGAGGATGACCTGCAATTTATGGAAAAAAAAACACAATTACGTTTTTTGCAAACTAAGCTAAAACTTTAACCTTGGCATTATGTGTGTTTAACCTATTGTGAAGTCTGCAAATTGTTAACCTTAATCTGAATAACATTGAAGTCATTTTCAAAGCTAATGATGTGATCATCAAAAAAGGGCATGGGGAGCTAGGCACTGCCATGGGTGACAAATACCAATAAAAAAAGTAGAAAAATTCTGTACTGCAAGGAGAGTGTCCATACTTTAATGAAACTTCAAAGACCACCTGCCAAAAACACCAGTCTATTAATTTACATGCTTTGGAGTTGTTTTTATTTATTTTATTTTTTTTCACAATATTTTATTGGTAAAGAAAAGTAGGTTTACAATGCTTTTGAACAGGGTGCCAGAAGCACCATTATCAATTACAATGAATGTTATAACAGTTATGTTCAGAACAAGCAAGCATAAATAGCTGCAATGAAAATCAAGTCTAAGTCAACAAAGTAAATATTAATTAAGACATAAGGTTTGGTTATGTTAAGTCTGCTAAAGTTCAATGTTTACTACAATAAGAATTCTTCTGTCTGGTGCTAATTTAGATTTGGGTGTGTTTTGTGGATAGAATTGGGTATCCAAGAGTTGGTATGATAACTACAAACCTTGAGTGTGATATTTCGCCCACGTAACATATGACCAAATCTGGTTGAATACCAGTGCTCAATGATATAGAGTTCTATTGATTATAGAGGGTGGTTCGAGATGTAAACCCTAATGCCCTGTACACACGGTCGGATTTTCCGATGGAAAATGTCCGATCGGAGCGTGTTGTCGGAAATTCCGACCTTATGTGGGCTCCATCGGACATTTTCCATCAGATTTTCCGACACACAAAGTTGGAGAGCAGGAGATAAAATTTTCCGACAACAAAATCCCATCGCGTCAATTCCGACCGTGTGTGGCCTGTTCCGACGCACAAAGTGCCACGCATGCTCAGAAGAAATTCCGACACGGAACAGCTCGGTCTGGTAAAATGAGCGTTCGCAATGGATACAGCACTTTCGTCACGCTGCAATGTTAAAAATGGTTTAATACAGCGCACTCTCTTCTTCTTTATAATGTGACAAGAATTAAGTAGTTTTGCTGCTCATATTCACACACACTTCTCACAAACTTATTTTTGTGTTTTTTTCTTGGGATTCCCGGAATATATTGTTATTTTTTACATCTGACAGAATTTCTTTTTTTTTTTTTTTTTTTTTTTTGTGATTTAAAGCCATTTTTGGTTTAGATTTTATGTTTGTATTTTTTCAAAGGCTGATCTTTGTTTAATGTAATTTTTATTTTTACTACAGACTATTTTTGTGTGTGTTTTGTGTGTCAAGTTACCACAACACCATTGATATCCTTTATTATTTAATCTTAAGGAGATTGTTTGTTGTTGGTGTCCCTTGTTAATTTCACATTGTATTTTTGAAATGTACCTGAATCCTCACAAACCAACTGTCCTTTTTGAAGTCAAACACACATAGGCAAGTATAATTCAGAACCAAACAAAGAGGGAGGCAACACTGAATAAACATGAGAAATTAGTGAAGCCTGTGACCCCCAGGGCAGACATCAATTCTTGAACATCAAAATTGGTGGCCTGAGGAGTCCATATGTAAGGGAGGGCAGTCTGGTCCAGAATTTGCAGAGATCCGGAAAGCAGCAGATGACATCTGTGTCCCCAGGCTGTGGTACCACAAGAAGCTGCATCTTTTGGCAGACCAGACTGGATCCAGGGTCCTCACTTTCTGGTCTTCCTTCCACGCTTCATTCCGGGCTGTGGCTGTGCTGTTGGAGATGTGGCAGGAGGAGGAGTAGGACCTGGAGGAGGAGGAGGACTGGGAGGACCTGGAGGAGGAGGAGGAGAAGGAGGAGGAGGAGGAGGACCTGCAGGAGGAGGAGGAGGACCATCTGTGAGTTTGCAAAGGTGTGTCTGAGATGTAATTTGGCCCCTCATACCTTTATTAAGAGCTCCAATATGAGCGACTCACATATGAGTTGTTGTCCCTCCTCCATCCTCTGCGTTTTAGAGGCAATAATGGCAGCAATGTCCTCCTCTACGGTGTGTGGTGCTCCCAGGGCCTCTGTAGCCCTCCAAAAGAGGCCTATGGCAGCCTCCTCTAGGGCACTCCTCCTCCTGCCACTTTCTCTTTCCAGGTGTTGGGGAGGGACCTGCAGATCAGGCAGCCGGCTCGGCCCGGCCACCTCCTGGCTGAGACTTCCCTGTGTATGAAAAAGGGACATGGTTTTAGTTTTTGCATCATCAATCACAATCCTAAATTAGTACTCCAAACTAACATCTAGTTAACATCATTGATTGGACAACCAGCAATATTTAGAGGAATGCTATACCTGGCTCAATCTGGGCTCCTCCACATTGTTGCCTTATAAGTTTATGTGAAATCTCCATTAATAACTGTAAAATATTGTATTGATGAATATATTTCATTTAGCTGGCATCTATGAAAGACGGGCAAAAAGAGGTTCATTTAAGCTTTGGCTAAGAGCAGAGAATGTGGGCCAAGGCTTGTATATACAAACAATGGAGAGCCAATTCCATTGTTCTACACCTACTCCTTTGAAAGGGTGCCATGCTGGGATATGCATTGGACCTAACTTCCTGGGGAAATGCAATTAACACACTTGGCCCACATAGTCACAAGGATTTGCATGAAAGGGGTCCGACTTATGGAGTAAGCCCTCCAATCATGATCCAAGCTAGGCCAACCAATGAGACATCAGCTTGGTTTGATATACTCAGAGCCAAGGGGGGGGTATCTCTCTTTCTGATAAGACCAGCAAGCTTAAAGGAGCTTTGGTAAGGATGGGTAATTATGGGAAAGGAATGCCCTTTTACTTGTAACTGAATATGTGTGTAGATTACTGTATTGAGGAATATACTCTATATTCCTTCATGTAAATACTTTATTTCAACCTAATATTTTCTGCCTTGATGTAAGGCGATAGATAGATGATTGTGTATTAGCTAGACTTTCAACTGCTTCCTAATAAATGTTATTATATTTTAAGCTTTCACTCTTCGTCGAAAAGAACTCTTATTTAACCCACCTCATATCTATGAGATATGAAAAATCTTAAATATAGATTTTTCAGGGTAACAGATGGCGACCACTGAAGTAGATTACAAGACTGAAAGTATTTAATATAATACCGAGATTTGTGTAAGGCAGATTAAGGTTATTGGGGGGAATTTAAACTCAGTCAGTTTGTCCCGGAAATTGGAGGTCACAACAATTTTATCTAGGGAAAAATATAGGTAATTGTTTGTTTTATTAGTGGGTATTAGATGAACTCTAAAAAGGAGGGAGGATACACCACATATTTTGTTTTGCTTAATATCCCGTAATTATACTTGAAAAAAAGTACTTTGGATGTACCATTATAATCCGGATAAATGTAATGGGGAGGAAGTACAGAGCTGGAAAATTTTTTATTTTATTTTATTTTTATTTATTTTTTTTTTTTTTTGTTTCTTTTGGGCTCACCAAGCTTCATTGCTCTCTATCTAACTGTGCTGTATGGTGAGCACATGTGTTTCATTGAAAAGACACCGATTAAGGGTGGTCTTAGTTTTGTTGAAAAGGTTCAACAGATTTTTGTTTTTAATTTAAATGGTGTGTCCACTAAAGGCATAGTATTGTGTGTAGGACATTGGAAATGAGCTACAAGAGAGTAGTTTGGTTTATTTGTTTGCTTGTTTTTAGCTGTGAGAATTTACAAGCAGTAATATTTTCATTGGCGTGAGTTAAAGTACAAAACGGTGGACGTCTTGTTACTGAAGCTAATATTTGATAAAGATTATTATTATAGGGTATAAGGTGCCTCTAGCATACTATATTATACCTTGAAATTTTTTTTTGTTAAGGATAAACCCTATCCAAAATTATTTGATAATCTGAGTTTGTGGTAGATTTTTTTTTTTTTTTTTAAACTGAATTTGGTTTAACATTGGTGTAAACACGGCTGTGTTTACCTTTCTATTGTAAACCTAGAGGGCTACCCACCCTATTTGATCCTGGTGGCCTTACTATTGTTCCTTGTATCCCACGGGTCTATTGTTTTGTGGGTGTAGGCTCAGACAAGGTAAACTACAGTCTATTGTGTGTAGGCTACAGGCTAGTGAGTGTGTCTCCACTAAGCTGAAAGATTGTGTTATTGAGAGCTGAAAATATCTTTTATTTTCTATACTTTACTGTATTTTCAGAATTTTTATTCTATTTGAGTTTCTGTTTATTGTTTTGTCCCTACTTCTATAGTGACTGTATAGTACAGGGGAACATTTAACTTAATCTAGCTTACAAATTGTGCATATTATTTGTTGATAATGGCAGCCATGTCCTCTCTAGAAAAGTTTGTAGCAAGTTATACTCTTAAATATAGGAGCAATGAATTTGCATGTGATGCTAGATTACAAGGTTCTCCTTGGGCCTATGTCCAAGAGTTATTTGAAGAACAATTTAAAACAATCAAAAAGGATAAAAAGCTCAAAGGTTTAGCTGTAGCAGGCATGTATTCGGCTTGCATGGCTATGAATGCTAAAATACAGCAATTAGAAGATATAGTCTATAATAAAAATAGTACAATTTCTGAGAGGGAAAAGGAGAATACAGCTTTACATAACCAAGTACAAACCTTAACTACCCTTAATCAAATGGTTAATGCCTCACAGGAGGAAAATGTTAAAAAGTACAAATTGGCTCAAAAAGAAGTGGTACAATATAAAAACAGGCTAACCAAAGTGGAGACTGAACTGGACCACATAATTACTGCATATAAAGTGATCCAAAATCAGTTAGATGAAACTAAGAAAGGAAAATTTATAGATCACACACAGTGCACACAAACAGAGTCACAGTTGCTACAAACAATTTCAATTCTAAAAGGACAGGTGGCTGGGGCTAGCAGATGTGAACATGCTAATGCTACAGCACCTACTTGTGCCTATGAAATTGGGGACACAGAGGAATATGAAAAGTACTGGGGAGGTGAAGATATGGGTCCTAATTCTACTTTTCCTGTGGCGATGGGAGAAATCGCTGAGCCACAGGAAAATCGAGAATGCACCATGGTCACAGACCCACTAAACAATGGGGGCCAGCTGTCCACAAATGACGAGCAAGACAAGTTCCCCATCACGGGTAGGATCCAGACCCTCTCCTCTCCTGAAGGAAATCAAACACGTTTGGGGTTTGATAGTGAAGGAAATGAGGGGATTTCAGATGTATATCCAATTCAACCGGTAAAAACACTCAGGAGTGTGGCTGCTTTCAGTGGCAAAATTAAAACTAAGGAACACATTCCACACGCAACCAATGTACAACAGAGCTGTGAGCTCTTAGATGGGAGAAGGCCTAGTGGCCAGGTTAAGGCATCTTCCAGCCCAGGGCAGCATGTGCAATCTACACATACCATAGATTGTAATGCAACCAGGTTGAGTATTTCTAGAGACAACAGGAAGTTATCTCCTCCTGGAGAAGTTGTTAATTTCAACAACTCATTAAAAGGTGAGAGCTCTTTTGTAAATACCCCTAGACCTCCTAGGAAGACAGGAAAAGTGGTTAATCAAGTTGGAGCCATGGAATATTCTCAGCCTAAAACCACACCAGTTGTTAAGAGATGCTTTAATACTTTACAAAAGGTAAAGTGCTACACGTGTGGGTTATGGGGGCATATTTCGCAGTTTTGTTTGTCTTCTGGGAAAAAGTTATTTAAACACAAGCAATATACAACCAAGAGGCATGATGTGGAAGTATACTCACCGCGCTCGGGTGAAGGGCCTAGGAAATATGAAAATGCAAAATCATACATCCCTTCCTCAACTATTAAAGCCGAAAATGAGGCTTTACAGCAGGAGATTAGGCAAATTAAACAGGAACGGGATGAGTATGTGAAAGAATTCCAATCCTTTAAAAGAAACGTTATTGACTCCTTGAATTGGAAAAATGGAGGGAGTAATTTGTCCATCGAGAGACAAACCACTACACTAAATCCGGGGTGGCAATACAATATATAAGTTATGTTATAGAGTTCTATGGCATTTAAGTGTCACTATATCCAGACAGGAATGTCATGGACCATTTACCAATATACACGTATGAATGATGTATTGTTTGCTTTAAATAAAGTTAAAGAGAAAAAAAGAGGGGGATAGAGTTAATAACTGTTTTCTACAAGTTTTTTTTTCAGGTTAAGTGAGTTCCTGAAAATAAATGTACATATAAAGCAGCTGTATTGTAGATAGCTGTACATATGCGTAAAATACGTGCCTAACAAAGGTAAGGTGTAACAGTCCATTGTGTTGGTTTTTCTTTCTCTCTCTTCTTTCCTTTGTATTCTCCCAGTGGCCAGAAACGCCTAGCTATTCATTTGTAATTAACAAAGCTCTATCCAGAATGTATGGGATTAATTCTAAATGAATGGGTGTGTCTGAGTGATGGGATGCATGGGTATGAACGGTCCATGTGTAATCAAAGATTTTTTTTTTTTGTAGGGATGTACTCACCATGTTTTGTTTTTTTTTTTGTTTTGGCCATCAATAAGTGTGATCACACTAATGCGCATGCTTTGTACTGTTTATGATTATTTTATTAATTTTTCTCATTTGTAATGAGCTCAATACTGGTACCAGTTTAAATTAATACTTTTTTTTACAAGTTTATATGTATTCGCGAATAAATAACCTGTACACAGATAAGAGATCTCAATCCCTATAACTCTGAGAAACTGTAGGGATTTTGTTTTGATAATTTTTCCTTTTTCTGTGGCTTAGAGTGAAGTTTCATTCACTCTGATACGTGGAAAATACATAACAATGCATTGCTTTGCACCTTGTGGCATCTTATGGATTCAGTAGATCTGGTGTTTTGTTTTTCCTTCCAAATTGACGCATGTGCTGTTAATATGTGTAAAGGTTTTATGTCTACATGTTGTCTTCTTAAACTTTAAGTACTTACAAACACACCAGGTTTTCCTATAACTTTTTGTTTGTCAGAGTACAGATATGTGGGTGTGTCTGTACATTTTCGACTGTACTTACTGTGGATGGACGCATTATCTCAGCTGGAAGTCTGTTCCAATCCTCCACTACTAGTTTAGTCCATTATGAACCTCTCAGAGAGGTACAGTGAGGTGTTATTAATTTTTGAGTTTTGTATTTTAGGAGAAATACACAGACAAGGACAAATGATTGGACCCAGACTGGACAAAGTACTTTGAAACACAGAGGACCTTAAAACATAATTTTTATTTTTTTTTGTTTTAAGGAGAAGCCTTGAATCCAATTAATTGCAGTCAGGCCCAACTAAATTCTAAAAAGAAAAACATTTAAACATTTTTTTTTTTAAACAGAGATCCTGCTCTCTGTAATACAAGTTCTTGTGGCCTGATTGACTTGCAAATAGATTTTCACTGAGAGTCAATTAATATGTTAATCACCACCGACAGAGGGTGTTGCCTTTTGAATAGCTACAATGTTTGAAGGCAGTTTCAATGTTTTTTTTTGACAGAATACAGATTAAATTTTTTTTTTTAATTTGTTACATTTTTTCTCTCATTTTTATTCTTTTTTTTTTCTTAACGGTAATTTTTTTGTTTACAAAAAAAAACAAAGGGGGGAAGAAAGATTTTTAATTTTTTTTATTAATTCTTTTTTTTAATGTTTACTATTTTTCTTTCTTTCCTATAGTACCTTTATTTGTATTTATTTATTTATTTTTTTTTTATTGTGATTCTTGAGTTGGGTGTCACCAGGGTGAAATAAATGAATAAATAAATTAAAAAAAAGAGGGGAGTAGGGGGAACATTATATGGAGAACATTTAAAATGGTTAGAAATGTTGATATAGAATATTAAAGCTTCCCTATAGCATTTTGGGGAGGGACCAAGTTCCAACAGTTTTTCTTCTTCTCTTTCGACAATTGGATAATTGTTTTATATAAATGTATGTCATGGTAGTTATTACCAACTATGACAGTAACACCTTGTTACTCCTGGTGATGTGACTATTTTCTTTGTATATGTGACATACAACCCTCTCTACAGTTCTAATATTGGGCAGTCATCATATGTGGTCATTGATCAATTTTTTTTTTTTGTTTGTTGGTCAGTTTTCTTTTTTGTGCCATAACCAAGTTCAAAGAGCATTGCGTGAATATCATATAGATATACTGGGACTGGTGAGACTCATAGTGATTGGCAAATAGTAGGGAGTATAGTACAATTGTACTTAAGAGTAATTTAGTTTGATTGTTCCTGAAGCCACTAGTGACTGATGACATCACACTTATCAGTATTCTGAAATCAAGTTATTTTTGTCTGCGTAGGCGACACTGCCTAATCTGCACGGAGAACTCTTAAAGTGATGACCTCTTCTGTAGCCTGCTAAAGGCAGGACTCATACAGTAGCTACAGACTGTAGCCAAGGATGGAGCTATATGCCCAAAGGTTTGGCACCAGCCAAGGTTGAACGGAACACAGTTCCAGTAAAAGGGGGTTAGTGGTGAGTTGCGATGGCAACAAAACTCCCCCGAAACACGTGAAGGGTCATACACGCACACACAACGTGGTATTCCACAGAAGGTGGGGCAGAGGTACATGCAGGCATATGACAATGGAGGAAGAAAGATGGGGGGATGAAAATCAGACACCTGGCCGAAGGGCGTAACCATTCAAATTGTTACACATGTCACTGGGAAAGGGGTCTCATTAGTATGTCGCAGTATATCTATGACAATTCTAATCAAAGGTCCTTACGGCTCAGACTTACCAGACAAGCATTCAGTTGAATGCATATGTTTTAAATGTACTTGTGTTTTTCTTTCTCTACCTTTGTCCACATTAATAAAGTATAATCTTAGAAAGCCAGGAAAAGCTGGTCCCCAGGCTATTATTGTATGCTGTATCCAATTGGAATCACCAGTGAAGCCCGTCCCAGAAGCAAGGGCAACAGGACCAGATTCGCCTTATGGACTTTCGTACTGTTATTATCGGACTATTGTTATTATTGGACTGTTGAAAACAAGGATCCTCATGTTTTTTGTTTTTTTTTTTTTTCCTTATTGTTTTGTTTTGGTGCTGTTTCTCATGATTTCTATTTTGGACTTATGACATCCAGAACAAGTGATGACTACCAATACTGGGATCCAGAAGTGTGAACTGTAGAGATGGAGAGTTTAAAAGTTTTTTTTTTCTTCTCAAAGAGTTTTATTTCATTTCAGAGTGTAAAGCCGAAAGTGCCAAATATTAAAGGAGATTGCACATAAACCATTATTCTAGGTGTGGCCGAGTCTCATATTCTCAACTGGCCACAAGGGGCCATCTGTTGCCTTATAAGTTTATGTGAAATCTCCATTAATAACTGTAAAATATTGTATTGATGAATATATTTCATTTAGCTGGCATCTATGAAAGCCGGGCAAAAAGAGGTTCATTTAAGCTTTGGCTAAGAGCAGAGAATGTGGGCCAAGGCTTGTATATACAAACAATGGAGAGCCAATTCCATTGTTCTACACCTACTCCTTTGAAGGGGTGCCATGCTGGGATATGCATTGGACCTAACTTCCTGGGGAAATGCAATTAACACACTTGGCCAACATAGTCACAAGGATTTGCATGAAAGGGGGCCGACTTATGGAGTAAGCCCTCCAATCATGATCCAAGCTAGGCCAACCAATGAGACATCAGCTTGGTTTGATATACTCAGAGCCAAGGGGGAGGTATCTCTCTTTCTGATAAGACCAGCAAGCTGAAAGGAGCTTTGGTAAGGATGGGTAATTATGGGAAAGGAATGCCCATTTACTTGTAACTGAATATGTGTGTAGATTACTGTATTGAGGAATATACTGTATATTCCTTCATGTAAATACTTTATTTCAACCTAATATTTTCTGCCTTGGTGTAAGGCGATAGATAGATGATTGTGTATTAGCTAGACTTTCAACTGCTTCCTAATAAATGTTATTATATTTTAAGCTTTTACTCTTCGTCGAAAAGAACTCTTATTTAACCCACCTCATATCTATGAGATATGAAAAATCTTAAATATAGATTTTTCAGGGTAACAACATGTTGTTGCCTGGAAGGCCCAGGTTGGGCGTCAGAAGCCTCAGCTGGAGGGGAAGGAAGCATGGAAGGAAGACTGGAGAGGGATGACCTGGGTTCAGTCTGGCCTGTCAGAAAATGCAGCCTGTCATAGTACCACATCCTGGGGACATAGATGTCATCTGCTGCTCCAGATCTCTGCGAATCCTGGACTTTCTGGCGCCCCCTTACATGAGTGCTCCTCAGGCCACCAATTAAGATCTTCAAAAATGTGATGTCTGCCGTGGGGATCACCTGCTTCACAATTTCCAACAATTTATCCAGTGCTGCCTTCCTCTTTGGTTCTTGTAATGTGGGTGGTTGATCTCCCACAGACATGGCAGCTCCCTTAACATATCAATGAATAGTGACATGAAGTCATTATCTTGTAATAAGATATCCATGTTCACTGCAAGACACAACACAAGACAAAGCCTAATGTCAGACAAAACTCTCCTAATCTTGTTACAATATAGGCCTCAATCTAGAAGCAGTATAGGCACAAGTTTGTCTCTTACCTTCGTTCTTACGATCGGCGTGTCAAATGCTCCTTCGTCCGCTCACAGATCGTATGTACTACGCACGCGTGTTACGCTTTATACACACTGCGCATGCATGTAACTCTGCCCGCCCCGACGTTCTTTCTAGTCTATTCCCCGCCCCTTTTCGTTTGGCACAGTGTGTGAAGAGCACATGGCGGAGTCAGAGCAGGTGCGTGCTAATTATAGCAACGAGGAGGAGGAAAGCCCGGATCCGGACACGTCCCGATCCAGAAGGAGAAGATTTAAGGCCACAAATATGTCCTTTGGGGAGATGTTGGAGATGGTGGACATCCTGAAGAAGGCTGACTATGACGGGAAGTATGGACCTTACCCCAACCCCAATATCCGAAAGGCCAAGATCATGGCGAAAGTGGTGAAAAGTCTGCACCAGAATTTCGGGGTACGACGATCAAAAGATCTGCTCAGGAAGCGGTGGTCGGACCTAAAATTAAGAGAGCCCGAGCAGTACCGAAAGATTCGGAGAGTGCTGCAAAAAAGTAAGTAGTGCTGTGTTCCTATTCTTTTTGTCTTTATTACGTTCGTGCTGCTCCATATGCTTTTCTTAATTGTACTGTTTCTAAAGGCCAATTTTAATGTTCATGGGCCCATTATTCGTTCGTATCAAACATTTTTTTTTTTCACCCTCTAAAACACCATTGTTTAGGCCATATGCATTTTCCTACATTTTTTAGGGCCTACTTGGATGCAAAATATTTGGTTGTGTAGATGGGTTTGTTACTAGAATGAAATGCAAACTAGATTGTGTGTAAGGAGAGGACACTGAGCAGCTGTTTTCACATCTGGACGCTGGAGCACTAGTGTGGGACACAAGAACACCATTTTTATTAGGGGGGGGCACACAGGTGCTCCAGTGTATACTATAGGGGGTCTCCATCTGTGAAGCATGTACTAAACAGGTAAAGTATTGCAGGTTGACAAAGGACAATAAACAAGCGACATCTTTGAACTCTGCTAAAATTGACAATTGTACCCCACTTCCAAGCAATGTTTCCTATTTATAGTTCTGCCATCAAATCACTGTGTGCTAATTATACCCTTTTTATTTTACATAGGGGAGAAAAGACTCTGAGGACACCCCTCATCCGAGGAGACCACAGACCCCCCACCTGTGGAAGAAGGTGAAATACCCCCAACCCAAGTGGAGCAGGAGGAGGAAGAAGATGTGGTTGAAATTGGCACCACAACAGGTGAGTGTCTGCGACCACAGACTCAGGTAAGAGATGGATGCTGGCAGATTTGTGATACCTGTTTTTGTTTGTTTTCTCTCTTTTTAGGTGATCGTGTTGTTAGGGATCGAGATCCGTTCACATCAGAAAATGCCCAGATGCTGATCGGGGAGATCATGGGGTGTAATTTAGAATTGGAGAACCTCAAGTCAAAAATCAATGACGTGATTCAAAAAAATAATAACATCATTGATGTTTTGGGGCGAATTTAATACCCCACAAAATCACTTTTGTTTGGTACAATGTTTAAAATATTTTTAAAATGTTTCGAAAAGCCAAATTTGGAGGATGCACACAGTGTGCCAACATGTGCTATCTGCCATCACGGGAGATCAATGGACGCGTTTTGGGGGTACAACCCCTTCCTCAATAATAAAGTAGCGGTGAGGAAGGGGTTGCTCCCCCAAAACACGTCCCTTGATCCCCCGTCATGGCAAGTCGCACATGCTGACATTCGTAAATTGGTGTGCATCTTCCAAATTTGGCTTTTCAAGGGGTGATTTGACCCCATCTGAACGCAATATCAAACACAGTTCCTAAATACTCATGTCTGATATTGCCTTCAGGTTTTACCATATGTGAACTTTGTAAGTTCAAGTTTTTTGTCTTTCTTGTTGGTTTTACACAGGCCTGTTTTATCGTAAATGGACATTTCTATTTTTGATAATGCCACCCCAAAAATTGTTATACAACAAACATGTTGGTTTGTTATAAAAAAACGTTTCTAAATGCACATGTGATTGTGCAGGTATTAAAAAGTTTGTTAATCAAGAATGTGTGGATTATTGTCTCAACGCTACAACACTTTTGTGGTGATGTAATTGTTGTTTTCGTAGAAAATGGTGGTTATTTCCTAAGGGCAAATCCTCTTTGCACTACAAGAGCATTTTCATTGCAGTTTCAAGAGCACCTGTAGTATAAAAAGTGTATACGCCTTTAGTATATAACAGCCAACAGTGCTTTGTATAAGGTTACACAATCACACAATTTACAGGACTCCCCACATTGCTGTCAGGCTCAGCTAAAACAAACACAAGCAGTAAATGTCCACAAAGAATTTCTTTTTTTTGCTTTTTTATTTGAAAAAGGCTTCACAAATTTGCAGGCATATTGATGGCCCCCCTACCCGCAAAGAACTCCAGGTATCGTAACCGAACATCACGGGCACTCAGGGAGGGCAAGCCAGGGCGGCCGCTTTCAAGCGCCGTCAGTGTTGTTTCAGGGATCACTCCGGCCTCAGGCCCAACTGAGCCAGCATAGTTGGCCGAATGTTTCCGTAAAAAGTTATGGAGAATACAGCACGCCATGATTATATGATTAAGTTTATACTCCGCCATATGGATAGGTGTCAGAAATAGGCGGAACCGGCTGGCGAGGATTCCAAATGTGTTCTCCACCACTCTTCGGGCTCTGGCCAGCCGATAATTAAAAACCCTCTGTTCCGGGGTGAGGGTCCTCATCGGGAATGGCCGCATAAGATGGTCCCCCAGCGCAAACGCTTCATCAGCAATGAACACAGATGGGAGTCCTTCCACATTGTCCTCTGGAGCTGGCAAGTCCAAGCTGCCATTCTGGAGACGCCTGTAGAAGTCCGTCTGGGCGATGATTCCACCATCGGACATCCGGCCATTCTTCCCCACGTCCACATACAAGAAGTCGTAATTAGCCGACACCACCGCCAACATCACAATACTATTGAACCCCTTATAGTTGAAATAGTACGACCCCGAGTTGGGTGGTGGGATGATGTGGACATGTTTCCCATCAATTGCCCCTCCGCAGTTAGGAAAGTCCCACCTCTGGGCAAAGTGGGAGGCCACAGTCTGCCATTCCTGTGGCATGGAAGGAAACTGTTGAGGAAAAAATAAAAATATTAATATTTTTGCTGAGAAACATGGCAAGCAGATTAGGCACAAACATTCTGGGGCAACCTCCAGATAGCATTTATTAAGGAAAATTTAACAACACCAAAGTATAAGGTACACCTATCATATTCCCCCTCCCCCCCTCTCATGGGCCATTTCTAACATTATGGGGGGTGGGGAAATCTTGGACAGGTAACCCTTTTCACTTCATTGAGAGATGAAGGCCTAAATACAGGGTATTACTTGGAACAGCCCCTCCTTAGTAACACTATTGGCAGCCCACTGGACAGGTAAGAAGTGTCATAATACAAAGATATAAATACACACTGTACACATTTGAGCACATTTGGACATTCTGCTATTACCTATCAAGATAATAATAGGATCTAAAAAGTTTAAACACTACCATTGGAAAGTATACAGGCAGGCCCTTGCACTACATGCTTTGGGGAATTCACCCATACATCTGACCACAAAAGAGATGGGTATAGTGTGTATGGGTTTGGCAAAGTCAGCAGATAGATGATTGAGGATAGATAGAGAATTGGGATCAGCTGACTTAGCAGTTGGGGGGAGGGAGGGTTACTAAAAATGATTTGGGGACACCACAAAAAAAAGCCTCAGGCACTCTGCCTGAATTTAAAGCACAAATTACATTTCAAAACATTTTAGGGGGTGTTTGGGGTAAAGCACTACTATGGAGCTGACAAAATACATTGTTAAGTGACTACATTGGGTGAATATAGGGCCGTAGACCATGTTGGGGAAGTTAGTGAAGGACAATGTGTATGAAGGACCTACAAAATTAATTACCTAAAAAAACAGCATGCATGAGGACAAAGGGGACATTCACAGCATATTACAATCATGGTAATTAGGGAATGAGGAAAGAAATACAAGGTATTAGCAAACATTAAATGCAATAAAATGTGATATTAAAGGCTAAAAATCTTACCTTCATATACTCCTTCTGCAGGACCTGGATGATGGCAGAACAGGTCTCTGGGATAATGATACCCAGAGCCTATGGGGAGATGCCTGTCGAGAACTTCAAGTCCTGCAGACTTCTCCCTGTTGCCAAATACCGCAGGGTAGCGACAAGCCTCTGCTCCGGAGTGATGGCTTGCCTCATGCAGGTATCCTGCCTGCTAATATAAGGGGTCAGCGAAGCCAACAAACGGTGAAATACGGGGTCCGTCATCCTGAGAAAGTTCCTGAAATCATCAGGATTATTCTCACGGATCTCACGGAGCAAAGGCATATGAGAGAACTGGTCACGCTGAAGCAACCAATTCTTGGTCCATGAACTCCTCCCCACCCTGTTCATGGACTGGACTTGTGTCAAGGTCAGGACCCCAACACCAAGCCCCCACACAGCACGAACTCTACGAGGAGTACGCATACGCAACATGGCTAGAAAACGGTCGGCTGCTCAGAACGAAGTAACAAAACGCACTGAAGAACAGCAAGGCCTGTGAAGAGCGACCTGAAAAACAGTAACAAATGCACAAGAACACACTGACAAGTCAATGGTACTTGCTTGCACGCACTGAAGAGCAGATACAAACCCACAAGCACAAACTGAACAGCAGAAAACGATCTGAAAGCCATGAGTCTGAAAAAGCGTGAATCGTCTCTCACCAAACTTTTACTAACACGAGATTAGCAAAAGGAGCCCAAAGGGTGCCGCGCTTGGTTCTGAACTGGCCTTTTCTAGTCTCGTCGTACATGCTTGACGTCACCGCGTTGTTGGCGATCGGAAATTCCGACAACTTTGTGCGACCGTGTGTACGCAAAACAAGTTTCAGCCAGCATCCGTCGGAAAAAATCCTAGGATTTTGTTGTCAGAATGTCCGATCAATGTCCGACCGTGTGTACGGGGCATAAGAGAGAGGAGAAAGGAAAAAAAAAGGGGAAAGAAGAAAAAAGGGGGTGGATAAGGGGAGGGAAATGAGGAGAGAGAGAGAAAAAAAAGAAAGAAGGGGAGTGGGGGTGGGGTTGGGTTGGGGGAGGGGGTATAGTTTACCTCCCAGTCTCTGCTAACATTCCCTAAAAGTAGATGCAAGATGGATAGAATAGCCTAGTCTGAAAGTTTTGGATATGTAATTTGATATCTCAAGAAGGGTCCTCCCTCACTTATCCCTTGTTGGAGTTGCTTTTAAGCTGAATATGGTGTTATTGAACAGTATAATTCTCACAGACAGTGTTAGAGACCCTGTATTCTGGCAGCACATGTGTAATTGTAATGCAATTTATTGCTCGGTTTAAGTACAGCAGCAGCCCACAATCTGATAACTCGCCCCAACCTACAACTTGAAAAAAGGCTATATAGTTGTGGCTGTGACACCAGATTTTTTTTTTTAGTGGTAACAGGCCTGAATTATACAGTAGAAGTAACAGATCTAAAAGTTATAGGAAAGTTTACTGTTATGAATAAATAAAGCTAAAGCCCTTAACTTAATACAAATTATCCAAGGGCAAAACAGCTTAATGGCAAAGTATGTGAGCTTGGTTTTTCACAGCACAGCATTGCATTTTCTTAAAAGTTTAATAAAAGAGAATGCACAAAAACAGTTCAAAACCACAAACCTCTTCTAAGATTTAAAAAAAAAAACATTTATTTTTGTTTTCTTCATTTAGTTTTCCTTCTCATGGGCTCATGCACTATGTTGCTCCTCCTCCTCCTCCTCAGGGCCCAGGGTTTCCATTTTTTCTGTACAGCTCATGCAACTTTATTCTCCTCCTCTTCTCATAATAACCACTTTCTTTATTATTCTGCTCATGCGCCCTTTTTCTCTTACTTTTCCTCCTCTTCTTCAAAGGAACAAAGCAGCCACTTGCCTTTTTAGTGCTGCTCATGCACTATTTTCCAGTTTGTCCTCTATCTCCTCATATCTCTGCTGAGGTTTACAAAAAAGTTCTGGTTTCTTTATTTCCTTTTTTACATCCTCCTCCTCCTCAAGGGTTGGCACTTGCCTCTTGCCTTTCTAGCAGTGCTTATGTGCCCCTTTTCTACTCCTCCTCTTTAACTCCCGCCATATCCCCACCACTTATCCATGAGAAATCAGTTTTTTGCTGATATCCTCAGGTCCAGTCCACTGGCCTCTGCAGTGCTGCTGTGTAAGTGGAAGAAAAATATTTTCCAAAATCACCCCCGTGCCCAACATCTTGTCAGCTTTGCAAACTATCCCGTTTACTCTTTTTTGGCCTGTGCTACACCTCAGTGCCATATACACATCTGCCAACATTTTGCCCAGAAAGCCATATGTCAGCCACTATTATTTTTTCACAGAAGGCCATGCATGTGACCATCCATTCTGCTAGCATGTGGAATGTCATGAGGCAACAGAAGACAGAGGAGGGATGTGAGGAGTTAGGCTGCTGTAAATTAGAAGGTGGAGGAATTTTTGGATGCACTTTAATAACGAGGAATGAGCCAAACTGCCCTGGGTTCAGTTCAAGAAGGGTTTTGTGGACTTCAATGAACTCAAACTTCATTGAAATCAATGAGAGCTGAATCTTTTAAATCTAATGCCCAAAATCTGGACTAATAGGCAAGGGGTTGTCAAAAACAGTGTGATGGTGGGCAGTGCCCTGGGGAACATGTACCAGCGCAAGACAAAAATAAAATTCAATTTGGCCAAGAGCAGTTATTTTTTAAAGCACTGACATTTACAAAGGCAAATGACATTTCAATTAAGACTCCTATTAAAAAAAGGCCCACAGACAATGTCAAAGGTTTTTTAACATTCGGGGGACCTTAGTGGGGTCTGTGCGCATTTTTTTAAAAAGATGTAATAAAATTTGCTTGCAATTTAAGCTGCATAATTTTCTTCTTTATAGATGTCACTTTTGTGGTAGCACTACAAACACAAGCATAAAAAAACTGAGCAACCCCCCCCCCCCCCCCACAATGCATACTAGACCTCTTGTACCTCACACAAAAAAAAATGTGTGAGGTCCCCTAAGAAATTCATAATTCAAATTCATCCATTAGGGCCCATTGTGTTTTAAACGGGATCCTCTTGCAAAAAAATAATATAGAAAAGTATGATGTAAAAAAGTGTGAGGTTCCTGTGAAAATCCATACCAAACCCTTAATCCGAGCATACAGCATGGCTGGCCAGAAAAGGAGGGGGATGAGTGATAGGCACTCCCACTCCTGAACCATACCAGTTCACATGCCCTCAACATGGAAGGTTACCTTTTCCAGCTAGACCTATTGATAATGATAAGTACAAATGATTCTTCCCCACAACCCTGGCTGATGGTTGTGGGTGACTGTGGGAGTGGGATTATTGAAATTTTGAAGCCCCCTTTACAAATAAAGTGTCCTTAGATACTGCCCCTCTTATGTTAATGAGTAAGGGGTACATAGTACCACTACTTACAAAAAAATTGAACCTAGAAATAAAAACACCTAAACATTGGACAAATCATCTATTACATAAATAAAAATCTCACAAAACTCATGGATCATTAAGCTTACCACTGGCCGACCCTGTGCACAAGATCAATCCCAACAAGAAAAACTTGCTGCTCAAGGTGAGATTAGATGCCTGATGATCTAGACAGGTGGCCACTTCGGCTCGCCTCTACATGCAGTCAATAATAGAAGAAATGGCCGCACTCCGTACTGGATCAAAATTCTTTTTTATTCAGAACATCCCAAGTGTTGACAAAAGACGTAAAGCTGGTAGATGCATTTGACACACTCCAAGTGCGCTTAACCACTTGAGCCCCGGACCATTATGCTGCCTAAGGACCAGAGGTCTTTTTCCAATTTGGCACTGCGTCGCTTTAACTGCTAATTGCGCGGTCATGCAATGCTGTACCCAAACGAAATTTGCGTCCTTTTCTTCCCACAAATAGAGCTTTCTTTTGATGGTATTTGATCACCTCTGCAGTTTTTATTTTTTGCGCTATAAACGGAAAAAGACCGAAAATTTTGAAAAAAAATGATATTTTCTACTTTTTGTTATAAAAAAAAGCCAATAAACAAAATTTTAGTCATACATTTAGGCCAAAATGTATTCGGCCACATGTCTTTGGTAAAAAAAATGTCAATAAGCATATATTTATTGGTTTGCGCAAAAGTTATAGCGTCTACAAACTAGGGTACATTTTCTGTAATTTACACAGCTTTTAGTTTATGACTGCCTATGTCATTTCTTGAGGTGCTAAAATGGCAGGGCAGTACAAAACCCCCCCAAATGACCCCATTTTGGAAAGTAGACACCCCAAGGAAATTGCTGAGAGGCATGTTGAACCCATTGAATATTTATTTTTTTTGTCCCAAGTGATTGAATAATGACAAAAAAAAAAAAATATTTACAAAAAGTTGTCACTAAATGATATATTGCTCACACAGGCCATGGGCATATGTGGAATTGCACCCCAAAATACATTCAGCTGCTTCTCCTGAGTATGGGGATACCACATGTGTGGGACTTTTTGGGAGCTTAGCCGCGTACGGGGCCCCGAAAACCAAGCACCGCCTTCAGGATTTCTAAGGGTGTAAATTTTTGATTTCACTCTTCACTGCCTATCACAGTTTTGAAGGCCATAAAATGCCCAGGTGGCACAAAACCCCCCCAAATGACCCCATTTTGGAAAGTAGACACCCCAAGCTATTTGCTGAGAGGCATATTGAGTCCATGGAATATTTTATATTTTGACACAAGTTGCGGGAATGTGACACTTTTTTTTTTTTTTTTTTTTTTTTGCACAAAGTTGTCACTAAATGATATATTGCTCACACAGGGCATGGGCATATGTGGAATTGCACCCCAAAATACATTTAGCTGCTTCTCCTGAGTATGGGGATACCACATGTGTGGGACTTTTTGGGAGCCTAGCCGCGTACGGGGCCCCGAAAACCAAGCACCGCCTTCAGGATTTCTAAGGGTGAAAATTTTTGAATTCACTCTTCACTGCCTATCACAGTTTCGGAGGCCATGGAATGCCCAGGTGGCACAAAACCCCCCCAAATGACCCCATTTTGGAAAGTAGACACCCCAAGCTATTTGCTGAGAGGCATGGTGAGTATTTTGCAGCTCTCATTTGTTTTTGAAAATGAAGAAAGACAAGAAAAAACTTTTTTTTTTTTCTTTTTTCAATTTTCAAAACTTTGTGACAAAAAGTGAGGTCTGCAAAATACTCACTATACCTCTCAGCAAATAGCTTTGGGTGTCTACTTTCCAAAATGGGGTCATTTGGGGGGGTTTTGTGCCACCTGGGCTTTCCATGGCCTCCGAAACTGTGATAGGCAGTGAAGAGTGAAATCAAAAATTCACGCCCTTAGAAAGCCTGAAGGCGGTGCTTGGTTTTCGGGGCCCCGTACGCGGCTAGGCTCCCAAAAAGTCCCACACATGTGGTATCCCCATACTCAGGAGAAGCAGCTAAATGTATTTTGGGGTGCAATTCCACATATGCCCATGCCCTGTGTGAGCAATATATCATTTAGTGACAACTTTGTGCAAAAAAAAAAAAAAAAAAAAAAAAAAGTTTTCGGGGTCCCGTACGCAGCTAGGCTCCCAAAAAGTCTCACACATGTGGTATCCCCGTACGCAGGAGAAGCAGCAGAATGTATTTTGGGGTGTAATTTCACATATTCCCATGGCATGTTTGAGCAATATATCATTTAGTGACAACTTTGTGCAAAAAAAAAAAAAAAAAATTTGTCTCTTTCCCGCAACTTGTGTCGCAATATAAAATATTCCATGGACTCGACATGCCTCTTAGCAAATAGCTTGGGGTGTCTACTTTCCAAAATGGGGTCATTTGGGGGGGTTTTGAACTGTCCTGGCATTTTATGCACAACATTTAGAAGCTTATGTCACACATCACCAACTCTTCTAACCACTTGAAGACAAAGCCCTTTCTGACACTCATTGTTTACATGAAAAAGTTATTTTTTTTTTGCAAAAAAATTACTTTGAACCCCCAAAAATTATATATTTTTTTTAAAGCAAATGCCCTACAGATTAAAATGGTGGGTGTTTCATTTTTTTTTTTCACACAGTATTTGCGCAGCGATTTTTCAAACGCATTTTTTGGGGAAAAAAACACACTTTTTAAAATTTTAATGCACTAAAACACACTATATTGCCCAAATGTTTGATGAAATAAAAAAGATGATCTTAGGCCGAGTACATGGATACCAAACATGACATGCTTTAAAATTGCGCACAAACGTGCAGTGGCAACAAAATAAATGCATTTTTAAAAGCCTTTAAAAGCCTTTACAGGTTACCACTTTAGATTTACAGAGGAGGTCTACTGCAAAAATTACTGCCCTCGATCTGACCTTCGCAGTGATACCTCACATGCATGGTGCAATTGCTCTTTACGTTTGACGACAGACCGCTGTTTGCGTTCGCCTTAGCGCGAGAGCAGGGGGCGACAGGGGTGCTTTTTTTTTTTTTTTTTTTTTCTTTATTATTTTTTTGCTTTTTTATCTTATTTTTAAACTGTTCCTTTAATTTTTTTTTTTTTTTTTTTTTAATCATTTTTATTGTTATCTCGGGGAATGTAAATATCCCCTATGATAGCAATAGGTAGTGACAGGTACTCTTTTTTGAAAAAATTGGGGTCTATTAGACCCTAGATCTCTCCTCTGCCCTCAAAGCATCTGATGACACCAAGATCGGTGTGATAAAATGCTTCCCCAATTTCCCAATGGCGCTATTTACATCCGGCGAAATCTAAGTCATAAAATGGGAAGTCAGCTCTATGGTCAGCTGGCTGAATCACCGGCTGCATTCTCAGGTTCCCTGTTGAGACAGGAGAGCCAGAGAAAAACACGGAAGACGGTGGGGGGGGGGCATTCCCTCCCACGGCTTGTAAAAGCAGTCTAGAGGCTAATTAGCCACTAGGATTGCTTTTACATGAAAGCCGACCGCTGGCTGAAAAGAATGATACCAAGATGATACCTAAACCTGCAGGCATCATTCTGGTATAACCATTCAAAGTCGTGAATGGCGTACCTGAAGACAAAAAAATGGTTAACAATAAAGCACAGTAAACGGTAAAGTATAAAAAAATTGCATACCTGAAAAGCAAACATGATAAAACATAATAACAATAAAACATTGCAGAATAGAATACAGTAAAAAAGAGCAGAACAAGAGAGAGAGAGAATAGAGAGAGAGAGAACAATAAAACGACAACTATTTTTTTTAATTTTATATATTTTTTTTTTACACTTTTTTTGTAACTAACTTTTATAACGGTAACCGGTTCCAGGTTCGGGTCTCTCAAAATGCGATGGCATCTTGGGAGACCCTGTGAAAGTGTGCCTAGTCTGTGCAATGCTGTACCCTACGCTAATACTCAACTAATGAATGGTAGCGTTCAAAACATTCACCAATGCAAAGACCAGGATTGTCAGGACAGGAGGGACAATAATAGCGGGTGTCACGCCTATATTCGCGCTTGCTGCAGACACGACATCTTTTTTGGGGGTTCGTTGGGTAGGGGTACTCGGGAGGACATAAAGAAAATGCCTCTCATGCAGCCGACTGCATTTGGTTGGGGATGTGAATGGGGGAAGTACGGGCGCTGCAGAAGTGGTGGGTTCCCAATTAGGATTGGCGAATGCAGCAGGAAGGGCACTATGGGCACGACGGGCCTGTGTTTGTCTTCTTGGTGGCAGCGGGACACTACTTGTGCTTGCCACCTCACCAGCTTGAACTGCACTTATGGGACTCGCCACGTCACCAAGTGTTACTGCAGTGCTGGTTTGACTACGACCGGGGTGTACTAGGCCACTGGTGCTTGCCAGTTCAATAAAAAGCTACCAAAAAAACTGTTAGCGATCGCAGGGATCAGGCCTGACTCTGCGAACGCTGCAGTTATGCGTTAAGTGTTTTGTAAGTGACAGTGATCGATCGATACTGCACTTGGGTGGGCTGGGCCGGGCGGAGGGGCAAAATGCAGGTGCTAGCAGGTATCTGGGCTGATCCCGCTAACACTGCGTTTTTGGGAACCCTAAACTGCTGGGGACACCAGTATAGATCTGATCGGATCAGATATTGATCCGTTCAGATACTATACCACTAAGGGAGGTGTACGGTGCGTGCGTGGGTGTTAGCGGTACTGGCGCTAATCTGACGCTGCTTGGGGCTGGTGCTTGCCAGTTCACCAAAATACTACCAAAAAAACTGTTAGCGATCGCAGGGATCAGGCCTGACTCTGCGAACGCTGCAGTTATGCGTTTAGTGTTTTGTAAGTGTCAGTGATCGATCGATACTGCACTTGGGTGGGCTGGGCTGGGCCGGGCGGAGGGGCAAAACGCAGGTGCTAGCAGGTATCTGGGCTGATCCCGCTAACACTGCGTTTTTGGGAACCCTAAATTGCTGGGGACGCTAGTATAGATCTGATCGGATCAGATATTGATCCGATCAGATACTATACCACTAAGGGAGCTGTACGGTGCATGCGTGGGTGTTAGCGCTACTGGCGCTAACCTGACGCTGCCTGGGGCTGGTGCTTGCCAGTTCACCAAAATGCTACCAAAAAAACTGTTAGCGATCGCAGGGATCAGGCCTGACTCTGCGAAAGCTGCAGTTATGCGTTTAGTGTTTTGTAAGTGACAGTGATCGATTGATACTGCACTTGGGCTGGGCCGGGCGGAGGGGCAAAACGCAGGTGCTAGCAGGTATCTGGGCTGATCCCGCTAACACTGTGTTTTTGGGAACCCTAAACTGCTGGGGACGCTAGTATAGATCTGATCGGATCAGATATTGATCCGATCAGATACTATACCACTAAGGGAGGCGTATGCTGCGTGCATGGGTGTTAGCGGTACTGGCGCTAATCTGACGCTGCCTGGGGCGACGTATATCACCGACGGGCGATCAGGGGGCTAAACCTTTATTCGGTAATAAACGGCGGGTGCCCTGACACTATAAAAAATAAACAAACTAACCAGCGTCACCCGTAACAGTTATACGGTGATCAGTGGTGAAAGGGTTAACTAGGGGGCAATCAAGGGGTTAAAACATTTATTAGATAGTATATGGGGGTCCCTGACGCTATAAAACGCTGACGGCGAACCTAAATATTTACCTCGCTAACTAGTGTCACCAGCGACACTAATACAGCGATCAGAAAAATGATCGCTTAGTGACACTGGTGACAGGGGGTGATCAAGGGGTTAAAACTTTATTAGGGGGGTTAGGGGGGTATCCTAGACCTACAGGGGGTAATACTAACTGTCCCAACACTGTAACTGTCACAAACTGACACCAATGCAGTAATCAGAAAAAAAAAAAAAAAACTGCTGGTGTCAGTTTGTGACAGGGGGGGGGTGATTGGGGGGGGATCGGGGTGTTTAGTGTGCCTGGCATGTTCTACTGTGTGTGTGTGTGTTGTGCACTCACATACCTGTCTTCTCTCCTCGGGCCGGAACGGAAATTACCGAGCCGAGGAGAGATGACATCACTTCCTTTGCTGCTGTTTAGCATACAGCAGCAAAGGAATGTTCTCATTGGCCGGCGGCGATCGGGGGGGCCACGAACGGATGGCCTCCCCCTCACCTCCAATCGCCGGGGGACAAAAGACGACTGCCTCGGGCACCGGGGGGGGGGTCCGATCGGACCCCCCACCCGCGGAAGGCAAATCACGTATATGTACGTGATTTTGCCTGTCCGTGCCACCTTGCCGACGTAAATCGGCGTGAGGCGGTCTTCAAGTGGTTAATCATTACCTAAAAGATCACGAAGACGTCTAGTTGTCCTGCCAACATACTGGACATGGCATATATCACAAGTCAGTAAATTGACAACATAACTAGTGTTAACAATTGACATCCCATTATACCGCACCTGAAGTTTACCTTGAAATGCAGCCATGTAGCCGACTTAGTAGTCTTTTTGTTAAAGAAACTAGGGGACAAGGTACGACTCGAAGTAGGGGCTCTGCGGGACACTGTGTTAATTACCCCCGTAAAATGTTGGCACAGGCTTCATCTGCAATTAGAACCGGAACATTTTTATTAAGTATGTCTCTGATTTCTTTAAATTTATTGCTATATGGAGTAGAAAGAGTCATTCTATCCTAACCATCTTTCTCCTAATAAGATCTCTCCGGTTTTTATTTCTGGCAATAGTCAGAGCCCGATCAATCATCCACCTCGGATATCCTCTCTCCAAGAACCGTTGGAACAGGGATGTGGCCTCACGTTCGAAGTCCAGGTCATCCCTACAAATTCTTCTCACTCGTATAAACTGTCCCACAGGTATACTCTTAATCGTATGCCTGTGATGTCCAGATTGGGCTAACAAAAGGGAATTCCCTGACAGAGGCTTTCTATATAGAGTCGTTCTAATTCTCATGTTAGTTCCCTTGAGGAGTACATCTAGAAAATGTATTTCATCATTATGAGCTTCACCAGTAAAAGTGAGATTATTATTGTTACAATTAAGGTACTCCAAAAAGGGAATGAGTCTAGATTCTCCCATCCTCCATAATAAACAGGAGGTTGGTCATCTATAAATCTCAAATATAACTTGATGGAAGACCTAAAGGTGTTCTCCCCTCCAAATATGCAGGACCGCTCTCACCAACCCATGTACAGGTTGGCTAATGAGGGCGAAAATTTGGCCCCCATCACAACCCCGCACCTTTGGAGGTAGAACACACCATCAAAAGATCAATCCCAACAGTACTGCTCGCCTAATGACAACTCCCTGAGCTGTTATTAGCTATATATAAATTTGGGTAGGGATGGCGGTGACAGCATTGACCAAATATTCCCATGGCTATATTTGATCAAAGTAATTGTCCAAATTTGGCCAGTGATCATATTTGGACATTGATGTCACTTCTATTCTCGTCCCTTGCTTACGTGGCTGGGGATTCTCGGCCATGTAAGCAAAGTGCCAGTTATGTTATCAGGAACCTCTAACAGCAGGAAGCTGTCATGTATAGCAGTGGGGCAGCTTCCACAGAACAGGGGGCTAAATGGGAAAAAGTTTGTCTGAACCCTCGTACAGCCAAAGTTCAGTCCTAGGTTTAGGCTGAACCAATGGCTTATCCCTACTTATCGCTCCAAGTTATAATCTAAAAAATGTAAGTGAAAGGACCCCATTTCAAATAAAAAGTAGTTCAGGTGCCAATAAGAGCCTTTTCACACTGGGGCGGGCGTCGGCGGTAAAGCGCCACTATTGTAAGCGGCGCTTTACCGTCAATATGCGGCCGCTAGCGGGGCGGTTTTACCCCCCGCTAGCGGCCGAGAAATGGTTAAAAACCACCGCAAAGCACCTCTGCAGAGGCGCTTTGCCGGCGGTATAGCCACGCCGTCCCATTGATTTCAATGGGCAGGAGCGGTGAAGGAGCGGTATACACTGCGCTCTTTCACCGCTCCGAAGATGCTGCTAGCAGGACTTTTTTTACCGTCCTGCCAGCGCATCGCTCCAGTGTGAAAGCCCTCGGGGCTTTCACACTGGAATGAAAGCAGCGGCACTTTCGGGTCAGTTTGCAGGCGCTATTATTAGCGCAATAGCGCCTGCAAACCGCCCCAGTGTGAAAGGACCCTTATTGAAAACAAAAACAAAAGAAAAGAGTGCGCACAGCTGCCCTAGTGTAATACAGCTTTATTAGAGTAATGTAAAAACACTTTAATCAATGCACTCACATCTGTTAAAGATAATCAGCAGCATGTAAAATAATCCCTGACATCTCTTCTCATTCACTACTGATAATTCCCGTCAGGGGAGACAACCGCAACTTTTCGGGAAACCTGTCTAGATCCTGACAGCCCATCCAGATCCCTTTTATCTTTACTGATAAATATCTGGAGACGGTTTCTAAATTTATCTCATATTGCAATTCCAAAACATATGGTATCCAATTTACACATGTGGTGGATGCAAACTCTCTTGTGTTTCTGGATTTGGTGTTAACTTGGGACCAGGAAGATAAGATCATCTCCAAGACCCAGTTTAAACTTAGCTGCCATCAACCTAGGTGGAAGGACAATACCTCTTACAGCCAATTTTGTAGGCTGCAGAGGACTTACACCAATACCTCAGATTATCCAGCACAAGCCGAGTTATTAACCCAAAAATTCCTTTAGAAAGAGTGCCACAGAGAGCATATACAGAAAGCAGTTGACCATTACCATCCTTGGTTCAATACAGGTACACAAAGCAGAAAGCAGGTCAGATTTAGGGATACATTTTTTATTACCTGATTTAATGGCCAGCATTGGGCCATCAAGAGAGCCATCCAAAAACATTGTTCTATCCTTAAACAAGACATTCCTCTAAGTGGGGTACTTCCCGATAAGCCTCAAGTTTTCAGGAGGGCCAACAATGTCAAAAGCATTGCTGCCCTGAGTCCTCTCAAATATAGACAGCAGAAGGTTAAAGACATGCCCACTTTCCTTAACTTGACGGGCTCCTCCAAATGTAAGTTGAGCAAATGTAAGGCCTGTCAATTCATGTTTCATGGCAAAATACTTTTATCAGTAAAGATAGCCATACTTTCCAGATAAAGCAGTTCAAAAACGGCAACACGCAGTTCGTGGTAAATGGGCTAAGGTGTCCCTGTGGGTTCCTCTATGTGGGCAGGATGGTACGCACTATGCATAGGAGATTTGGTGAACACTGACGCTTTGTTGAACAAGAACACGATAACCATAGTGTCCTCCGCCACTTCTTTCAGGTACATGGAGGTAGCACATAGGGGTTAGAGCTTTTTGGTATAGGGCTATAGCAATGACTATCTCTGAGGGTGAAAGGTTCTCCAGACTATGCATGTGTGAAACCCTCTGGATATTCACCCTTAACACAATGTCACCAGTTTAAATGAGGAGTTAAAAATGAATACTCTGATATGACATCATTCTGTTACTTTCGTGTTCTTTTTTTTTTCTTTTTTCATATTCCATTCTTGGTTCTTAGGCCTGAGTAATGGATTAATAGTAATATGGGTCATGTATGCAAGTATGCTCAATAATAAGTATATAAATGCACAAACCCGAATAGGCATGAAGTTTGGTTATTCTGAGGTTTTGGTTATAACTTAATCATGCCTTGTTGGAAGACAAAGACTCTATCATGGCGTGAGGTGGACCATTGTCAGTGCCATTGCTCTTTAGAACTAGAATGTAAATCATAGTATTTTTATTGTACATGTCCATATTACACGCAGATTTATTATGCATTTAATAATGTATTAATTTTCATAGCGAAAGTGTTACCAGCAGGCATTTTGTTTAAAATATATATATATATATATATATATATATATATATATATATATATATATATATATAGTGGGGCAAAAAAGTATTCAGTCAGCCACCAATTGTGCAAGTTCTCCCACATAAAAAGATGAGAGTGGCCTGTAATTGTCATTATAGGCATACCTCAACTATGAGAGACAAAATGTGGAAACAAATCCAGACAATCACATTGTCTGATTTTTTAAAGAATTTATTTGCAAATTATGGTGGAAAATAAGTATTTGGTCACCTACAAACAAGCAAGATTTCTGGCTCTCACAGACCTGTATCTTCTTCTTTAAGAGGCTCCTCTGTCGTCCACTCATTACCTGTATTAATGGCACCTGTTTGAACTTGTTATCAGTATAAAAGACACCTGTTCACAACCTCAAACATAAGAAAGTAAAGCAAAAAATTCAGCGCTACTCACAGCATTAGCAGCTAACACACCACATGGAAAAATGGTAAACAAAAACTAATAAATCAAAGTGTAGCGCTAAAGGTTGATGTGCACAGTACAATCTATGTGAGAATGAAGATGGTCACTGAAAAGGCCACATGCATGTAATAAATGAACTGATGTACATAAAAAATATAAAAATATAAACAAAATGTCCAAACATGATGGTATACACTGGTGAATAGTATATACAATCAATAATATTACAATAAAAAATTATCCATAAGTGATGGGATATGTGAGTCTATACACAATGGAGTGCCAAAAGATCTTGCAAACGGTGAAATAATATGCACTTGTGAAAGGAACCACCACGGATGTAGGAAGGCTTACCACTAGGGCATACACACTGTGTGTCAAACAGGCTTGATTTACGTCAGATGGACCCTGGGATGCTACCGTCAAAGTGATGTACGTAAACGGCAGCCATATAGGATCATAGGAAATGTGATACCAGAAGTGGACCAAAGCTCAAAATTCCTTGGGCAACTGCAGAGTATCAAAGAGGAAACAAAAAATGGACCATACCGTAATTCCATAAAAATAAAAATACATTTATTAAAATAAAAAAACACTCACATGGATATGTATAAAACAGCGCTGGTTAAGATCAAAAGAGGCAGCAGTGGGGACCTAGCTGACGCGTTTCGTCTCCAAAGGACATCTTCTGGGGTATCCCTCCACTGCTGCCGGTCCCATATTTATAAACAATATGACCCCCAACATGAGAGTCAAACCCACAGCTGTTGCGGTGCATGTAGGACATGCTTCTGATACACTCAAGATGGCGATCCAGCATGCGTTCCACAGCGCTAAGCTGGGTGGTGTGAAGATGCGTTCCACATGATTCTCAGTGTATTTCCATCCAATAGGGAGAACACTGAGTAAAAGATAGGGCAATCCATGTGGGCGCAACCTTTGATGGATGGACATGTGTAGGGCACCGTCACATGTCCCGTGTCATTCAAGACGTTCGGACATGCGCATAGCCAACATGCCGCGACGCGCTTAAGGGAAAAGAACCCACGTATGCAAGTACGCAGCGTGCGTTGCACGTCACCACTCACTTAAGGTTACACATGACCGGATACATATAACAAGGAGGGACAATTGCCACTCTGTGATGAACGTAATTGGATCTTGGGCATGGACATGTGACAAATCTCATAAGTGACTACACATGTGGAATACCTATAAACCAGAACGGGAAAAGTTGATGTTTATAAGAACCACCCCCAAAATGAATGTGAAATGTGAATTATAAGTGAATGAATTGGATTTCTAGCTGCAGAAGAAATATCCCCGTTAGCGTCAAAATAAAATTAATGAGAAAAAATGAAGGTGTGTGAAAAATTCTAAATGTGCTACAAATAATCCCCTGCAGTGATAATTGGGGTCAAAGAAAAAGGATGATAAAATAGGGAAGAAAGAGGGAAAAAAAACCCTAAATGTACTAAATATAAATGTGGAAAAATGAATGAATGAAAAAAGAATAAAAAAGTGATATAATAGATTCTCTAATAAAAATTATATGTACAAAGCACAAGATTATAAAGAGACTGTGATAATTGGGATCACTTGCAAGCATTGAGGGGATGCAAGGGAATAAATACACCGCTCATGGAATTGACTCTCATGTGGGGTCACATGTATACTAAAAACCACATATAAAAAATCGTAATATACAAAAAAAGAGGGAGTAACAGATATACATGTGTATACAGAAAACATATACAAATACTCATACTGAACAAGAAAAAAGAGAGTAACAAGTCAATGAATCATATTGATGGAAATCCAGATCTAATCAAATCAGGCTTGACTAATGAACGCATTAATGTCCCACTCTATATTCATGCCAAAAGGCGAGTAGGAACATAACTCGTAGATCCAGAAGGTCTCAAGTTGTGAGACGCCTCTGGTTTTAGCACCTCCTCTCAAGGGGGCCATATACCTGTCAATGATTAAGAATGAGGTACCCTTTAAGCTACGATCATGATGTAGCTTGTAATGTCTAGGCACGGGGTGTTTTGTATCCCCACTCTTAATTAGGGCAATGTGTTCCGCCACTCTGATAGAAAATGTGCGGATAGTGCAACCCACATATTGTTTCCCGCAAGGGCAGGTGATTAAATAGACAATATAGTGGGTCGCACACGTACAGAAGTGCTTAATGGGATACTGCTTATTAGTAACAGACGATCTAAAGCTGACCTCTCTACGGCCCACCCCTACATTGTGCTGACACACTGTGCATTCTCCACACGGAAAAAAGCCCATCAATTCCTGAAAAAATGATGTATGTGTGGTGGGATTTATGATATTAGGGGCTATTCTACTTTGAAGTGTAGGGGCCCCCCTGAAGACCATTCTAGCTTGATCTGGCAGGAAGGCCCCAAAATGCAGTCGCTCTCTAGAATGTTCCAATGTTTCGCGAAAATAGCCTTAATTTGGCGATATTGGGTTGAAAATGAGGTCAACATAGCCCATCTAAACGTATTGTCTGTATCTGGCTTAGGTTTAATGGCCAGTAAAGTTGCTCTGTCCACTTCCAAAGTGCTGGAAATTTCCAAGTCGATTTCAGAATGGCTATATCCTTTATCCAGTAATCGCTTTTTTAGTGTGTCAGCCTGTCCCTTGAAGATGTCTACATCACTGCAGGTCCTCCTGAGCTGTAAAAATTGGCTCCGCGGGACAGAGCGAATCCAGGAAGGATGATGGCAGCTGTCTGTAGGGATATAGCCATTTCTGTCTGTTGGCTTTAAAAAAGTTTGAAACTGGAACCGATCATTAACAACCTGAATTTCAAGGTCTAAGAAAGTAATCTTCTCAGTACTGGAAGTATAAGTCAGAGCAATACCCCTGTCGTTATTATTAAGTAAACCAAAAAAGGCCTGTAAGGAGTCTGCAGTGCCATTGCAGAGGAGGAGGATGTCATCTATGTAACGTGCCCATAGGACCAGGGATGGGTTCCCAAGAGCATAGATGTCATCCTCCTCCCACTTGGCCATGAACAGATTAGCAAGGCTTGGGGCAAATTTGGTCCCCATAGCCACTCCCCGAAGTTGAAGGAAAATTGTTGATTAAACCAGAAATAACTGTGTGTAGTTACAAATTGTAGTAGCTCCATAATAAACTCACATTGAAAGGAAGCCAAAGATGGATCCCTTTCAAGAAAGTACCTGACCGCTTCAATGCCCCTCTCGTGTGGTATAGAGGTATAAAGGGAGGCCACATCGGCCGTAGCCATGATGTAACCCCCCTGTACCTCAAGGCCCTCCAAGAGTCGGATTGTTGATCCGCTATCTCTTAGGTAAGACGGCATCTGTCTAACTAGGGGCTGCAAAAAATAGTCAATATATCAGCCTATGCGAGAAGTGACTGAGTTGATGCCACTCACAATAGGTCTCCCAGGGGTTCGTTGAGGAGACTATACATTTCTAATTCATAATCGGATTTATCCAGGACAACAATGCCACCTCCTTTATTGGCCGGACATATTACCAAATCTTTCTGTTGACATAATGATTTTAAACCGATATTGGATAATGTTTGGTGGCGAGTACGTCTGACTGGTAAATCCGCCAGGTCCTTAAGTACAAGGTCCTTAAAGATATGAATGTCCGGAGCTACAGGAACGGGTAGGTTTAACACAGAAGGATTAGCCAATCCTGAATGTACTGTGCCTGAAGTTGCAGCAATACGATCCTCAAAGAACCAAACACATATAAAGTACTTCCTAACAATCCTACATATGGTTATAAAAAGGACCTATTGAAGATCGTTACTAGAGGTTTTGATAGCAAAATTTTAAACAAGAAAGAGAGAGATTTTTTAGTTCCTTTAGCTCCAAGAATACCAACAATTTATTATCTACCCAAAATCCACAAGGATCCCTCTCACCCCCTGGGAGACCTATTGTGAGTGGCATCAACGCAGTCACTTCTCGCATAGGCCGATATATTGACTATTTTTTGCAGCCCCCAGTTAGACAGATGTCGTCTTACCTAAGAGATACCGGATCAACAATCCGACTCTTGGAGGGCCTTGAGGTACAGGGAGGTTACATCATGGCTACGGCCGATGTGGCCTCCCTTTATACCTCTATACCACACGAGAGGGGCATTGAAGCGGTCAGGTACTTTCTTGAAAGGGATCCATCTTTGGCTTCCTTTCAATGTGAGTTTATTATGGAGCTACTACAATTTGCAACTACACACAGTTATTTCTGGTTTAATCAACAATTTTTCCTTCAACTTCGGGGAGTGGCTATGGGGGCCAAATTTGCCCCAAGCCTTGCTAATCTGTTCATGGCCAAGTGGGAGGAGGATGTCGTCTATGCTCTTGGGAACCCGTCCCTGGTCCTATGGGCACGTTACATAGACGACATCCTCCTCCTCTGGAATGGCACTGCAGACTCCTTACAGGCCTTTTTTGATTTACTTAATGATAACGACGGGGGTATTGCTCTGACTTATACTTCCAGTACTGAGAAGATTACTTTCTTAGACCTTGAAATTCAGGTTGTTAACGATCGGTTCCAGTTTCAAACCTTTTTCAAGCCGCCAAACAGAAATGGCTATATCCCTACAGACAGCTGCCAACATCCTTCCTGGATTCGCTCTGTCCCGCGGAGCCAATTTTTACGGCTCAGGAGGAACTGCAGTGATGTAGACATCTTCAAGGGACAGGCTGACACACTAAAAAAGCGATTACTGGATAAAGGATATAGCCATTCTGAAATCGACTTGGAAATTTCCCACACTTTGGAATTGGACAGAGCAACTTTACTGGCCATTAAACCTAAGCCAGATACAGACAATACGTTTAGATGGGCTATGTTGACCTCATTTTCCACCCAATATCGCCAAATTAAGGCTATTTTCGCTAAACATTGGAACATTCTAAAGAGGGACTGCATTTTGGGGCCTTCACTGCCGGATCAAGCTAGAATGGTCTTCAGGGGGCCCCTACACTTCAAAGTAGAATAGCCCCTAATATCATAAATCCCCCCACACGTACATAATTTTTTCAGGAATTGACTGGCTTTTTTTTCGTGTAGAAAATGCACAGTGTGTCAGCGCAATGTAGGGGTGGGCCATAGAGAGGTCAGCTTTAGATCGTCTGTTACTAATAAGCAGTATCCCATTAAACACTTCTGTACGTGAGCGACCCACTATATTGTCTATTTAATCACCTGCCCTTGCGGGAAACAATATGTGGGTCGCACTATCCGCACATTTTCTATCAGAGTGGCGGAACACATTGCCCCAATTAAGAGTGGGGATACAAAACACCCCGTGCCTAGACATCACAAGCTACATCATGATCGTAGCTTAAAGGGTACCTCATTCTTAATCATTGACAGGTATATGGCCCCCTTGAGAGGAGGGGCTAAAACCAGAGGCGTCTCACAACTTGAGACCTTCTGGATCTACGAGTTATGTTCCTACTCGCCTTTTGGCATGAATATAGAGTGGGACATTAATGCGTTCATTAGTCAAGCCTGATTTGATTAGATCTGGATTTCCATCAATATGATTCATTGACTTGTTACTCTCTTTTTTCTTGTTCAGTATGAGTATTTGTATATGTTTTCTGTATACACATGTATATCTGTTACTCCCTCTTTTTTTGTATATTACGATTTTTTATATGTGGTTTTTAGTATACATGTGACCCCACATGAGAGTCCATTCCATGAGCGGTGTATTTATTCCGTTGCATCCCCTCAATGCTTGCAAGTGATCCCAATTATCACAGTCTCTTTATAATCTTGTGCTTTGTACATATAATTTTCACCAGAGAATCTATTATATCACTTTTTTATTCTTTTTTCATTCATTCATTTTTCCACATTTATATTTAGTCCATTTAGGGTTTTTTTTCCCTCTTTCTTCCCTATTTTATCATCCTTTTTTCTTTGACCCCAATTATCACTGCAGGGGATTATTTGTAGCACATTTAGAATTTTACACACACCTTCATTTTATCTCATTAATTTTATTTTGACGCTAACGGGGATATTTCCTCCGCAGCTAGAAATCCAATTCATTCACTCATAATTCACATTTCACATTCATTTTGGGGGTGGTTCTTATAAACATCAACTTTTCCCTTTCCGGTTTATAGGTATTCCACATGTGTAGTCACTTATGATATTTGTTACATGTCCATGCCCAAGATCCAATTACGTTCATCACGGAGTGGCAATTGTCCCTCCTTGTTATATGTATCCGGTCACGTGTAACCTTAAGTGAGTGGTGACATGCGATGCGTACTTGCATACGTGGGTTCTTTTCCCTTCAGCGCGTCGCGACATGTTGGCTATGTGCATGTCCGAACATCTTGAATGACGCAGGACATGTGACGTTGCCCTACACATGTCCATCAATACGTGTAGGTTGTGCCCACATGGATTGCCCCGCCTCTTACTCAATGTTCTCCCTATTGGATGGAAATACACTGAGAATCATGTGTAATGCATCTTCACACCACCCAGCGTAGCGCTGTGGAACTCACGCTGGATCGCCATCTTGAGTATACCGGAAGCATGTCCTACATGCACTGCAACAGCTGTGGGTTTGACTCTCATGCTGGGGGTCATATTGTTTATAAATATGGGACCAGCAGCAGTGGAGGGACACCCCAGATGATGTCCTTTGGAGACTAAACGCGTCGGGACGGTCCCCATTGCTACCTCCTCCTTAACCAGCGCTGTTTTATACATATCCATGTGAGTGTTTTTTTATTTTAATAAATGTATTTTTATTTTTATGGAATTATGGTATGGTCCATTTTTTGTTTCCTCTTTGATACTCTGCAATTGCCTATGGAATTTTGAGCTTTGGTCCACTTCTGGTATCACATTTCCTATGATCCTATATGGCTGACGTTTACATACATCACCTTGATGGTACCATCCCAGGGTCCATCTGACGTAAATCAAGCCTGTTTGACACACAGTGCGTATGGCCTAGTGTGTTCAAACGATCTGGTAAGCCTTCCTACATCCGGTGGTGGTTCCTTTCACAAGTGCATATTATTTCACCATTTGCAAGATCTTTTGGCACTCCATTGTGTATAGACTCACATATCCCATCACTTATGGATAATTTTTTATTGTAATATTATTGATTGTATATACCATTCACCAGTGTATACCATCATGTTTGGACATTTTGTTTATATTTTTTGATATTGACTGTGTACATCAGTTCATTTATTACATGCATGTGACCTTTTCAGTGACCATCTTCATTCTTGCACAACCTCAAACAGTCACACTCCAAACTCCACTATGGTGAAGACCTAAGAGCTGTTGAAGGACATCAGAAACAAAATTGTAGACCTGCACCAGGCTGGGAAGACTGAATCTGCAATAGACAAGCAGCTTGATGTGAAGAAATCAACTGTGGGAGCAATAATTAGAAAATGGAAGACATACAAGACCACTGATAATCTCCCTCGATCTGGGGCTCCACGCAAGATCTCACCCCAAAATGATAACAAGAACAGTGAGCAAAAATCTCAGAACCAAACAGGGGGACCTAGTGAATGACCTGCAGAGAGCTGGGACCAACGTAACAAATGCTACACATCAGTAACACACTACGCCGCCAGGGACTCAGATCCTGCAGTGCCAGACGTGTCCCCCTGCTTAAGCCACTACATGTCCGGGCCCGTCTGAGGTTTGCTAGAGAGCATTTGGATGATCCAGAAGAGGATTGGGAGAATGTCATATGGTCAGATGAAACCAAAGTAGAACTGTTTGGTAGAAACACAACTCGTGTTTGGAGGAGAGAGAATGCTAAGTTGCAACCAAAGAACACCATACCTACTGTGAAGCATGGGGTGGCAACATCATGCTTTGGAGCTGTCTCTCTGCAAAGGGAACAAGATGACTGATCCGTGTACATGAAAGAATGAATGGGGCCATGTATCATGAGATTTTGAGTGCAAACCTCCTCCCGTCAGCAAGGGCATTGAAGATGAAACGTGGCTGGGTCTTTCAGCATGACAATGATCCCAAACACACCGCTCGGGCAATGAAGGAGTGGCTTCGTAAGAAGCATTTCAAGGTCCTGGAGTGGCCTAGCCAGTCTAGATCTCAACCCCATAGAAGACCTTTGAAGGGAGTTGAAAGTCCATGTTTCCCAGTGACAGCCCCTAAACATCACTGCTCTAGAGGAGATCTGCATGGAGGAATGGGCCAACATACCAGCAACAGTGTGTGACAACCTTGTGAAGACTTACAGAAAACGTTTGACCTCTGTCATTGCCAACAAAGGATATATAACAAAGTATTGAGATAAACTTTTGATATTGACCAAATACTTATTTTCCACCATAATTTGCAAATAAAGTCTTTAAAAAATTAGACAATGTGATTGTCTGGATTTGTTTCCACATTTTGTCTCTCATAGTTGAGGTATACCTATGATGACAATTACAGGCCTCTCTCATCTTTTTAAGTGGGAGAACTTGCACAATTGGTGGCTGACTAAATACTTTTTTGCCCCACTGTATATATATATATATATATATATATATATATATATATATATATATATATATATATATATATATATATATATATATATATATATACAGTACACATTTCCTCTTTAAGATTTGGGTGTAGGAGGGCAGCGTGACTTCTCTATATAAATGGTTTAGCACCTAGGGTGGGCGTGGCTTGATAAAGGAGGCCACACTTCCGAAATGCATTATCATGGCAATGTTCTGACACCATCCCCCTCCCCTGTCTCCCGCTCATGGGTCACTGTGCTGACGGAGTGAGGCGCTGGATGTACCTGGCGTATGCACAGAAGAAACCAGACACTGTGCCTGTGCCCTGGCTCTGAATGGGCTGTTAAGATCCAGGCAGTCTCCCAAAAAGCCACGGTTGTCTCCCCTGTCGAGAATTATTAGTGGCGAAGGAGGAGAGACACCAGGGATTATTTTACATGCTGCTGATCATCTTTAACAAATGTGAGTGCATTGATAGAAGTGTTTTTACATTAATCTATTAAAGCTGTATTATACCATTCTTTTCTTTCCTCTTACTCCCAAGGGGTTTCTATATTCATTTATAATGATATATCGTTTTCCTGCACTAGGAGGCTAGTGGATGTGAATGGTAGGTTTGTTTTTCTTCAGTGTCAGATTTGTGATTTTGAATTGATCATTGATGCCATTTATATTCCCCCTCCATATAACCCTCAGGTTCTTCTTCAGCTTATGTCATTTGCAAAGGCCTCTCCCTCACTCCCAATATTGGTGACTGGTGACCTTAATAATGTAATCAACACAGAACAGGATAGATTTCCATCTCCTCGCTCCTTACCTATAGATGGACTCTCTTCTTTAGGGAGACTCTGTAGGGAACTAGGGTAACATCATATGTGGCGGATGCTACACCCCGCCCTAAAATTCATATACTTGTCATTCTAAAACATTTGGTTCACTATCAAGAATTGATGTGGTGTTGTACTCCACAGACCTTGTTATGGCTTTTAAGGATGTGGTAATAGATCCAAGGGGTATTTCTGATCATTCCCCTGTAATATTTACTATGGCCTTCGGGCATTCAAGGTCTAATATCCCTTGGCATCTAAATCCATTCTGGTTGGATCTATTTCCTGAGGAGGGAGTCCTGCTGGACCACCTGGGGATGTTTATCAATTATGAATGAAGTATCAGCACCTACTAGAATAGTATGGGATGCTCTCAAGGCCTACTTGAGAGGACTTTTGAATAAACAAGTGAGTAGCATTAAAACATCCTCGCATAGAGAGCTCGAACAGATTAAGGGGGAGGCACTAGCGGCTGAGGCCAGATTTATTCTAAATTCCAGTTTAACAAATAAAATAGCCTGGGAAACTTTGCAGACTAAGCTTTGCTTGCTGCTGGTAGATAGGGCCCAAAACAAACAATTCTTCCAGAAATGGCTGACCTGGGCTGAAGGGGAGGCAGCAGGCAAAATATTGGCTAAAGTCATTTGCACGCAATAAGGAATTACATCTATAACGACATTGAGGGATCAGGGTGGGTGGGTGTATACCACCACAGGAGATATCTTGTCTATCTTCTCTTCCTTTTATCAAGATCTATATACAGTACATCATTACACCTCTGTTGAGTTGACAGCTTACCTTGACAGCATTATTCTCCCAAGAGTATCACAGGAAGATCAGGAGATGCTTAATGCCCCTTGACTCAATTGGAAGTGAAAGATGCAGTGGCTAGCTTTGCGAATAATTAAGCACCAGGGGCAGATGGTATTCAAATTGAAGTTTATAAAAAAGATGGTGAATTGCTGTTACCTACCCTACTTAAAACGTATAATTCAGCTTTGGTGGAAGGGCGTCTCCCGTACTCAATGTCCGAAGCTGCGATTATGGTTATCCTGAAAAAAGGATATCTCCTTATTATCAACAGATGTGAATATACTAGCCAAGGTTTTAGCCAATAGATTGACATAGATGCCCACAACTTCTAATTGCTTCCTCTTTAAAATATCTGGGAGTTACCATGACTGCATCCCCTCTGTCATATGTAGCGGATAATATTGCTCCATTATTGACAAGATTTCAACTTCAAAGTAGGGTTTGGTGTAAACTTCCCCTTTCAGTAATAGGCTGCATAAATTTAATTAAGATCTGGATGCCACAACTTTTATATTTTTTACACAATTCCCCAGTTTGGATCCTTCTGAAGAACTTTATTAAGATTAATAGGATATTTAGAAATTTGATTTGGGGAAAGAAGACCCCCCGTATCAAACTAGATATCCTACAATATCCAAAGGAGGCTGGGGGGTTAGCAGCTATAAACCCTAGAATTTATTTTCTTGCTGCTCAATTGCAGCATCTAGTACAGTGGGTATTGAAGGCCTCAACTCCTCCTTCATTTCGCTTAGTCTATTTTGGTTTCCAAGGATGCCAGCCGCTATTAGCCATGGAGGGGGCATTGAAGTGCTCCTCCTTTTCTAATATACCCACCCTGGTACTTATATATAAGGTGTGGGAATCTGTTTAAAGGATACTGGGGGTTTCCTCCCTAGCTAAATATACCCCTATTTGGGACAATGAAGGGCTGTCTGAGATATTGACCCTCCGGGGCTTTTAGCAATGGGAACGAGTGGGGATTCTTACCCTCTCTCAACTTTATGAGAGGGGTATACTTAAATCTTTTGATCAGTTGGTAAGGAAATCTTCTTTGAACTCTAAATGGTTCTATCAATTTTTGCAGCTGTGACATGGCTTATATGCCAAGTTTTCTTCTTCTTCTGTTTTGTTTTCCTCGGTCCCAGTTTTGGAAAGAGTGGTTCAGGCAACCGCTACTAAAGGCCTAATATCCACTATGTATAAGTCTTTATTACAGTGTACTTCTAATAAATGTAATTGTCCATCTAGAGGGAAATGGGAGCGCAATATTGGCCCTATCTGACTATGTCTGGGATAAGATTCATCGGGCTCTTCCCCTTATATATCTTTCACCCTCATTTAGATTAACACAATTTTATATATTGCATAGAGCGTATAGGACCCCACAATTTTTGTTTAATATTGGCTTAATAACTGACTCGGCTTGCTCCAGATGTAGCAATCTGGGGTCATTGATACATTTACTATGGCGATGCCCGAAACTTCAGCGGTATTGGGCAGAGGTTGTGGGTACACTTAATGGGCTCTTAGATGTGAATGTTTCAGTGGATCCTTTAATATGTCTACTGGGCTATCTTGATAGCTCAGTGCTTAAACCACAAAGGTGGTTTACTATTGCACGAGCGCTCTTTGTGGCTAGGAGACAAATTACCATTAGGTGGACCTCCCCTCACCCTCAGACTATATCTGATTGGATATTTGATCTGAATAGATCCATCTCCTTTGAGAGGCATGTTTTCTTTATGAGGAATTTAGAGGTTTGATACTATTTGGAAGCCATGGTTTGACCATATGGCTACGGGACTGAGATAGGAGTTACCTTTACCAGAATATAGATGTATGGAAAAAGAAAAGCAGTTTTTATTTATAGGTTAAAAGGATTGTGTATTGACTTGACAGTGGAAGGAGTGGAAAAAGGGGTGGGTTAAAATTGCTCCCCCTTTTTTGGGGGGCTATGTGTATGTTTTTTGTGTTTTGATTTCAATGTTATGTTTGTGTATATATTGTTATGGTATAAGAAAAAAAAATTTAGGTAAAATCTGATTTTAAAAAAAAGCCGCATTACACTAGGGTGGAAGTGAGCTCTTTTTTCTTTTGTTTTTGTCTAGAAATGTTCCTGACACCCAGTGGAATATTTGAGATTTGCAGCATCCTGTTGGTTTAAGACCTGTCATCTTTGTAGCACTAGAATCACCAGCCAGCCAGAGGAAATTTCTTTTGATCTGCACACCAGCTAGTTTGGTTTCTTTAGGAATTGTGTCAATAATTGAAGCGATAGCTATCAATTAGATAAAATGAATATGCACATCTGTGCACATAGGTACAGACAAGAAAATACACCCCCTTCTGACATCACAGACTGGTGGGCATGTGACGTCACAAGGGGCTGGGGCCACCGGGTGATGTGGCCAGGTGGCTCCGCCCTTACCTATATAATAAATGTCAAAGCGCAGAGCAGGCATTTGGCAGGAGGCCTCCCAGGAGGCGGGAGTGTTTTTTTATTTTTTGGGTTGGCGGGCGGCATGATTGACGATGGATTTACTTTGAGGGACACTATTTTTTTTATTTTTTATTTTTTCATAAAGGAATTGTCAAAAACTTGTCTCTTATGTTTATTACATTTTGACACTTTTTTGGTGAATGGGTAGGGGTACTATGTATCCGATACTCATTCACATAGGGGGGCATAACCTGGGGGCCCTCTTGTTAAAGGGGGCTTCCAGATTCCAATAAGCCCCTGCCCATAGATGCCCAAAACCACCAGCCATGGTTGTGGGGATAAGGCCCTTGTCCCCATCAACTTGGGGACAAGATTCTTTGGGGTGGGGAGGCAGGCCCTGCCCCCGCCCCAAAGCGCCAACCCCCCCATGTTGAGGGCATGTGGCCTGGTGTGGTTCAGATGGGGGGCGCTTGCTCATCCCCACTTTCCTGACCTGCCAGGCTGCATGCTTGAATAAGGGTCTGGTATATTGATTTTGGGGGGGACCCCACACCTTTTTTTTTAAATTTTGGTGTGTGGTTCCCCTCTAAAACCATACCAGGCTGGCAATTGTAACCACAAGTCATTTTAAATGGGATTTTACTTTTTTTTCTTTTCTTTAGAAATGTCAGTTTTGCTGCAGCATGTTTTATACATGCAACAGATGTGCCACTTTACAAACACTATATTTAAAGGAATTTTTAATGTTTAACGTTGCACTTTAAGCATAATTAAAATCACTGCTCCTGAAAAAATGATTGTTTAAAAAAAAAATCATTCATTCAAGTCCCTCAGGGCAGTACCTAGACCCCCATACCCATTTTATGGCCAATTACTTGCATATAAGCCTTCAAAATGGGTGCTTTTGAATTTTCCTGTTCAGCTCCCATAGACTTCAATCGAACAGAGTTGGCCACCCCCAATTTACCAGCTGGTGATACTGATATAAAATTCCTTCTTTTGGCAATTTGTGTTATTGGGTGACAACAATCTGCTCTTGTCTCCCACAACCACCTACCTTCATCACCTTGTCACATGCTTTCCCAAAAGAAGCAATTTAATATCCCCAAGTTACTCACATTTTTTTCTCCCTAAAGGGGAGAACAATGCATTGTACTAATCTGTCCCCATGAACTTTGTAAGCAGCACTCCATATGCTTTTCCCATCCCAGCTAAGAACATTGTCAATATGGATGTTGGGAACCCTGACTTCCATAGTGAGGGGTTGGCATAGAGAGAGCATAAAGCCATAATTTACCAGGACTTGCAATTATTAATAGTTGGTTGCTGTAGTAGTGAATAGCCACATTAGTTTGTCATATCCACAAAAAGCTCAGGGATTGGGTCCACTGTGAACCCGAAGACCTATTGGATAATTGCATTACCTAAAAAAAAAAAAAAAAACTCATAGCACAAAGTAATTTATGTTATCCATTCATAATTAAGTATTTTAAACACTTTTATGTTAAGGTAAAGGTAACTTTTATTATTTTCTGTCAGTCTATATCTGTCTGTCTGTCTGTCTGTCTATTTATATCTTCAATTTATCTGTCTTTTTATTTGTCTAACCTGTCTGCCCTTCTATCTAAGATAACTAACAAAACAGTCATCTGCTCTATAAATATTAATAGGGAGTCATCACAAATATTTCAAGCTTTCTCACAGTGACAAAAAATTGCATATGTATGTATGAGATAACTGGTGAGACCAGACTTTGCAGTGTCAAGTAATTCATAGATCAGTGCCAGATATAAACCACAATCTTAAGGGTGATTATTATTTTTTGCAGTTGTGTGGTAAATATACTGTCTTTTGACATTCAGAATGCTGGAAAATCTCTAAATTTGATGAATCAGTGCAAAAGACAATACACAAAATTTTAAGAATGTATTTCATATGATTAATATAGTGCTTTTGTGTACAAAAAAAACACATATACTTATTAATGTTCTTTTTATTATTCAGAGCAACTTCATTTACAGAAGTCAGACTGAGAATACTTGGTAGTTATAGAGTGATTATTTGTAATGTGCTAATTTTACGAAAATTAAAAACATAAATTAAATAAGTCTGCAAGTTTAAGTGCTATGGTAGAGAGAACCTTATTAGACCATTCTTTTATGATTTATTTGTAAAACTGACTAGAGTAGAATCTACTCCCATAGTTCCACCAAATGGATAATTGCTAAGTGCTAAATGATCTATGTGGTTGTGTTTAATTATTCTTCAGGTGCTTTTACTCTGAATTGCTTTCCTTTCATAATTTTAAAATAATACATCCTATTATCAATTTGAAATTTCTGTTTAATCTTTAAATGTACAGTACAGAATATGTTAGTGAAGAGTCTCTTTAACATAATGTTTCAGTTGTCACAACTACTGTACACAATTACCCTAGATTTTTACCCACTCGCAGCTTGTTACTGTCAGAGAAAAATGTCACATGAAATATCATTGCCCTTGCAAAGATACAAAAAAAATACATTTGAATTTTTCATATATACATTTTACAATATTTGTATGTTGCACTATTTCTTGCTGATCGAAGGTTGATGTTTCATACAAGAAATAGAACGAGAATTTGGAAACACCTCTATGTTAAAAGTAGCATTATAAAGTTAAGCATGTTACCAATTCACAGGTATTAAAGCCGAGCTCCAAGAAGATATAAAATAAACAAATTAAAGCAGTTCTGTTCCTGAGCGATGCCTGTGTGTTTCTTTGTAATGAAATTTGGCAGTCCATTCATTTGTATTGGCTGCTAATCAAGATTTCAATAGAATGTAATGCTGCAAGTGAATATTGAAATTGTTTCTTATTATGGTCAGAAAAGAACAGGCTATGGAAGAGAAGAAAACCTTTGGTTTGGAGACTTGGTTGGTTCTGGTGCAATGGTTTAATAAGAAATATCAACATTTTCTTTTATATAGATTGCTAGTTTCCTGTCTCTTCCAACCCTTTTTTAACTCATTGTAATAAGGCTTTATCAAGCGCGTTATAATTTTGTGCCTGTGTACACTGCAATCTCTTAAGGAAAAAAAAGCACATCACAGTTAAAAAATGGCTACAAATAAGTTATAAAGTTGCCAATAACATTTTATGGATAACCTACCCTTTGTATTGTTTATCGCTTAAAGCCTATCCCCTGTTATAAAAAAAAAAAAACAATATAATTCTAAATTTGCACATGTAAAGATGTATCTGAAATGTATTAAGAAACTCCCATTTACACTCCCAGAGAGAGATGACTAATTACTAGCTACATACCAATGTTGGCCAATTTGGAACCATGTAATGGAATTAGTTGGAGGTAGACATATGTTGTGAGGATGTTAGTGAATTAAAAACAACACCTTATAAGCCTATGAGCCAACAATTGCAATTTTGGTTTTGCGGTATGTATTTAATTAACATCTAAAGAAGCAATCGTTTGTTATTTATTGGTAATATATTTGATTTGAAAGCTCATATGAATATGGAAACTAGTGAAACTTTCCCGCTACCCTAATATTTAACACTATATGATTAATTAACTCTAATTGGTTACATAAAAATAAATGTGAATAAATAAAGGGTGAAAGGATTGTATGTGGATCCGCGCAAGGGAAAAAAGTACAGAGCAAAAAAAAAAACATTGAGAAGAACGAACTGCTGCCCCTACAAAAAATACTTCCACCTGAGTGGAGTACTGGTGAGTTAGATTGGGAATGATGTAGGTGTGGCACTATTCTAATTTAAAGTGACTATGAATGATGTGTTAGACCCTCTGCAGAGTATAACACTGTTTGACTGGTGTTTGCCTTTAATCGGTACTGATTAATATGTCAAAAGTGACTAGTGCAAAAATGTGTTGCACCCTCTGCAGGGTGCAGTACTATATGTTTAAAGTGCCTAAATAAATAAATGCCTGAAAACAATCATATACCTTATTAGACAGTGCTTATACTAGTGTGCTGTACCCTCTGCAAGCTACAACACAAAAATATGTGCCTCTGGCGGGTGCAACCATAAAGAACAGGTGTACTCAAGATTAATATAATAAAGGTAACCTCTAAGTATTGATGCTCCTACTGATGGTACTAGATGTGTTTGATCTAGAGGGGTTTGAAGCCCTGTAGATCTGGTACATAGACAAATAATAATAAAATAATACAAATAAAATAAAGAAAACTGTGTTAATGTGTTACACCCTCTGTCGGATGTAGCTGTCCTGAAGTCACCTCTAGATATTATCACTCATGCTAGCAATGCTACAAATGTCTGATCAAAAGGGGTTTGACCCCTTGCAGATCTATATGACAGAATATTAGCGATATCCCAGAAGCAATGTATACATCTCTCAACTGCAGTGGTAACACTAATTACAAACAGTAATTATCACATCAAGTGCAATAATACTATACAAAGTGACTTGTTTTCAAAAAAGTGCTTAAAAAGTGTCCAATGCTTTGCTGAAAAAAGTCTCTTAGAAGCTTCTTATTTAGGTGACAGTGGTGTGGGTGATCTTATCCGTGCTCCTATCATGAATGCACTCACCGGATATCCTCACCCCCCTAGGGGTACTGCGCAGCCACATTATGTGCCACTGTGTAGCAATCTTTAGAATACTTGATCTGTGCTTTATTGTTGGCGTTGTTTTTGGCGTTCCACCGATTTACCATGCGAAGGAAAAAGGGGTGCCCATAGCATAATTCTGTTTTAAAATTGTTTATTTTGGTTAAAAATTGGTAAATATACTCAGATTTTGTAAGAATATACAAGCATTTATAGAAACAAAACAAGCGCCATGGAAAATCCTATTCACGGCCCTGACCAGAAGTGACGCAAAGACATTCGTAACTATGCCCTACAGGTTTCGTCATTCAAGACGTCATCTGGAGCGTCCATCTTGCTACACCTCTTGTCTTTATATAGTGTGCGGTGTCTCTAATGCGCTTGCGTGTAGCGGTGGCCATTTTTGATGGGATTTTTAGGACTGAATCCCATAATGGTACAATGATAGTATAGCTTTGGGCTGGGTATAAATATAAAAGATCCCTAATGCGTCTGCGCTTAGTGTCAGCCATTTTTGGTATGATTTTAAAGACCGAAGCCCGCAATAATATAGCGGTGATGTCCCCACAGATACAATGAGTTGGACATATGAATTTTATCAGAAAAAATAACATATGTACTTTAGATGTCCTATGGCCAAATGTATTTAGTTTTACATACTAACGCACCATGGTTTGTCCTCTCAAAGTGGACTACCAATGGTGCAGCTGTATGTTCATATACTTGGCCGGAAATGATAAAAATAATGCTGGTTGGTGTCACCACAGTTGATTAATGGTAAGAACACTGCACACTGTAAGAGCCATTTAGATTGTACCTATTTACAATATTAGTAATATATCTATCCACTCGATATACCATCATATATTACCAGACATGATTAAAATTAATATTGAAAATACCTATCAAAGGCTTTAGCAATGAAAATTATGACTAAAATATAAAAAATTAAACATTATGAAAAATTACAAATTCATAAAAATAATAAATATATGATTACTTCCAGATTACGAAAAAACCCAATACCCATATAGGCAATGGTTTTTGAAACACCTTGAGTAGAATGAAGGACCGAGTGCTAGGCTAAAACTGCCCTGACCTGAAGCTATAATATTTTTAAACAACATTGCAGCAACACAGACAATAGATTCCTGTTACCCAATTTGAGAATGGTTAGAGGACCAACTCTCATCTAAATTGACTGAGGCCTATATGATAGATGTTTAAAACTTCCTGTATAGTGAATTAAGAAGGTTAGAATTATGACTAATCTAGGTTACATTAGCCCTAATAGCCTGATCTATATGGAAAGACACAACTCAAGAATTTGTCAAAAAGCAAATTTAAATCAACATCAATGTTCATCTATGCTGGTTGGAGGGTTTCTAACTGGAAGATCACTTTTGTTTCATTTTTTGAGATCTTAAGTTTTTTGTTTTCCCCTCACCAATGCCCTTTGATTTCATCTATGGCATAAAAGGTCATACACATTGGATCTTTTTGTGATAGTCTCTAAAATGCCTCGAGACACTGTGTTTATTAAAACTATTTTTAATGTTATTAATGTGTTCTCGGATTCTAACTAATTGTTTACTACTGAGGTAAAATTAGTTTTCTTGTTCGTTTTCCTACTGACCCTGCAAGGTAAACATTTTTCACATTTGTGGAATCCTTTTAGATTTTTAAAGAATTTAATTTGTTTTGGTGGGTCTAAAGCATTGTGTACCAGTCTGTTCCTCAAAGATGGCGCTTTTCTGTAGATGAAGTAAGGTTTAGCTGGTAATATGGAGCCTAGGACTTTGTCGGATTGTAAAGAGTGCTGCTTTTTTCATGGACTAAGGAATTGTGTTGTATTTTAACTGTATGTTTTTACTGACTTTTTGCACATTGAGCATTGCTTTTTTGCACATTGATTATTTATTTTATTTATTTTATGTCACATAAGGGAGTGCCACATGATACATTTAAAATGGTTGACAATGAATAGGCTTTTCTAAAATATTGCAAATCTTTAAGGGCTGAATCCCACTTTTGCTTTGTAGTAATACATGCATCACCACAAAATTCGATAACGTACTTTATGTACATTGTGTTGTGGTGTAATTTTTTGGAGTGACACTCCAATGCACTAAGGCAGCGCATCTCCTATACACGTGTATCAGCACACAACAATACATGGTATTGCTCTCAAAGAATACTGCATACATTTTTGTCCTCTCTGGTGCAATGACACATTAACATGTGACACTTTCACAGATGGTCTCAGCAAGCTATTTATAGCCTTTGACTATAGAAATAATAATAAACAAAAAAAGTGCACAAAACCTCTAACTATAAAACTCACTATAAAATAGTATAAATTAACATCAATTAATAAAATCACCAATAAAGTGAAAAGATGACATCATATATTATATAAATCAAACAATACTGTAATAGAAATGAATGTCCACTCCAAAGGAATACTTCAGGGCTCCACTAGGGGGCCAGTGTATGGTCTTGTAAAAATAAAACACCACGGTTCCATGTGTTAAGTCCCAAGCCACTTTGAACATAGGTGTGTGAATTCCCTTGCTGGATAATCATGATCTCCAGATTCAGAAAGTGCAATTCTCTGCAGTAAGATTTAGTAGAAAATACAAAGGCCAAAGAGTAAAATTGCTACAAACACTGATCTATTTACATGCACATATACTCACAAGCATCACCAGGGTAAAAAAAAAGCTTAAAAACACCACGCTGTGGTGGACCAGCGGGTGTGATGATGCCATAGGCTACTAGCAACACCCTACACATTTGATCTATGCAAGGGACATCCTCAGGGGACATGGTGTTAATAAACTGGTGTTTTTAGCAGTATTAATCCATGGTCCTTTGGAATGGAATGGAATTGACATACCTATGTTTTTTTTTTTTTTTTATGATTATATTTTTATTGGGAATTTTCTAAAGAAAAACAAAGAGAACAATAACAAAATTGTAAATATAGAATTAAATGAGAGGCCAAATCACCTCAAAAAACAGTGTATTAAGATGTAAAAGTCATGACAAGACAGGCCACGTGAAGTCACAAGTAAGCATATGTGAAAAAGTGCAGCATATAATAAAAACTTATAAGTAATAAGGAGTGGTGCAAACCTGAATACACACCAGGAGGCATAATATAAGGCAAAAGATTAAAATAATTAGGGCCAATATAAGGATAAACTGCCTGAGAGATGTAAATTATGATGAAGAAGGAAGGCTGTATTGTAACTGATCCCAAGCTTCCCAACCCTTGTTGAACTGTGAAAGAGTGTCATTAACCATGGCTGTAAATATTCCATTCTACATACAGTATACCAGCTATAATATTTAAAGGTAGGGACAGGGGTGGAGGTTTGGTAGACAAGCACCATAATGGAATGAGCCTCTTTGTTGCTAACAAAATATAAGAGTCCAATCATTTAGCATATTTACTAGGGCCTGGAATAGGAAGACCTAACAGATAATGAAAGGGTCACTATTATGAGGAAAAGGAGCTCATTATGAAGAAGGCCAGAGACGCCGCCTCACTGGACTTTGATGGCACAACCTTATCTTTCTGGCCAGAGAGACCCTGGAGCGTCGCAGGGCCCTGTGACCTTTGACAGAGAAGCTGCGAGCCGCCTCCATCAACTACCGGTGGGGCTTCCCAGTGGACCTGATCACAAGCAGAGACAGTAAAACGGCGATACTCCGATTCCCAGAAAACCTGGAGAAATTTTGCATGGATGTTAACATCTCCCCGCCAGAACTCCCTGGTTGTCAGGACACCATTCTGCCCCTCCCCAGCAACTCCAAACTAAGATGGCAAAAAGTGGATCACAAGCACCACTCCTCTGCTTCTGGCCCATCACCCCAGTTGGGGTAACAACTGGGCCTGATGGCCTAGGCCTCTCAATTTCTTCATTTGGAAATGCCTGATATCTTTTGACCGCAAGTATATGACTACACTTGGTGTACTGTTATACCCCTCAGTTCTATAGATTGGTATTTATGCCTTACTCTGACTGTATGAGTTGATGCTGTTACTTGCTAAATGGCGGACGGCAATGCCCCATGTTTTATGTTTTATGTTTTAAGTTTTAAGATCTAAGTTAAGTGCCACCTTATAAGTTTATAATCTTAATTATGTGGTGTCGATGCTGGAGCATTGAGACAACACTCACACCGATTTTGGTGACCGCGGTCTGATGCCCGGGACTCCTCGCCCCCCCCACCATGGGGCACCATGTGGCCTCATGCTCCCATGTTCCTGCCCCTCTTTGGGTGCTGAGCATGTGGGTGTCAGGCCTCATGAGTGCCCTTTCTATGCACCGCAGTATAGTGTACATGGGTCTCCCCTGCTGGTCCCCATGGCTAAGGTGAACTTATTATCTATTAATGTGAGGGGTCTCCACAGCCCAGGTAAGAGACACAACTTGTATGTTGGGTCATCTGTGGGGGGACGTTGTTTTTCTGCAGGAGACCCACCTCACACACACTACTTCAGTAAAAAATTTTTCCCCACAGTATCCCACGTGGTATTATAGCTTATTGGATGTGCATAAAGCAAAAGGTGGGGCCATTGGGTTCCACAGGGGTACCTCGTTTACGATGGAATCCATGTTAGGTGATCCAACTGGGCATTTTCTGTTCTTAAGAGGCAGCCTGGGCGGTATGCCTTGCACTCTAGGGACTTTATATGCCCTAACCGTGACCAAGCAGGCTTCATTGCGACCACTCTCAAGAAACTACGGGACTTCGCCGGCGAATGCATTCTCCTCGCCGGGGACTTTAATACTACACTGGAGCCCCTCCTCGACACGTCACAGGGAAAATCCAGTATCTCGCATAAACGTTTGCCGTTCATATGCAAACGTTTGCACAACGCTCAGCTGATAGATGTGTGGAGGATTATGCACCCACGGACGAGAGATTACACCCATTATTCCCATGTGCATCATACCTACTCTAGAATTGATTTTTTCTTCATAGACCATCATCACCTCTCACTTCCCATAGGCGCTGACATTGAGACCTCCCCATATCCGATCATACCCTGATCATGCTCAAACTAAAAATCCCATCTTTGCCCAAAAGGACCACAAATTGGAAGCTCAATGAAGATCTTATAACTGGGGATAGGGGGGACCTGTTCCTTTACTTTAGGGAAAATACACATCCCGACATTTCACCGGGTGTACTTTGGGAGGCACACAAGGCTCATATTTGCGGTAAACTCATAGAACTAGGTGCTAGGAAAAAGAGGGAATGAACACACCAACAATCTGAACTAATTTGTGACATTGGTGTCCTCGAGCAACAACATAAAGCTAGGCAGTCCCAGGCAGTATTTCACACTCTGACCATGAGGAGGGAAGAATTGAAAGCCCTCTTTCATGTGGAGCAGAAGCAGAAATCATAGTGGACCAACGTTTCCATGAGTGGGGTAATAAGCCAGGTCAGCTATTGGCTTGCTCATTGCAACAGAAAAAAATGCTTCCTTCAAGCTAAAATCAAGACCTCATCCGCTGCTCTAGTGCATGAAACACCGGCTATAGCTAAAGAATTTCAATCGTTCTATCAGCATCTAGATTATTATTATTATTATTATTATTATTATTATACAGGATTTATATAGCGCCAAAAGTTTATGCAGCGCTTTACAATATAAAAGGGAGACAATGCAGTTATAATACAATAAGATACAGGAGGATTAAGAGGGCCCTGCTCAGAAGAGCTTACAATCTAATAGGGTGGGGCAGGTGGTACAAAAGGTTGTAATTGTGGGGAACGAGCTGATGGACGTGGTAAAAGATTAGTTTGAGACGTTATAGGCTTTCCTGAAGAGATGAGTTTTTAGAGATCACCTAAAGTTAGCAAGAGTAGGGGATAGCCAGACAGGTGGAGGTAACGAGTTCCAGAGGATGGGAGAAGCTCTGGAGAAATCCTGGAGATGAGCATGAGAGGAGGAGATGAGAGAGCTTGAGAGTCGGAGGTCTTGAGAAGAGCGGAGAGGACGATTTGGGTGATATTTGGAGACAAGATTGGTGATGTAGCTCGGGGCAGAGTTGTGAATGGCTTTGTATGTTGTGGTTAGTATTTTGAATTTAATTCACTGGGTGATTGGGAGCCAGTGTAGGGATTGGAGTAGAGGGTTGGCAGACACTGAGCGGTTGGTAAGGTGGATAAATCTGGCAGCAGCATAGACTGAAGAGGGAATAGCCTATGGAGAGGCAGGCCAATGAGAAGGGAGTTGCAATAGTCAAGGCTAGAGATAACAAGGGAGTGAATGAGGAGCTTGATGGTTTCATTTGTTAAAAAAGGGCGAATTTTAGAGATGTTACGGAGGTGAATTCTACAAACTTTTGACAACGATTGGATTTGCGGCTGAAATGACAAGTCAGAGTCTAGGATTACACCTAGTACCCTGGCATGAGGGGAGGGACTGATAGTTGCATTGTTGATTTTAATGGAAAAGTCAGGGAGGGGGGCACGGGCGGGGGGGAATATTATTAGCTCAGTATTAGAGAGATTTAGTTTAAGGAAGTGGTGCAACATCCATGCTGATATGTCAGTTAGTAAGTTAGTAATGCGAGAGGAGACTAAAGGAGCGAGGTGAGGAGTAGACAGATTTGGGTGTCATCAGCATATAAGTGGTATTGGAAGCTGTGGGCGGTTATCAAGTGACCAAGGGAGGAGGTGTAGATAGAGAAGAGAAGGGGTCCAAGAACAGAGCCTTGGGGGACCTCCACAGAAAGGGGCAATGGAGAGTAGGAGACAGAATTGTAGGTGACACTGAAGGAGCGCTGTGATAAATAGGCAGAGAAACAGGATAGAGCAGAATCTCGGAGGCCAAGGGAATGTAGTTTATTGAGAAGGAGCGTGTGGTCAACAGTATCAAAGGCAGCAGAGAGGTCATGTAATAGGAGTATGGAGTACTGGCTGTTGGTTTTAGCAGTTAGTAAATTAGTGAGTTTTAGTAAGGCAGTTTCTGTGGAGTACTGTGAGCAAAAGCCAGACTGTAAAGGGTCAAGAAGGTTATTTTCACTGAGGTAGGAGCTAAGATGGTTTGTAGAATAAGCGTTCTAGAAGTTTAGAGGTGAATGGGAGCAATTAAGTTGTTCAGGTTGGTAGGGCCCAGTGAGGGCTTTTTAAGTATGGGAGTGATCTGCGCATGTTTTAGAGGGGAGGGGAAGGTGCCACTAGAGAGGGAGAGATTGAAGATGTGAGTGAGGGAGCATAGGATAGAAGGAGAGGGTGACCGTAGTAGTTTTGAGGGAACAGGATCCAGGGGACAATTGGTTAAGTGGTCATCTGAGAAAAGTTTTGTAACCTCTTCAGTAGTAGCCAATTCAAAAGAGGAGAGTGTTGAATGTGCTGTTATGTTGAGTGGGGAAGATGTACGCACAGTGGAGGTATCCTCACAAATTGCATCAATCTTGTCTTTGAAGTGATTGGCAATCTCTTGGGCAGTGAGTGAGTTAGTGGGTAGAGGGGTTGGGGACGAAGCAGAGAGTTAAGGGTTTAGAAGAGCCGACAGGGACTGGATGACAAGGAATTAAAAAGATAGACAAAGTAGGCTTGTTTGGCAGCATGGAGGCATGAATTGTATTTTAGAAGGGCAGATTTATATAGGGTGAAGTCTTGCAGGCATTTGGTTTTATGCCACAGTTGTTCAAGAGCACGGCAATGTCTCTTGATATTTCTAGTGTTTTCAGTTTGCCATGGTTGTAACGGTTGGGTCCTGATTTTGCATGTGGTTAGAGGAGCAAGTGCATCTAGTGATGATGAGAGTGAACAGTTGTAGGGTAGAAAATAGGGTAGCCAGGCAGCAAAGTCATCAAGAAAGCGCGATACCGGCCCAAGAGGCCAATAAATTGCTGCAATCCTCAGCGAAATGGGAGAAAACAGAGGAATACAGTGCATCTCGAAAGAAGAGAGGGATAGAGAGGGAGGGACAGGAAAGACTTGGAAGGTGCTTTGTGGGGATAGATGGAAGCCAACTCCACCTCCTTTCTGTCTGTTGGGTCTGGGGGAGTGAGTCCAATGGAGACCACCGTGGGAGAGGGCAGCAGGAGAAGCTGAGTCAAAATTTTGAAGCCAGGTTTCTGTTATGGCGAGTATGTTAAATCCATGAGAGATGAAGAGGTCATGTACAGATGTTAGCTTGTTACAGATGGAGCGGGCGTTCCAAAGGGCACATGAGATTGGTGGGCAGATTTGAGGAAGCAGGGGGATAGAAATGAAACTGAGTGGATTGCGATGATTGCCAGAGGGGGAGGGGTATTGGATATGTGGCTTGCAGTTGGAAAATGGCGGACCAGGATTAGGAGAAATGTCACCTGAGACTAGGAGAAGGATGAGGGCAAGAAAGGCAAGATGGGAGTGGGATGTGCATGAGCGCACGTGTCTAGTGGCCCTGGTGTTTATGTCAGCATGTGGATGCAGCAAATGCAGGAGATGGTGGGTGCCATAGGAGTGAGGGTGATATGTGCATGCTGCAGGGAAGAGAGGGGGGTAGAGTAAAGATAATTTAAGGATAGAAGACACCAATGTGAGATGGAAGAGAATAAGGAGCATGTTAGTGGATAGAGAGTAGGAAGCTGACTTTATATAAAATATAAAATATAAAATAAATGTCAAAAGCTGGTTTGCATGTCATCTTGCAGAGTGGAGCAGAGTTCTTGTTGTATCTTCATCCAGCTTTAATTATCCTGCTTTCGTTAAACTGCTTCGGTGCAACTGTGCATCACTCGTGACAGAGCCACTCAGGACAGAGCAATGATGTCTGTGCCTTGCCCCTGTCTGCACCACCACATAGGATGCTTTTAATTGATAAGGAGACTAAGCAGGCATGCTTTTCTCAGTTGGTCATTATTGGGTCTGATTTGAGACACCTGAATATGAGAGGGGAGATGGCCAATACCAGACCAGCTACAGACACAGGCTAGGGTCGTAAAGCTAATTACCTCTCTTGATCACTCAAGCCAAATGGGGTTGAGAATTAGTCACCAGTAATATTGCTATTGCAGTGAGGTTGGTTTAGAGCTAGCATTAGATATAGAAGTATAAAGATATGGCAGCTGAAGACATTTACCAAAAATGTTAAAGCAATGTCAGTTCAGTAGACATGTACAGATGGATAGATGTTTACCTGTAAAAGAGCAGAGAAGACACGATCAGAATTGATAACTGCATCGGTGAAACTGCGCATCACTCGTGACAGAGCCACTCAGGACAGAGCCATGATGTCTGCGCCTTGCCCCTGTCTGCCTATATCAGGTCCAACACACTATAGCAGACCGGAACACTAGGGCTACGCTTATCCGGGACTATCTGGCACAGGCCAACTTACCTAGACTCCCGCCTGACACCCTAGCTACATTGGAGAGGGAGTTCACCACCTCGAAGATGCGCATTGCACTGAAAGCTATGGCCGATGGCAAGGCGCCTGGTCCTGATGGCTTTAGGGTAGCACATTACCGCTCCTTTGCAGATGTATTGCTACCCCACTTGACCTACTATGCCAACGCAATCTCTGCTGGTGGTGACCTCCGACCTGAGACTCTCCACGTGCACATTACTGTAATCCCCAAACCTGGCAAAGATCCCAGTAATTGTGGGAGCTATCGCCCCATCGCCTTGCTGCATATTGATGCCAAATTGTATGCCAAAGTTATCGCGAGTAGGCTCCTCCCATTGATCCCGCAGTGGGTCTCCAGAGACCAAACGCGATTCATTCTGGGCAGAGAGGCATGTGACAACTCCCTCCGCACCCTATCCTTGATGGCCCATGCGCGTGGATCTTCCCAGCCCACCCTCTTGCTATCAACAAACACGGAAAAAGCATTCGATAGGGTGGACTGGTAACGCTATCTCATTTGGGTATTGGTGCCTCCCTCTTATCCCAAATTTCCTCTCTCTATAACTTCCCCATGGCCTAACTGCGCATAAATGGCAATCTAAGTGACCTCTTCACATTAAATAATGGCACTCGTCAGGGTTGCCCCCTCTCACCCATTTTATTTGCCTTATCTTTAGAGCCATTCTTATCAATGGTCAGACATAGCCCCTGCATTCATGGGATCACAATAGGAGGCTCAGAACACAAGTACGCTGCTTATGCAGATGACATTCTGTTCTACATACGACAACCCCTGATATCCCTTCCTAACTTCGTGTCAGCATTTTCAGCGTTTAGTGCCATCTCCAATTTTAAAATCAATATGACAAAATCGGAAATCTTAAAGGTATCTGTCCTAGGTAAGACCATAGACCACCTGAAAAGGTGCTTTCCCTATAGCTGGCAGGCACGCAAGATGAAATACCTAGGTATATACCTCACCCCTAACCTGGCCTCCTTTTTCCGCACTAACTTTCAGCCCCTGTTGAATGCGATTAGATCGGACCTGCAGAAATGGTCTCAAATTGCTCACTCATGGTTGGGGAGGATTGCTGTTGTGAAGATGAATGTACTGCCCAGGCTGCTGTTTATGTTCCAGATGATTCCATATAGAATCCCCGCAGGTTTCTTTACCCTGATAAGATCAATGATTAGCAAATATGTATGGAACAGAAAATGACCCAGACTTGCTAGGACCCTCCTCACTAGACCCAAAAGGGAAGGGGGCTTAGCCCTACTGGAACTTGAGAGATATTTCTTAGCAATAGTGTTGAATAGAATCTCTAATTGGAAATATCACAAAGACTCTAAGCTATGGGTGAGCCTGGAAACAGAGCTCAGTGGATCAGACCTTTTTCCGCAAATTTGGATCCCTAAGAAACACAGAACTTTTTCCTCAACCACTCCACCGCTTACACGTTCCACCCTCATGGTATGGGACTCGCTGTGTAAGGAGCATAACTGGGCACATGACTCTCCTCTCCTGCCATTGACTGGCCATAACTACTTTCCCCCTGGGAACATAGATCCCAAAATCCATGTTTAGAGACTTGGGACTACTGCCCTATTACATCAAGTTACTACCCCGTCAGGCATTGTGTCCCTGTCAACATTAATGCCTAGCTCTACGACCGCACCCATGGACCAATGGAGGTACTGCCAGTTTTCAGCCTTTGTTCACTTTCTCCCAAAACCTCTATGGACCATCTCGGACTTGACACCTATAGAATCTGCTTTCACTGAGGATCTCCTACTTTTATCAAGCCTTGCAAATGTTAGCCTCCACAAGAGACCCTTCTTTCCTAAGCAACTGGGAGAAAGATCTCCGCAAAGAGCTCTCGGAAGCCAATAATCTACTATTCTCCTCACGACTCACACTTCCTCTATGGCTTCCAAAACGTCAGAGGTGAATTACAAATTGTTAACGAGGTGGCACTACACCCCAGTGGTACTTCACAAAACCTTCCCACAAGCATTGCCTCTGTGTTGGCAGGGGTGCCGTGAACAAGCAACACATGCTCACGTCTGGTGGTATTATCCGCCCATATTGGCTGATGATTCTACACTGGGCCAAAGAGATCCAAAGTTTTGAGATCCCCAACGATCCATGGGTGATACTACTTCATTGTAAAGGTAAACCAGTGGGAACATATAAGAAATCTATAACACCACACCTGCTTAATGCAGCAAAAGCCCTCATTCCCCGATACTGGAAACAACCGACCATACCTACGTTATGCCAATGGCTAATGGAAGTAGACCATACATACTATATGGAGGATCTCACTCTCTCCCTTAGAAATAAGCTGGACCTAGCAAAGAAAATATGGTCCTGCTGGTTTGCCTTCAAATATACACCCACCTAGGTGGAAATTATATCTCAGCCTAAGTGATGTGTTGTTTGTTGAGTACATTGTGTAAGAGGGATTGGACCGAGGCAGACACCCTTCCCTTCCCCCTTCTCCCCTTCTTCTCCTTGTTTTTTCTCTCCATTCTTTTCTTCTTCTCTTTACAATCTGGTTCTCTCAATGTATTATGTTTTATGAAGGGGCCATTACAGACTACTCTACTCGTGCCTATGCTTTGTGATATTTGATAATGTCACTGTTTTTGACAAACTGGTAAGAATTGAGCAACCCTGGGCCTCGATACATGTTGCAGATAGAGTTTAGAATATGCAAATGAATGTATACTCCTGGCACCTATCGTCAACTGACTGTGTTGTCATTACGAGACCCACTCATTGTCTTTTTCAAACTTCTCTGTTTTGTATATTTTGTTTTTCAATAAAAACTAATTAAACAAAAAAAAATATGAAAGAAGCTTTTATAATAAGAGTATAGCCCGTCTGGACCAGGAGACTTTTGTGACGGCAAATGCTTAATGACTTTTGTAAGCTCCTCTAAAGAAATATTAGCATTCAGCATTGCCAAATTAGAGGAGGACAATTAAGGCAAAGTTAAAGTAGCAAACATATGTATGTATCAAATTCCTCCTGTTTAAAAAGGAAATCGTTTTTGAGTGTTATGTTTTTATAAAGCTTACGACAGAAGTCCCTGAAGACCTTGACCATAGTCTGGCAGTATATGGGTGTACCACCAGATTAAAAAAGAAAATCAGGGAACAAATAAAAAAGGGCGAGGCTTGCGTTTATTCACTAACATTATGTTGGGCTTATTTGAATACTCATATAATTTTTGTTTGACTCATAGAAGAGATTAGGCAGCTTTAATTTGGTTATGAAGAGAGGTAACCATGCAGTGGCGAGCCATTGTGGGACCGTGTAAAAGTTGGCTTTCCGATGCTCACAATTTAACAAGCAAGTAAACTCTCAGTATATTAGTATTTTTCCTTATGTGCCTCCTGCACAGAATCTTCATCAAGCTTCATCAAGAACCTTCATCAAGCTGAAAAAACGTGATAAATCTTGAGAAATCTTTTCTTCAGTGATGGCAAATTGAAGGAGATAGTCATTGTGTCATGAATTGCCAGTAATACCTTCATGCCCTGTCTGTCAGCTTACCTCTGGTCTGTGTATCAGCCTTGGGCCTGCACTCTCACACTTGCATGGTTAATTAATCTTCCCTCAGCATGGTTCCACCCCAGCCTCTACAGGATACACTATTTAACACTGTGCTATCCAAGCCTGCCTTATTGTGTGTTTAGTTTCCTGTCTCCTGCTTGCCATGTGCTCCACGTCTGTTTTTGTTACCAATCTTGGCTTGTTCTTTGACTATTCCTGCCTGCTTGTTACCCTGTCAGCTGGGAGATCCTGGGGGACCACGACCTGGAGCCAGTTGCAGCACAGTCCATCCTCACAAGAGAGTCTGGTGAACACCTGCTGGCTCTTAGATTCTGCGCTCTGGGGAATCTTATGCTCTAGCTCCCAGTGGGATCCATGTTGGTGCACCAGTGGACCTGCTTTCCTGAACCACCCAGAGTATCATTCGCAGCAGTCAGCCATAGGGTCCACTACCTTAGCGGTGCACTCCTGACCCCAACAGTGTGCATCTGTCACCTTGCCTCAGGTGACCTGACAGTTTGCTCGGGCAACAGACCCGGCTCATGTGCCGATACCTACTGTTGATCAGCTGCAGGGCGTAGTTCGCAGACTCGAGACACAGGAGTCTAATCAGACCCAAGTGATGCAATTCCTGCAAGGTTTGGCCTCCTGCTTTGAACAGCTTCAGGCCTCCTTTGGATCCCAGGTTCAACAACCTCAATCGCAGCCGGCGGTTGTACCTACTTGGCTTATGGTCCCTACCACAAATTTGTTGCATCTACCAGTTTCTTTTTGTTTCTCTGGTGACTCCAAGGCCTACAAGGGGTTCCTTAGTCAGTGAACCATCCATTTTCATCTCCAGGGTCAACTTTTCCTCTGATCGAGCAAGAGTAGCTTATATTATCTCCCTCCTGACCAACAAGGCTTTAGCCTGGGCTCCCCCTCTGTGGGAGACAAATGATCCAGTGGTCTCCAGCTTGTCTAACGTCCTGAAACTCTTCTGGAATATTTTCGAGGAACCAGGCCATGTCTCTTCTGCGGCCAGTGCCCTTTTACGTCTCTGTCAAGAGTCTTCTTCGGTAAGACAGTATGTCCTTCACTTTTGCATTTTAACTGCTGAGCTGAGCTGGAATAATGAGGCCTTAGTTGCAACCTTTTTACAAGGTCTCGCTGACAGAGTGAAGGATGAGTTGGCAGGAAGAAGTATTCCCTCAGGTCTGGATGATGTCATCTCCCTCTGCAATCAGATCGATATTCGCTTCCGGGAGAGGACCCCAGAGAAAAGGCGTCAGTGCTCCATGGTTCTTAGCCAGCCCAAGCTCGCCTGTGTTAGGCGTAGAACTCTGGGCTTGTGTTTCTACTGTGGGGGAAAAGATCATTTTCGGGATACCTGCTCTCTCCGTTCGAGAAACGCGGGTCTAATACATCTGGAGGATGACATATTGTACCCAGGAAAATCAACTTCATCATCCTGTCTCCTTCTTTCTGTGCTCCTCCATGTCAACGCTTCCCCTCATGCAGTCACGGCCTACCTGTATCCCAGAGCTGCTGGAAATTTCATGGACTGGGGAACTGCGTCTTCCATGAAAATTCTGCTTTCACCTCTCACCACTCCACTGGTGGTCTCGGCGATTGAAGGTACTGTTCTTCCTGGAGGGCCCATCCGCTTCCAGACATTCCTTTCTCGTGCTACCTAAAGCCTCAACCCCCATTGTATTGGGTCTTCCTTGGTTACAGCTCCATGCTCCACACATTGATTGGACTATTGGGCAGATCCTGGCTTGGGGTCCCTCTTGTTTTTTATCCTGCCTACTCAAGGTTACCCCAAAGGAGAGAATTCCTGTGGGCACCACATCAGTATCTCCTGCTCTTCCTGCTGCATATAGTGAGTTCCAGGTGTACTCTGCAAAAAAAATCAGCTGAGGTACTTCCTCCTCACAGGCCTTTTGACTGTGCCATTGACCTTGTTCTTGGTGCAACCCTGCCCAGGGGCCAGACCTATCCCTTGTCCATTCCAGAGACCCAGGCCATGTCTGAGTATGTTGCATGGAATCTAAAGAGAGGGCTCATTCAGAAATCCTCATCCCCTGCAGGAGTAGGGTTATTTTTTGTAGCCAAGAAGGATAGGACCTTAAGACCCTGCTTTGACTATCGAGGCTTAAATGCTCTGACAATCAAAAACCCCTTACTCTTAATACCAGAACTGTTCGACAGATTGAAAGGTGCCTCCATTTTCATTTTTAATAAGTTGGATCTCAGTGGTGTGTACAATCTGATCCCGATATGGAGGCGTGATGAATGGAAAACGGCATTTAACAGTAGAGATGGGCATTATGAATACTTGGTTATGCCCTTTGGTCTGTGTAATGCCCCAGCTGTGTTACAAAACTTTGTCAACGAGATCTTCAGGGATCTGCTTTATCAGTTTGCTGTCATCTATCTGGATGACATTCTCATCTTTTCGGAAAATCTGCTTGTTCACAGAAACCATGTCTGGATTGCACTCCAATGTTCCGATGGTTCTGTTTTTGGGATGCTTTGTCTCTAGCTTGGGTCTTCGTATGTACCCTGGAAAGGTCTCGGCCATTACCAACCGGCCTCTTCCCACAAGCCTCAAGGCCACACAGCGCTTTCTTGGGTTCACTAATTATTACAGGCAGTTCATTAGGAATTACTCTTCCATTCTATTATCGGCTTGACCAAGAACAGTGCGAATGCAAAGGAGTGGCCCCCTAAAGCTGTCTCTGCATTTCATGACTTGAAACAGGCCTTTGTTTCTGGACCTTTGATGAGGCGACCTAACCCTGGGGATCCATTTTTTATTGAAGTGGACGCTTCCTCAACTGGGATGGGAGCTGTGCTTCTTCAATCCTTTGAGCGCAAACGTCAACCATGTGTGTTTTTCTAAAAAATAATACACTATTGGTGATCAGGAACTTCTTGCGATTAAATTGGCATTGAAGGAGTGGCGTCATCTCTTTAGAGGGTTCCCCGCACTCCATAACAATTTTCACTGACCATAAAAATCTGCAGTACTTAAAGAATGCTAAACGATTGAATCCGCGACAGGCCAGGTGGAGTCTTTTCTTTTCCCATTTAAATGTTACTATTATGTACAAACCTTCTTCCAGGGCTGATGCACTCTCTAGGTCTTTTGACATTCAGGATGAGGAGCCCACCTCTGAACCTGATTCGATCATTCCTATCTCATGTGTTCTTGCCCATTCTACCCTGGACTCAAAAATTCCTCCTGGCAAGACCTTCTGTCATGAATCAAGTTTGACCAGACTGCGTGGACTGCAAAGAGAGAACCAAAACTCATGTAAAGTGTAAATAAATGTTTATTAAGATCAGTGATATATAAGTACACAACACCTCCAATACCAAACAGTGGCAATTAACCCAACAGTGACATACAAATAACAAATAATATATACAGTAGCTGGGGAATACCTTAATCAAGAATGTAAGCAAGGCCAGGGTCATACACAGAGGATCAGCAGATAAACAAGGGCAGTTCCAGAATCACAAACGTAAGCCAAGCCAGGGTCATACACAGGGAATCAGCAGATGGGGAAAGGTGAATGGGAATCAGGGCACAAGGCAAGGATGAAAGGGAACTGGAACACAGGAGGGACAGGATCAGGACAGGCTCAGGTTTGGTATCAGATACAGGCTCAGGATCAGGTACAGGTACGTGTACAGGTACAGGTTCAGGTCACATGCTAGCAGGTCAGGGCACAAGGACGAAACCAAGGCAAACATGTGAGTGCTTGCTGGGTATTTATATGTATGCCTGTGATTAGCTTCAAGTGACACCTGAAGGTAGAAGGTGCTGTCTGCTCCACATTGCCAGGAAACCCCTGCTGGCAGACACCGGTACTACAGCCCAGACTCCGGGTCATCAGGCTGGGAGGCAGGCTATGGGTCATCGAGCTGGGCAGCAGGCTCCGGGTCATTGGGTTGGGCAGCAGGCCCCGGGTCATGAGGCTGGGCGGCAGGCCCTGGGTCTTCGAGCTGGACAGCAGACACTGGGGCATCAGGCCGAGCAGCGAGCAACGTAACGTCAGGCTGGGTAATAGGCACCAGCTCAGCAAGCTGAGTAACGGGCCCCGGCCCAGCGAGCTGGATGCCGGGCACTGGCCCAGAAATCCTGATGATGGGCACTGGCATGACAGGCTGAGACACGGGCACGAAACTTCAGGCTGAGGCTGGGACACCGAATCTTCAGGCTGAGAGGAGATAAGGACGCTCTGGTGGAGGTGGGTAGCTGGTCAGAGGGATGATAGTGATGAGATGGCACTTCTGGCAGCACTTTGGTTAGAGGAGAAGCAACTCTGAAGATATAAAAAAGGAAAAGAAAGGCGCCTCTAAGTGCAGTATGCAAAATTTAATAAAGTGCACAAAGGGTTAAAAGCACTTACAAGATTGTTGAGTGTTAAAAGACATGATAAAATCAAGAGTCCTCATCTGTGGCATGTGTCCATCCTCAGCATGGTGGTAGAGAGCAGTGTAGAGCCTTCCAGCAACTGTAAAGCGTTCTCATGCGTGTTGGAAAGAGGAGGCAGCAGGTAAGCCTGTATTCACTGCGGGACACACAAGGCTGATGGGGTCAGTGTAGAGAAGGGGGTGGTAGCGTGTTTCGGAGCATGTGCGGCTCCTTCGTCAGACCTACGCCCATACTCCTCAAGCTGGCTTATGAATGGTGAGGGGGAGGAGCAAGGGGAGGAGTGTGGGCAGATGTTGAATACACAATGATATGGGAAGTGATGGATGTATTACGAGGACGGCCAAGAGGACCGTGCACTCTCAAAATGGATCATTAACGTCAGTGCTATATACAATGAAGTCCTGAAGGAATTTGACACAGGGGTACAGGGCTCAGATGGCAGTGGTTAAATTAACAATAATAAATAAATATACAAACGTAAGGTTGACATTGAATCAATATACAGGTGTGTTACATGGTCGGCCGCGTGTCTATATGCATGTGTTATAAAGGTGGCCAGGCATTTGCACACATGCAAATAGGGTCATAAGTCTAATGTTGAGTTGACAATGAATAAATCTACAGCCATGTTACAAGGGCGGCCAGGCGTTTATACACATGTGTTACAGGGGCGGCCAGGCATCTATGTGCACGTGTTACAAAGGCAGCCGGGCGTTTGTACACATGCAAATAAGGTCGTAAGTCTAATGTTGAATTAACAATAAATAAATATGTAGTCGTGTTACAAGGGCAGCCGGGGAGCTATACACCTGTGTTACAGGGGCGGCCAGGCATCTGTACACATGCAAATGAAGTAATAAATCTGTTGTAAGGGGATAAAAAAAAAAGGAATAAGCGATAGTGTATAGTGGATGTTGTGTGATTATGTCTGTAACAATGATAAAACAATGCTGAATATTACTTTACTATGAATAGGTGTATAGGTGTGTTATAAGGGCGGTCGGGCATCTATACACTAAAGACAGATAGAGGAAAATAGTGGATGCTTATACAAGTTGTACGAATTGTGCAGATTATGCCTGTGTGAATAATCTCATGGTGAGAGGTATTACTCAACTGTGTACTAGTATATAGAAGTGTTACAGGGGCAGCTGTAACACAGATGAGGACTCCTGATTTTATCATGTCTTTTAACACTCAACAATCTTGTAAATGCTTTTAACCCTTTGTGCACTTTATTAAATTTTGCATACTGCACTTAGAGGCGCCTTTCTTTTGAATCTTCAGGCTGGAACACCAGATTTTCAGACGGGGCCACAGGAACTTGAGACTGGGACACCGGAACTTCAGACTGGGACACCGGAACTTCAGACTGGGACACCAGAATTTCAAGCAGGAACACCGGAACTTCAAGCGGGGTCACAGGCACCAGAACTTCAGGCAGGAACATGGACACAGAAACATCAGACTGGAAGGCAGGCACGAGCCATCAGACTGGTAGGCAGGCACCAAAACATCAGAGTGGAAAGTGGGCACTGGGACATCAGACTGGAAGGCAGGCACCAGGACATCAGACTGGAAGACAGACACTGGGACATCAGACTGGAAGGCAGGCACTAAGACATCAGACTGGAAGGCAGGCACAGAGACATGAGACTGGAAGGCAGGCACCGAGACATCAGACTGGAAGGCAGGCACCAAGATATCAGACTGGAAGGCAGGCACCGAGACATCAGACTGGAAAGCAGGCACCGGGACATCAGACTGGAAGGCAGGCACCGGCACAACAGGCTGAACAGCAGGTGCATCAGACTGGACAGCAGTTGCTGGAAGGTCAGACTGGAACATGGACACCGGAACATAAGACTGGAACATGGGCACCGGGATGTCAGACTGGGCAGCAGGTACAAGTGTTGCAACAACAGGCTGAACAGCTAACACTGGCACGACAGGCAGAACAGCAGGCGCATCAGACGGGATCGCGGTCACTGGAACATCAGACTGGAGCATGGATACAGGAACATCAGACTGGGGCACAGGAACTTCAAGCTGGATAGCAGGGAGAGATTTGGCAGGATCAAGTGGGTCATCAGGTTCAGCTGGCATGAAGGCAGACAGGAGCAGGTTGGTTGGTGTGGAGGCAGGTTGGGTTAATGGCAGGATCGTGTGGGTTGGAATGAACTTGCATTTCTTTTTTGGCTTAGTCACCACAGCTTTGTAGGTAACTGTAGGGCTGTAAGAAAAGGATGGAACTGGGTAAAAGGAAGGGCTGGAATGTGGTAGAGACAAGGGAACAGTGGCTGGGTTGTGGAGAGCTGACAGAAGCTGGGCATAACAGGTCTGACCATGCCTGAAGTACAGGTAGAACAAAAGTGGGCTCACTTACCCTCTGTCTGACCAGGGACTGCACTTCATCTATACAGTCGTTCAACAACTGTTTGGGACAAACCAAATAGTGCTCCAAAAAGGATGCAGAGTCATCCTCCAACAGCCACACTAAGAATGCCACCTGATTAATGCTGAAGGGGGAAAGAAGTCATCATGGCCCTTTGGAATACAGGGCAGAGCCAGCTCTGTACATATCTTAATCAAAGGCCGAACATCCTCAAACAGTATACTGCCCTGATCAACCACAGAGTGAGCTAAACGGATAATCTCCAGAAGCTGATACCTGGTCCACTCTTTTAGTATCTTGCGGAGATATTCACTACTCTCTGATGCCAGCAGAGCATAATAAATAATTACATCAAAATTCATCTCCGCAGTGTAAACAGAACCGAGATGGTCCCTCTATGCAGCCACTTCTGTCAGAGATGGCCTTGGTTTACTGTCATGAACCAAGTGTGACCAGACTGTGTGGACTGCAAAGAGAGAACCAAAATGTATGTAAAGTGTAAATAAATGTTTATTAAGATGAGTGATATATAAGTACACAACACCTCCAATGCCAAACAGTGACAATTAACTGAACAGTGACATACAAATAACAAATAATATATACAGTAGCTGGGGAATACCATAATCAAGAACGTAAGCCAGGCCAGGGTCATACACAGAGCATCAGCAGATAAACAAGGGCAGTTCCAGAATCACAAACGTAAGCCAAGCCAGGGTCATACACAGGGAATCAGCAGATGGGGAAAGATGAATGGGAATCAGGACACAAGGCAAGGATGAAAGGGAACTGGAACACAGGAGGGACAGGATCATTACGGGCTCAGGATGGGGATCAGATACAGGTTCAGGATCAGGTACGGGTATGGGTACAGGTTCAGGTCACAGGCTAGCAGGTCAGGGTGCAAGGCAAAACCAAAGCAAACATGTGAGTGCTTGCCGGGTATTTATATGTATGCCTGTGATTAGCTTGAACGCAGGAGGTGCTGTCTGCTCCACACTGCTGGGAAACCCCCGCTCGCGGACACTGGTGCTACAGCCCAACGATCCAACAGTTCCACCAACAGGTGAATCCCTCCACCACAGATCCTGAGTGTTGGAAGACACCCGCTGGTGGACACTGGTACTGCGATCCAAGAGACCGACAGTGCCACCAATGGGAGAACCCTTTCCCGACACCTTCGTTCCAACCAAGTTAAAAAATTAGATCCTTCGTTGGGGTCATGATTCCAAGGTGGCAGGTCATGCCGGGGCCCTCCAATCTTTCTTCCTTATCAGCCGCCACTATTGGTGGCCTACTCCTTGTTCTGGTGTTAAAGACTACGTTAAGACTTGTCATGTCTGTGCCCAGTCTAAGTCCTCCACACAAGCTCCTGCTGGTCTTCTCATGCCTTTGCCCATTCCTAAGGAGCCCTGGTCTCACATTGCCATGGACTTCATCACCGATCTTCCACCTTCTGAGAAGAATACAGTCATTTGGGTGGTAATTGATTGATTCTCCAAGATGGCCCATTTTGTTCCTCTTCCTGGTCTCCCTTCTGCTCCTGCCTTGGTTCCCATTTTCATTCAAGAGATTTTCCGCCTTCATGGAGTCCCTTCCCATAATGTTCAGTTTACTTCTCGCTTTTGGAGAGCCTTTTGAAAATCCCTCAACATTATCTTGGATTTTACCTCTTCTTACCATCCTCAATGCAATGGTCAGACTGAGAGGGTTAATCAGGAGTTAGAGGTCTTTCTCCGTACCTTGGTCTCAGGTCATCACGATGAATGGGCATCACTACTCCCGTGGGCAGAGTTTTCTCACAATAATCATGTCAACGTCAGTTCTCAGAAGACACCCTTTGTCACTGTTTATGGAAGACATTCTCAGCTCCCTCTTCCTATGACCTGTTCTTCTGACATCCCAGCTTTGGCTATCGTTCAGGAATAATTCAATTCCATGTGGGTTAATGTTCATGATTCCCTCCAGACAGCTGTCAACAAATTCAAGGGTTTTGCTGACCATTGCAGGCGTAAGCCCCCTCCGCTACAGCCAAGAGACAAAGTCTGGCTTTCCACCAGAAACATCAGACTCCGGGTTCCTTCTCTGAAATTTGCCCCAAGATTCATTGGTCCTTACAATATCATTTCCAAGCTGAATACTGTTTGTTTTAAACTCCAGATCCTTAAAAGCCTCAGGATCTCAAACTCCTTCCATGTATCCATTCTGAAACCTTTAGTTCTCAATAAGTTCTCCCGTCCTCTCCCTACCTTGGCTCCAGTCTCTGACAATGATCAGGAGTACAAGGTTAGTAAAATTCTGGATTCTCGCTTCTGTAAAAGTGTTCTTCAATATCTCGTGGATTGGAAAAGTTTTGGTCCTGAGGAGAGGTCTTGGATTCCTGCATCTGAAATCTTCATGCCCCATCTTCTGAGGAAGTTCCATTTGAAGTTCCCCTTCAAGCCTGGTCCCAAGCGGGGGGGAGGGGGAGGCTGCCCAAGCCTGCCTTTGCCCGAGCAATATTGTGTGTTTGGTTTCCTGTCTCCTGCTTGCCATGTGCTCCACGTCTGTTTCTGTTACTGCTCTTGGCTTGTTCTTTGACTATCCTTGCCTGCTTGCTGTCTGGTGAACACCTGCTGGCTCTTAGACTCCACACCCTGGAGAATCGTATGCTCTAGCTCCTAGTGGGATTCGTGTTGGTGCTCCAGTGGATCTGCTTTCCTGAACCACCCAGAGTTCCATCTGCAGCAGTCATTCATAGGGTCCACTACCTTAGCGGTGCACTCCTGACCCCAACGGTGTGCATCTGTCACCTGGCCTCAGGTAACCTGACACATTGAGATGCCAATGGCACTTTTTAAGGGATGATGCTGATAGGGTAAGGTCTAGAGAAATTGGGACATGGCCGGACCAAGTCATTGGCCTAATTTCAGAGGCTACAACATTAGTCAATCAGTCATGGGTGCTGAAATGAAAAAGTGGCCTAGCCTAGAATACATTTTATGAGAAGGGAAGTGAAACCTAAACTGTTTATTTGTGGGGTGTTTATTCCTCCAAGAATCAAGGAGATGATAGGTGAGAATTTGTTTACGAAAGGAGGTAGCAAAGTTACGCAACTGTTTAGATGGAGTGGAATGAATTATAGTTTGCCTATCTTTTGCAGGGGAGAGAATAGCATTAAAATCTCCAGCAACAATCATAAAAGTTTGGGAAAATCATTGCAGCAACTCAAACGCATTGGGGAGGAATTTAACTTGCCCAGAATTTGGTGCAAATATACCATCACGGACCTATAAAAGTCCCGAAAGAGTACAAAAATACAAATTGAAGGCCTGAGAGGTAAATGCTCTCAGGCATCCAGGACCCGAGCCTTAAAGTGTAAAGGGTAACATGGAGACCTCGTAAGATGGCAGTGAGGGTCCCCATCTGCCCTCCAGCAGAACAAAGGACAATAGAAAACATCAGCTCAACTCAACAAAACTTAATAATAAAATGTATCCCATGGGTATGTGGAAATGTCCCAGGATAAGTGACAAAAAGGCTTTTGGGCCATGCAGAGAAGCAATGACCTAGAGTGGTGAGCTCCAGGTTACAGCAGGAAGAGTCATGTAGGTTGCTTGAAGGGAGGTGAGTGTTAAAGCTTTCTATGACTTTGGCTTGGCTGGGGTTCAGATCCTGGTGGGTGCAGATGATGCCCGCAGGGTTGAAGGAGGAGGTAACAGAACATCTTCTGGAAGAGGTAGGAGATCCAGATTCTTGAGGAATGCTTCTCCTTCTTGGATGTCAGGGAGAACATGTTGGACCCCATCTTTGGTAGCAACCAGGCAAAATGAAAACCCCCAATAGTAAGAAATAGTAAAAAATCCAATGATTCTGTAAGTGAGTAGCAATAGGCCACAAATTTCTCAATACTAATAAAAGTGCTGCACTGCTAGTAATGTGATAATCAGAATCAATAAATCATTGTGCTCTCATATATCCATATACTATTGCAATCATATTCAAAATAATAAACAAAGTGAAATACAATGTTTAAAGTGTGTTTTGATGTTTTTAACGTGAGTATATTGAACATTGAATGTATTGGTGCTGTTTTTTTAATACTACACTCTGGGAGCCCTGTATCTTTGCTTCTTCTACTGAGAGTTATGCAGAATGGCTGCATGAATTTACAGGCAAATTTAAAGGAGCCACATTCCCATCCCATGAAACAAGTTAAAGTGGTTCTAAGAAAGACCCCCGTGGACAGTAGAATAAAGTGGTCTTAATCTGATGAATGGAGATACTATGGTGTCTAAATAGTATATGTTCAACTTACATTTACTGGAGGTGAGAGTTCTGAGAGCCTAAAAGAAGCAAATGGTGTTGTTACTGAGGTGGTTTAAATCCATTGTTTAATAGTGAAAGGTACACTCATTTCATGAACTGTATTCACTTGACGAAACACTTTACTAAGTTTTACTTTGATAGCAATGTTTAATTGGTGCAATTCACGTTGCTTATTATTTTGATCAATATTGCAATAGTATGTTGACATACAGTATGAGAGAACAATGATTTATTGATCCTGATTATCACATTACTAGTAGCGCAGCACTTTTATTAGTATTGAGTATCTTTGTATCTGTGGGAACACACATTAGTGTTTGCAGCAAGCTTTGAATAGTGGGATTTATTTATATTTTACTTAATTTTACTTTTACCTTGCACGTTCACAATAGGATTTATTGCTGGGGTATATAAAGTCACATAACAGATTTGGTAACGCAGGAGTGCTCACACTGTTTACATTGTATGCCACAAATTGCACTGTTAAGGGAGGGTAATAGGAGAGAGATCACTAAATATTTGGATTTATTTCTCCTTTCTAGTTAATTTGTAACTTGTTGCAGGTAGCCTGAGTATTGCTATTATGGTAGTGTGGAAGCAAACAATTATGTCTCTAGGTCTCGCTCCAGCTGGGGGTTTAGGGCCCAAGAATCTATGGGCACGACCAAGGCGCCAATCTATGTCAGCTATATCTGGAGCAAGGGTGGTGAATAAGTTCAGAAGATAGGAACGTAAGTTGTTACTCATAGATTCCAGAACTCCTCGTATACGCAGTAGGGATGAGCTTCGAGTTCGAGTCGAACTCATGTTCAAGTTTGCCGAACAGCGAACAATTTGGGGTGTTGGCGGCAAATTTGAATGCCGCGGAACACCCTTTAAAAGTCTATGGGAGAAATCAAAAGTGCTAATTTTAAAGGCTTATATTGATGGTATTGTCATAAAAAGTGTTTGGGAACCTGGGTCCTGCCCCAGGGGACATGGATTAATGCAAAAAAAGTTTTAAAAACGTCCTTTTTTTTAGGAGCAGTGATTTTAATAATGCTTAAAGTGAAACAATAAAAGTGTAATATCCCTTTAAATTTCGTACCTGGGGGGGTGTCTATAGTATGCCTGTAAAGGGGCGCATGTTTCCATGGGGGTGCCCCTAAATTCCATACCAGGCCCTTCAGGTCTGGTATGGATATTAAGGGGAACCCCAGCCAAAATAAAAAAAAAAAAAAGGCGTGGGTCGCCCCAAAAATCCATACCAGACCCTTATCCGAGCACGCAACCTGGCAGGCCGCAGGAAAAGAGGGGGGGATGAGAGAGCGCCCCCCCTCCTGAACCATACCAGGCCACATGCCCTAAACATTGGGAGGGTGCTTTGGGGTAGCCCCCCAAAACACCTTGTCCATATGTTGATGAGGACAAGGGCCTCATCCCCACAACCCTGGCTGGTGGTTGTGGGGGTCTGCAGGTGGGGGGCTTATCAGAATCTGGAAGCCCACTTTAACAAGGGGACCCCCAGATCCCGGCCCTCCCCCCTGTGTGAAATGGTAAGGGGGTACAAAAGTACCCCTACCATTTCACTAAAAAACTGTCAAAAATGTTAAAAATGACGAGACAGTTTTTGACAATTCCTTTATTTAAATGATTCTTCTTTCTTCTTTCTTCTATCTTCTATCTTCCTTCGGTTTCTTCCTCCATCTTCTTCTTCTTCTGGTTCTTCCTCCGGTGTTCTTGTCCGGCATCTCCTCCGCGGTGTTGGCGTCTTCTTTCCTTCTTCTCCTCGGGCCGCTCCGCATCCATGATGGCATGGAGGGAGGCTCCCGCTCTTCTCTTCATCTTCTTCTCTTCATCTTCCTGTCTTCATCTTCTTTTCGGGCCGCTCCGCATCCATGATGGCATGGAGGAAGGCTCCCGCTGTGTGATGCTTCTCCTCTTCTGACGGTTCTTAAATAATGGGGGGTGGGGCCACCCGGTGACCCCACCCCCCTCTGACGCACGGTGACTTGACGGGACTTCCCTGTGGCATTCCCCGTGACACCACAGGGAAGTCCCGTCAAGTCACCATGCGTCAGAGGGGGCGTGGTCACCGGGTGGCCCCCCCCCGTTATTTAAGAACCATCAGAAGAGGAGAAGCGTCACACAGCGGGAGCCTCCCTTCATGCCATCATGGATGCGGAGCGGCCCGAAAAGAAGATGAAGAGAAGAAGATGAAGAGAAGAAGATGAAAAGAAGAGCGGTAGCCTCCCTCCATGCCATCATGGATGCGGAGCGGCCCGAGGAGAAGAAGGGAAGAAGACGCCAACGCCGCAGAGGAGATGCCGGATGAGAACACCGGAGGAAGAACCAGAAGAACCAGAAGAAGAAAATGGAGGAAGAAACCGAAGGAAGATAGAAGATAGAAGAAAGAAGAAAGAAGAAGCATTTAAATAAAGGAATAGTCAAAAACTGTCTCTTGTCATTTTTAACATTTTTGACAGTTTTTTTGTGAAATGGTAGGGGTACTTTTGTACTCCTTTACCATTTCACACAGGGGGAAGGGCCGGGATCTGGGGGTCCCCTTGTTAAAGGGGGCTTCCAGATTCCGATAAGCCCCCCGCCCGCAGACCCCCACAACCACCGGCCAGGGTTGTGGGGATGAGGCCCTTGTCCTCATCAACATGGGGACAAGGTGTTTTGGGGGGCTACCCGAAAGCACCCTCCCAAAGTTGAGGGCATGTGGCCTAGTATGGTTCAGGGGGGAGCTCTCTCATCCCCCCTTCTTTTCCTGCGACCTGCCAGGTTGCGTGCTTGGATAAGGGTCTGGTATGGATTTTTGGAGGGACCCCACGCCGTTTTTTTTTTATTTTGGCGCGGGGTTCCCCTTAAAATCCATACCAGACCTGAAGGGTCTGGTATAGATTTTGAGGGGTACCCCACACCATTGTTTTTTTAATTTTGGCCTGGGGTTCCCCTTAATATCCATACCAGACCTGAAGGGCCTGGTATGGAATTTAGGGGGACCCCCACGTCATTTTTTTTAAAATTTTGGTGCGGGGTTCCCCTTAAAATCCATACCAGACCTGAAGGATCTGGTATAGATCTGGTATAGATTTTGAGGGGGACCCCATACCATTTTTTTTTTATTTTGGCCGGGGTTCCCCTTAATATCCATACCAGACCTGAAGGGCCTAGTATGGAATTTAGGGGGACCCCCACGTCATTTTTTAAAAAATTTTGGTTCGGGGTTCCCCTGTGGGGAATTCCCATGTCGTTTTTATCAATGAACTTCTATGTGTATTGTCGGACCGGCAATGCATTAATAGCCGCGAGTAGTTTTAAATGACTTTTTTTCCTTTGAAATGTCATTTTGCTGTCAGACTGTTCTAAACACGGGAAACATGCGCCCCTTTACAAGCATACTATAGACACCCCCAGGTACGAAATTTAAAGGGATATTACACTTTTATTGTTTCACTTTAAGCATTATTAAAATCACTGCTCCCGAAAAAACGGCCGTTTTTAAAACTTTTTTTTGCATTGATCCATGTCCCCTGGGGCAGGACCCAGGTCCCCAAACACTTTTTATGACAATAACTTGCATATAAGCCTTTAAAATTAGCACTTTTGATTATTCATGTTCGTGTCCCATAGACTTTAACGGTGTTCGCGTGTTCAAACAAATTTTTTGCCTGTTCGCATGTTCTGGTACGAACCGAACAGGGGGGTGTTCGGCTCATCCCTAATGCGCAGATTTTGGCTATGTTCTCCAGATCCTCCTGTTGTAATTGAAGCTGAGAAATAATGTGTTTATGTGCAGAATTTTCCTTCCAAAGCATGGATATATTGGACCATCAAAACTTACCTGTCATTAAACTCAGTCTCTAAAGTATCAGTATAATCTCCAATCTGATCAATCTCTCCCACCCGCAGTTTCTGAGAAAGCTTTCCCACCTCCTTAGAAATATTATGGTTAAGTTGGTGGAGCAGGGTTTGCAATTTATCATCCAGCAACTCAAGAGTTAATATGGAGGAATAAACAAAGGATGGAGCATGATGCGATGGTTTCTCTGCCATGAGGGTGCTTATGTGCCAGCCAGGCCTTTCTGTGAAACCAAGCCTGGGGAGGCAGGCCTAGTGAGAAAGCACTCCATAGTGGAAGGATGTTGTGGCTCAGATGGCGACGGGAAGTAGGATTTCAGCTGTTGATTTTACCCATGGGGTGTGCTAGAGTAACGGGAGTCAGAATCACTTACCCTGAAGCAGTTGGAGCAATGTGCAAAGGTGCGGGGGCTGTGGAGATTGGATCAGGGCCAGAGCTCACCCTTCAGACGTCCATCATCTTCAGAAGCTGCACATGTGCTGCTCACATACCTATGTTCAAGGTGGTTTGGTGCTTAAACACGTGGAACTGTGGCATTCCACTGTCATTTTTACAAGATCTTACACTGGCCCCCTAGTGGAGCCCTGAAGTAATCCTTTGGGAGTGGACTTTCATTTCTGTTTACAGTATTGTTTTCTTTATATGTATATCTATATGGTTTCATCTTTTCATCTTTTCACTTTATTGCTGTTTTGATTAATTGATGTTGATATTATTTATATCGTTTTATCTTCTGATTTGATTGTGGGTTTTATGGTTGGAGGTTTTGTGCACTCTGTTGTTCCTGTATCCGGAACATAGAGTGCAGCATTACCACCGAGTGCATAATTACTTGGTGGGTTACTTATAGAAATAATAGTACTGTACTACATCTACTGCTAATCAGGTTTATTAACATTTGCATGTTATAGAAATGGATTTGTATATTAGGCTTTACACGTGTTGTTTATTAGCAGCAGTGGCGGCTGGTGCTCAAAATTTTTGGGGGGACGCAAACAAACTGAAAAATACTGAAAAAAAAACATCAATTGCAGCCACTGTGCCTATAAAATGCAGCCATTGTGCCCCATAAAATGCAGCCACTGTGCCCATCAAATACAGCCACTGTCCTCATCATATGCAGCGCCTGTGCCCATCATATGCAGCCTATGTCCATAATAGGCAGCCTATGCCCATAATATGCAGCCTCTGTGCCCATCATATGCAGCCGGTGCCCATTTTATGCAGCCTGTGCCCATCATATGCAGCCAGTGCCCTTCATATTCAGCCTCTGTGCCCATCATATGCAGCCTCTGTGTCCATAAAATGCAGCCTGTGCCCATCATATGCAGTGCTTGTGCCCATCATATGCAGCGTCTGTGCCCATCATATGCAGCCTGTGCCCATCATATGCAGCATATGTGCCCATCATATGCAGCATATGTGCCCATCTTATGCAGCCTCTGTGCCCATCATATACAGCCTGTGCCCATAATATGCAGCCTCTGTGCCCATCGTATGCAACCAGAGCCCATCATATGCAGCCTCTGTGCCCATCATATGCAGCCTCTGTGCCCATCATATGCAGCCTCTGTGTCCATAAAATGCAGCCTGTGCCCATCATATGCAGTGCTTGTGCCCATCATATGCAGCATCTGTGCCCATCATATGCAGCCTGTGCCCATCATATGCAGCGTCTGTGCCCATCTTATGCAGCCTCTGTGCCCATCATATACAGCCTGTGCCCATCATATGCAGCCTCTGTGCCCATCATATGCAGCCAGAGCCCATCATATGCAGCCTCTGTGCCCATCATATGCAGCCTCTGTGCCCATCATATGCAGCCTCTGTGTCCATAAAATGCAGCCTGTGCCCATCATATGCAGTGCTTGTGCCCATCATATGCAGCGTCTGTGCCCATGATGTGCAGCATGTGCCCATCATATGCAGCGTCTGTGCCCGTCTTATGCAGCATCTGTTCCCATCATATACAGCCTGTGCCCATCATATGCAGCCTCTGTGCCCATCATATGCAGCCAGAGCCCATCATATGCAGCCTCTGTGCCCATTATATGCAGCCTGTGCCCATCATATGTAGCCTCTGTGCCCATCATATGTAGCCTCTGTGCCCATAAAATGCAGCCAGTGCCCATCATATGCAGCGCTTGTGCCCATCATATGCAGACTGTGCCCATCATAGGCAGCCTGTGCCCATAATATGCAGCCACTGTGCCCATCATATGCAGCCTATGCCCATAATAGGCAGCCTGTGCCCATCACATGCAGCCTGTGCCCATCATAGGCAGCTTGTGCCCATAATGCCCATCATATGCAGTGCCTGTGCCCATCATATGCAGCCTATGCCCATAATAGGCAGCCCGTGCCCATAATATGCAGCCCCTGTGCCCATCATATGCAGTCTCTGTACCCATCATATGCAGCCAGTGCCCATCATATGCAGCCTGTGCCCATCATATGCAGCCAGTGCCCTTCATATGCAGCCTCTGTGCCCATCATATGCAGCCTCTGTGCCCATCATATGCAGCCTCTGTGCCCATCATATGCAGCCTCTGTGCCCATCATAGGCAGCTGTGCCCATCATAGGCAGCCTGTGCCCATAATATGCAGCCACTGTGCCTATCATATGCAGCCTCTGTGCCTATCATATGCAGCTGGTGCCCATCATATGCAGCCTTTGCCCATCATATGCAGCCAGTGCCCATCATATGCAGGCTCTGTGCCCATTATATGCATCCTCTGTGCCTATCATATGCAGCCTCTGTGCCCATCACATGCAGCCTATGTCCATGGTATGTAGCCTCTGTGTCCATCATATGCAGATTGTGCCCATCATATGCAGCCTCTGTGCACATCATATGCAGCCTGTGCTAATCAAATGCAGCCACTGTGTCCATCATATGCAGTGCATAGGCAGCCAGTGCCAATCAAAGGCTGCCTCTGTGCCCATCATATGAAGCCTGTGCCCATCATATGCAGTCTCTGTGCCCATCATATGCAGCTTGTGTCCATCATATGTAGCCTCTGTGGCCATCATATGCAGCCTATGTCCATCATATGTAGCCTCTGTGCCCATCAGATGCAGCCTCTGTGCCCATCATATGTAGCCTCTGTGCCCATCAGATGCAGCCTGTGTCCATCATATGTAGCCTCTGTGCCCATCATATGCTGCTTGTGCCCATCATGTGCAGCCTCTGTGCCCATCATATGCAGCCTGTGCCCATCATATGCAGTCTCTGTGCCCCTCATATGCAGCCTGTGCCCATCATATGCAGCCTGTGCCCATCATATGTAGCCTCTGTGCCCACCATATGTAGCCTCAGTTCCCATCATATGTAGCATCTGTGCCCATCATATGCAGCCTGTGCCCATCATATGCAGCCTCTGTCACCCCCCACTTACCGTATGACCAGCACACACTTACCCCATCCTGGTGGCGGGTCAGGCAGTGGGTGACGGTGGCAAGCTTCTTTGTCCAACACAGTTCTCTGTCCTCCCGTGTGTGTCTTCTTCCATTCTGTTAGGTGTCTAATCAGGATGCCTGTGCCTTCAGTCAATCAGGTGACGGGTATTAGATCCGCGCCTCTTGATTAGCTGAGAGGCAGTTCAGTGTTAGAAAAGCTAACTGAACTGCTGGACTGCGAGCTAGCTGGACTGCGAGCGCAATTCTCTGTGTTCGCAGTCCACCTTTTTTGAAGCCTATTAGAGCCTGTGGCTCTAATCAGGTGCTTCAAAAAAACATCCCCACCACTGGAATTCAGGCACCCAGCATCCAAAAAGGGGCCGGACGGATGAATAGGGGGTGGGTACAGCGGACATGGATAGATTCATGCAATGCACAAATCTATCCATTCTACACAGAGGGGGGTGGCGTGACAAAGGGGGCATCGTTGTGCACTCTTAATGGATGCACCGCCACTGATTAGCAGCCTAAGATACATAGGAGTCTTATAGACAAGGCCCTGAATGCCATCACCCACAATTCTCTAAGTGAGATACAAATAATAAAGTATTGCAATGTGTTAGGCTTTTAAATCAGTGGTATTTCATAATTACCAGAAAAAAATATGTAGCATGTATACAGAAACTTCAAAAACAATTAAGGAATTTTCATAGAATACCATATACACAAAACAAATGTATGTCATGGGTTGCATATTCATCCCTTGAACCTGTTAGTCCATATTATGTATTTTTTAAAACACTGTTTTATTCATCCATCATTGTACATTAACAGTTATGCATCCTTCTGGGAATACAAAGCAGTCACATCACCCAGTGTGGAATCAGTCTGATAAATCTGATCTGTTTTATGTCTTCCTTATAAATATGCCTGCCACATTTCTCTCATATATAGGGATTTTCTCCCATTAACCTCGGTCTTGTCCTTGTTCAGCTGATGTGTGATTTACATGTATAATAGCTCTGTTGTTCAAAGTATATTGTTCTTTAAAGTGATACACTGAGAATAAAAGTGTGTATAAACATTTGTTTTTTACCATACTGATAAGAAAATTTTAAGAAACATGGTCCAATTGGTATAATAAGGTCTTCCATAATAAGTACTGATAAGTAGGGATGAGCTTGATGTTCGAGATTGAACAGCGGGTATTCGCCCCCCTCTGCCGAAAAGTGAACATTACTGGGCATTTGTGGCAAATTCGAGCGCCACGTGATGCCCCATAATGCACACCGTGTGTAGTTTTGTTGGTGTGAACAGAGAGATAGCTTGGCAGGTTATTCAGTTAGTGGCAGTGTATTTGATATATATATATATATATATATATATATATATATATATATATATATACACAGTCAGTCTAGTATATATATGAATATATAGGGGGGTGTGGCTTGGCGCACGGCTTGGATGGAAGCACACAAGAGGAGCTCCATAAGACACACAGCCTTACAGCCTGACACCCTGCCACAGAGCCCTCAATGCTGGGCAGAAAGCTTCACAGCACCCCGCAGACACGTTCTCGTCATGGACATCAGCCATCCGCTGCTAGGAACATCGCAGATTTGCTGAGACAAAAGCCAGAAACGGGTAGCAGCACAGGCGGTCCCAAGATGGCTCAGATGCAGCAGGGCGAGCTCCACGAGGAGGACTTCAGCGGTGACTCAGAATCCACTGAGGACACAGGTAGGGGTAAAGCCAGAGTAAACAAACTCCTGACCTATGCTGATATGTCCGGATTTACTGCAGACATTAAATCCACATTTTCGGCCGCAATCACAGACCTGAAAACGAACCTAGTGGTTTTTACTGAGAAGCTGGCAGCAACAGAGCACGCAGGGAGGAAGAGAGACAAGGCTCTGCACTGACTTGATCTGGTCTTGGTCTCTCATGCACAACACTTCATTGACATGAATAGGCACCTGGAGGACCTCGACAACAGGGGCAGGAGGAACAATATTAGGGTGCAAGGGATCCCTGAATCAGCTGAGGCGGACCAGATAGCCCCAGCCCTCCAGAGAGTCTTTAACAGCCTGCTAGACAGACAGTTGGAGACAGAGATTGAATTTGTTCGAGCACACAGGGCCCTCAGGCCTAGAGGCCCTGATACTGCTCCACCACGCGATATCATATGCTGCCTCCAGAGCTTTCAATTGAAAGAGGACATAATGCATAGAGCAAGAAGAAATGACCGGATCATCTTTAATGGAGAAACAATAATGTTGTTTCATGACTTATCACAGATTACTTTAAAAAACTTCAGAGCTTTGCTTCCTTTACTTGATAAGCTCAGGGACAGAGATCTCAGGTACACCTGGCGTTTCCCTTTTTCACTTGTGTCGACGAATGGTCACCAACACATACTGCGCACCCCACAGGATCTTCCCGATTTCTGTGCTGGCCTAGGCCTAGACCTGGTGGAACTCCCTGACTGGGACGCAGACTTTGTCCTACCACCGCACGATAGGAGCCCTTCTCAGTCGCCATTCTTCACGCCAGAAAAAAGACTTCCTAAGAAGATGAAACAGGGCAGGCCAGGAGGTTCCAAAACAGGCACTCCGAATCCGAGATCTATGTTGGACCATAACCATGCAGAGGATTAAGGTTCGGCTGAACCTCCTATCATCAACTTTAGTGGCTCTGTTTCACTCGTCTAAACACTGAAAGTCACAATTTTCGCATTTTTGTTTGTGGAACTTTCCATTTTTCTTTTTTCCTTTTTTGTTAGGCTCTCCATCCAGCACCTGAACAGTCCAGACTTAGGATTCTAGTCCGGACTGGTGATCTTATGGGTATTTAGAGATCGTTGGAGGTCACTTGCCAAAGTCCCAAATGCAAAACGTGATGTGTTATTTAGGATAGTGGACATTAAGTTCTGGGGCTAATGGTGCATCATTGGGAGAGAGGATTTGGGTGGTCACGACACTTTGGAGGTGATGACCATGAGGGGTGATAAAATCACAGAGTTGCAGTTAAATGCTTTAGGTGGTGGTGGGAGATTGGATGTCCCACAGTTAGGAAGGCATGCATCCCCTGACCGATAGGGTGAATTAATCATGTACTTACCAAATTTTATATTTAAGGCTGTGTGTTACTTGGAGGCACGGTTTGCCAGTTATATTTCTAATTTTAAATTTTTCTTTTTTGCATTTTTTTTCAACACAGTATATTATTCTTATTTTTGCCCACATACCAGCGGCCGCCTCCCTTTGTCCCACAAAGTGACCTGGTCCTACTCGTAGTCCACCAGACTCACTATAATTCTCTGGATAGGGCCCTATCTAGAGGTTGACCTAAGCTCTCCCACTTTTCCTATTCTCTATCTCTTCTTATAAACCTTTGACCAACCGCGTTGTCTACTTATAGGAATTGCCTAACTGTGTTTTAGTATTTATTTAAGGCACACGGATCACGGCACCACTTCTGAGTCTGCATCATGGCCTATTCATTCCTAGGACGCAACGCCACAGTGATTTCACACAATGTACAGGAGTTGAACATTCCTGAAAAGTGAACTACGCTGCTCAGAGAAATCAAAAAAGGTAAGCCACACTTTATTCTGTTGCAGGAGACACATTTTAAGACCGGGCATATACCCAGGCTCACCGACTCAACTTTCACTAGGGCATTTCATGCTACCAATGATCAGGCAAAAACAAAAGGGGTCTCAATTCTAATTAATAAAAACGCGCCATTTGAACTGACAGAACAATTGACAGATACAGAAGGTAGGTACATTTTCCTAAAAGGGAACTATGGTGAAATACCCATCACCATAGCAAATGTCTATTTCCTGAATAATGCTCACTTAACCTTCTGTAACCAGATGGTTAATCAGTTAAAGGAATTCACATCAGGGTGTCTGATACTAGGAGGGGATTTTAACGTTCCTCTGAATCCCTTGACGGAAACCTCTACTGGAACAACCAGTATCAGATACAAGACACTAAAAGGCATTAGAAATCTTCTCCACTCACTCAAGCTAGATAGACTTATTGAGATTTCTAAACCCGTCAGGCAGGGACTATACGTTTTATTCAGCCCCTCGTGAGAAATACGCGCGGCTAGACTACCTCTTTATATCACAAAATGATCTCTCAGTACTTACAGAGGCGTACATAGGCACACAATCTATTTTAGACCACGCAACCAATAGCCTTAACCTTGGATTTGACGAAACTGCCACAAAAAGCCCAGACGTGGAGACTTAACTCCTCCATACTTTCGGATCCTACCTATATATATAAGCTGAGGGAATCACTGAGAGTTTTTTTGATAGAAACAACACACCTGGGATGGACCCACTAACACTCTGGGAGGCAGACAAGTGCACATTGAGGGGGTAATTGATTTCGATAGGCTCACAGCGGAAAAAACAAAGACAGAAAGAAATTACACACTTGATAGATCGCATTCGCAATCTAGAATCTCTACACAAACAATCCCTGTCGGTCAATACAACCATGGAATTACTAAACACCAGGAAAACTCTGCAGAAACCCTTTGACACGAAGGCCAAATGCTTCTTGTTTTTCAAGAAAAAGATTTATTATGAGGAAGGTAACAAACCTGGAAAGACATTGGCTAGGGCCCTGAGAGTACACACACATAACACCAACATCTTAGGCATTAAATGTGCAAATGGCACGTTGGATGTCTCTACAGAGGCAATTGCTAAACACTTTCATGCTTACTACACCGACCTCTACAATTTACAGCAACAACACAGACTGCCAGGAATGACAGGAGACAGAGCCCAGATCCTACGAGATTACCTAGTCAAGAGTGGCCTCCCATCACTGGATGACATTGAAGCTAATACTCTTGAAGGTCCAATAGATGCAACTGAGATCAGACTTGCCATTAAAAACTTGAAACTGGGTAAGAGCCCAGGACCGGACGGGTACACAGCAATTTACTACAAGACATTTACAGATTTGCTAGCTGACCCCTTGGCGACAGCCTTGAACTCCATATCTGATTCTAGGGAGTTGACACCCGACCTTCTTTCGGCATTCATAACGGTCATACCAAAAGCGGGTAAGGACCCTTGTGAATGTGCAAGCTATCGCCCTATATCCTTGTTGAATATAGACGTCAAAATTTTTGCAAAAATACTCGCCAACAGATTGAGACCCTACCTACAAAAGGTCATTGGGCCAGAGCAGGTAGGCTTTATGCCTGGATGCAAAGCCAAGGATAATGTCATTAAATCACTGTTACTGATACACAAGAGTAAAGCCAGAGATATCGAGGGCCTTCTCATATCCACTGATGCGGAGAAGGCCTTCGATTGAGTAGCTTGGGACTACATGCTGGCCACTTGCAGACATGTGGGTTTGGGCTCGAGAATGTTGGCTTGGATTTCAGCACTACATCAAAAACCTACAGCAAGATTAAAAATAAATGGCACACTGTCCGAGAGAGTTCATATTGCAAATGGCAGGAGACAGGGGTGCCCTTTGTCCCCTCTCTTGTTCATACTGTCCCTGGAACCATTTATCAGACTGACCAACTCAAACCCCTCTGTAAGGGGAGGCGGGTGAAGGATCGGGAGTTCAAGGTATGCCGACGACTTATTGTTCTTTATATCTAGGCCCCATATAACGCTCCCCAACCTCATGAAGGATTTTGATCATTATGGATATGTCTCTAACTTAAAGATAAGTCAGAAGCCCTGAACATATCACTACCAGTCCACTCACTCACCTCCGCTATGGACAATTCCCCTTTCACATGGGACTCTAAAAGACTGAAGTACTTAGGAGTTAATTTAACCCCACAGATTTCTTCATTATACGAGCAAAACTTTCCTTCATTACTGAAAAATGTTGACGGAGACCTACGCAACTGGCACACAGGAACATTTTCATGGTTCGGTCGAGCGGCCATTATCAAAATGACCGTCCTACCCATGCTTCTTTACCTAATACGTACATTACCAATTAGGTTGCCACCTAGTATGTTTAGGACCTTAAGAACATTGTTCCTGAAATTCATTTGGGCACAGAAAAAACCAAGAATCAAATTTGAAACCTTACTCAAAGTAAAAGAAGTGGGGGGTCTCGGAGTACCCAACTTAAGGGATTACTATCTGGCGTCACACATAGCGAGGATTATAGACTGGCACTGCCATCGTGACAGTAAGGACTGCGTGAAGTTGGAGATGGATCTCACCTCCAGCCCACTAGCCTTTGCTCCCTGGTTACAATGGGTGGCCTACCCTGATGACCTAAAGCAACATCATTTAACAGGAACCGCTCTAAAACTGATTCATGAGTTACCTAGAGGTACAGGGATTACATCTGCATTAGGACCATTAACACTGTTGAAAGACAACCCGTAGTTTACCCCAGGGATGAGCAATCCTCATCTCAAGTCACCCCTCAATGATAGACCTCTTTTGTTTTCATCAGGCTAAAATAAAGGAATTCTAGGTCCTAAAAAGGGAAGATAATGTAACAGATTTACCTTTCTGGGTTTACCTACAAGCTAGAAGTTATCTTAAGGATAACCACAAGGTAGGAGACTTCTCCAGACCTCTGACGGAATTTGAGTCGGTGTGCCACATGGGTGAGCTGGTTAGTAGAACAACTTCAATTATTTATGCTTGACTACAGGATGCAAGGGGACCAGCAGATGACAGACTCAGAGGGAGGTGGTCTGATACCTTATGGATAAACATAACACCTAAACAATGGAAGAACGCTTGCATTTTATCGCATAAGTGCTCCATCAGCACCAAGGTGCAAGAAACAGCTTATAAATTGATGACACAATGGTACTCAACACCAGTGAAATTAAACAAATGGTATCCACAAACGTCGGATCGCTGTTGGCGATGCTTGGAGGATAGTGGTTCTTTGTTGCATATCTGGTGGCAATGCCCATTGATTGCCAGCTACTGGAACAAAGTTTTAGAACTAAAATTGATAACGGAGACGACTTTAACTCTGGATGCAGCTTGTTGTTTACTACATGTCTCAAATTGGTCTCTAAAAAAATACAAGCGTTCACTCACAAGGCACCTACTAAACGCTGCCAAATCACTTATCCCAATTCATTGGAAATCCCATCGAGTACCAACAGTCACTGAGTGGCTGCATAGGGTTGCAGAATTCTATGAAATGGAAGACACCCTCGCTCAATCCAATGAACAGGTCGAAAGCTTTCATGAGACCTGGAAACCTTGGAATGTTTTCAAATATTGCAAGACTTTCACTGACATTAACAATGCTCAGATTTCTGGGCTTGATTAAAATTAAGACTGGAACTCTTGTATTTACAATAATAGATTCTCACTGGCTATATACAGCTGGATAACGTGGTTGGTCACCTATCGAAAGAACTCTGAATATAAATTGGTCATAAACTCTTTCTATCCCTTGTTACTTTCTTCACTCTTTTTCTTAAATCTGGCAAACAAATCAGGTTATTTCCTCTACCAACTTACATATGAGATGAAGAGGTCCAGACAAGGAGAGGTGTGATAGACAAGGTTCATTAATTCTGTGATATCTTTATGCTAATGATCACACTTAACAGTACTGAAATTATCTTTATAATATGTTATACACTATTTACATATAAATTTATTGTAAACTTATGTCTAAATATTACTATGTAAGGTTACTTGAAATCATAATGGTTTCTCTGATTTGTACTGACTCCTCAACATCTAAATAAACGTCTTTGATGTAAAAAAATAAAAAATAAATATATACTCCGCATTTAGCATGACTATGTATTCAGTGTTCACTCTATATTCAGTCAGTGCAGGCAGTGTATTAATATATATCTACAGTCTCGTTTATATATATATATATATATAGTATATACACTCTGCATCCATTGTAGCCTATATCTACAGTGCATTCTGTAGTGTACTGTTTCTAATACAGTGCAGACGGTGTACACAGTATCTAATAGAGTGTGTACAGTGTCTACTATACTTCTGGTGGTGTATGCAGTACACAATACAGTGCAGCCATAGTACAGTTGCTAATACAGTGCAGGCAGTGTACACAGTATCTAATACATTGTGTACAGTTTCTACTACACTTATGGTGGTGTACACAGTACGCAATACAGTACAGCCGTAGTACAGTTGCTAATACATTGCAGGCAGTGTACACAGTATCTAATACAGTGTGTACAGTTTCTACTACACTTCTGGTGGTGTACACAATACATTGCAGCCATAGTACAGTTGCCAATACAGTGCAGGCGGTGTACACAGTATCTAATACAGTGTGTACAGTTTCTATTACACTTCTGGTGGCATACACAGTATCTAATACAGTGTAGTGTGGTGTTGTAAAGCAAAATTAACATCATGTCCGGAAGGCTATCAAGGAGAGGCAGACGCTCCATGTTACTGAGCCAGAACATGCAGAAGAGTTGGTGGAGTGGATAACAAAGCCACACTCATGCTCCTCATCCTCTGTCACCCAGGCTCAGAGTAGTTTGCCTTCCAATGCAGCTTCCAAAGTGGCCTATTCCACCTTGTCCACAGTCACTCCTTTCATAGCCCCACCACCATGCACGGGGGAGTCCCCAGAATTATTCAACCGCAGTGTCGGGTACTTGCTGCTGAAAGATGTGCAGCGATTTGAAGGCTCTGATGTTGGTTCCCAGATTGAGGAAGGGAGTAATGTGAGCCTAGAGAGAGGGGGTGCCCAAGAAGGACTAGAAACTGGCAGTCATGTTCCCCCAGCTGCAGCATATTGCCAAGTTTGCTCCAGTGATGAAGAGGGAGGGGATGATGAGGTCACTAACTGTACTTGGGTGCCTGAGAGAAGAGGGGAGGAGGAGGAGGCACAACTCCAACAAGGAAGGATTTCCTCTAGGGGCAGCTTAAGGGTAGCCACCCTATTGCATCACACCACAGAGCTACGCAGGTGCAGAATGCTGCTGACTCCCCACTGACTTTTAAAATTTCCTTGGTGTGTGCCCTTTTTGACACGTGTGCAGCAGATCACATTGTTGCTCTTTGCAAGCTATGTCCAGGGCCGGACTGGGGCTGCCTGCCCTGGGGCTGCTTTGAGCGGCTACTGCAGCGCTCTCCTCCCTCTGTCCTCCCACCCCTCGTATGTCACGGAGCTGAGTCTGTGTTCAAGGTCCTGCCCACCTAGACCAGTTTGTGTAATAGTAGATTGAATCAGTGTTCCGCGGCTTCCGCCTATCACACGAGCTGGTTTAGGGGGGCGGGACCTTGCACACAGACCCAGCTCCATGACATACAAGCACCGGAGGACAGAGGGAGGAGAGCGCTGTGTTATCCAGAAAATGGTGAGACCATGAGGTTGCAATAGGTGGACACAGAGGCTGCAATTGGTGGGCAGAGAGGCTGCAATTGGTGGGCACAGAGGCTGCAATTGGTGGGCACAGAGACTGCAGTTGTGGGCACACAGAGGCTGCAATTGGTGGGCAAAGTGAGGCTGCATTCATGGGCACAGAGAAGCTGCATTGGTAGGCACAGCGTGGCTGCATTGGTCGGCACAGAGAGGCTGCATTGGTGGGCACAAAGAGGCTGAATGGGTGGGCACAGTGATGCTGGATTGATGGGCACAGCGAGGCTGCAATGAAGTGAAGCTGCATTGGTGGGCACAGTGATGCTGCATTGGTGGGCACAGAGAGGCTGCATTGGTGGACACAGTGAGGCTGCATTGGTGGGCACAGGGAGACTGCAATGAGGGACACAGAGAGGCTGCAATGATGGGCACAGAGAGGCTGCATTGATGGGCACCATGAAGCTACAATGATGGGCACAGTGAGGCTGCAATGATTGGCACAGTGAGGCTGCATTGATGGGCACAGGGAGGCTGCATTGATGGGCACAGGGAGGCTGCATTGGTAGGCACAACGAGGCTGCATTGGTGGGTACTGTGAGACTGCATTCATGGGCACAGTGAGGCTGCAATGATGGGCATGGTGAGGCTGCATTGGTGGGCATGGTGAGGCTGCATTGATGGGCACGGCGAGGCTGCAATTAGTGGGCACAGAGAGGCTGCAATTGGTGGGCACAGAGAGGCTGCAATTGGTGGGAACAGAGGCTGCAATTGGTGGGCACAGAGAGGCTGCAATTGGTGGGCACAGAGAGGCTGCAATTGGTGGGAACAGAGACTGCAATTGGTGGGCACAGAGAGGCTGCAATTGGTGGGCACACATAGGCTGCAGTGGTGGGCACACATAGGCTGCAATTGGTGGGCACAGAGGCTGCAACTGGTAGGCACAGTGAAGCTGCATTCATGGGCACAGAGACACTGGTGGGAACAGAGGCTGCATAGGTGGGCACAGAAAGGCTGCATTGGTGGGCACAGCAAGGCTGAATTGGTGGGCACAGTGAGGCTGCATTGATGGGCACAGTGAGGCTGCATTGATGGGCACAGAGAGGCTGCAATAATGGGCACAGAGAGGCTGCAATAATGGGCACAGAGAAGCTGCATTGATGGGCACCATGAAGCTCCAATGATGGGCACAGTGAGGCTTTAATGATGGGCACAGTGAGGCTGAAATGATGGGCACAGGGAGGCTGCATTGATGGGCACAGGGAGGCTGCATTGGTGGGCACAGGGAGACTGCATTCATGGGCATGGTAAAGCTGCATTTGATGGGCACAGTGAGGCTGCAATGATGGGCACAGTGAGGCTGCATTGGTGGGCACGGCGAGGCTGCATTGATGGGCATGGCGAGACTGCATTGATGGGCACGGCAAAGCTGCATTGATGGGCACGGCAAAGCTGCATTGATGGGCACGGCAAAGCTGCATTGATGGGCACTGTGAGGCTTCATTTGATGGGCACTGATGAGGCTGCATTGATCTCTTGTATCATGTCTGCAGTCTTTGGCCATCTCTTGTACTATGTCTGCAGTCTCTGACCATCTTTAGTATGATGTTATCAGTCTCTAACCATCTCCTGTACCATGCCCGCAGCCTCCAACACCTCCTGTATCATGTCTGCAGCCTCTGACATGACACCTCCTGTATCATGTCTGCAGCCTCTGACATCTACTGTAACATGCCTGCAGCCTCTGACCATCTCTTGTATCATGTTCTCAGTCTCTACCCATCTCTTGTATCCTGTCCTCAGTCTCTAGCCATCTCTTGTATCCTGTCCTCAGTCTCTAGCCATCTCTTGTATCATGTCCTCAGTCTCTAGCCATCTCTTGTATCTTGTCCTCAGTCTCTAGCCATCTCTTGTATCATGTCCTCAGTCTCTAGCCATCTCTTGTATCCTGTCCTCAGTCTCTAGCCATCTCTTGTATCCTGTCCTCAGTCTCTAGCCATCTCTTGTATTCTGTCCTCAGTCTCAAAATATCACTTGTATCATGTCCGCAACCTCTGACCATCTCTTGTCTTATATCATGTCTGCAGTCTCTGAGGGGGAGTATGGAGAGGAGTTAAGAGTGAGAGTGCCGTCAGGATGGGGGTCATGGGAGAAGTCAGATGTGTGTGGACTGTGGAGAGGAGACTATAGTATAAAACCAGAGCCACCAACCTGGAACCATCTAAGTGAGCTCTGCACAGTGCACCTGAGAGAAAGTCAGTGACAGTGCCACCAGGCAAATCTGAGGGGGGGTCCGCTGGTCATACAATTGACATTCAATAGGGAATGCAACCTGCCCACCTCAATGCCCAATGCAACCACCTCATTTGTGACATGCCCACCAGGTGGAACTCAACATTGGCAATGTTGCAGCGGCTGCACACACAGCAGAGGGCCATCAATGAGTACCTGTGCAAGTATGGCACCAGGACAGGGTCAGGGGAGCTTGGCTTCTTTTTGCCACGCCAGTGGCTACTGATCAAGGATGTCCTGTCACCATTTGAGGAGGCCAAAAGGATGGTGAGCAGCAACAATGCATGCATCAGTGACACTGTCCCTCTAGTCTTCCTATTGGAGCACACGCTGGAGCACACGCTTCGTGGAATCATAGACAGGGCACTTGAGGCAGAACAGCGGGAGGAAGAGGAGAACTTCCTTACCTATCAAGGCCCCCTTTATCCAGATAGCATTCCTGCGGGCCCGCCAAACACACAGGAGAAAAGAAGGAGGATTGTGTCAGCATGGATGTAGAGCATAACACTCAGCAGCAATCTTCACGGGATGGTTTTCAGTCCCCAGAAACCCAAGGAGTTGTACGTGGCTGGGAGGAGGTAATTACGGATCATGTGATCCTTAGTGACCCAGAGGACTCAGAATAGAATGCCTCTGCAAACTTACGCTGCATGGCCTCCCTGTGTTACGTACCTGCTGGATGAGCCTAATGTGCAGTGTGAAGGCTTTCTCGTACAACCCCGTCTCAAGGGCCACCGGTGTTGCAGCAGTGGTCTCAAGAGCCTGGCGGTGTATGGGTGCCTGGTTTGTCTTTGGTCTTGTCAGTTCAGCTGGTGCAGCAGGAAACAGGAAACAGACTGGTAGGTGCAGAGCTGGGAGTACACTGAATGCATAGTCAGACAAGCTGGGTTTGGCAACAGATGATCAGATGTAGATATAGACATAGATGACAGGCAGAGAATGATCATGATACAGGCAAAGTTCGGCAACAGGATATCAAGCAGTGTAGAGCTGAGCGTGGTTACAAGGCAGGCCGGGGTCAGGATAACAGAGATCAATCGTAGTCAAACAAGCCGGGTCAAACACAGGAAACAGATCGGATCACAGGAACAGGAAATCACGGGAACAGGTATGAGCTGCAGATCAGACAGCAAAGACACAGTGCTGCTGAGGTGTTTAAATAAGGCAGCCCGTTGCCAATCACTGAAATCAATCTGCACTATTTTAACCCCTAGGTGGCAGATCCGTGACATTGCCCCCCTCTTATGGGCAACCTCCGGGTGCCCAACAGGTCTCTTCTGTAGATGACTGCGAAAAAAGGCATTAACCAAGTCTCTGGCATGCACATCCTGTTCATCCTCCCAAGAGTTATCCTCTGGGCCATAACCTTTCCACTTAACTAGGTATTGTACCTGATTCCTTCTCTTCCTACAGTCTATGATGGCCTCTACCTCGTACTCCTCTTCGCCATTGATGGTCACAGGTTCTGGTGGCCTGGATACTCTTTCTGGAAAGGAGTCAGGGACTGCGGGTTTCAAGAGAGAAACATGGAAGACAGGATGTATCTTAAGTGAATCAGGTAAAGATAATTCATAAGCAACCTCATTAAGTTTCTTCTTGACTGGGAATGGTCCCACAAATTTAGGTGCCAGTTTCTTTGAGGGACATGCCAACCTGATATTCCTAGTAGACAACCATACCTGGTCTCCCGGGTGGAGAATCAGTTCACCCCTTCTTTTCCTGTCCAAAGCTGTCTTGCTTGCTGCTTGTGCCTTGGTAACCACTTCTTGAAGCAACTTATTGTTGCGGTTGAGGAAATCCACTGTGTCTTGGACAGCAGGAACTGTGGTCTCTGGAATAAAGTCAGGCAAGAAGGATGGGTGAAAAACATAATTTTCAAAGAAGGGTGACTGACCTGTGGTTGAGTGAGTGGCATTATTGTAGGTGAACTCCGCCAGTGGTAGCAGCGATACCCAGTCATCCTGGACAAAAGTGGTGAAGCATTGGATATACTGCTCCAACGTCTGATTGGTCCTCTCTGCCTGTCCATTGGTCTGGGGATGGTAGGCAGAGGACAAGGATCTTTCAATTTTAAGGGCTTCACACAGAGTTTTCCAAAATTGGGACGTGAACTGAACTACCCCGATCAGAGACAATGTTCATAGAGACTCCATGAAGCCTAACAATCTCTCTGATAAACACTTGAGCCGTCTCCATGGCCAAGGGAGTTTTCTTCAGAGGCAAGAAATGGGCCATTTTGGACAATCGGTCCACTACCATGAAGATGGCTGTGCATCCTTCCGATGGAGAAAGTTCCACAACGAAATCCATGGCTATCATTCTCCATGGTCTGTCAGGGACTGGCAGTGGCCAAAGTAGACCCCAGACTCGGTTCTTTGTACCCTTGCTCCGGTTGCAGATTGCACAGGAATTCACGTATCTCTTACAGGTTTCTTCAAGGTCTGGCTACCTTAATGTGCATTTCAGGAGATCAAGCGTCTTGTGGATCCCGAAATGACCTGCTAGGGGATGATCATGACACAGACCCAAAATGGTGATACGTAAACATTCAGGCACAAATACCTTGCTTCCGTTAAACAGCAATCCTTCCCAGAGTGTCAGCGTGATCCCTGGAGGACTAGGAACATCTGTGGAAGCCTGCTTCATTCAGTTGAGGAGGTTGCCCTGTAAAAGTAAGAAGTTATTTCCGGACTAGATGGTATCTGTCACTGGTGGTTCCTTGGGGTCATCAAACATAGGAGACAGTGCATCTGGTTTGACATTCTACAAGCCCGGCCGGTAGGTAATGTGGAACACAAATCGAGAAAAGAACAGGGCCCAAAGTGCTTAATGTGGCTTTAGGCATTTAGCAGTATTCAGGTACTCAAGATTTTTGTGATCAGTATAGACCAATATGGGATGCATTGCTTCCTCCAGGAGGTACCTCCACTCTTCTAAAGCCGCCTTTATGACCAGTAATTCTTGGTCCCCAACATCATAGCTTCTCTCTGCTGGAGAGAGCCTGCAGGAGAAAAAGGCTACTGGATGCATCAGATACTTAGGGCCTTGGCGTTGGGAGATGACTGCTCCAATAGCGACTTCAGATGCGTCTACTTCTAGTGTATACAGCAGAGACGGGTCTGGGTGACCAAGAACAGGTGCTGAGGTAAACAGTCCCTTCAAGGTATCAAATGCGGCTTGTGCCTCGGGTGTCCAATCTAAGCGGAGGTTCTGTTTAGTCAGCTGTGTGATAGGGGTTATGATAGTGGAGAAGCCCCTAATGAACCATCTGTAAAAGTTGGCAAATCCTACGAAACGCTCCACCCCCTTCTTGTCAGTAGGTGCAGGCCTTCTTGTCGGTAGGTGTAGGCCAATCTAAGATAGCAGCACCTTTTCAGAGCCCATCTTGATGCCTTCAGGTGAGATTATCAGTCCCAGGAATTCGATGCTGCTTTGTTCAAACTCGCATTCTTCACCTTTAGCATATAGTCCGTGTTGGCGGAGCCAGCTCAGCACTCTTTTGACATGACCTTGATGAGAGTCTAGAGAAATAGAAAAAATCAGGATGTCATCTAGGTAAACAATTAAAAATATATCCAGGAAGTCTCGGAATATGTCATTGACAAAGTGTTGGAAGGTGGCTGGGGCATTGTTTTGGGCATAGTCCAAAGGACATCACCAGGTATTCATAGTGGCCAAATCTGGTGCGAAAGGCTGTCTTCCACTCATCCCCTTGATGGATGCGGACTAAATTGTAGGCCCCCCGTAGATCTAGTTTGGTGAAAATGGTTGCCAACCTTAATCCCTGAAATAGTTTGGGTACTAGAGGGAGAGGATACCGTTTTTTAACTGTAATTTTGTTGATAGTCCACACAAGGTCATAGGGAGTGGTCCTTTTTCTCAACGAAAAATATTCCTGCTCCTGTTGGGGAGGTAGAGGGTCGTATGAATCCTTTTTTCAAGTTTTCTTGGATATACTCTTTTAGTGCCTCCTGTTCTCGGTCAGCGAGGGGGAAGATTCTACCAAAAGGGATTTCAGACCCTGGAAGCAGTTCAATTGGGCAGTCGTATGGCCGATGCGGGGGAAGAATTTCAGCCCCTCGCTTACTAAAGACATTCAGGAACTCATGGTAGGGTTCAGGTATGACTTGCCACACCTCAGACTCAGAGTCCACACAAAGTAGTGTTGTAGAAGAAGCTGGGGACCTTGGTAGGCAGTGTTCCTAGCAATAGGCTGAGTGGAAGTTGATTCTCCCTGTGGGCCAGTCAACTCGTAGATTATGCGCCTGCAGCCAGGGTAGGCCCAGAATCACAGGGAATAGCGGGGAAGAGATGACATTGAGGCTTAGGATTTCCTTATGTTGGGAGGAGGCCAACACAGGTAAGGGAAATGTGTCTTGGGTCACAGGACCAGACTTAATACAAGACCTGTCAGCTAGAAAAACAGAAAGTCCTTGTGCTTTAGGTCTCAAGGAGATGCGTTGTGTTGCAAAGGTTAGATCGATGAAGCAACTGCAGGCCCCGGAATCAATGATCGCGGTAACTGGCACTTCCCTTTCTAGCAGCTGGAAAGAGATGGGAAGGGTTAAGTTGGTGGCGTTGGTAGATGAAGAAAAGTTATTAACTGAAGAAAACATCCGCCACTTACGTGTCTTGGTTGAACAGGAACGTACATAGTGGCCCACTTCCCCACAGTATAGGCAGAGGTTGTTCTGTCGTCGGTGCAGGCGTTCCTCCGGAGACAGAGAGGGGCGTATTAGGCCGATTTGCATAGGTGACAGTAGTAACAAGAGTTGGCTGAACTGGAGTGAAGCTAACAGGTGCGGAGTGAGTAGGAGCTGGGATCCAGGGCATCATCCACACTGGACGTGGCTGCTGGGCTGATCTTTCAGATCGTCGCTCACAGAGCCGACAATCAATTTGAATGGCCAGTGTGATAAGGGCCTCCAGGGTATTTGGAACTCTGACACATGCCAATTCGTCTTTCAGACCTTCTGATAACCCCAAGAGGAACTGGTGTCACAGGGCTGCGTCATTCCACTGTGTGTCTGCACTCCAGAGTCTAAAGTCTGTAACATAATCTTCGGCTGTTCTGTGGCCTTGCTGGAGTGCATGAAGGGCAGCCTATGCTGTGGTGGTTCGTTTTAGGTCGTCGTATAATTCGGCCATTGCAACTAAGAAGGCGGACATGGATTGTAACAATACATCGTTCTTCTCCAACATCCGATGAGCCTAGGACTGGGGCTCACCCTGAAGCAGTGATATGATGAATCCTACTTTGGTGGCTTCAAGGGAGAAAGTTTGATGTTGCAGGGTGAAGTACAGTTCACACACGTTATGGAAGGATCAAAATTTTCCCCGGTCACCTGAAAATTTCTCTGGTGCTGGAACCCTGGGTTCAGGGGGCAACATCACCACTGAGGTTGCTGCAGTGGCAGTCCCTGAGGTAGAAGGTGCAGCAGTGCTTGCTGATGTAGCTAGAGTCTGTACACATTGTTCCAGTTGCGTGTAACCCTCCTGTAGAGATTTGACTGCTTGGGTAATTGCTGTAAGGTGCTGACAGATGTCATCCATGGCCGAGTTCCCACTTGCAGACTCAGAAATGGCTTTCTGATACTGTTACGTACCTGCCGGATGAGCCTGATGTGCAGTGGGAAGGCTTTCTCGTACAACCCCAGCTCAAGGGCCACCGGTGTTGCAACAGTGGCCGCAGGAGCCTGGCGGTGTATGGGTGCCTGGTTCTTCTTTGGTCTTGTCAGTTCAGCTGTTGCAGCAGGAAACAAGAAGCAGGCTGGTAGGTGCAGAACTGTGAAGACACTGAATACGTAGTCAGACAAGCTGGATTTGGTAATCAGATGATCAGATGTAGATATAGACGACAGGCAGAGAATGGTCAGGATACAGGCAAAGTTCGGCAACAGGATATCAAGCAGTGTAGAGCTGAGCATGGTTACAAGGCAGGCCAGGGTCAGGATAACATAGATCAATCGTAGTCAAACAAGCCGGGTCAAACTCAGAAACAGATCGGATCACAGGAACAGGAAGTCACGGGAACAGGTATGAGCTGCAGATCAGACAGCAAAGACACAGTGCTGCTGAGGTGTTTAAATAAGGCAGCCTGTTGCCAATCACTGAAATCAGTCTGCACTATTTTAACCCCTAGGTGGCAGATCCATAACACCCTGATTCTGCAAAGCCTGGGAAAGGACCCTAGGATTCGTGGTATCAAGGAAAGGGATCCTTACTGGCTGACAACCCTTCTTTTATCACATTACATGGGTAAGGTTGCAGAACTCAACCTGCCTTCGCAAAGGGAAAAGAGGCTGAAACATCGGCCTTGAAGAAAGGTTTGTGCAATGCATTTCCAGACCCTGGGAGGTTACAATTTCCTGGTGCTGGACAACGAGGAAGAGGGGTAGAGAAGGTGGCCGGCTGACCAATGCCTTTAAACAATTTTTCTGTCCTCAGCGCCAAGGTCTGATTGGTTCAAGCAACCATTGCCAGCATCTGCATTACATGGTGCAGGAATATCTATCAATTTTTCTGCCCTTGTTTAACAGGGGTATGTAATTACAATTTTTTATATAATATTTCAACGTAGGGCCTGTTCCTGTGCCCAACAAGAGTAACTGTGAGGGCTTACAGTGTTCTGGTACCACCAACACCTAAGGCCCAATTTTCTGCAGAGTATATAGAGCAGTCCGTGTAGTATATATACTGCTGTTTAGAGTATATAGTGCCTGAGGGCCTGGGGGACCCCCACACCATTCTTTTTTTAAATTTGGGTGCGGGGTTCCCCTTAATATCCATATCAGACCCAAAGGACCTGGTAATGGACTAGGGGGGAACCCATGCTGTTTTTCTTCAATGATTTTCATTTATATTGCCGGGACCCGACGATACATTACAGAGAGTAGTTTTAAATTACGGTTTTTCCTTTAGAAATGTCATTTTGCTGTGGTATACTAAACACGGGGAAAATGCATTACTTTACAGGCATACTATAGACACCCCCCAGGCATGATATTTAAAGGAATATTTAATTTTTATTGCTTCACTTGAAGCATTATTAAAATCACTGCTCCCGAAAAAACGTCCATTTTTAAACTTTTTTTTGCATTGATACATGTCCCCTGGAGCAGAACCCGGGTCCCCAAACACTTTTTATGGAAATAACTTGCATATAAGCCTTTAAAATTAGCACTTTTGATTTTTTCACATTCGTGTCCTATAGACTTTAACGGTGTTCGCATGTTCGAACAAATTTTTTGCCTGTTCGAATGTTCTGCTGCAAACCGAACTAGGGGGTGTTCGGCTCATCCCTACTAATAAGCCACCTACTGGTCCACTTGTTACGATAAGGTCTTCCATAATAAGAACTAATAAGCCACCTACTTGTAAATGTATTTCTTTTTTTTATGTACACAAATTGACAACTATGCGTTCTATGAGCGTTACGTTGTTTTCCTTTTGTAATTGTTATATGGTTCTGTTGCTCACTTTGCTAATGATATACAAGAGCCCTGTTGACAAAATAATATCCATTCTTTTCATCCCCTGTTTGCTTTTTTGTATAAATCAATATCCTGCACTGTATTCTTATTCATAAAACTCAATAAAAAATCTATTGACCTAAAATTAGAAGAAACAGGACAAAACAGGAACATTTTACTCAAATGAATGAATTTCATACAGTGTTTGTGATTTTCTTTCAGGAAAGTCCATTTATTTCAAAATCAAATGTTAACAGCAAATTAAATCTTTTGAACAACATTTAAGTGTTCTGAGAATTTTCATACAAATTTTCATAAGACTTTTTCTAAGAACTTTCATTTGAAATTCTGTCCATCTATGGCAAGCTTTAAACACACAAATGAATCCAGATGGCAACACAATTCATACATTTATTGATAAAATCCACAATATGGTCAACACATCATAGTGGGGGACTGGAGATGGCACATGCCACAAATTAGTCTGAACAAACCTAAAATAGCCAGTTAGTTAAGACTAAGCACCTGCTGGGTGCAAAACGTGTCATCCATCTCTTGTTCCCCACTGCCAGTGAGGAGGGAGCCGGAGGGGGCTCTTATGGACACACAGAGTGAGCCTCAGGATCGAGAATGCACAAGTGCCCCCATAGCAGGCAGCCTATGGGGGCACTCAGTAAGGGGGAGATACCAGAAGTGCTGGCGTGGGACCTGAGGAGAGGAGGATTGGTCTGTGCAAAATGAACATGAACGAATTAACATTATGAATGTAGGATTTTTAAAACCTGACTTGTAAAAAAAAGAAAACAAAGAAGATAAAATTACCAGGTGATGGAACTACTGCTTAACCACATAAATGTATTGCATAAATTTATGCTGATAAATGTATAGTATTGGGCAGATTTGTCCATCCCGATGGTTCAAAAATGCTTTGTCTGAATCTGATCACACTACGTTTGCTTAAATATGTTTTCTTCTATTGTCCACACACCTATATGAAAGATTGGCTGAAAGATTTATCCATATTTGTATACAGTATATACATTTTTGAAATGATTACTTTTAATGAATTCAGTTCCCAGGACTGCCCATCTTCCTTCTCCATTGATAACCTGCTGCCTAATCCAAGATGCATTTACTAACTCATTTATAATGAACATACTCTAGACATTGGATGCTTAAATATCCATTGTAGTTATTACAACTATGAAATATGGTTATAGATCTTTAGATGTTTTGTTTCTAAGCAGAAGCAAAAATATGCCCTGTCAGAATACAGTTATTTTCTAACTATTAGAAGTATTTTAAATTTTTATATAAACTTATTTAGTCAAATTGACATTAAAATGTCCTACTAATGCTATTGTCATTTATAGCACCAATGTAGAACAACATTGGCTGCAGCCAACTCCAGTGATGCTTAGCACTGAACTGTGAACTTTCAGTAATAATCATGGCCTACCACTTGGCTAGGAGCTTAATCAGTTAGGTCCTGAGATTCCAATCTTGCTATAGAATGCTTTAAAAAAGCACTCCACACTGTGGTTTCATGGGAAATACCATGACAATTTAATGGGAAATGTTGCTTCTGATTTAATTTGGATTTCATGTGGACTTCACGGCCATCTTGGAACAGGGAAGAGCTGATGTACTTTCTTACAACAGTGAGTAATAGATCCGTATTAATGTATTTAGTTACTGCTACTGTGAAGGTACATGTGATGCATGTGATGAGGTTGGCTTAGGTCCCTCTTAAAATATGTCCCAATGGACATACTGAATGAACCTGATTACATGTAGCAGACAGAAAAGACGATACGGTGCACAATACTTCCATATTTCCTAAGCTAAGATTAGATATTGATCCTGTAATGAGAAAAAGAGAAACACATCCACAACCCTATAATGATTGCAAATATATTTGTAGTTGGAGTAAAATTAATGTGTCTTGGCTCTATAGATATTAGTCACAACCTAATTTCAGTGCAAACATTAAATCCCAGGTAAAATGCCAGGTAAAAGACTTTAGGTATACTTGAAGGTATTAATTTAGCCATAAACCTTATTATTTTGATTACATGGTATCTTTGAAAGAAAGGAAAAGGATAACCAAAACTGTGACCTCTGTCTAAATTAGGTATCACCATATATTCTTCAAGTATCCTAAACAATATAATTTACAAAATTAAAGATTACAATAGATAAGTGAATGAATGAATCTGGCAAATTCTACTTTGCTGGTAAATGTATACTCACCCCTCACTAGGTAATTTATTTATGTTATTTATTACAAGTACTTATATAGTGCCATCAATGTATGCAGTGCTTTACATATACAGTATATTGTAAATTCATATCAGTCTCTGCCCTCAAGGAGCTTAGAATCTAAGGTCAGGAGCCAGTTAACCTACTAGCATGTCAGATAAAATTCATGCGAGTGGTTTAATAAGCTCACAAATTTTTTTTATGCTAGAGATGGTTCACAATCTAATGCCTGGTAACCACTAATGCCCCGTACACACGGTCGGATTTTCTGATGGAAAATGTCCGATCGGAGCGTGTTGTCGGAAATTCCGACCGTGTGTGGGCTCCATCGGACATTTTCCATCGGATTTTCTGACACACAAAGTTGGAGAGCAGGAGATAAAATTTTCCAACAACAAAATCCGATCACGTCAATTCCGACCGTGTGTGGCCTGTTCCGACGCACAAAGTGCCACGCATGCTCAGAAGAAATTTCGACACGGAACAGCTCGGTCAGGTAAAATTAGCGTTCGTAATGGATACAGCACTTTCGTCACACTGCAATGTTAAAAATGGTTTAATACAGCGCACTCTCTTCTTCTTTATAATGTGACAAGAATTAAGTAGTTTTGCTGCTCATATTCACACACACTTCTCACAAACTTATTTTTTTGTTTTTTTCTTGGGATTCCCTGAATATATTGTTATTTGTCACATCTAACAGAATTTTTTTGTTTGTTTTCTTTTTTTTTTATTTAAAGCCATTTTTGGTTTAGATTTTATGTTTGTATTTTTTCCAAGGCTGATATTTGTTTAATGTTATTTTTAGTTTTACTCCAGACTATTTTTGTGTGTGTTTTGTGTATCAAGTTACCACAACACCATTGATATCTTTTATTATTTAATCTCAAGGAGATTGCTTGGTGTCCCTTGTTAATTTCACATTGTATTTTTGAAATGTACCTGAATCCTCACAAACAAACTGTCCTTTTTGAAGTAAAACACACATAGGCAAGTATAAATCAAAACAAAATTCCTTTATTAAGGGCTCTGAACCAAACAAAGAGGGAGGCAACGCTGGATAAACAGGAGAAATTAGCGAAGCCTGGGACCCCCAGGGCAGACATCAATTCTTGAACATCAAAATTGGTGGCCTGAGGAGTCCATATGTAAGGGAGGCCAGTCTGGTCCAGAAGTCCCAGAGATCCGGAAAGCAGCAGATGACATCTGTGTCCCCAGGCTGTGGTACCACAAGAGGCTGCATCTTTTGGCTGACCAGACTGGATCCAGGGTCCTCACTTTCTGGTCTTCCTTCCACGCTTCATTCCGGGCTGTGGCTGTGCTGTTGGAGATGTGGCAGGAGGAGGAGTAGGACCTGGAGAAGGAGGAGGACTGGGAGGACCTGGAGGAGAAGGAGGAGGAGGACCTGCAGGAGGAGGAGGAGGACCATCTGTGAGTTCGCAAAGGTGTGTCTGAGATGTAATTTGGGCCCTCATACCTTTATTAAGAGCCTCCAATATGAGCGACTCACACATGAGTTGTTGTCCCTCCTCCATCCTCTGCATTTTAGAGGCAATGATGGCAGCGAAGTTATCCTCCACGGTCTGTGGTGCTCCCAGGGCCTCTGTAGCCCTCCAAAAGAGGCCTATGGCAGCCTCCTCTAGGGCACTCCTCCTCCTGCCACTTTCTCTTTCCAGGTATTGGGGAGGGACCGGCATATCAGGCAGCCGGCTTGGCCCGGGCCACCTCCTGGCTGCGACTTCCCTGTGTATGAAAAAGGAACATGGTTTTAGTTTTTGCATCATCAATCACAATCATAAATTAGTGCTCCAAACTAACATCTAGTTAACATCATTGATTGGACAAGCAGAAATATTTAGAAGAATGCTATACCTGGCTCAAGCTGGGCTCCTCCACATGTTGCTGCCTGGAAGGCCCAGGTTGGGCGTCAGAAGCCTCAGCTGGGGGGGAAGGAAGCATGGAAGGAAGACTGGAGAGGGATGACCTGGGTTCAGTCTGGCCTGCCAGAAAATGCAGCCTGTCATAGTACCACATCCTGGGGACATAGATGTCATCTGCTGCTCCGGATCTCTGCGAATCCTGGACTTTCTGGCGCTCCCTTACATATGTGCTCCCCAGGCCACCAATTAGGATCTTCAAATATGTGATGTCTGCCGTGGGGATCACCTGCTTCACAATTTCCAACAATTGATCCAGCGCTGCCTTCCTCTTTGTTTGGTTCCTGTAATGTGGGTGGTTGATCTCCCACAAACAGGGCAGCTCCCTGAACATGTCAATGAATATTGACATGAAGTCATTATCTTGTAATAAGATGTCCATGTTCACTGCAAGACACAACACAAGACAAAGCCTAATGTCAGACAAAACTCTCCTAATCTTGTTACAATATAGGCCTCAATCTAGAAGCAGTATAGGCACAAGTATGTCTCTTACCTTCTTTCTTACGATCGGCGCGTCCAATGCTCCTTCCTCCGCTCACAGATCGTACGTAATACGCACGTGTGTTACGCTTTATACACACTGTGCATGCGTGTAACTCCGCCCGCCCCTGACGTTCTTTGTAGTCTATTCCTCGCCCCTTTTCATTCGGCGCAGTGGGGGAAGAGCACATGGCGGAGTCAGAGCAGGTGCGTGCTAATTATAGCAACGAGGAGGAGGAAAGCCCGGATCCGGACACGTCCCGATACAGAAGGAGAAGATTTAAGGCCACAAATATGTCCTTTGGGGAGATGTTAGAGATGGTGGACATCCTGAAGAAGGCTGACTATGATGGAAAGTATGGGCCTTACCCCAACCCCAATATCAGAAAGGCCAAGATCATGGCGAAAGTGGTCAAAAGTCTGCACCGGAATTTCGGGGTACGACGATCGAAAGATCAGCTCAGGAAGCGGTGGTCGGACCTGAAATTAAGAGAGCCCAAGCAGTACCGAAAGATCCGGAGAGTGCTGCAAAAAAGTAAGTAGTTGTGCTGTGTTCCTATTCTTTTTGTCTTTATTACGTTCGTGCTGCTCCATATGCTTTTCTTAATTGTACAGTTTAAAATGTCAATTTTAATGTTCATGGGCCCATTATTTCGTTCGTATCAAACATTTTTTTTTCGGTCTCTAAAACACCATTGTTTAGGCCATATGCATTTTCCTACATTTTTTAGGGCCTACTTGGATGCAAAATATTTGGTTGTGTAGATGGGTTTGTTACTAGAATGAAATGCAAACTAGATTCTGTGTAAGGAGAGGACACTCAGCAGCTGTTTTCACATCTGGACGCTGGAGCACTAGTATGGGACACAAGAACACCCTTTTTATTAGGGGGGCACACAGGTGCTCCAGTGTATACTATAGGGGGTCTCCATCTGTGAAGCTTGTACAAGACAGGTAAAGTATTGCAGGCTGACAAAGGACACTGAAAATGCTACATTTTGGAACTCTGCTAAAATTGACAATTGTACACCACTTCCAAGCAATGTTTCCTATCTATTTATAGTTCTGCCATCAAATATTTGTGTGCTAATTATACCATTTTTGTTTTACATAGGGGAGAAAAGACTCGGAGGACACCCCTCATCCGAGAAGACCAGAGACCCCCCACCTCAGGAAGAAGGTGAAATACCCCCAACACAAGTGGAGCAGGAGGAGGAAGAAGATGTGGTGGAAATTGGCACCACAACAGGTGAGTGTCTGCGACCACAGGCTCAGGTAAGAGATGGATGCTGGCAGATTTTTGATACCTGTTTTTGTTTTCTCTCTTTTTAGGTGATCGTGAGGTTAGGGATCGAGATCCTTTCACATCAGAAAGTGCCCAGATCCTGATCGGGGAGATAATGGGGTGTAATTTAGAATTGGAAAACATCAAGAAAAAAATCAATGATGTGATTCAAAAAAATAATAACATCATTGATGTTTTGGGGCGAATTTAAAACCCCACAAAATCACTTTTTTTTTGTGTGGTACAATGTTTTAAATTTTTTAGCAATGTTTCGAAATACCAAATTTGGAAGATGCACACAGTGTGCCAACATGTGCTATCTGCCATCACGGGAGATCAATGGACGCGTTTTGGGGGTGCAACCCCTTCCTCAATAATAAAGTAGCTGTGAGGAAGGGGTTGCTCCCATAAAACACGTCCCTTGATCCCCCGTGATGGCAGCTAGCACATGTTGACATTCGTAAATTGGTGTTCATCTTCCAAATTTGGCTTTTCCAGGGGTGACTTCACCCCATCTGAAGGCAATATCAAACACCGTTCCTAAATACTCATGTCTGATATCGCCTTCAAGTTTTACCTTATGTGAACTTTGTAAGTTCAAGTTTTTTGTCTTTCTTGTTGGTTTTACACAGGCCTGTTTTATCGTAAATGGACATTTGTATTTTTGATAATGCCACCCCAAAAATTGTTATACAACAAACATGTTGGTTTGTTTTAAAAACTGTTTCTAAATGCACATGTGATTGTGCAGGTATTAAAAAGTTTGTTAATCAAGAATGTGTGGATTATTGTCTCAATGCTACAACACATTTGTGGTGATGTAATTGCTGTTTTCTGAGAAAATGGTGGTTATTTCCTATGGGCAAATCCTCTTTGCACTACAAGAGCATTTTCATTGCAGTTTCAAGAGCACTTGTAGTATAAAAAGTGTCTTTGCCTTTAGTAAATAACAGCCAACAGTGCTTTGTATAAGGTTACACAATCACGCCATTTTCAGGACTCCCCACATTTCTGTCAGGGTCAACTAAAAAAAACACAAGCCGTAAATGTCCACAAAGAATTTCTTTTTTTTGCTTTTTTATTTGAAAAAGGCTTCACAAATTTGCAGGCATATTGATGGCCCCCCTACCCACAAAGAACTCCAGGTATCGTAGCCGGACATCAGGGGCACTCAGGGAGGGCAAGCCAGGACGGTCGCTTTCAAGCGTCGTCAGTGTTGTTTCAGATATCACTCCGGCCTCAGGCCCAACTGAGCCAGCATAGTTGGCCGAATGTTTCCGTAAAAAGTTATGGAGAATACAGCACGCCATGATTATATGATTAAGTTTATACTCCGCCATATGCATAGGTGTCAGAAATAGGCGGAACCGGCTGGCCAGGATTCCAAATGTGTTCTCCACCACTCTTCGGGCTCTGGCCAGCCGGTAATTAAAAACCCTCTGTTCCGGGGTGAGGGTCCTCATAGGGAATGGCCGCATAAGATGGTCCCCCAGTGCAAACGCTTCATCAGCAACGAACACGAATGGGAGTCCTTCCACATTGTCCTCTGGAGCTGGCAAGTCCAAGCTGCCATTCTGGAGATGCCAGTAGAACTCCGTCTGGGCGATGACTCCACCATTGGACATCCGGCCATTCTTCCCCATGTCCACATACAAGAAGTCGTAATTAGCTGACACCACCGCCAACATCACAATACTATTGAACCCCTTATAGTTGAAATAGTACGACCCCGAGTTGAGTGGTGGGATGATGTGGACGTGTTTCCCATCAATTGCCCCTCCGCAGTTAGGAAAGTCCCACCGCTGGGCAAAGTGGGAGGCCACAGTCTGCCATTCCTGTGGCGTGGAAGGAAACTGTTGAGGAAAAAAAAAAATAATATTTTTGTTCAGAAACATGGCAAGCAGATTAGGCACAAACATTCTGGGGCAACCTCCAGATAGCATTTATTAAGGGGAATTTAACAACACCAAAGTATAAGGTACACCTATCATATCCCCCCCCCCCCTCATGGGCCATTTCTAACATTATGGGGGGTGAGGAAATCTTGGACAGGTAACCCTCTTCACTTCATTGAGAGATGAATGCCTAAATCCAGGGTATTACTTGGAACAGCCCCTCCTTAGTTACACTATTGGTAGCCCACTGGACAGGTAAGAAGTGTCATAATACAAAGATATAAATACACATTGTACACATTTGAGCACATTTGGACATTCTGCTATTACCTGTCAAGAAAATAATAGGATATAAAAAGTTTAAACAGTACCATTTGAAAGTATACAGGCAGGACCTTGCACTGCATGCTTTGGGGAATTCATCCATACATCTGACCACAAAAGAGGTGGGTATAGTGTGTATGGGTTTGGCAAAGTCAGCAGATAGATGATTGAGGATAGATAGAGAATTGGGATCAGCTGACTTAGCAGTTGGGGGGAGGGAGGGCTACTAAAAATGATTTGGGGACACCACAAAAAAAGCCTCTGGCACTCTGCCTAAATTTAAAGCAAAAATCACATTTCTAAACATTTTAGGGGGTGTTTGGGGTAAAGCACTACTATGGAGCTGATAAAATACATTGTTAAGTGACTACATGAGGTGAATATAGGGCCCGTAGACCATGCTGGGGAGGTTATTGAAGGACAATCTGTATGAAGGACTTAAAAAATTAATTACATAAAAATCCAGCATGAATGAGAACAAAGGGGACATTCACAGCATATTCCAATCATGGTAATTAGGGAATGAGGAAACAAATACAATATATTATCAAACATTCAATACAATAAAATGTGATATTAAAGGATAAATCTTACCTTCATATACTCCTTCTGTAGGACTTGGATGATGGCAGAACAGGTCTCTGGGATGATGATACCCAGAGCCTGGGGGGAGATGCCTGTCGAGAACTTGAGGTCCTGCAGGCTTCTCCCTGTCACCAAGTACCGCAGGGTAGCGACGAGCCTCTGCTCCGGAGTGATGGCTTGCCTCATGCAGGTATCCTGCCTGCTGATATAGGGGGTCAGCAAAGCCAGCAGACAGTGAAATACGGGGTCCGTCATCCGGAGAAAGTTCCTGAAATCATCAGGATTATTCTCACGGATCTCACGGAACAAAGGCATATGAGAGAACTGGTCACGCTGAAGCAACCAATTCTTGGTCCATGAACTCCTCCCCACCCTGTTCATGGACTGGGCTTGTGTCAAGGTCAGGACCCCAACACCAAGCCCCCGCACAGCAGGAACTCTACGAGGAGTACGCATACGCAACATGGCTAGAAAACGGTCGGCTGCTCAGAACGAAGTAACAGAACGCACTGAAGAACAGCAAGGCCTGTGAAGAGCTACCTGAAAAACAGTAACGAATGCACAAGAACACAATGACTACTTAAAGTCACGCGGAACTTGCTTGCACGCACTGAAGAGCAGATACAAACCCACAAGCACAAACTGAACCGCAGAAAACGATCTGAAAACCACGAGTCTGAAAAAGCGCGAATCGTCTCTCACCAAACTTTTACTAACATGAGATTAGCAAAAGGAGCCCAAAGGGTGCCGCACTTGGTTCTGAACTGGCCTTTTCTAGTCTCGTCGTACGTGGTGTACGTGACCGCGTGGTTGGCGATCGGAAATTCCGACAACTTTGTGCGACCGTGTGTACGCAAAACAAGTTTGGGCCAACATCCGTCGGAAAAAATCCTAGGATTTTGTTGTCGGAATGTCCGAACAAAGTCCGACCGTGTGTACGGGGCATTAGGGGTGTATTTATAAAGCAAGGAATGAGACTTTCAAGAAATATTCTCTGCAGGCGAGTCTTCCAGGTGCATGTGCTTTAAAAGATGGTGATTCATTCAACATTCAGGATATGTGAATGTGTCTAGGTTTGATTTTTGGGGGGGTTATTGAATATTGTGTTAAGTCTGAAAATCCCAAACCCAAGATTGAACCCTGTTGAAGGGTTTCAATTCTGGAAAAAAAATAGAAACAGCCAAAAGCTTGATATAGTCAATAAGTTTGGCACCCACTGGGGCAGCTATGTTCATTATTACCTACATTTAGGCACATGGTAACACCTGAGACCCTCTCCTGCCCTAAGGGCAAAATGTGCTACAACATAACATACAGAGCTGATCATTATTTTGGATGCCTCAATATCCTGTATGACCATGACATGTCGCCATTGTACAAACAGCAAAGTTGTTGGTTCTGCTAGAGCATGAGTTTGGGCTGAACATTTGCCTGTATCCGAATTTGCAGGGTGAAGACTGCACAGTGCATTTCGCACCCTAATTGGGCAAAGCTTTGCCCATTCAGGGCACAGTGTAAGCTGGTTGTTAAGGAGTGGGGACTGGGAAGCTGGTTGCGGCGTCCTTAATAACTGATAAGTCATCAGTTGTCAATGGGCTTCCCCACTTAAAGCTGAATGATAAAAGAAAAAAAGTGCAGGTAAAAAAAATACAGAAAAAAACGTCGGGCGTCGTGATTGATGATGGATTTACATTGAGGGACACTATTTTTTTATTTGTTATTTTTAAAAAAAGGACTTGTCAAAAACAGTTTCTTCTGGTTATTACTTTTTGACACATTTTGGTGAATAAGTAGGGGTACGATGTACCTGATACCCATTCACATAGGGGGGCCGGGATCTGGGGGCCCCTTGTTAAAGGGGGCTTTCAGATTCCAATAAGCCCTCCGCTCGCAGACCCTGACAACCACAACACAGGGTTGTCAGGAAGGAGCCCTTGTCCCCATCAACATGGGGACAAGGTGCTGTGGGGTGGGGGGAGCAGAGTCCCCTGTCCCAAAGCACCCACCTCCCCATGTTGAGGGCATGTGGCCTGGTATGGCTCAGGAGGGGGGGCGCTTGCTTGTCTCCTCCCCTTTCCTGACCTGCCTGGCATGCTCGGATAAGGGTCTAGTAAGGATTTTGGGGGGGGACCCCACATCGTTTCTTTTTTAAATTTTGAAGTGGGGTTTCCCTTAAAATCCATACCAGACCCAAAGTGCCTGGTATGGACTGGAGGGGTCTGAAGCTGGGTCTTGGCAATTGTAACCACAATTCATTTTAAATGGGATTTAATTTGTTTTTTTTTCTTTAGAAATGTAATTTTTGCTGTAGCATGTGTTATGCTTGCTACAGATGTGCCACATTACAGGCACATTAAGGGGACCCTCCAGGCACTATATTTAAAGGATTTGTTTTCATTTTTTTTTTTTTTTTTTAATTGTTTATTTATTAAGTATATTCAAGTATACAGAAACAGAGTATTCATTCTCATAGAAAAGTCAATGATAGCAACGTATTTTCAATGAGATATAACATTTTTGGTAGCTTATTATATATCAAGAAGAAATAACATTAGGTGTCAAATGATTTTCAGACAATACATACACGTCATGGTAGAAATAAGAGGGCCAGTTAGTGAAACAAAGCAATGTCATGGTCATTGGCCCTGCTTCACTCATACAATAAAAGAATCTGTCTTTACACCTCATTAACTCTGGACTACCTGGGGATTCTCTATGTTGTATTCAGAGGAATCCCAGTATCCCCATATAGCCTCAAATCTGGGAAGGGAGTCATCAATTATGGCTGTGATACGTTCCATCCTGCGAATATCTGTAATAACTGACAAAAATTGTGCAAAAGTAGGGGTTGTATTGGCTAACCAACATTGGGGTATAACCCGTTTAGCCGCTAGTAAGATGAAAGCCATCAATTTCCTAAGGGTTTTTGGCATCTTTGGGAGGGGCAAGCCTAGCAAGAGATGTATAGGTTGGTGGGGTACAGGGAATTTTAGGATTTTTTCCAATAGGGCATGGATCTGTGACCAGTATGGCGTTATCAAAGGACATTCCCAAAATATATGGAAATGGGTGCCCAGAGCTGAGCCACATCTCCAGCACTGTCCAGATGAAGTCAGTTTCTGTCTTAAAAGAAACTCCGGGGTTCTATACCAGAACATCAGTATTTTATAGGTTGTTTCTTTCTGAGCCACACATCTAGATGTCTTAGATGCACTTTCCCAGATATTCTTCCATTCACTTAATAGGATAGGTTTGTTTAAAATGTGGGACCATTTGCGCATATATGTGTGAGTCTGTTCTGTGATAGGAGAGGCTGCATGTAAAATTTTGTAGATAGTGGATATTAAATGAGAATCACGAGGGCCTCTGGAGCACACCATTTCAAATTCAGTAGGGATAGTTAGGGTCAGTTGTGGTATTTTGGTGGAGAAGAAATGTTTGATTTGTAGAAAGGAGTAGAAAAGGTTTTTTGGGATTTTATATTTAGATTGTAGGACAGTAAAAGTGAGGAGTTTACGTGTCACTGGGTTAACTAGGTGGCGTAGTTGGAAAATACCGGCTTTTGTCCATGGCAGCATGGCATCATAAGAGAGGCTATCAGGGATTTCCGGATTAAAGGTAATATTTGTTAAAGGAGAACATGGGGATGAAAGCATATATTTACCAGAGCAGCTTTTCCATATTGAAAGGGTAAATAGCATCGGGTTTAAGCTGATTTTACGTAACTGAGAGATGAGTTTATCCGAGGATGGCCATAACATGTAGCATGGGTGTGCGGGTACCGTGATACCCATTTCTATCTCAGACCATCTGTTAGGGGCATATCTAGATGTCCAGGAAGTTATTGCTCTTAGATGGGAGGCGTAATAATATTTGATTATGTCGGGTGCCCCCAAACCTCCACCGGCTCGGGATGCAAAAAGTACCGAGCTAGCTATCCTATGGGATTTATGATTCCATATAAAGTTTAGAAAATTTTGTTGGATTAGCTTTAATTGGGACATTGGAACCTTGACTGGGAGGGTCTCAAAGAGATAGAGGAGCACCGACATTTTGAGGACGTTTATCCTTCCAAGAAGGGATAAGGGGAAATTTGTCCATGACTTTAATAATTTGTTAATTTCTATAAACATATGAGGAAAATTGGCCTGAAAAAGAGTGGAATATGAGGAAGTCAGATAGACCCCAAGATATTTCAAGGAATGGGAGCACCAACGATATTTGAAATTTTCCTGTAAAGTCGAGAGCATATCTGTGGAAAGATTGATAGGAAGGGCTTCAGTTTTGGTCGGATTTATTTTAAAACCTGAAATGCTGCCAAATTGATGTAGGATTGCATGGAGAGAGGGGAGTGATATATGGGGATAATAGTTAATAGAATACCATCAGCGAATAGGGACAACTTGTATTCCTGATGTCTCAGCGCCACTCCCCCTATGTCAGGGTGGGAACGAATCAGGGCCAGAGGTTCCAAACTTAAAATGAAAAGTAAAGGGGATAGGGGACATCCCTGACGGGTACCGTTACTTAGGGAGAATAGCGGAGAGACATGGGAAGACAGCTGTACCTGGGAAGTGGGTGTGGAGTAAAGCGCTTTTAAAGCGTATATAAAGGGGCCTGAAATTCCATATCTAGCCAGAATGGTGAACATAAAAGACCAGTTTAGGCGATCAAATGCCTTCTGGGCATCTAAACTAAGGACTATCGCAGGTTTCTTAGTTTTAGTCAGTAAGTCAATAAGATCGATAGTTCTTCTAGTGTTGTCTCCTGCGTGTCTAGTGGGAACAAAACCGACCTGGAGCTTATGTATGAGTGAGGGGAGAAGTAGGGACAGTCTGTTAGCTAAAATTTTAGTGAAAATTTTATAATCAGAGTTCAGGAGGGCGATGGGGCGATAGTTGTCTGGTAGTGATAAGTCTTTATCCGGTTTCGGAATAACCGTAATAAAGGCGTGGAGAAATTGGGAGTACGGAACTTTCCCTGACATCAGAGAGGTAAACAAACTTATCATATGGGGTATTAAAACTGGTAGGAAGCTTTTAAAGTATGAGTAAGGGAGTCCATCGGGCCCCGGGGACTTGTGGGTCGGAAGTTGGTTAATAACCGCAGTAATTTCTGCAGCAGATATGGGAGCATTGAGTTCCGAGCGTTTCTCAGGGGAGAGTGTAGGGAGATTTAGAGTTTTAATGAAGTCATCAAACTTTTCTTGAGTGAAATAGAAATTTGGGTCTGTTGCTAAGCAGTTATAGAGTTTTTGGTAATAATCACCAAAGACCTTGGACATGTGTTGGGGGCAATAGGTAGGTTCACCACTGGGTTGTAATAGTAAATCAGGGATTGAGGCTGCGGGTCTAGGTTTTAATTTATTGACTAGCATACTATGGGGCCTATTAGCGAATTCATAAAACTTTTGCTTGGACCAAAGCAAGGATTTAGCGAATGTACTCAAATCAAGAGATTTGATGCGGTTACGTAGTGATACCACTGATCTAAGGCGTTCCGCTGTAGGGGAGCCGACAAGGGACTCTTCTGCTTTAGATAAATCATGTAAAAGCGATGATCTTTGGAGAGCTTGGTCTTTTTTGAGACGGGAGCTTGAGGAGATGCATTCTCCCCTGAAAAAGGCCTTATGAGCCTCCCATAGAGTGGACGCCCCAGAAACCGAACCTTCGTTGAGTTCCAAAAATTCTGTCAGTTTTTTCTGGAGATGAATATAAATATCAGGTATTTTAAGAAGGGTCTTGTTAAGACGCCAATGGCACGACCTAGATGCAGATTTGGTTAGGAGAAGGTCAAGTACTATGGGGGCATGGTCCGACCATGTGATTGTATTTATTTCTGAATGAACTACATATGATAATAAGGGTGCTGAGACAAAGAAGTGGTCTAATCTTGTATATAGCTTGTGGGGGGGTGAATAGAATGTAAATTGTTTAGCTGTAGGATGTTTTACCCTCCACGTATCAAAGAGGTTGTGAGCTCTGATAAGTTTTCTAAAGGATGTAGCCAACTTTTGAACCTGGGGAGGTGGGGTGTGTGTAAAAAGGGCAAGTCTAACTTTAGTCGGGGACATGCACAAATTGAAATCACCCCCGATGACCATGAATGGTTGAGAAAAAGATTGCATTTTTTCAAAAAACATTTCAAGAAAACCAATCTGTCCTGTGTTGGGTGCATACACATTGGCAAGGGTAAATGAAACATTTTCATGGTCACAGCTCAGGAGAACAAAGCGGCCTTGAGGGTCTAAGTATGTCGATTTGACATGGATATTTGAATTACGCTTCAGTAATATAGCTACTCCAGCCTTTCCAGAAGGATCTGATGCTATATAAGCGGTAGGAAAATGTTTGGAGGCAAATTTAAAAGATCCCTCCCCCTTGAAGTGTGTCTCCTGAACCATGATCACTTCTGCTTTGGATGCCCTAAACTCCTTCAACGCCAGCCAATGTTTGCGGATGGAACCTAGACCTTTAACATTGCATGACAATATGCTTACAGCCATAGCTCAGGTGTATGAGTAAAGCATATATTAAATTTAGAGGGTAGAGAAGAAACGTGTACCATGATGTATAAAACATAGTAATAAATGTATCATAGATGATCATTTGACAGTATTGTATAATTTTTGAAACATAACTATATTTTGAACATGGGCCTGAAAAAAAAACCCATGTGTAGGAAAAAATCGAAACAAGGGGTTGGGGAATAGAAAAAGAAAACAAGAAGAGTAATAATAATAATAATAATAAAAAAAGAGGGGATCCAGGTTAGGACCAAAAAGGGTCTCCAGTAAAAAGAAAAAAAGAAAAAACATATACCAATTAGGTATTAGGTCTGAGGCACATGAGAGCCTCAGGAAGTCACGGTCTCGATTCAAGACCATGTTAACAGGGGGTGTGTCAGCCTACAAAATCAGACTTGTGGGCCTCCACCCAATCCGAACATTGAAAAGAAAAAAGAAGAACAGGGAATCACCAACGTGGGGATTATGTGCTGGGTTATAACAAACAGATAAACATGTAAGGCACTTCAGATATGGAAGTTCGACTCTGAGCCCAGAGTCTCAGAACACATAGGTCAAAAAAAATAGGACCTATGTGTAAAGAGGGACCATAGGGACATGTCACAGGACGTTTTCAGGTAGGGCCTTTAAATGGAGCAGCTCTTTGAGGTGTAGCTGGTGTCTTCTTTGACCTCTGGCGCACCGGGGTCCAGATTTTCCCAGGCGTGGACATCTGTCGAGGAGGCGGGATTTGTATCTGTAGTTCTTCATCTGGTATGGGAGGGAGACCTAGGTTTTTGATAAAAGTTTCACATTCTTGTAAGTCTCGCATGGAGTATTGTGAACCGTCTTTAATGACTGATAACCGGAATGGGAAACCCCAACGATAAGGGACTTGGTATTGTTGCAAATGGGAGGTAACTGGGCGTAGAGCGCTGCGTTTAGCCAAAGTGATGGGCGATAGATCATTAAAAATTTGAAGTTTTGCGCCTTTGAATTCGACCCTTGATCTGTTTCGAGTAGCAATGGTCAAGGCCTCCTTGCTCTCATAAAAGTGGAAGGGAGCGATTATGTCCCTGGGATTAGCACCCTGAGGAGGTTTAGGAGCCAGTGATCTGTGTGCTCTATCCAGGCGCCATTCTATGTCAGGAATATGAGGTACTAACATGACAAATAGAGCAAGGAGATAGGACCGAATTTTCTTTATCTGGATTCTGGATTTATATGGATTCCGGGACTCCACGGATGCGTAGGTTCTGACGGCGTTCTCGATTTTCGAGGTCTTCTTGCTGCGTTTGTAATTGTGAGACTGCGTTTTTCAGGCCTGCATTTTCCTCTTCTAGGACATGGACATATTGAACCATGTCGTCGAATTTAGTTTCCAGATGATCTGTACGTTCACCAAGTTGATCTATTTCACCTCTAAGCTTGTGGGCTAGCTTATTTACTTCTTTGGTGATGTTATGGGTGATGCTGTGAAGCAGAGCCTGTAACTTAGTATCTAAAACGTCCACTGTTAAGGGTAGTGATGTTGCGGGGGAAACAGGTGGTTGTGGGCGCTGTGACAGTTCTTCAATAAACAGAGAGGGGTCAACTAACGGGAAATTGTCCGTTTGGTTCATAGCTGCCTCCGGGGTACTTGAGGCCGGGGAGTGAGGCCTCCGTAGGTATTTCTCCATTGAGTGGGTTTGCCGAAATGCGGCCTGTGAGGCTTGTTTTGAGTATACGGTGCGTTGGTCTCCAATTTTACCCATATACTGTTTGAGAGATAACTATGGGGTTCCCTGAAAGGTTAGTGCGTCTCTCGGGTCTTGAAAATAATAGCGTTGCGGAGCGGGAGATTCGGATATGTAGGCAGAGGCCAAACCTTAAATCTCAGATGTCTTCCATTTTTGCAAGCTGCGTATGCGTCTTACAATTAACAGTTGTAAGGGTGATTTGTTAGGTAGCTGTTACAGGACACAGTATTCCCAGTAGTGGATATTATTGAGGAAGTATTTAGGAAGTATAAAGAGATGGGCTGTGATGAGTATATACAGCTTAGAGGGACAGAAGTAGCTGGGTGTATCTTGGAGTCCCAAGATGGCCGCCGGCTTCCGTGTGTAGGCCGAAGCCGCGGTCTTTCCTATGGGTCGGCCGGCTGTGTAAGTTCCGCTCTGTCTGGGCTTCGTCTGGGCCAGAGGGGTTCCTGAAGAAACACAGCTAATGGGGCAGTGGGTGATTGATGTCAGGGATGTTTGGCTGCAGGATGGTAGATGAGGGTGCTCCACTACTCACTGTGTCTCCAGGAGGATGATGCGGCCGGATCAATAGGCCGCAGGCTGTAAATGGACGGTAGGCCGCGGTATATTGGGGCTCACGGCTGGAGATCCACAGGCAGTACAGCTCCACTGCAGGTCTATCCGAAGTCCTCTGGAGGTGTCCTGCTGGAAAACTGAGGTAGGATGGTCGCTGTTTAGAAGCATGGGAGCCAGCAGGCCTCAAGATGGCGGCGGGCCTTGAGCCCAGGAGTCAGGGAGCCGGGCCGGGGTGTACAAAGCCGTGTAGAGTCCGAGATGGAGGAAGATTTTTAGTTATAATTGTAGTAGAGATTGTTCTGGGGAATATGCTGTGATTTTGGGAGTTCTCCGGGGTAAGAGAGAGGGAGGATGGCAGCGGATTGTTTGCTGGCTGTGCAGAGTTCAACACAAGCACGTCTTCCTTGCTCAGTGTACGGACACGCCCCCCTTGTTTTCATTTTTATTGCTGCACTTTAAGCATAATTAAAATCACTGCTTCTGAAAAAATGATTGTTTTAAAAAAAAATGTATTGATACATATCCCCCAGGGCAGTACCCAGGCCCTCACCCCCCTTTTATGGCCAATTAATTGCATATAATGTTTCAAAATGGGCACTTTTGATTATTCCTGTTCGGCTCCCATAGACTACAATGGGGTTTGCTGTTCGGGTTAGAACATTTCCCTTGTTCGGGAGTTCTGCTGTGAACCGAACAGGGGGGGTGTTTGGCCCATCCCTAGTGGTAATAAACCCACAAGCAAACAATCATTATATTGCAGCTTACCACTTCTTAGATGTAATGGCTGTAAAAATATTTCTTTTTAGGTTAGCATCATGACAGTATGCAAGCATTTGATAAGAAAGCAAATAGGCGAATGACAAACCGCCTGGCACCCAGCTTGGGTTCCTCCACCAAGATACAACTTCCTCCACTCTGGAACCAAGAACCAGGTATTATAACTGAAAATTGCACCCAAGAACTAGACAACACTAACTTAGGTGCAAACTGGAACTGATTTTATTGTAAATTCACACAAAATTTATACCACACAAATTTAGATAAGAGCTTGATCACATTATTCTAGACAATGCAAACTTTAAACAGTAATAACAGTACATCTACTGAACAGCTAACATACACATAAACCGTAAGCTAATCAACAGTTTGATTCTTGGCCGGTTTAGCAGGAGATTCAAACCATTAGAGGGCAGGCTGAATGTACCAAGTTGATCAATGTATCAATGTATCAACTTGAGTAAAACCAGCCTGCCAGAGTCTCTTGTGATTATTGCTAGTGGCTGCTTTAGCCGTTAGCAATAATCACTGCTTTTTCCCAGTTAGGTTGGTTTCCCCGCCCCCCCATCCCCCGCTGGGAGAAGACAGTGGCCCGGCAGGAGGGATTCCCATATCAGCACTGTTTGTGTTGATGGGGGAATCAAGCAAATTTATTTTCTTTAAAGACAGAAGGAAAGAAATTTGCACCGTGTAAGGCCGGTCTAAGAGCTAACACTGATTAAATTAATAGTAAGCTAATCTACAGCTAGACACCTGAACAAGCCTTAATTAGCCAGGGAGTCCACCCCACAGACAGTCTGGCACCAATATTCAAGAAGACCCAGGGCTGTCCAAATTTCACTAACCAGGTTTCCTTTCACATCCATCTTCTCATTGAGTTTCAAGATGGCAGAGACCATCATGACTTCCTTGACTGTTAAATGTGGTAATGTCATCTTGCATTATATAACAGGACATCTTCTGGATTGTTTGTAGCTCCCTCAAATGCCAGGGCCCATAGTCAGTAGATAAGAGGCTACCCTGCAGTCCCCTCCAAAAGCTCTGTCCCGATTGGGTCTGTCACAGAGACTAAGTAGCTTTTATCTTGCAATTCAATATGTACTGTAATAATGTATGTAAGAAGCTTGGTTAGGCTAGGGTAAAATGGAGGAACAAAACAGGTTTTATTGCTAAATAAAATTTACCAGTTAAAAGAAAATAGCCTGTCAAGAAAGATGTTCCAGCAATCAGAATGGCAGAAGAATACCTGTGTGCAGAGTTCCCATTAAAAGAGCTGTTTGGCGCATTAGCACCAATGACGGTGTGAGTACGCGCATGGGCGCGCACACCCCTTGTGACAGCACTTGGCACCAAAAAGCACTATTTAAAGGAGACTGTCACCTTGCTGCCTTGCTGTTTCGGTCTACAGCGTTTCCTGGGACCCTTGCTACTTGTTATAATACTTACCTGATTCTTGTTACCTGGCTTGTTCTTGACCACTCCTGCTTGCTGCCAGTCTCTGGTCCTGGCTTGTCCTGATGTCTCTTCTGCATCTTCCTTGGTCCCTTTGCTGTCCGCCTGATACCGATCTGGCTTGCTCCACGACTTCGCTTTGACTACTGCTTCTGTACCTTATCTGCCCGCTTGTGTATGACCCGGCATGCCTGCACCTGCTTGTGTTCCAAACTACAGGACACCTCCCTACTGTTTACTGATCCTAGCTGCCAGTCTGATCCTCCTGAGCTACAGAACACCTCCCTGCTGTCTGCAGTCTTCAGCTACCAGCCGGTTCTTCCTGATCTACAGAACACCTCCCTGCTGCGTGTTGTCTCCAGCTTCCAGTCTGTTCCTGCTCTGGTCTGCTACTGGTCTCTTCACAACACATCAGAGGTCCGGATCAGCTCCTGCATCTGCTTACCTGTCAGGCACTTGTTTCCCTTTGCACTCCCAAGCCCCTGTTTGCTCTATCAGGGGTTCTCGAGCCAGAGGAATATGAGAAGCCGCTCCTTGCATACTGGGCTCAACCACCAGTTACGTGACATGGCCATACATAATTACGATGGTGTGTATATTGTACAGTCATTGGACATTATGTAACCAGTTTCCCAGTCAGGGAAGAGTCAGGTGTCATCACTTGTGGCCGCGGCCGAGACCGGAAATACTGGGATCTGTGCTGTTCATTTTATGCTGTACATGTAAGTTACTATGTTGTTTTGAATGAACCTGTTTCGAATATTGCACAATGGGGATACTCCTTTCTATTGCATGCCTCCACCCAACTTGCCGAACTTGAGGCCTTCCATTGGAGATTTGCCAGACATGTGTCGATCGGAGGAGACTGATGGATTGATGGTGTTTCATCCACTTCCTGATTGCAGGCTCGACTTGACCCTAGGGGTCTTTGCTAGAGGTGAGAGGCTGGGGGAAACCTGTGGTGCACCACGGAGTACGATTATTAAGAGGAATCTGTCACCTATCATCGTTTGCACTTGCACTTCTTTCATTTATTTTTTGCACAAAATGTTTTATGAAGATTCACTTTGTTCACGTTGGAACTGTATTACATTAATTGGATCGACTTGTGGCTATTTTTATAGCATTTCTGCACTTTTTTGCACTTTATGCGATTTTTGTTATTGCATGTGACTTTTTTATCTCATGCGATTTTTTAAATTTTTTCTAAATTTGTGATTTTTTTCATCTTGATGCACTTTTAGACTATTTTTGGATTTATTCACCTTTATTTTGATTTGTTTATTGATTTGATGTCATATTTCATGAATTTTCACTGTTATTTATCCAATGTCACTTTTTATGAATTTAATGGATGTTTAGTCACTTCATTTATGTGATTTTACTCTTTACGCATATGCACTTTACTTGAACAATTGGATTATATTTATTTCATCACATTTATGCACTTTGAGTTAGCGCCACATATCTCTATTTACCTTACTGTTTTTCTGTGTGGGAACACTGCCGTATGTATGGCGGCTTCTTAGTCCTCTTTAGCTGCTTTGGCTCGCCTTGGTTTTGCGCATTAGTTTTCTACTTTGTTTATGTAACCAGCTTGGTAATGCTGTATTGTTAAAAGCGAGAAATGAGACAGGTTTCATTCTGAAATACAAATATTGTATTATTTTAGATACAATAGCCACGCTGCACTGGCTATTTTGACTGGACAGAATGTAAGCAGTTTGATAAGGCCATAATATATTCTATCCTGAACATTCAGTCCAAATCAAAAAATCAAGTCCAATCAGTATAATCAAACACAGCTTGACTCATATGAAGGTGTAGAACCATGTCAAGGATGATCAGAAGAAATGGACAGCACCTGAATTAAATATATGAGTGTCACAGCAAAGGGTCTGAATACTTAGGACCATGTGATATTTCAGTTTTTCTTTTTTTTTTCCATAAAGATTTTATTGTATAGAATAAGTATGTCACAAGCAGGAATCGTACATACAATCTTGTACAATCGTCACATAACCTAATGAACAGTTAACATTGTATTCATAAGTCTTCCAACAAAATGCTAGTAAAAATTTGGTCGGGAGGATTATTTAAGATAATGTTGGGAGCAAAAACATGAAACCTCACGACAGGGTGTTTAATTACAGTACAAACTTCCCCCCACTCACATCGTCTTTCGGTGAGTATTAAGGGGGGAATTGAGCATCAGGCCAGTCCCGGTTTAGGGCTCAAAGAAAGTCGAGACCCCCCCCGGACACAAGTGTTGAGTGTCCTGAAGTTTCACATTCGACAAGTGGAGACCATCATCTTGGAGTATAAAAAAATGAGACAATTATACAGGGGTTGCTGACAGAGGAGAGGAAAGTAGAATGATTTAAAAAGGAGGAAGAGGAGGAAAGAGGAAGGAGAAGAAGGGAAGAAGAGGAGGAAAGAAGAAGGAGAAGAAAAAGGGGGGGGATGTAATACTCAAAAGGAAGAGAGAAGGGTGGGTAAAAGAGAAAGGGTATAATAAGAAAGAGGTGACAGAGAGGGAGAATGGCTAGACCACCAGGAAGATGGATATGGGGGTCCAGAGTGAATCATGGGTCAATGAGGGTAGAAAGAGATAAGAAAGAAAAGGGAGAGGGGGAATGTGAGAAGTAAGGTGTATGTAAAAGTGAAAGGGGAATAAAGAGGGTAGTAGATGGGGATGAGACTGATGGAGGCAGAAGAGAATGGCTCCGGGGTGCAACCGATCCCGCCCCCCCCAGGACCAGAGGGGAAGGCAAAGACAGGAACAGCCCTCCTGGTTAAAAGTATCTATGTTTGTAGGGAGACCCCTGGGAGATACTGGCGGTATCCCTCAGTGGTCGTGAAATGTATCCAACAGGACCATGTAGCCGTGAACTTCTGAACCCTATCCTGAGAAACGTGAATAAGCTCTTCCATATCTTTTGTTTTGGAAATTCTTGCAAACCATTCACCGATTGATGGAACGGAAGTCGATTGCCAATGTTTTGGAACGCATAGTCTAGCAGCATTAACTAGATGCATCGCTAAAGATTTGAAGTAGCTTTGTTTGGGTAAGGATGTATGGTGTAAAAGAAATTGGGCTGGGGTAAAATCGAGAGTAAATGTGGTAATTTGTGCTATTAAATTATGAACCTCCTTCCAAAAGGGTTGGAGGATTGCGCAGTCCCACCATACATGGAGCATAGTACTTCCACTCCGCATCGCCAGCAGGTGTTGGGAATAGAGGGCGTAAATTTGTGGAGTCTTGAGGGGGTTCTATACCACCTGGTAGCTATCTTATACCCGTTCTCTTGAGTAGTAACATTCAATGAGCCCTTATGTATGTATTCATGGACCTTATTCCATTCCTCATTTGTTAAGGGTGTCGAAAGGTCCCTATTCCATGAAATCTGTGAGGGTGAAATGGTAGGTGTCAAGGGTTCATTAAGCAAAGTATACAAAAGAGAGATGAGGTGTCTTTGTGGGATTTTGCGATGACACAGGGTTTCAAACTGGGTGAGCTGCTTAACCCCATGAGTTTGATTGATGTTAGTTTCCAGGAAGTGTCTGATTTGTCTATAGGTCCAGAAGGAGAATGCTGACGTTTTGGATATTTCTATGAGTTTTTCTAGGGATATGATTTTCCCATCCTGATAGAAATGCGTAACTAGGACATCTTCATGTGGCCATTCTTTCTGCAGGAAGTTGGTGTGGGAACCTGGGGAGAAAGCAGGGTTTCCTCTTAACGAAGTTAAGGGGCCTGGGATTGAGGCTAAATTTCCCTTGAGTGAAGCCTTTCTGAATGCTAATAGGGACGGATAGATTAGTGGATGTGTCATTATTGATTGTGGCCAGTGCTTAGGGGATAACCACGGGAGTAAATGTAAAGAAATATGTGATACGGCATTTTCCAGTGCAATCCAGGATTTCTTGAGGGTGTGGATATTCCAATCCGCTATCCTCGTAAGGTGGCATGCGCTATAATATTTGCCCAGATCCAGCAATCCTATTCCACCCCTGGATTTAGATAAGGTGAGTCTAGAATATCTAATGCGGGGGGGCGAATCTCTCCATAAAAATGTCGAGCAAATTTTTTGATATGTTGAAAAAAAGTTAGTTGGCAGAGCTATTGGTATTGCTTGTATTAGATATAGTAGGCGCGGTAAGATAAGCATTTTGATCAGGGCTGCTCGCCCAAACCAGGAAACATTTAACGTCTTCCATTCTTTAAGAAAATTTTGGGCTTTATGAAGGGCTACCTGGAAATTCAATACGTATAGGTTTGATAAGTGGGGTGGGATCTGTAAAGCAAAAAATGGGGGGTAAAAGGTCCTTGAATCCACACTCACCAAAGTAGCAAACAGCAAATAGAGTACCAGCCGATTCGTCAATATGTGACGGGATACCTGCCCTAAAAGCAATGGCACTATATCAACAACAGAAAGAGGAGACAAGGGAGTCCCCAGAAAGCAAAAAAGGGGAATGGTCAACTACGGCTTATGGTACAAAAATGCAAAAAGGCTTTATTAAGGGTAGGGGGGGTGGGGGTATTTACATATACAAAAAATTCCAAATATATGTAAGATAAACAATGTATCTAAATAACACAGTCCGTCTCACTACACTAAACCAAAATTAAAAACCATGCTGCAACATTGATGAATAAAACTGCAGAGCGTGCCTGCAGGCCAAAAACGCATGCAGTGTCCATTTGAATCCAAAGAAAAAAGTATTGCACCAAACATTACATGGAGTAAGCTACTGATGGGATATCAAGTCTTATGTGGTCTAGTATTAACTGTGCATCAGATTGAGCAGTACTGAGAAAAAAAAAAAAAAAAACCCACATATATCCACATAGACAGGACCTTACATAGCTGAATTAGGTGGGGTTTTTTAAAAAAAACCTCTGTTAAAAGGAAATCCTCCACAAGCAGCTTCCAACCTCAGTGCACTAAATGTGTGTTTACACCAGTTGTTTTGGAAATGGAAAGACCAGCGTTCCTGTTACTAGGTATGTCCAGTGCACAAACACTATTTCCTCAATGCAGCATAAAAGGAGCAAAGGACAAACCACTCCAAAGAAAGGGCTTAGTCTCTTTTCCAATCTAGACCAGGATGATATTTTCACAGTTCATCAGTTTCAAGTGTGTCAATCCATGCAGGAGGGTGAATGGCAAACAGATGCAAAGACTATTGATAAGCAGGTAAGGAGGGAAAGAGAAACTGCCCATTGGGCTCTCACCTCTTTCAAGTACTGGGGATGTCCTCAGACTCTGCTGTCTTGCTGTTTGGCATGGAGCGGCTCAGTCAGTTCAGAGCAACATTCAGTGTGTAGTCACAGCACACCATTCTCCTCAATAGTAGACACTGCAGACTGTGTGATCACATGACCGGTCACATGGTTAGGAAGAGACCAGGAACCAGGAACTTTGCATTCAATTGCTGATGCGGAATTAGCTTGTGAAGTATGGTGCTGTATGCAAATCACAGGGAAACCCTTTTACATTGCTGGAAAAGGAAGCACGTTGAAGGCCTGCTGACAAGCCCTGCAGGGGCTGCGTTGACGTTTCGTACGCCTCCGCGTACTTCTTCAGAACAATTTGGCATTGAATTAAGGTTGATTTAAATAGGGAACACTGTCCAATCAGATCAAACCATGCCAAATAGCTATTTTCTGCCATCTTGTGGTCACATCAGGTAATGCAGTGGAAAAAAGGTGCCAATCAGTTGCTCAAACGAAAAAGTACTTATTTGCAAGGGGGGAGAAAGAAATACAATCTCACATATCACCAGGCATCAAGTAAAGAGCGCAATAGACATTGTAATAAATTTCCTCATAAGGTGGAATGGCCCTCATGGTCAGAAATAAATTCTATCAAAAACAACCAAAACAAGAGATCAGCCGGGGAGCCTTTATAAAACACTTCAAACCTAATGTTTATGGTTCAAGAAAGACACTCAGGCTTAGTTCGTGGTTCAAGCCATTAGGTTGAAGAGTACCAAGCCTGAATATCCATTTTTTCTCTTTGCGTAGGAGTACCCTGTCAAAGTCACCCCTACGGTCTGTCAGAGAAAGGGCATAAAAGCCCTTTACCCTCAGACCTGTGGTTTTGCCCTGATGAAAATCCAAAAAGTGTTGAGCCACTGAAGTTTCTTCCTTTAGCCTGATACTCTTCAGGTGTTCCCCGAATCTAACACGCAGCTGTCTCTTAGTTTTGCCTACATACAATTTATGACATGGGCATTCGAGAACATAGAGTATTCTAGTTGTGGCACAGTTAATGAAAGACCGAATCTCAAATTGTTGACTACCATCCGAATTTCTAAAGGTTTTTGAGCGGTCCACATACTTACATGTGCCACAGTGGCCACACGGAAACATGCCGTTGACCCGAGGCATATCAGTGAGCCAACTTCTATTTGAGGGCCGTACAAACTCAGATTGCACCAGCATGTCATTGAGGTTTTGGGCTCGTTTAGCAACCATTGACGGTCTCTCACCGATAATTTGCCTCGACCCAACAGCCCGCAACAGTATGTGCCAATGTTTTGAGAGGATTGTATTAACCTGGTGCCACTGGGACCCATAGGGGGTGATAAATCTCACCAGTCCCTCAGTCTCCTGTTGTGTCTTTTTCTGGGGTAAGAGGAGGTCAGCTCTCCTCTTATGTCCTGCGATGCTCATTGCTCGCTTGACGGTACGGTGGGGGTATCCCCTTTCCCTGAATCTCTGGTAGAGTTGTTTAGATTCGGAAAAGTAGTCCTCCTCAGTAGAGCAATTTCTGCGGATTCTCATGAACTGTCCAACCGGGATCCCACGTATCAGAGACTTGGGGTGGTGGCTATCCGCCTGTAGTAATGTATTTGCGGCTGTTTCCTTTCGGAAAGTACTAGTAATCAACCTACCACCCCCAAGTCGGATAGATAGGTCCAGGAAGGAGAGTTGATGGGGATCCGCAGTATAAGTTAGATGTATATTTCTAGTGTTGTTTTCTAGCTCTGCCATAAACACCTCCAGTTCATCTGAAGTCCCTGCCCATACCATCAGGACATCATCGATGTACCTCAGCCAGCAGCATGCATGGCCGAGGTACATCGATGAGGCATAAACTTTCTCCTCCTCCCACCAGCCCAGGTGCAGACACGCATAGGCCGGGGCCCATGGGGCTCCCATAGAGGTGCCACGCAGCTGCTGATAGTTAGACCCAGAGAACTGGAAAAAGTTGTGCTTGAGTGCAAGCTCTAGGAGATCAATGATGAATTCATTTTGGGCTCCCATTTCTGGGAAGTGTTTCTCTAGGAAGTGATATACCGCCAAAATGCCCCACTCGTGGGGAATAGATGTGTAAAGCGACTCCACATCGATCCCCACGAGTAGGGCACCCTCCGGAAATTCTAATGCACTAATCTTATTCAATACGTCCCCTGTGTCACGTACGTACGAAGTCAAAGACAAGACCATGTCCTTGATTAAGGAATCTATATATTTCCCCAGTCTCTCCAGGGGACCACGAATGGCGGAGACAATAGGTCTTCCTGGAGGGGCCTTTCTATTTTTATGGACCTTAGGGATTATATAAAATGTTGGTTTATTGAAGTCCACCACTCTCAAGAATTCCAATTCCTTTTTAGAAATTAAATTGGCCTCAAATGCCCATTGTAATTTCTCATTAATAAGTTCCACCAGGTCCTGGAATGGATCATGGTGTAGTCTTTTATAGGTAGATTCATCATTTAGGAGTCGTCGTACCTCCCCCTCGTAAAAATCCACCGAGAGGAGGACGACATTACCTCCTTTATCACTCTTTTTGATAATCACTTGGTCCGCTTCCCTAAGCTCTTTTAATGCCTTCCTTTCCTCATATGTGAGGTTATCACCCATGATGGTTTCCCAATTTAATTTTTTGAGGTCCTCCTCAACAAGGTCGAGGAACACCCCAAGCCATTTGTTCTTCCGAAATAAAGGCATTTTGGTTGAACGGATCTTTAATTTGGGATCTCTTTTCCACCCCGACATCTCTGGAGCTTCCTCCTCACCAGAGGACTGGCCTCCTTCTTCCATCAATATCATTAATGATTCTAGGGCCTCAGTTTCTCTGGTATCTAGCTGTAGATCATTTAGGGGAGTTTTGTCAGAATAGATCTCCTTGAGGTATACTTTCCTCAAAAAAAGGCAGAGGTCCTTATATACCCCAAAGTGGTCCATACTCGTAGTAGGGGAAAAGGATAGACCCTTGCTTAATAAATCAATATGTCTTTTCTCCAATTGAAAATCAGAGAGATTAATGATTTTAAAATCTTCTACTGGGTCATTCAAATGGAGTGCATTTAGCTGGGGCGTTTTTGGCTCCGAGTCGTTGTCCGCTCTGTTCCTATTGGGTCCCCCCTTCCTTCCTTCCTTCCTTGTCTTCCTTTTCCTCGATTCCCTCCTCCTCCTGTTGTCCCTTGTTTGCCTCCCTTTAGTATACCCCTGGACGGGGGAGATTTCTGCTGGTCCAGTAGGTCTTTGTCTAAAAAAGACACGGTATGGCCCTTTCTTTGGAGTGGTTTGTCCTTTGCTCCTTTTATGCTGCATTGAGGAAATAGTGTTTGTGCACTGGACATACCTAGTAACAGGAACGCTGGTCTTTCCATTTCCAAAACAACTGGTGTAAACACACATTTAGTGCACTGAGGTTGGAAGCTGCTTGTGGAGGATTTCCTTTTAACAGAGGTTTTTTTTAAAAAACCCCACCTAATTCAGCTATGTAAGGTCCTGTCTATGTGGATATATGTGGGTTTTTTTTTTTTTTTTTTTTTCTTTTTTCTCAGTACTGCTCAATCTGATGCACAGTTAATACTAGACCACATAAGACTTGATATCCCATCAGTAGCTTACTCCATGTAATGTTTGGTGCAATACTTTTTTCTTTGGATTCAAATGGACACTGCATGCGTTTTTGGCCTGCAGGCACGCTCTGCAGTTTTATTCATCAATGTTGCAGCATGGTTTTTAATTTTGGTTTAGTGTAGTGAGACGGACTGTGTTATTTAGATACATTGTTTATCTTACATATATTTGGAATTTTTTGTATATGTAAATACCCCCACCCCCCCTACCCTTAATAAAGCCTTTTTGCATTTTTGTACCATAAGCCGTAGTTGACCATTCCCCTTTTTTGCTTTCTGGGGACTCCCTTGTCTCCTCTTTCTGTTGTTGATATAGTGCCATTGCTTTTAGGGCAGGTATCCCGTCACATATTGACGAATCGGCTGGTACTCTGTTTGCTTTTTGCTACTTTGGTGAGTGTGGATTCAAGGACCTTTTACCCCCCATTTTTTGCTTTACTATTTTGACCATTCTACGGTCTTCCTTGAGTCTGGATCCCCTCCCTTGTTTTTGGCTCCAAGTGTAGGGGGTGGCGGTGTTATATCTCTCTCCACTAATACTGTACTGGTGCCTCTTTGTAATTGTCATGTCTTTTTGATTTATATTTTTTCTCTTTGTGGTGGAATGGCCTTTATACCCGGGGATGATTTTGATGCTGAAATAAGGGCCACTTTTGATGGGAGTTCAGTGGGGGTGGAGCCGCCAGTGCAAGACGACCTAAAACCCTTATTCAAGGAACACAAAAAATTAATTATTAAATCCCTGAATAGAAAATGGGACATTTTGTCACTTGAGTCTTATATAGAAAGGGGTATTGTCCCACGGGGACTAAGGGAGAGGGTAGTGCCGGCTACCCACCTTCATACTGAGAAATTCCTAACTAAGTGGAAAGAACAATGTATTAAACATGGCCTGGAAGTAATGCGGTTGATTGTAGAGGAGGAGAAAGATCAATTGACCTCGTTACAGATCCAGATTCAAGAGACTAGTGAAAAGCTTGAGCCATTGAAGGATAATCCTGATTTTGAGAGACTCAACGATTTCCTCAAGAAGGAAGTCGATAGAACCCAAAAAAATCTTAAAATTACCAAATACAACAAATTTAAGAGGGATTTAGATGACTGGGCAAAAGGGGAAATTTTTGACCTGTCAGTAAGGGGAAGCAGAAGTAGATCGCGGAATCGTAGATTCCCCTCTTGCTCTGATACAGAGACAGGTGCCCAGTCTTCTGGTAGTGAAGACGAAACACGCCATACCGTGTCTTTTTTAGACAAAGACCTACTGGACCAGCAGAAATCTCCCCCGTCCAGGGGTATACTAAAGGGAGGCAAACAAGGGACAACAGGAGGAGGAGGGAATCGAGGAAAAGGAAGACAAGGAAGGAAGGAAGGAAGGGGGGACCCAATAGGAACAGAGCGGACAATGACTCGGAGCCAAAAACGCCCCAGCTAAATGCACTCCATTTGAATGACCCAGTAGAAGATTTTAAAATCATTAATCTCTCTGATTTTCAATTGGAGAAACGACATATTGATTTATTAAGCAAGGGTCTATCCTTTTCCCCTACTACGAGTATGGACCACTTTGGGGTATATAAGGACCTCTGCCTTTTTTTGAGGAAAGTATACCTCAAGGAGATCTATTCTGACAAAACTCCCCTAAATGATCTACAGCTAGATACCAGAGAAACTGAGGCCCTAGAATCATTAATGATATTGATGGAAGAAGGAGGCCAGTCCTCTGGTGAGGAGGAAGCTCCAGAGATGTCGGGGTGGAAAAGAGATCCCAAATTAAAGATCCGTTCAACCAAAATGCCTTTATTTCGGAAGAACAAATGGCTTGGGGTGTTCCTCGACCTTGTTGAGGAGGACCTCAAAAAATTAAATTGGGAAACCATCATGGGTGATAACCTCACATATGAGGAAAGGAAGGCATTAAAAGAGCTTAGGGAAGCGGACCAAGTGATTATCAAAAAGAGTGATAAAGGAGGTAATGTCGTCCTCCTCTCGGTGGATTTTTACGAGGGGGAGGTACGACGACTCCTAAATGATGAATCTACCTATAAAAGACTACACCATGATCCATTCCAGGACCTGGTGGAACTTATTAATGAGAAATTACAATGGGCATTTGAGGCCAATTTAATTTCTAAAAAGGAATTGGAATTCTTGAGAGTGGTGGACTTCAATAAACCAACATTTTATATAATCCCTAAGGTCCATAAAAATAGAAAGGCCCCTCCAGGAAGACCTATTGTCTCCGCCATTCGTGGTCCCCTGGAGAGACTGGGGAAATATATAGATTCCTTAATCAAGGACATGGTCTTGTCTTTGACTTCGTACGTACGTGACACAGGGGACGTATTGAATAAGATTAGTGCATTAGAATTCCCGGAGGGTGCCCTACTCGTGGGGATCGATGTGGAGTCGCTTTACACATCTATTCCCCACGAGTGGGGCATTTTGGCGGTATATCACTTCCTAGAGAAACACTTCCCAGAAATGGGAGCCCAAAACGAATTCATCATTGATCTCCTAGAGCTTGCACTCAAGCACAACTTTTTCCAGTTCTCTGGGTCTAACTATCAGCAGCTGCGTGGCACCTCTATGGGAGCCCCATGGGCCCCGGCCTATGCGTGTCTGCACCTGGGCTGGTGGGAGGAGGAGAAAGTTTATGCCTCATCGATGTACCTCGGCCATGCATGCTGCTGGCTGAGGTACATCGATGATGTCCTGATGGTATGGGCAGGGACTTCAGATGAACTGGAGGTGTTTATGGCAGAGCTAGAAAACAACACTAGAAATATACATCTAATTTATACTGCGGATCCCCATCAACTCTCCTTCCTGGACCTATCTATCCGACTTGAGGGTGGTAGGTTGATTACTAGTACTTTCCGAAAGGAAACAGCCGCAAATACATTACTACAGGCGGATAGCCACCACCCCAAGTCTCTGATACGTGGGATCCCGGTTGGACAGTTCATGAGAATCCGCAGAAATTGCTCTACTGAGGAGGACTACTTTTCTGAATCTAAACAACTCTACCAGAGATTCAGGGAAAGGGGATACCCCCACCGTACCCTCAAGCGAGCAATGAGCATCGCAGGACATAAGAGGAGAGCTGACCTCCTCTTACCCCAGAAAAAGACACAACAGGAGACTGAGGGACTGGTGAGATTTATCACCCCCTATGGGTCCCAGTGGCACCAGGTTAATACAATCCTCTCAAAACATTGGCACATACTGTTGCGGGCTGTTGGGTCGAGGCAAATTATCGGTGAGAGACCGTCAATGGTTGCTAAACGAGCCCAAAACCTCAATGACATGCTGGTGCAATCTGAGTTTGTACGGCCCTCAAATAGAAGTTGGCTCACTGATATGCCTCGGGTCAATGGCATGTTTCCGTGTGGCCACTGTGGCACATGTAAGTATGTGGACCGCTCAAAAACCTTTAGAAATTCAGATGGTAGTCAACAATTTGAGATTCGGTCTTTCATTAACTGTGCCACAACTAGAATACTCTATGTTCTCGAATGCCCATGTCATAAATTGTATGTAGGCAAAACTAAGAGACAGCTGCGTGTTAGATTCGGGGAACACCTGAAGAGTATCAGGCTAAAGGAAGAAACTTCAGTGGCTCAACACTTTTTGGATTTTCATCAGGGCAAAACCACAGGTCTGAGGGTAAAGGGCTTTTATGCCCTTTCTCTGACAGACCGTAGGGGTGACTTTGACAGGGTACTCCTACGCAAAGAGAAAAAATGGATATTCAGGCTTGGTACTCTTCAACCTAATGGCTTGAACCACGAACTAAGCCTGAGTGTCTTTCTTGAACCATAAACATTAGGTTTGAAGTGTTTTATAAAGGCTCCCCGGCTGATCTCTTGTTTTGGTTGTTTTTGATAGAATTTATTTCTGACCATGAGGGCCATTCCACCTTATGAGGAAATTTATTACAATGTCTATTGAGCTCTTTACTTGATGCCTGGTGATATGTGAGATTGTATTTCTTTCTCCCCCCTTGCAAATAAGTACTTTTTCGTTTGAGCAACTGATTGGCACCTTTTTTCCACTGCATTACCTGATGTGACCACAAGATGGCAGAAAATAGCTATTTGGCATGGTTTGATCTGATTGGACAGTGTTCCCTATTTAAATCAACCTTAATTCAATGCCAAATTGTTCTGAAGAAGTACGCGGAGGCGTACGAAACGTCAACGCAGCCCCTGCAGGGCTTGTCAGCAGGCCTTCAACATGCTTCCTTTTCCAGCAATGTAAAAGGGTTTCCCTGTGATTTGCATACAGCACCATACTTCACAAGCTAATTCCGCATCAGCAATTGAATGCAAAGTTCCTGGTTCCTGGTCTCTTCCTAACCATGTGACCGGTCATGTGATCACACAGTCTGCAGTGTCTACTATTGAGGAGAATGGTGTGCTGTGACTACACACTGAATGTTGCTCTGAACTGACTGAGCCGCTCCATGCCAAACAGCAAGACAGCAGAGTCTGAGGACATCCCCAGTACTTGAGAGAGGTGAGAGCCCAATGGGCAGTTTCTCTTTCCCTCCTTACCTGCTTATCAATAGTCTTTGCATCTGTTTGCCATTCACCCTCCTGCATGGATTGACACACTTGAAACTGATGAACTGTGAAAATATCATCCTGGTCTAGATTGGAAAAGAGACTAAGCCCTTTCTTTGGAGTGGTTTGTCCTTTGCTCCTTTTATGCTGCATTGAGGAAATAGTGTTTGTGCACTGGACATACCTAGTAACAGGAACGCTGGTCTTTCCATTTCCAAAACAACTGGTGTAAACACACATTTAGTGCACTGAGGTTGGAAGCTGCTTGTGGAGGATTTCCTTTTAACAGAGGTTTTTTTTAAAAAACCCCACCTAATTCAGCTATGTAAGGTCCTGTCTATGTGGATATATGTGGGTTTTTTTTTTTTTTTTTTCTCAGTACTGCTCAATCTGATGCACAGTTAATACTAGACCACATAAGACTTGATATCCCATCAGTAGCTTACTCCATGTAATGTTTGGTGCAATACTTTTTTCTTTGGATTCAAATGGACACTGCATGCGTTTTTGGCCTGCAGGCACGCTCTGCAGTTTTATTCATCAATGTTGCAGCATGGTTTTTAATTTTGGTTTAGTGTAGTGAGACGGACTGTGTTATTTAGATACATTGTTTATCTTACATATATTTGGAATTTTTTGTATATGTAAATACCCCCACCCCCCCTACCCTTAATAAAGCCTTTTTGCATTTTTGTACCATAAGCCGTAGTTGACCATTCCCCTTTTTTGCTTTCTGGGGACTCCCTTGTCTCCTCTTTCTGTTGTTGATAGGGTGGGATCTGTATCCCTAGGTAGGTGAGGGCGTTTTTATGCCATTGAAACGGAAAGGATTCTTGACAACTAGTCACTTCTTGAGGGGAAAGCGAGATATTCAGGGCCTGTGATTTGGTGTGATTGATTTTTAAGTTGGATATTTTGCTAAAAAGGTCAATCTCATGTAGAAGATTTGGAAGCGAGACACGGGGTGCTTGTAATGAGAGTAAAATGTCATCGGCAAAAGCCGCTACCTTGTACTCTCTCCCTTTTACCACAATGCCCTGAATATCAGGATTGTTTCTTAGTTTGTTGAGGAAGGGTTCTAAGGTGAGAATATAAAGAAGTGGTGATAGAGGGCAGCCCTGACGTGTTCCATTCTTGACAGGGAAGGCGTTTGACAGGAGGCCGTTAACCCTAACTGCAGCGGACGGACCAGAATACAATGCCATAATGGAGGAAAGCAAACGATCTCCGATTCCAATCGCTGAAAGAGTTTCGCGCATGTAGTCCCAGGCCACCCTGTCAAACGCCTTCTCGGCGTCGAGAGAAAGGAGAAATCCCTGGGTTTTAGTGGTAGATATCCAGTGGTGTAAGTTTAATGTGCGGATTACATTATCTTGGGCTTCTCTACCCGGGACGAACCCTACCTGGTCAAGAGATACAAGATTTGGTATTAAGGGGAGTAGTCTATTAGCAAGAATTTTTGCATACAATTTGATGTCTACGTTTAGTAGGGATATTGGCCTGTAGTTCGCGACTGATGATGGGTCTTTACCCTCTTTTGGTATGACAGAGATGTGGGCCACTAACATTCTAGAAGGATCAAATTGGGCATCAGCTAAGGCATTGAATGTAGTCAGGAGTGTAGGGAAGAGAATGTCCGCAAATGTTTTATAGTATTGGAGAGTGTAACCGTCGGGACCAGGACTTTTGCCAAGCTTCATTTGTTTAGTTGCCACTTCTATTTCAGTTAATGATATGGGTTTGTCAAGTTTTAGCTTAAGTTGGAGAGATATTGGCTTGGGGCTATATCTGGAGAGGAAAGACTTAATGAGATCAGAGCGGGCTTTCTGGACGTTCTGAGACATTTGTTCAGGACGGAGATTGTATAATTTTGAGTAAAAAGTCTCAAATTCCCTAGCGATTTCGTCGTTCCTGATCAGAAGATCTCCCTTGGAATTGCGTATGTGGTGTATTCTGGTAGAGGTTTTAGCAGATTGGACCGAGCATGCCAGCAAACTGCCGCATTTGTTCCCTTGCTCATAAAAGATCTTCTGGCCGAGGATGTAACGCCTGCCAGAGCGTTTGTCTAATTCTATTTTAAGAAGAGCGCGAGCGTGAGATAGCTCTTGTAGAGTAGCCACCGCTTGCGTTCGTTTGTGTGTTCTTTCTAGGGATCTAATTGTTTCGATGAGGGAATTAACAAGTTCTTGGTTTAATTTTTTGGCTTTAGCTGCCAGAGCAATCAGCTCTCCCCAGACCACACACTTGTGAGCCTCCCAAAGGGAGATAGGAGAGATTTCAGGTGACAAATTCTCAGCGAAATAGTTGAGGATGCACGTGCGTATGTGGTCTAGGGAAACCGGATCCCCGAGCAGTGAAGGGTTAAATCGCCATGTTTTAGTTCGTGGTTGAGTTTCGGGAAAGGACAGTGTAACCGTAATGGGGTGATGGTCTGATAGGAACATCGGTTCTATCGTAGATTGTTTTAAAAATGGAAGGTCGGATTGGGAGAGGAAAAAATAATCGATTCTAGAATACTTTTGATGTGGTGCAGAGAAAAATGTGTAATCTTTTACTGTGGGTGATAATGTGCGCCATGTATCGTGAAGGGTCAGGTTTTGTAGTTGGGTTTTGATCTGACGTAGAGCTCTGTATGGTAGGGCAGATGAGCCTGAGGAAGGGTCTAATAGTGGGTTCAGGGGAACGTTAAAATCTCCTCCAAGGAGAACTAGGCCCTCCTGGAATGACGCCAGCCGATCACAGGTATCTCTTAGGAAGGAAACTTGGTGTTCATTGGGGCAGTAAACGTTTGCCAATGTTATTGGTTTGTTTGCGTACTTCCCTTTGAGGAAGATATATCTGCCTGCCGGGTCAATCAATGAGTCTGAAAGAAGAAAGTTTGCATGTTTGGAGATTAATATTGAGACGCCTTTTGTTTTGGCATCTGGGTTGGTGGCATGGTGAGCCGATCGATATATGTGATTGGCGAGTTTAGGTATTGTGTCGGAGCGGAAGTGGGTCTCTTGCAAAAAAATAAAATGAGCTTTGTGTTTAGAAAGTGATGTCAAGACCTGGGAGCGTTTCTCAGGAAGGTTAAGACCTTTTACATTTAGGGATATACATTTTAGCGTCAAAGACAGTTCGGTTAATGGTTTCGATTGCATGGTTGCACTCTGTTTGCACTTGGGGATCAAGCCCTACCAAAGTGTAATGCGGTAAGGATTGGTAGACAATGTGTGAGGGCCGTCAAAGAGGGGGTGGGGGCGGGGCCAGTCAAGCCCCGGAGCCTAGGGGCAGAGCAGGAGAGAAAGAGAATTAGTGAAGAGGAAGAAAAGAAAAAGGGGAGGGAAAGAAAAAGAAAAAGGGGAGAGGGGGAGTGAGGAGTAATAAAGCGGGGGTGAGCCTGGGGTGTAGGAGTGAAAATGAAAGAAAAATGGGGATAGGAGATGGGGAGGAGAGAAAGAGAGGGAGGGAGGGGACGGTAGTACAGAGGAGGGTAAGAGAGAAGAGAAGAACCGAGCAAAAAAGACACACCAGAGGTGAGGTTAGAAAATCTGCCTCACCTAGGGGAAAAAAAGTCCTGGGGTATCAGCTGGTGTCCTTAGGGACTCGCTGTGTGGGGGAGTGAAAAGAGACGGGGACCTTAGATCGGGTGCGGGCCGGAGGACAGACCCGCTATTCCGCTTAGGCGAAGAAATGTAAGCTGTGGTTTTGTGGGGAGCCCACTTAACATTTTACTATACTATAGGACCACCGGGATCATAGTAGAGGAACCCAAAAATAGGCACAATTGGCATTTTTAGAAAAACATAAACCTAAAAGGAGGTATAGCCTATGGACTGTATACCTTACTATTTCAGCCATGTAATAAGCGTATCAAATAAGGGGGAGAAAATAACAGTATAAACCCCCAAAACAAATACAAGAATACAAACAAGAACAAAAACAATCACAATCCGATGCACACTGTGGGAGAGTTATCTAACTTAAACATTTCCTGTTAAACGAAAAGCTAGTCACTATCTTGAGAAAAAAACTAAAATGGCAAATCACGTGAGGAGAGATAATGAGAAGGACAAGGGGGGGGGGGAAGGATGGATGGGGGGGTCAGGAAGGAGGGGGAAAGGGAGAAAGGGGGGAAAGGAAGGAGGGGGGAAGGGAAGGAGGGGGGGGGTAAGATAATTATCAACATTTAGACTAAAGGGTCATGATTTGCAATAATGTGATTGCAAGGCTATTGCTTGTTCAATGCCCCCCTCGGGAGCCTCAGTAACCTGATAAGGTACATTGTATGTGTTCTAACTCCCGAGTTAGGTGGTTTGCTTACTGAAGATCAGGGACGTCTGGATTAATGGGGTCTCTCCTTCCCACCTTATGGGCAGGCTGTGCAGGAGGTGATTAGAGTTGAAGTAAGAGAGTGGAACCCCCATGAGGGGCTCCTCGGGTCGGGCAAGAACAACGTCCCTGATGATCAGGATAGCCGGAAGTCTGCCTTCGCTAAATACATATATTCGTTTTCAATAAGGATATCTTTCTTTATGCATTGTTTCTGACCGTTAATAGCGTACATGCATTACCTACAGTTGTGAGTGAGGAGAAAGTACATGTCCATATCTTACAGTGAAAGAAGAAAGGCAGATCGTATTTTGTTCTTTAAAATATTAAGGCAGGGTGATTTTGGGGTATGGGAAATTATGGAAAAAATAGGCAAGATCTGCTGTTCCTAGACCCTCGAAGAGGGTATTTAAAGCCCTAAAAAATATGGTAGGATAAGCACAAATAAAGCAAAACAAAACAAAGACAGAAAAAAAAAAAAAAAGGGGGGGGAGAAAAAACAATTTGAGATGACAGGAGTCTCCATGGAAAAAATTCTTGATCTGGTACTTCGATTCCTGAATGTTATTTTCCAGATGTAGGCCTGTCCGGCTTGTGAGATATGAGGGAGTCCCTGCGTGTAACAGAGAGGTGAAGCTGGAGAGGGACGAATCAGGTGAGGGTGAAAGGTGCCGGAGAATGTCAAGTGGTTGCATTCCTGGTGCGTAGCATAGTACACAGCACAAAATGGAGGGGCGGTGTGCATCGGGGGTTAAATCAAAAACTCACTGATGTTACGACATGGCTGAGTGGGTACAGTCAATCCTCCAGATGGTTGCGTCCCGGGGGGGACGGTGGTGCATGAGCAGGACTTCGTTGATAGAGGTCTCGACGGGATGAGTGTGCTTTCGGAGATGCCGATCCTGCCTTGCGTCTACGTGATCTCTGGCGTGGTGCCTTCGGAGATAGATTAAGAGAAACCGGATGCCATGGTTCCGAGGGGAAGAAGAGGTCATACCATTCCGGAAGTTTGATCCGTGGGAGATCGAGTTGGTCGCAGAAATTCTTCAGATCATCTGGTGTGCGAAGAATAGCAGAGCGTCCCCTGGTGGACGCAGATAAGGCAAAGGGGAATTTCCAGCGATATTGAATGTTCCTAGCACGTAGTGCATCCAATAAAGGTCTTAGGGCTCTTCTGTTTTGTAGTGTAATCTGTGACAAGTCCTGGAATAGTTTTATATCAGCCCCGTTAAAAATTACTCGACCTCTTTCCCTGGCTTTCCGCAGAATTTCCTCCTTAAGGGGAAAGTTCACCAGACAACACACAATATCTCTGGGTGGTTCATTTTCCCTGGGCTGGGGGCGCAGAGCACGGTGTGCCCTTTCCATATCAATAGGTGAGTCTGCAGGTCTTCCTATTAAATCATTGAATAGTGCACATAACGTTTGCTGTACTGAGTTTGGATCAATACTTTCAGGTATCCATCTTACTCTTATGTTGTGCCGGCGGCCGCGGTTATCGAGGTCCTCCACCTGCCTGTGGAGGTCAAACATTTGGGAGAGCTGTGAATCATAGGCAGATTGAACCTGGCAAATGGCCGCTGCGTGAGTCAGGGTTGTTTGTTCTACCGTGTCAATGCGGTGTGCAATCGCCTGCATGTCCGATTTCAGGTCAGCAATAGCTGCTGCCACCGTGCTTTTAATATCCGACGCTACCTTTTCCAGGTCGAACAGATTGAGCATGTGTGTTCGTCCGGTGTCAGTTGTAGGAGTAAGAGTACCCATGGTCTGCATGTCGGGCAGTTCAGGAGGCGAGGCCAGCGCCTGGGCCTGCGAGACCGCGTGTGCGGACAGTTTTTGGGTATGGAATATGTCAGGAATGTTCCTACTGAGTTGCGTACCTGGGTCCATTGTGGTTCGAGATGTTGAGGAGCTCCGGGTGGATCTGCTCATGCTGATGTTGAGGCGTGGGCTCCCCTTCGAGCTGAGATCTGTCCCTGGATCGCAGGAGCTCTTAGCTTATGCTGCCATCACGGTCTCCGTCCAGGCCACGCCCCTCAGTTTTTCTTTTTTAATAAATCTGCAAAAATGTCACCAATGCTGTGTTTTTCTGTCAATATGGGGTGCTGTGTGTACATTAATGAGGAAAAAAAAATGAACTGAAATGATTTTAGCAAATGGCTGCAATATAACAAAGAGTGAAAAATGTAAGGGGGTCTGAATACTTTCCGTCCCCACTGTATATATAATGCTCCTGGTCCAGAGGAGGTCTATTGTGCTGTATTTTCCCTCCCTCACAGGAGTATCTACTTAGCAAATTCAAGGATGATATTTAATGTCCATCATATAAAGGTCATGTAATAATGTGATCCATAACATGCACCAAGACACCGGCAAGAAACAGAAAGCCCCACAATAAAAGATTGGTTGGGAAGGGTAGAAGAGACATATAACATGGAATATCTGAGATACTGTGGAGAGGAGGGAATAGAGGGAATGATAAATAGATGGAAAGATTTGAAGGCGTTTAAGAAAACAATGAGATATGTGGAGGTTGTAGGAGTATAAAACAGGGTAAAGTGGGAGAACTGGAAGAAAGGGAGAAAATTCAGATAATGGGATGGATGGGGACGGATGGAGAGGTGGGCTGGGGGTGCGGGGAGGATTTTAAATGTGTGGCCACGCCCTCAGTTATAAAAGAACTGACAAAGTGAAGATGCGTCATACGGCGGGAGTCTCTCAAAGAGGCAGCTCAGTCCGGCTGTGTTTTTTTTCTTTTTTGGTCTGTCGGTGGAGCGAGAAAAGAAGAAGAATGGACTTTGTGGGACATTTTTAATTTTTAATATATGACTTGTCCCAAGTCGTGTCTTTTCATTTTTACCATTTTAACACTTTTTTGTGAAATGGTAGGGGTACATTTGCACCCCATTACCATTTCACACAGGGGGGAGGCTGGGATCTGGGGGTCCCCTTGTTAAAGGGGGCTTCCAAATTCTGATAAGCCCCCCACCCGCAGACCCCCACAACCACCGGGCAAGGGTTTTGGGGATGAGGCCCTTGTCCCCATCAACATGGGGACAAGGTGCTTTGGGGGGCTGCCCCAAAGCACCCTCTCCATGTTGAGGGCATGTGGCCTGGTACAGTTCAGGAGGGGGGGCGCTCTCTTGTCCCCCCTCTTTTCCTGTGGCCTGCCAGGTTGTGTGCTCAGATAAGGGTCTGGTATGCATTTTTTGGGGGACCCACGCCATTTAAAAAAAAAAAATTGGCACGGGGTTCCCCTTAATATCCATACAAGACCTGAAGCGCCTGGTATGGAATTTGGGGGGACCCTCACGCAAATTTTTTTAAAAATTTTGGTTCGGGGTTCCCCTTAATATTCATACCAGACACAAAGGGACTGGTAATGGACTGGGAGGATCCCATGCCATTTTTTTCAATAACTTATTTTATCTGTATGGCCGGGACCGACAATTCACTATAGCCGTGAGTACTTTTAAATTACTTTTTTCCTTTAGAAATGTCATTTTTTGCAAGGACTGTTCTAAACACGGGAAACATACGCCACTTTACAGGCATACTATAGACACCCCCCAGGTACGAAATTTAAAGGAATATTTCACTTTTATTGTTTCACTTTAAGCATTATTAAAATCACCACTCCCGAAAAAACGGCCCTTTTTAAAACTTTGTTTTGCATTGATACATGTCTCCTGGGGCAGGACTCAGGTCCCCAAACACTTTTTATGACAATACCATGCATATAAGCCTTTAAAATTAGCACTTTTGATTTCTCCCATAGACTTTTAAAGGGTGTTCCACAGCTTTCGAATTTGCCGAGAATACCCCAAATTGTTCGCTAGTCGGCGAACAGGTGAACACTCGATGTTCGAGTCGAACTTACTTTTGACTCAAACATCAGGCTCATCCCTATATCTCAATATATTTAGAAATTTGATTTCATAATTAACCTCCTTTTTTTTTTTTTTTTTTTTGTTTATTATTTATTTTAATTATCGCCACATACAAAAACAAATTCTGTAGATTCAACATGATTACATTTAGTGTATATATTTTACATCCCCCCTGTAAATCCTCCCCTCACCCCCCTGCCCCCCCACCTCTCCATCCATCCCCATCCATCCCAATCCCATTATCTGAATTTTCTCCCTTTCTTCCAGTTCTCCCACTTTACCCTTTGCTATCCTCCTACAACCTCCATATATCTCATCATCTTCTTAAATGCCTTCCAATCTTTCCATCTATTTATCATGCCCTCTATTCCCTCCTCTTCACAGTATCTCAGATATTCCATGTTATATGTCTCTTCTACCATTCCGAACCAATCTTTTATTTTGGGGCTTTCTGTTTCTTGCCAGTGTCTTGGTACATGTTATTAATCATCATTATTGAATGACCTTTATATGATGGATATTACATCCTATTATCATCCTTGAATTTGCTAAGTAGATACTCCTGTAAGGGAGGGAAAATACAGCACAATAGACCTCCTCTGGACCAGGAGCATTATATATACATATCTATATATATATATATAGATATAATAGATATATATATATCTATATCTATATCTATATCGATATAGATATAGATATATAGATATATATACATATACATATACATATCTCTCTCTCTCTCTCTCTCTCTCTCTCTCTCTCTCTCTCTATAGATATAGATATAGATATAGATATAGATATATATATATATATAGATAGATATATCTATCTATATATATAGATAGATATATCTATATATGTCTATACATATATATACAAATATGCATGTGTGATTGGAACTTTATATCGTATATACCTGTGTGAGGTGGAAAACATTCTTGTGGAGTTTCTCACTAGATTCAGACATTGGATTTTATAATTAATCTCCTCTTGACCACAGTAAAAGATCTTAAGTGGATACTCCTGTGAGGGAAGGAAAATACAACATAATGGACCTCCTCTGGACCAGGAGCATTACATATATACACGTGCATATGTAATTGGGGCTTTATACCATATACACCTGTGTGAGGGAGGTGGAACACATTCTTGTGGAGTTTCTCACTATATTCAAAAATTGGGTTCTATAATTAACCTCCTCTTGACCACAGTGGAAGATCTTAATAGTTCTAAACGTCAAAGTTTTGACATACATGGATAAGGAGTTCATATAAAGCTGTATAAGGAAACCTTATGGAAAGATTCAATGCAATATAATATTATCCATTCCCAGCGAGAACGGATCTTATACACTGGAAATAGATATATGACAAGACTATCATTTCAATACAACGAGATTATTAATGCCATTATAGGTGCTTTATTGATGGACTTCCTCATGGTTAATATACGCCTATAGTGTGGCCACCCATAATAATTACAACGCTAGATTACATCACAATATTGCTTATAATAGCTCTGGAGTCCTACTGAAATACATATGAGCTACACAATAGGAGCAGGATGTACAGGATATGAATTTTAAATATATCTAGTGATTGATGTAGTCTTTGCTTATGGTTTTATGGTTTTGTAATAAAGGTCTACTTTTTATGTGGATGGGAGATGTCATGCATATGTATCTGTAGCTTACTCTCTCTCTCCCATTGGAACACTCTAATATTGGAGGTTAAAGGAAATACAAGTAGAATTAACCACAATTGTACTCATATGAGTTCGTGAATAGGGGCAGCGTTCATATCCATTGTTTTTTTGTAGTTTGTTTAGTTTACATGTTTGTTTCCCAAAGGTGTATTGCCATGACATTCACAAAGCCAACAAAAAAACCCTCAAGGTTAAAAAAAATATATTTTCCTTTAAAATTTAGAACCAATATACTAGAAATATATTTGTTCTAAAACACTCAAATCTGTTTGTTAAACTTATTTTACACATTTGTTTTATAATGTAATGAAAACTGCTAATGATAACTCTATATGAAAACTAATGAGCCATGGTAGGACTAAACAAATCAAACAAAATGTATTCACATGCTTTGCCAAATGACTCTGGAAAAAAGTCATAGTACAAAATGATATATTCTGCCTAAGCACACCAATATACAAAGAAGGAATTTGTTACATTAAAGCATATAGCATGTAGCAATCAATCAGCAATACATTTGTAACTTAGACTAACAGTACATATTTTAGGAAATGTTTTCAATAGATGCACCCTACTTTAGAATTACATAACAGAAGGGATGAAAAACCGGCAGCTGGACAGGTGGCCACATTTAGAGACTGCTTATAGTGATTTTTAAGGCTGGGTTAGTTCCTGCAATGTGGCTAAGCTTATACCACCACAATTGACAGCATTCATGCCTATTGATCACTGCCATCTGACATTGGGGAGATGAAAGTTTGGGAAGGCCAAAATAAACTTTTTCCATACAGCTAGTTTAAGATAGCACTGCCTTGGGCATGTCTTATGCCACTTAAGCCAGTACATCTCTCCACACAGAAATCAAGACAGCGGCAAGGCACAAACAACAGCACTAGAGCACAGAGGACATTCCTATACACAGGACTCTCCATTCAATAGCCACAGAAATTGAAGCAGAAACAGTCCTCCTTGCACTCTCAGACAAGTGAGAAGCCTACTGACCAAAGCTCACCAGAAGGCACTAAACAATTTGTAGAATTAACAACTACCCACAACCTATTATTCAGTAATCAACCTAGCTAGTCATGAATACTGTTCCTTGTATACCCTATAATATAATGCATACCTTATAAAGTGTTCACATCTCATAAAAAATATTAGACATGTGCAGGATGAGAAAAATTGTTTAGTTTTATTTTGTTTCATTATTTAACTTAATTAGTTAAATTAAATTCATTGCATTCGTTACATTCGTTTTCAGGATTTGTACAATTTCATATTCGAATTCAAAAAAATTTGCCCGTATTCGATAAAATTCGACCGCATTCGAAAAAACTATCAGATATGAAAAAATTCTATCACGTTCGAAAAAAACGATCAAATTCGAAAAAAAATTCTACCGCATTCGAAAAAATTTGACAGAATTTGAAAAAGTAAACTATATATAACCATTTTGCGAAATTAGAAATTCGTATAGAATGAAAGTGAATTTGAATAGAAAAGATTAGAATAGAATAGAAAATAATAGAAAATAATACGTTACGTTACGTGACGTAACCGGGAATCAGCTGGCGGCGCGTGTGATCACAGAAGTGAGATTACTTGTATTCATTGCGGAATAGTGGCCTCTCCAGCTAAGCACAAGCAACTTGTTTGCGGTTTATTTTCGTTTTGGGTCATGTACTGAGAATATGGATTCCTGGCTACAGCGGGTGAATCTACCATTCCTTGTCATCCATTAATCAGCTCCTAGTATGATATAGAGCCTGGTACCACTGTGAGTCGGTAAGCGCAATCCACAGCCACGGTGGTGGGTTATCACTCCCCCCTTTTTTCTTGTGTGCACACCAGGGTGTTGGTATGTCTATGTGTCCATAGAAACATCTGATCATACTATACTATGGTCGGTTCCTTTTGTTACTTTTTCTCCTGTATCCACTGAGGGAATTACATCCTGAATCCGGACGGAGCAGATTGGTTTCCACCCCAAAGGCCCTGGCTGGGTTTAAGCCATCCGTTTATTATAATTGATATTCTGGTAAGGGCAACCTACTCTTATAATCCTTGGACTGTTATCTATACATGTTGTAGGACTCTGGTGATCTGGAGATTGATCCCATCTCAGGAGATATTTGGACTTTCTTTTCATTTATCAGTTTTTTTGAATTTTTGTTTTTCAATTTTCAATTAACAATTTTTTGTGTGGCATTCATATTTCCACTATATTAACCTTCTAGTTTATCTTATTATTTAGCGCGGTTTAACAATTTTTATTTCTATTTAGTGTTGTCGCACTGTTTACTGCTGCTTATGTTATATAGTTTCTTCTAGCACGGAATTTTTTTACTATTACATACCTTGTGGGGTGTATGTGAGTACCGCTTGTTGTTGGACACTAATCATACTTTCTCTTAATACTTGTGTTTCAGTCTCTTCCACTAGGGAACTTTCTATAGTTTTTTTGTTATTGATATCCTCTTCCTATTTATATACTTTGTTATTGGCATACTCTTTTTGTCCCTTAAATATTACTTTCATTTTTTGTTTTGGTATCATTCACCACCTTGAGAATCATATGTTGTATTTTCTTTTCGTTTTCTTTATATTCTGCTGAATCTGTATGAGGAGTTCTTTTCTACTTTAGGTCAGCTATTTTTTGTCCAATTAGATTTAATTTACACTTTCTTCTGTGGATAATGATACCCAACATTTTTTGTTCACATTGATTACATTTTTTTTATTTCTCCAATAAATCCTCATCTGACATCCCATTATTGAGACATAGGTCCCACCTCAGGCTTCTGAGCTTTATTTTCTCACTTTTATACTGTTCAAGTGTGGCTTAATGCTCTGGTTGAATAAAGTGCTTATGCATTTTGTAGTGTTATCAATTTCCACTCAGGATATGAGAAAGGCAATAAATTATAAAAAAGTTAATTGCTTATAAAGTCTGCATAGGGTGATTAATATGAAGGTGGATTAGTTAATATGGATGGATAAATATAAAGGTGACATTATTTAAAGGAAACAAAGGTTTCAAATCTGAATAAACATCCCCTTCATGTACTTGGGGGCAGATACAGCTCACCATTTGACGTCTTGTTTTTTTGTCGTTTTTCCCTTTATTTCAAGTCCTTGTTCAGATGACCCAACTGTCTCAATGATGAAATGTAGATACAGGTCATTGGTACTAACTCAGGATGATCCTCACTTCACAAGGCACACAATATATTCAGCAACTTCAAACACCTAGTGGCAGTATTTAAGAACATCCACAAATCATGCAGACTATGCAACGTAGTCGCCCCAGCTTCCCAACAAATGTCCGGGGCATGGGTTAGCGGAAACTCAGGGTAGATTGAGGTAGTTCATTATGTGGATTGAAACATCCGTGCCTCCACCACAGAAAACGTGATGACTTTTCTTACGCGTTTCGCTTGTAACCAAGCTTCTTCAAAGTATCTGAAAAATGACAGCCTCAGTTTTCATGTGTACGGGTGTGGTCACAACTTAGATATTATTCAGTAATCAACCGTGCTAGTCATGAATGCGGCTCCTTGTTATGAACAACTATGCATACCCTATAAAGTGCTCAGCAGCTCATAAAAATATGAATAAGCAGTAGTGTTGAACAAAAAATTACAAGACAACCTATGGTCAATACTTAAGGATATGTTAGTATTTTTGCGTGGTACAATACATAGAGATATGCTGTCATTTATTACTCAGGTTAAATCAGAGTTTTTTGAGATTTGCAGTAGGGTAAGCCATGTGGAGAACAAAATAGGGGAATTTGCCCCAGACTATAATGAATTGGTTGATCCACATAATGATGTAGAGAAGGAAATACAGAATATCAAACTCAAATGAGGTGATCTTGAAGACAAAAATATATATAAACCTTGCGCCATATGAGAGTGAATGATCAAATATGAGCTGCTATCCCCCAAACTAGATGAGAATTCTAATGCCATTGAGAAAAGTAACAAAATAAAATAAAATAATTGAATGCACATCAATGTGCCATACAGAAATCCTAGATATATATATAAACTGAATACCAAAAGTGCATTATTGCAAATGATTAGCAGCCATGCAGTCCCTGCATGTATAAAAAATAATAATGTCCTTGTGGAAAAAACAATATGAAAATCCCCACGGAAAAAATGCATAAAAAAAGAGACCACGTGCAATAAAAAATATTATACACATCAATATAAGTGAATCTTCAGCTGTTGAAAAATAGAGTATACAAATCGATATGTGTGAACTTTTCGCTGTGTAGATAAACAACCTTCACCAGCTGTATAATACACCCAATGTGCTCTGTAAGTGGATGTCCGCTTACCATAAGATGTTGACCTTTTTAATTAAAAAGAGGTCAATAAGCGCCTTTAGCAAGAAATGGCTTGCTGCCATGGCATGCATAAGCCTTGAAGATAACCTTTTCCTCTCCCCCAGTGGACTTTCAGGAAATATAAAGAAGGGTACAAGAAGGGCTAAAATAGTGTAATCCCATTTATTGATAACATTATAAAAACAGAAAGCCAAATGGCTACTTACATTGGAAAGTGCCCTCGGCCGGCACTGAGGCTGTGCTGCTCGTAACAAGTCTAATGGCTCCGTTCTGCACATGGTAGCTGGCGTGCGCTTCACCAACAGCCGCTGACAACCACAGGGACCGGAATGTGAATTGAAATTGTGTAACCAGGCACGCCTCGACGTACGTTTCGATTCCCGTCTTTAGGAGGCATGCCTGGTTACTGAACACACATACCAAAATAGTCAAATAATTGTCCAATAGAAAATTGAGTTGGATAGTTGCTAGGCAGTTTAGGCAATCTGGAGGTATAGCCAATAAGAATTAACCTGAATGGTAGCTAGGCAGTTTAACAGCCTCAGTGTCAGTGATAAGCATGATCGGACAATAAATTTGCATGTACAATCTCGGAAGCAGAAACTCCAAAGCATTACATATACAGGAATGTTCACCTCCTCTCATAGGTTAACCATACATATTATACTGGGATCAATGGATAAATTATGTAATAGGTTGGTATGATGTTAAAATAATATAAAAATACAAAAATAAAAATAAAGATAAAGATGTGGAAAATATGATAAAAATACTGAAATAATCCCACTAAAAAAATGGATCAGTAAAACATCAGTAGGTACACTATAAAGTGACAAAAGGAGAGATCCTGAGTGGTTGGTGCAAAGTACATATTAAATGTAAGACTCCTCTTAGTGGTAATCACAACCACTTTACTCAATGGTCAAAAAGCAATTGAGGTCTATTTCAATATTGAGTCCCAATGGCTGCATCGAACTAAGGCGATACAGCCATTGGGTCTCATTTTGGGAAATCGCCTTCTTGAGGTCCATGCCTCTCCAGTTAGGGGTGACTCTATCTATACCATAAAAAGTAAGGAGACTAGGGTCCCTATTGTGAAAAAGTCGGAAGTGTCTGGAAACACTGTGAATCAAAAAACCTTGGCAATATTTGTCACATGTTCATTGATTTGTACCCTTAATTCTCGTGTAGTCCTCCCCACATATTGCAGGGAGCATGGGCACTCCAATATGTATGTTACATAATTGGAATGACATGTTATCAGGGGTTTGATATTAAACTCCTCCCGTGTGACGTTAGATTGAAATTTGATAACGTTTTTGTCTGTTTTTCTTGGTACGGCAGGCATTGCAACGGGTACAATAATAGAAACCCGACCCATCAAGAAATGTTGGAGGCTTTCTTGGGGGGTCCGGTACATTGGGCGCTATTAAGTTTCTGATACCCGGAGCTGTCCTATAGATAAATTTGGGGGCAACTGTTAGTACTGGTAGTATGTTTTGCAAATGTTTGTCTTTTAATAGTATTGGCCAATATTTCTTAAAAACTTTTTCTATGTCCTTGTATTGTCTATGAAAATTAGAAACAAAAGCTAAGCCTCCTTCAACAGAGGGTGACTTCTTTTTGTTAATCAAAAATTCATCTCTGTTCATTTGAAGCACCTGATTCTTAGTTGTGATAAGTGATTGCAGGGAATAACCTTTTTTCCTGAAATCTATGGATAAGCATACTGTATCTGCTTGTGTGTGGTAATCTGTAAGATTGTCACAATTACGCCAAACCCGCATTAATTGGCTCTTGGGTACCCCCCCGCAACCACTGAGGGTGGTGACAGCTGTAAGTTGGTACAAACCCATTTCTATCCATCACTTTAAAATGGATCTTAGTACCAATTCTGTTCATGTTTTTAGTCAAAGTGAGATCCCAAAAATTAATAGTATCCAGACTGGTTTCTGCTGTGAATTTGAGGCCATACTTATTGATATTCATGCATGCTAGGAATGTTTCCAATTCTGCATATGGACCTCCCCATAATAAGATAATGTCATCAATGTACCTTTTGTAGTACAATAATGATTTATTGGATGTTTGGTAAATGTTTTCTCTTTCCCACTTATTGAGCACTATATTGGCCACGCTGGGGGCGTATCTAGCCCCCCATCGCTACTCCCTTAATTTTTTTAAAGTAAGAATCCTGGGCCCAAAAGTAGTTATTACACATAGCTAGTTGTAGTCCCTCTACCAGAAAATTGATTTGAAGTAATTTGTGTAATCCGGCAAAGGCAACCTTCGGCATTCCTCCATGAGGACCAGTTTGACTGCTAGAAGGGCATCTGACTGGTTAATGTTAGTATAAAGGGATTCGATATCTACTGTAACCAATATGGTATGCTCATTTATCTCAATATTTTGAAGCGATTTGATGAGTTCACTGCTATCTTTCAAGTATGATCTACCCTTAATGACAAGGGGCTGAAGGTATGTATCAAAGTACTCGCCCAAGCGGGAATATAATGACCCTATCCCACTGATAATGGGTTGACCGGGTGGGTTTTCCTTGTTTTTGTGAATCTTGGGCACTAAATATAGTACTGGGATACGGGGAGCCTGCGGAATGAGATATTTAGCTTCTTTGCTATCTAGAATGTTGTTGCTACTTCCCTTTTTCACCCAAGCTATCAATTCTGATTTGAGTTTAGCTGTGAGGGCCTGTAAGTGGTTGTATCCTCCCTGTGGGGTTTTTTAGCAGCAATTGAGTCAATAAATTTTGTAAAAGTAGACAGTATAAACACATGAGTTAAAACATGAGCTCTGGGTATATACAATGCAAGACTAGTACATTAGAAAAGGGAAAAAATCACAATATTGGCAATACCATAAAGGTTGAAAAAAGGGTAAGATTATCTAATCCTGCAACCTACAATCATTGAATTATGGTTGTGCTGTCTGATGTTTGGAACAAAGACCCAATGCATTTTGACCTATATATTTATGGTCTTACTCGGGGGGTTCATGTGTTTCTATAATTACATCAAAAGACAGTTTTCAATCATATGAAATATGATATCCATTCATGGTCATTTATATATATATAATGTATAAAATTCAAAAAACAAAACAATAATTGCATCATATTTACCCTCTTTATCAAAATAGTACGCTTATCCAGAGACATCTTATTAAAACAAACACACACGAAGGGAGGCACCGAGCAGGTCTCATATATAAAAAAAAAATAAAAAAAAAAAGAGGAGAGAAAAAGTGCGGGGCTCAATTCCCAGTGTGTATTGTGTGTATTGAGTGTTATAAGCACTTGAATTAAATGATTTGTTGTTGTAAATATTCATAAATGTTCCAATAAATTAAGTGTATGAAATAAAATTAATCAATTTAAGTAAATATCCATATGAAAAAAAAAAAAGTTAATATTCATGTGTGATCAAATTTTAGTAGATTAAAAAATTGTTCAGTTAATAATGTGTTAAAAGTGAATAATGGAAAAAATAAATACTGTAGTAATGATGTGGTGTAAATTTGAAAATGGCAGAAACGTATAATGTAGTGATTGATAAGTGAGACAGTAAAAAACATTGGTGATGATCTCAGTGTGTACTTGGATTATAAGGCATGCAGGCTAAGTGATAAAGGAAGAGAAAGAATGTGAATGTGAAGAGTGAAAAATAAGGTGCATAAATGAAGTGAAAGGTGCTCAAAATTATATAACATGCTAAATAGTGCTAAAGTGAATAACAACATGACTGAATACCTGACTGCATGTTTTAAATTATTAGGACTTTAGTCCCTGTGATGGAAAACATCTGGTCCAAAATATAGATCAGTGTAAATCACTACACATGACTATAGACTCTAAAAGGGAAAAGGAAACGCAAAAAATATTATTAGAAATAATGAAAGAATTATTATATATGGCAGAAAGGATGCTGTTTGCACTATTCACTGCCTCCTTCTTACCTGATGGTCAGTGGGTGTGGATGCTCGGTTGATCCAAAGACAAAAGATGGGATCTCTAGTATGGGCACCTCTTATTATATCTCCACTCTTGATTAAATTGAGAAGGAGGTGATTCGGCCCCCTTGGATATTCCCCCCAACCTAATACGCCCCCTCTGGGAGGAGGAGGCACCACCAGGCTGTTAATAACAGCCCCTCCGTGGTAACCTCGGCGTTCCGGAAGGCAGAAGCGCCTTCGATGCAAACCGCGTGACGGGAGACGTGCCGCGTGCATGCACAGTCGGGACACCCCCGCTATGCGCAGGGGACCAGGCCATATTTCTAAAGAAGTTATTTCATCAATTTCCACTTATATATATATCCATTGATCTAATGGTCAAAATACATTAAATGGAAAAAGCCTTTCATATTATTATAATTATGTCTGTATATTTGCTACTCTTTTTTGCTCCCAATTCATTACTAAGGATTATTTCATAAATGAACTAGGACCATAAATAAATAAATAAATAAATGCATTTATATCCATTACAATTGGCAATCCCAATATAAGTAAACATTGATAAATGGCTGTGTAATCCTCCCCAGGGTCTAGTTTTTTGGGGGGTTAATTCCCAGCATCAGATAGTTGTATCTGATAATGCATGGCATGTGCGCAAAGGTCCAGAGCACAAAGAAACCTCTTCCTGTAATATTGCTATGTGCATGTACCCATAGTTTGACCAATCTATATCAGTGTAAATTTTACAAAGTCGGGAGAAACCCAGTCTCATATCCCGCTTATACATAGTATCTTATTAGAGCATATGTGTAAACAAACATGAGCTCCATCCATTACAATCATAATGTTGGAAAAAAAAATTCCTTCTAAGAGAGGCATCTCCGCACTCTGTCCATCCGCGTCCATGTAGGTATGGTCATGCAGTTCTAGCTGTTTTTTCCCAAACTATAGCCCTTAAGTAAGGGAACATATGAAATTGATTCGTTAAGGCCTGGATATGTGGTGGCCCCGAGTTTATATATCCACTTTTGTTCGATTTGCAAAAGCCTTTTGTTCCAATCGCCACCCCTCGCCGGAATATGTATCTGTTCCAGGGCGCGAAGGCAACCTTCGGCATTCCTCCATAAGGGCCAGTTTGACTGCTAGAAGGGCATCTGACTGGTTAATGTTAGTATAAAGGGATTCAATATCTACTGTAACCAATATGGTATGCTCATTTATCTCAATATTTTGAAGCAATTTGATGAGTTCACGGCTATCTTTCAAGTATGATCTACCCTTAATGACAAGGGGCTGAAGGTATATATCAAGGTACTCACCCAAGCGAGAATATAAGGACCCTATCCCACTGATAATGGGTTGACTGGGTGGGTTTTCCTTATTTTTATGAATCTTGGGCACTATATATAGTACTGGGATACGGGGAGCCTGTGGAATGAGATATTTAGCTTCTTTGTTATCTAGAATGTTATTGGTACTGCCCTTTTTCACCCAAGCTGTCAATTCTGATTTGAGTTTAGCTGTGGGTTCTGTCCTCAGGGGCCTGTAAGTGGTTGTATCCTCTAACAGTCTATGGATCTCTTTATTATAATTGTCTTTTGTAAGTATCACCACCCCTCCCCCCTTGTCCGCTGGTCGAACTACTATTTGTTTGTTAGATTCTAATTTCTTGATTCCCTTCCATATTGTATGGTTACTTTTACTTTTATTTACATGTAATGTTTTGATTTTGTCCTGTACCATGTTTTTAAAAACCTCAATATGGTGGTGGATACACTTACTTGGATTGAAGACTGAATTGTTTTTCAAGCCACTATGTTGGTAGACTGTGGCTGGTTTTGGTGGTCGCGAACTTGGTAACTGGGATGCAAAATGTTTTTTGATGTTTAATTTGCGAATATATTTTTCAATATCTATGAATAAAATCAAAGTTGTTTATATTTTTATCAGGTGCATGGCTGCTAATCATTTGCAATGATGCACTTTTGGTATTCAGTTTATATATATATATATATATATATATATATATATATATATATATATATATATATATATAGGATTTCTGTATGGCACATTGATGTGTTTTTAATTATTTTATTTTGTTTGAGTACAACATTGCACATGTAACTCAGTCCACTGTTAATATAGACCCAGCGCCCCTCACCATACACTTTTCTCACTTGCACTAGAAATCTCATCAATTTTGGGGGATAGCAGCTCATATTTGATCATTCACTCTCATTTGGCGCGAGGTTTATATATATATATATTTATCACTTGGGTTTCAAAAAATTTTTTTGAACTTGCACCTACGCAGCCATGGACGTCTTCAATTTTATGAAAGGATGCCAGATAGATATAGAAGACATTTTTCAACAGGGCCCCAGTCCCAACATTGATTTAGAAATGGGTTTTAACCACTTAAGGACCAGCCTCGTTTTGGATTTTAGGTATTTACATGTTTAAAACAGGTTTTTCTGCTAGAAAATTACTTAGAACCCCCAAACATTATATATGTTTTTCCTTCTAACACCCTGGAGAATAAAATGGCGGTTGTTGCAATACTTTTTTTTGCACCGTATTTGCGCAGCGGTCTTAAAAGCGCACTTTTTTGGAAAAAATTCACTTTTTTGAATAAAAAAATAATACAACAGTAAAGTTAGCCCAATTTTTTTTATATTGCGAAATATAATGTTACGCCAAGTAAATTGATACCCAACATGTCACGCTTGAAAATTGCGCCCGCTCGTGGAATGGCATCAAACTTTTACCCTCAAAAATCTCCATAGGCGACGTTTAAAAAATTCTACAGGTTGCATATTTCGGTACAGAGGAGGTCTAGGGCTAGAATTATTGCTCTCACTCTACCGATCATGGCGATACCTCACATGTGTGGTTTGACCACCGTTTTCATATGTGGGCGCTACTCGCATATGCGTTTGCTTCTGCGCGCGAGCTCACCGGGACGGGGGTTTTTAAACATTTTTTTTTTTTTTTTATTATTTATTTTACATTATTTTATTTATTTTTACACTGTTTAAAAAAAATTGTGTCACTTTTATTCCTATTACAAGGAATGTAAACATCCCTTGTAATAGAAAAAAAGCATGACAGGACCTCTTAAATATGAGATCTGGGGTCAAAAAGACCTCAGATCTCATATTTACATTAAAATGCAATAAAAAAAAAGTCATTTAAAAAAATGAAAATATATAAAAACAAGAGAGAGTGCATGCCAGCCCTAGTGTGTTATCATTTAATAGATGAAGATAAGTGTATAAAAAACATGGGTTGCACTCACAAACATCCAGCGTTAAATGGCATAAACAGCTCCATAATAGCCTCCTCTCCTGGTTTGTAGGGATCAGTTAGCTCACAGCAACTAGCAGCGTGGTAAAGTATTCCAGTAAGCACAGACCGCCTGCTTGCTTGTAACACACACCGCCCAAAGCACTCGCACGGACCAGCCGGCGCTGCCTGATGTCACTCGTGGCCGGGGAGGGGATGCACAGTGATGCAGCTGACTCCTCTCGTAAGCTTCATGCAATTGCTAGGACAACATGTTTCGAAGGTGTGGCCTCCTTCTTCAGGTAATGCCCTCATCTCCTCTAGTGATAATATATGCTCAAACCCCCGCCCCTCCTATCTATGAACCAATGGCATCATAAGAGACCAGGAGCACGGAGTACATAGCAAGAGGTATCTACAAGACGGAGGGGGTTATATAGCAACAGCATCCTAAAATGGTGTTTAGTACAAATAAACATAGAGAATTAGCACTATCTTTAATGTAAATCTAAATAAAAAGAATTCTTGTCATATGTAATTAAAACTTATTAAAAAGTACTTATGTGAACAGTACTATAAAATATACTATAAAATATACACTATATATTAGTTAATATCATCAACAACAGAAAATCACGATGCGGGGGCATAATCATACATATCAAAATACATGAATAAATGATATATATTATATACATAATACAACATCATATCAATAAAGATGCAAGACGTCATGGCATATCCAATGTAGAAATTAATTGTTTTATATTATATAATTTTTGGTATAGAATCCATACCTATGTCTAGGTGAACGTTTTGCTCGTTTATGCAAACGTGAATCCTATTGGATTTTCACTCTAAACAGTATGGCACCAGAAGGGTTAAACAAAGAACTTGAAATAGGTACTCTCATATGAAATTACCCAATGTATGGGATATTCTGTTTGACATTGTTTGGCCTTTCAATCAGGTGGTCTTGTGGATGTGAGTTGAACCGGTGACCCTTTATGCTGCTGGTTGAGAGTGCTACCCACTACACCACTGTGCTGCCCTGAATACTTATTCACTTTATAAATCCTCCATATTCATTATTTTAGTTTTAGACTTTCGTTTTGTATGAATCAGATTATAATTTTGTCAGATAGGGGTCCATTTTAGTATGGGACCCCACCATATACTTTATAGCTTAATATAACTTTATTTCTTCACCACCTAAAAACCATATAATATAATACAATTAATTTCTACATTGGATATGCCATGACGTCTTGCATCTTTATTGATATGATGTTGTATTATGTATATATTAAATATCATTTATTCATGTATTTTGATATGTATGATTATGCCCTCGCATCGTGATTTTCTGTTGTTGATGATATTAACTAATATATAGTGTATATTTTATAGTATATTTTATAGTACTGTTCACATAAGTACTTTTTAATAAGTTTTAATTACATATGACAAGAATTCTTTTTATTTAGATTTACATTAAAGATAGTGCTAATTCTCTATGTTTATTTGTACTAAACACCATTTTAGGATGCTGTTGCTATATAACCCTCTCTGTCTTGTAGATACCTCTTGCTGTGTACTCCGTGCTCCTGGTCTATTATGATGCCATTGGTTCATAGATAAGAGGGGCGGGGGGGTTTGAGCATATATTATCACTAGAGGAGATTAGGGCGTTACCTGAAGAAGGAGGCCACGCCTCCGAAACATGTTGTCCTAGCAATTGCATGAAACTTACGAGATGAGTCAGCTGCATCACTGTGCATCCCCTCCCCGGCCACGAGTGACATCAGGCAGCGCCGGCTGGTCCATGCGAGTGCTTTAGGTGGTGTGTGTTACAAGCAAGCAGGCGGTCTGTGCGCACTGGAATACTTTACCACACTACTAGTTGCTGTGAGCTAACTGATCCCTACAGACCAGGAGAGGAGGCTATTATGGAGCTGTTTATGCCATTTAATGCCGGATGTTTGTGAGTGCAACCCTCGTTTTTTTATACACTTATCTTCATCTATTAAACGATAACACACTAGGGCTGGCGTGCGCTCTCTCTTGTTTTTATATATTTTCAGAATCATGTCTACCACACAGTGGACTTTTGGGACAGCTGCAACACCTTAAGCGAGGAATATACATACAGACTGTTTACTGTTGGAATAGGTATAGTGGGGACAGCGCTAAACTTGGTTTGTTTTGTGTGTTTGGACTATTTAAAGAAATTACATTTGAAAAAATGTGCCTTTAAGAGGCGTGGACGGAAGTGACGTTTTGAGTGTCATGGAGACGAGTGGGTGCCATCTTAGCCTCACTCGTCTCCAGGCACAGGACGGAGACAGATGTGATTGCCTCCGCCGCTACTGTCGGCCCTGGTAAGCGGCGGAGGGCACCGGATCGTGGCGGGGTGCCCTCTCCCACCACTGATAAAAGTGATCTCATGGCGAATCCGCTGCAGGGACCACTTTTATCTGAAAGCCAGCCGCTGCGCGAAAACGGGGATACCGGGGTTATGGCAGCTAGCTGCTGCCATAACAACAATATCCCCATTCAAAGTTTGGACGTACATCGTCGTGCGGCGGTCGTTAAGTGGTTAAACAACTCCAATTTGACATGGAAAAGCAAATCAGATCATGGTGGGATATAGCTTCCTTTGAAATTTATATTAAGAAAAATCTCACCCCTAGGAGATTACATTGGGATGTTAGTCTCAATGATGGTGTAGAGGATCCCACACTATTGGATGAATGGTTCCAACTTTTCAATGCATGTGAACAAAAACTCATGCAGTTAATGATTAGGAGACGCCAAATCAAAAATAAAATTTTAGATAAAAAATAGCGGAACTTAAAGAAAAAATGGAGCCATTCATGGGAACTAATGATTACGAGGACGGAGCGCAGTATTTACAAACCCATCTATCTAAATATGATGGAGAAATCAAAAATCAAAAATTAAAAAAATACCAGAGGGATGTCAAAGATTATGAAGATAATAAGGTGTACAAATGGCAGGAGGGTGTACAAATGGCAGGAGGGACCCAATCCAGGGAGCTCCAAAGAATCATCAGTAGAGAGGGAAGTAGAGGTCCATAATGTAGTGGCCCAACTGGCCAAGGGGTTTAAAAACTACTCACAGACCCCCAAAAAAAGCAACCAGTTAAACCTACCAACACCAAGGATTAAGCAATAAGGATTATCCACCTCAGAATGGGTACACTCATCCTACTCCTAATACCACCAATAACTCCCATCCTTATTCAGCACCTTACACAATACCTACTCACAATAGGTTTGCACCTTTGGATAACCAATCACCAGATCCAAACTACCAGTATCACAGGCAAGGCCCCAACCCCTATCCACCCAGACCTCCACGGGGACATTATAGGGGGAACTATAGAGGTAGGTCATCATCTTATCAGAATCACTACCAACTGGGGGGAAATAAAGGGGGTGGAATGAACCTTACAGGATTCAACCTATGGTACCTACATACCCCAGAGAATATTTAGAAAAAGAGGCAGAAGAGGGAGGGGCAGAAAGAAAAAGAAAGCGAGACAATTAAATACAGGCATTTTTAATTTGACGGATACAGTTTTTTCGGAGGAAGTATTGGCCCAAGGTTTAAAATTTGCACCTGATAAAAATATAAACAAATTTGAGTTATTCATAGATATTGAAAAATTAAAACATCAAAAAACATTTTGCATCCCAGTTACCAAGTTCACGACCACCAAAAGCAGCCACAGTCAACCAACATAGTGGCTTGAAAAACAAGTCAGTCTTCAATCCAAGTAAGTGTACTCACCACTATATTAAGGTTTTTAAAAACATGGTACAGGATGAAATCAAACAATATATGTAAATAAAAGTAAAAGTAACCATACAATTTGGGAGGAAATCAAGAAATTAGAATCTAACAAACAAATAGTAGTTCGACCAGCGAACAATGGGGGAGGGGTGGTGATACTTACAAAAGACAATTATAATAAAGAGATCCATAGACTGTTAGAGGATACAACCACTTACAGGCTGCTGAGGACAGATCCCACAGCTAAACTCAAATCAGAATTGATAGCTTGGGTGAAAAAGGGCAGTACCAACAACATTCTAGATAGCAAAGAAGCTAAATATCTCATTCCACAGGCTCCCCGTATCCCAGTACTATATATATAGTGCCCAAGATTCACAAAAATAAGTAAAACCCACCCGGTCGACCCATTATCAGTGGGATAGGGTCCTTATATTCCCGCTTGGGTGAGTACCTTGATATATACCTTCAGCCCCTTGTCATTAAGGGTAGATCATACTTGAAAGATAGCCATGAACTCATCAAATCGCTTCAAAATATTGAGATAAATGAGCATACCATATTGGTTACAGTAGATATTGAATCCCTTTATACTAACATTAACCAGTCAGATGCCCTTCTAGCAGTCAAACTGGCCCTTAAGGAGGAATCCGGATTAAATACACTACAAATCAATTTTCTGGTAGAGGGACTACAACTAGCTATGGGTAATAGCTACTTTTGGGCCCAGGATTCTTACTTTAACCAAATTAAGGGAGTAGCGATCGGGGCTAGATAAGCCCCCAGCGTGGCCAATATAGTGCTCAATAAGTGGGAAAGAGAAAACATTTACCAAACATCCAATAAACCATTATTGTACTACAAAAGGTACATTGATGACATTATCTTATTATGGGGAGGTCCATATGCAGAATTGGAAACATTCCTAGCATGCATGAATATCAATAAGTATGGCCTCAAATTCACAGCAGAAACCAGTCTGGATACTATTAATTTTTTGGATTTCACTTTGACTAAAAACATGAACAGAAATGGTACTAAGACCCATTTTAAAGTGATGGATAGAAATGGGTTTGTACCAACTTACAGCTGTCACCACCCTCAGTAGTTACGGGGGGTATCCAAAAGCCAATTAATGCGGGTTTGGCGTAATTGTGACAATCTTACAGATTACCACACACAAGCAGATATGCTTATCCATAGATTTCAGGAAAAAGGTTATTCCTTACAATCACATATCACAACTAAGAATCAGGTGCTTCAAATGAACAGAGATGAATTTTTGATTAACAAAAAGAAGTCACCCTCTGTTGAAGGAGGCTTAGCTTTCGTTTCTAATTTTCATAGACAATACAAGGACATAGAAAAAAATTTTAAGAAATATTGGCCAATACTATTAAAAGACAAACATTTGCAAAACATACTACCAGTTGCCCCCAAATTTATCTATAGGAGAGCTCCGGGCTTAAGAAACTTAATAGTGCCCAATGTACCAGACCCCCCAAGAAAGCCTCCAACATTTCTTGATGGGTCGGGTTTCTATTATTGTACCCAATGCAAGGCCTGCCGTACCACGAAACGTCAGACAAAAAAGTTATCAAATTTCAATCCAACGTCACACAGGAGGAGTTTAATATCAAACCCCTGATAATGTGTCATTCCAAACATGTAACATACGTGATGGAGTGCCCATGCTCCCTGCAATATGTGGGGAGGACTACACGAGAATTAAGGGTACGAATCAATGAACATGTGACAAATATTGCCAAAGGTTTTTTGAATCACAGTGTTTCCAGACACTTCCGACTTTTTTACAATAGGGACCCTAGTCTCCTTACTTTTTACGGTATAGATAGAGTCACCCCTAACTGGAGAGGCACAGACCTCAAGAAGGCGATTTCCCAAAATAAGACCCAATGGCTGTATCACCTTAGTTCGATGCAGCCATTGAGACTCAATATTGAAATAGACCTCAATTGCTTTTTGACCAATGAGTAAAGTGGGGGTGATTACTACTAAGAGGAGTCTTACATTTAATATGTACTTTGCACCAACCACTCAGGCTCTCTCCTTTCGTTACTTTATAGAGTACCTACTGATGTTTTACTGATCCATTTTTAAGTGGGATTATTTTAGTATTTTTATCATGTTTTCCACATTATTATCTTTATTTGTATTTTTGTATTTTTATATTATTTTAACATCATACCAACCTATTACATAATGTATCCATTGATCCCAGTATAATATGTATGGTTAACCTATTGGAGGAGGTGAATTTTCCTGTATATGTAATGCTTTGGAGTTTCTGCTTTCGTGATTGTACATGCAAATTTATTGTCCAATCATGCTTATCACTGACACTGAGGCCGTTAAACTGCCTAGCTACCATTCAGGTTAATTTTCATTGGCTATACCTCCAGATTGCCTAAACTGCCTTGCAACTATCCAACTCAATTTTCTATAGGTCAATTATTTGATTATTTTAGTATGTGTGTTCAGTAACCAGGCATGCCTCCTGAAGATGGGAATAGAAGCGTACGTCGAGGCGTGCCTGGTTACACAATTTCGATTCACATTCCGGTCCCTGTGGTTGTCGGTGGCTGTTGGTGAAACGCACGCCAGCTACCACGCGCAGAGTGCAGCTATTAGACTTGTTACGAGCAGCACAGCCTCAGTGCCGGGGGAGGGCACTTTCCAATGTAAGCAGCCATTTGGCTTTCTGTTTTTATCATTTTATAAATAAATGGGATTATACCATTTTAGCCCTTCTTGTACCCTTCTTTATATTTCCTGACGGTCCACTGGGGGAGAGGAAAAGGTTATCTAGAAGGCTTATCCATGCCATGGCAGCAAGCCATTTCTTGCTAAAGGCTCTTATTGACCTCTTTTTAATTAAAAAGGTCAACATCTTCTGGTAAGCGGACATCCACTACAGAGCACGTTGGGTGTATTAAACAGCTGGTGAAGGTTGCTTATCTACACAGTTAAAAGTTCACACATATCGATTTGTATACTCTATTTTTCAACAGCGGAAGATTCACTTATATTGATTTGTATAATATTTTTTATTGCACGTGGACTCTTTTTTATGCATTTTTTCCGTGGGGATTTTCATATTGTTTTTTCAACAAGGGCATTATTATTTTTTATACATGCAGGGACTGCATGGCTGCTAATCATTTGCAATAATGCACTTTTGGTATTCAGTTTATATATATATCTATGATGTGTATTCAATTATTTTATTTTGTTTGAGTACAACATTGCACATGTAACTCAGTCCACTGTTAATATAGACCCAGCGCCCCTCACCGTACTCTGATCTTGAAGACAGGTCACACGGGAATAATGAAAAAATTGGAGGCAATGCTAAAACCATGTCCCATGCTGATCTGAGACATTCTGTGCAACAGATGATCTCTACTGATTCCCACTATTCCTACAAATTAGATTTCATTGCTCAAGCCCATACATTGCAAATCTACATGACCAAGTGCTAAGAGAAAGGATTGCTAAAATACTTATTTCATATTAAAGAACCACTTAATGCCACTTGCTCATCAGATGTCTCCTTTGCCAGATCCCTAATCTGGAATTTTCCTTTTTTACTGACCTGTCACAACATACTAACAAACACGCTCACAAACAATTACTTTCAATCACCAAAATTTCACAAAATAATAAAGTGGCGTATACATGGGGATTTCCCACTATCCCACTAAATTACTTATCACTAGACACAAAACTCTACCTATACTATACCTTCTGTGGATGAAAGACTTTGCCTTGTCAAGAAGTTGGGTCTTATTTCTATAATGGATAAATCTTAGAAATATTCTCTCCCAACAATACGACATACATCTCTGACGCCTTCAACTTAACTATTATGCAAATGCTAATAGAGCAGGAAAATATCTAGCAAATAGGTTAAAGGCGGCTCGCACTAAAACGAGAATAGCTTTCCTACAGCATCCTACACTACCACACAAAATTATAAACCCTCAAGCTATAGCTGACCAATTTGCGGACTACTATGGCTCACTATATAACCTGCACACAGATCCCAACACGCACCAACCAACAGTGGAACGGATTGAAACATTCCTAAAGAATATTAATCTCCCAACTCTGTCCACACACCAGTTAGAAACCCTGAATGCACCAATCACAATACGGGAATTAGAACAAATAATACACACTCTTCCCAATGGAAAGTCTCCAGGTCCGGATGGATTTTCCAATGAATATTTCAAAACATTTGCCAATACTCTATCACCACATATGGCAACTATATACAACAAAGCTGCTGAGACCGCAACTCTTCCTCAGGATATGTTGAAAGCTTACATAGTAACATTGCCAAAACCAGGCAAAGATCCCACCACACCAGCTAACTTCAGACCTATTTCTCTCCTAAACTCTGATATAAAAATATATGCCAAACTGTTAGCCAAAAGATTAACAGACATAATCCCAAAACATTATAAAGCGCGACCAGATGGGTTTTGTAAGGGGGAGACAAACCTCTGATGCAACCAGAAAAATTGTGAATGTTATAAATTTTGCTGAAAGAACTCGAACGCCTTCTCTGCTATTGTCGATTGACGCAGAGAAGGCGTTCGACAGAGTCCATTGGACTTATATGAAAATGACTCTTACTAAGTTTGGGTTCAAGGGCCCCATACTGCAAGCTATCCTGGCTCTTTATTCCTGCCCGTCGGCACATGTTTATTCCTCTGGGTTCTTATCTAAACCATTCAGCATTACCAACGGAACATAACAGGGGTGCCCCCTATCCCCAACAGTTTTCAACTTAATGGTTGAACCCCTAGCTGAAACCATAAGGTCTCACCCCCTGATTGCGGGTTTCCGGTTTGGCTCCAGTTCGCACACCATAAATCTCTTTGCTGACAATGTAATCCTCCTCCTGACCAATCCGGCTACATCATTACCGCAAGCTCATGCAATCCTTAGCCCATTTGGGGAAGTCTCATACTATAAAGTTAACTTCACCAAATCATTAATATTGGATCTAGGAGTTCCACCCCACAAACGCAAAATGCTTCAGTCACAATTGCCCTATACTTGGAGCATAGGAGGCATAACATACCTTGGTATCACACTTACCAATAAAACCTCCACGCTAGTCAGAGCTAATATGACCCCACTGATAGCCATACTGGAAGCCCAAATCAGGAATATGTCCAATAAGGAAATATCATGGCTTGGAAGAATTGCAGCATATAAGATGATGATACTACCACAAATACTGTATATGTTTCGCTCCTTACCAATCCACATACCTATTCACTATATCCACAACATGAAAAAATTAGGTTGGAAATATATATGGAATGGTAAAAAAGCTAGATGCTCCCGAAACAACCTCACATTTCATAAAAAAATAGGAGGGGCAGGTCTAGCGGACCTATATGACTACTACTGGGCAGTCAGACTAGACCAGACCAAACTATGGTTCAAAACCGAGGACACACCACTATGGGTAGATATTGAAAAGGCGTTAGCCCCAACACAAGATTTAACCTTACTGTCATGAAGATCCTGCCAGTAACCGGCGATCCAGGCGCCCAGGAACACGGCCACGGGTTCCACTGCGCATGCACGCGCGTTCACGGGTGCGGTCACGCACGGGCACGCGCGCGCGCACTCCCGCTGGTATCAGGCGGACTATTTAAACCGGTCTATCACACACCATCTCCGCTGTCTGCTCTACAGCGTTGTGTGTGTGTAACCTGATCTGATCTGAGTATCCTGCTATCTGACCCGGCTTTCCCATTGACCATCCTGCTATCTGCCTGCACCAGACCCTCTTGGCTTGCCTGACCATCCGCTGTCTTATCCCTGGTACCTCTGCTGCCCGACCGTTACCGACTACCGGCTTGTTGATCCTTCTACCTGCTGTCTATGCCAGTCCAGCATTCCAGTCTATTACCTGCTGTCTGTTCCAGTCCAGTGTTCCAGGCTCCTACCTGCTGTCTGTTCCAGTCCAGCGTTCCAGGCTCCTACCTGCTGTCTGTTCCAGTCCAGCGTTCCAGGCTCCTACCTGCTGTCTGTTCCAGTCCAGCGTTCCAGGCTCCTACCTGCTGTCTGTTCCAGTCCAGCGTTCCAGGCTCCTACCTGCTGTCTGTTCCAGTCCAGCATTCCAGGCTCCTACCTGCTGTCTGTTCCAGTCCAGCGTTCCAGTCTACTACCTGCTATTGTTCCTGGTTCCAGTCCTGTGTTTCTGGCTCTTACCTGCTGGGTTCCTGGTCCACCCTGCAGTCCAGTTTTTGCCTTCAGTCTTCTCTTGGCTTCAGATTCCAGAGGGTGCCACCACTACTGAACTCCACGACTGTTGATCCTGCCAGGCACCCATACCACTCCTCACTCCTAGCCCCCTGTCTCCATTCCAGGGGAGCAGGAGTGGGAGGTGTAGGGGAGGTCTCTCTCTACACTTCAGGTACGTGACAGTAGCAGACAGCCATGTCAGAGCCTGAGCAGGGAACCTCTCCTATGGAGGAACTTTGTGCACACCTGGCAGGATTGACTGAAGCAGTCAAGAACCTGCAGCAAGGATATACCAGGTTGGAGGAAAGAGTATTAACTTTGTCCAGCCCCATGGGGGCTTCTTCTGCTCCTGCTCCTTCAGTTGGGCCTTCCTCAACGGTGGTGATGCTTCCCCCAGAACCAAAGGTTCCTACACCCGAACGTTTCTCCGGAGATCGCCACAAGTTCAGGGCCTTCCGTAACTCCTGTGAATTATTCTTCGCTCTTCAGCCACGTACCTTCTCCCTGGAGGCTACCAAGGTGGGCTATGTAATTTCTCTGCTTTCTGGGGACCCCCAAACCTGGGCCCATCGCCTCTTGGAGCAAAAGGATATATCCTTAAACAACCTCTCTACTTTCTTTGACGCACTGGGTCAGTTGTATGATGACCCCCAGCTGTCCGTAACTGTGGAGACAGTCCTGCATACCCTTCAACAGGGTCACCGGGCGGCAGAGGACTATGTGGCTGAATTCAGAAAGTGGAGTGCGGACACTAATTGGAATGATGCAGCTCTCCGCTATCAATTTCGGATGGGACCATCTGACTCTCTGAAGGATGAATTGGCCAGGGTGGGTACACCACTGACTTTAAATGCCTTAATCGATCTGGCCATTCAGATCGATCGACGTCTACGAGAGCGTAGGTCTGAGAGAGCGATGGGGTCTTCCCGTCCAACTTGGGTTACCCCTAAGGTTCCCCATCATTCAGCACCAGCACCACCTGTCTCCATGTTTAATCGACCTGAGCCAATGCAAGTAGGAGTCCTACGGCCTTCTCTCACCCAGGAGGAATGACAACGTCAACGAACAAATAATCTGTGCCTGTATTGTGGGGAACCTGGGCACTATGTCAGGAACTGTCCCATCAAACTCCGTAAGTGTTTATCTTTGTCCACGGACTATGTTGCACCTCTGGCTAGAAATACCACTCACCTCGCTCTTTCTCTTCTGCTACAGCTTCCAGGAACGACTCTGCAAATAACCGCTATTATTGATTCCGGAGCCTGCAGTTGTTTCATGAACTCTCTTTTTGCCACCCAACATCAGATACCTCTGTTACCCAAAGCCCACGGGTTCTCCATCCACTTAGCTGATGGAACCGCTATCAAATCTGGACCTGTCATCCAGGAGACCATCCCAATACCCGTCTCCATTTCTAACGTACATCAAGAACAGCTACGCCTGGATATTATCACTTCACCTCTGTTTCCCATAATCCTCGGTATGCCATGGTTACAGGCACATAATCCGGACATTAATTGGATCACGGGTGAGGTTACCTTTCCTTCTTCCTATTGTCAGCAGTTCTGCAGAACCCAGAATGCCCAGGAAGACTCTACTCTGCTCTGCCTGGATACAGACCCTAGTCTACATCTGTCCATCCCTGCTGCATATCATGACTTTCTGGACGTATTTAGCAAGCAAAGGGCCGAGGTGTTACCTCCTCACCGGGCCTATGACTGTCCAATCGAATTACTTCCCGGTGCTGAAATTCCGTTTGGAAGAATCTTTCCTCTAACTGAAGTGGAACAAGGGGCCTTGAAAGAATACATTGATGAGAACCTTAAAAGAGGCTTCATTCGTCCATCCACGTCCCCCGCAGGTGCCGGCATCTTCTTTGTGCAGAAAAAGGATAAGACCCTCAGACCTTGTGTGGATTACCGTGAACTAAACAAGATTACTGTGAAAAATCGGTACCCTCTCCCCCTGGTGCCAGAGTTGTTCCAAAGGTTAAGGTCGGCCACTATATTCACCAAACTTGATCTCCGCGGGGCCTACAATTTAGTTCGTATTAGGGACGGAGACGAATGGAAGACTGCTTTTCGTACCCGCTATGGACATTATGAATACCTCGTGATGCCGTTCGGCCTGTGCAATGCCCCTGCCACATTTCAGTACTTTATCAATGATGTGTTACGTGACTTTCTTGATCTGTTTGTTATCGTCTATTTAGACGACATATTAATTTTCTCTTGTTCCCTTGAATCCCATCGCAGGCACGTCAGAAGTGTGTTGAGCCGGCTTCAACAACATGGTCTATATGCAAAGGCTGAAAAATGTGAATTCGAACAGGAAAATATTCCATTTCTGGGGTTAGTCATTTCTAGTAAGGGCATCAAGATGGATCCTCAAAAGGTCACTGCAGTTCTAGATTGGCCAGTCCCGACAGACAAAAAAGGAATCCAGCGGTTTGTTGGGTTCGCTAACTTTTACCGTAAATTTATTAAGGGGTTTTCAGCTATCATTACACCTATCACCCAACTAACAAAACAAGGTACACGCTTCCATTGGTCAATTGAAGCCACGCCAGGCCAGGTGGGCTCTCTTTTTCTCCAGGTTCTCCTTCCATGTCACTTATCACCCTGGTTCCAAAAATACCAAACCTGACGCCCTATCCAGGATGTTTCATAAACCCCAAGAGATTTCTCCTCCAGACACCATTCTGGCTCCGGGGAACTTCCTTTTGCTTCAGAGAAACCTGCTTTCCCAAATTAAGCAGGCTTCCACAGGATTGGAATCTTCCATTAGAGCGGAACTCCAAGTTAAGGATGGGCTACTGTGGCATGAGAATAGGATCTTTATACCTGAGACACTACGAGTTGCAGTATTAGAACTCTGCCATAATCATGCATTGGCTGGACACTTTGGCGCGGCTAAGACCACGGATTTGGTACAGCGTACCTTTTGGTGGCCTCAGCTACGCGAGGATTGTAAAAGGTTTGTAGAGTCCTGTACCACCTGTATCAGAAACAAGGGGCACAGAACAAAGGCATGGGGACTCCTAAAGCCCTTGTCTGTCCCAGATAGACCCTGGAAAATGCTCTCTATAGACTTTATTGTAGAATTCTCCCCGGCTGAGGGCTTCACTTCAATCTTTGTCATAGTGGACCGGTTGTCGAAGATGGCTCACTTTGTCCCAATGAAGGGCACCCCTTCAGCCACAGAGACGGCACAAGCTTTCATCAAAGAAGTCATCAGGCTTCATGGGGTACCAGTCAATATAGTTTCAGATCGGGGGGTATAGTTTACCTCCCGATTCTGGAGGTCTCTATGTAAAACTTTAAACATTGAACTTTCATTTTCATCAGCTTATCATCCTCAGACGAATGGGCAAACAGAAAGAACAAATCAGACCCTTGAACAATATTTGTGATGTTTTTCTTCTTTTGCCCAGGATGATTGGATTTCTGTTCTTCCATTGGCCGAATTCGCCTATAACAATTCTATTCACTCTGCTATCAAACAGACTCCGTTTTTTGCAAATTACGGTTTCCACCCTTCATTTTTGCCTAACTCTCTTCCAGATTGTACAGTACCCGCAGTCCAGGAGAAATTGGATTTCTTTTCTTCCAACAACCAAGTTTTACAGGAGACCATGACCAGGACCCAGGAATATAACAAAGCAACCTTCGACAAAAAGAGGCGAGGTGAGCTATTACTTGCACCTGGAGATCAGGTATGGTTGTCCACAGTAAACCTCAGGTTAGCTTGCCCGTCCAAAAAATTGGGCCCCAAGTTTCTTGGGCCGTTTTCCGTTAAACGGAGAATTAATGAAGTTGCATATGAACTTGAACTCCCGGACTCACTAAAAGTACATCCAGTTTTTCACGTGTCCCTACTCAAACCCTCTGTCTCCAACCCATTCCCGGGCCGAAGTACGGATCCTCCTGATCCAATCTTGGTAGATGGGGAGGAGGAATTCGAGGTGGAGGCTATCATGGACTATAGGAAAAGAGCTAACCAGAATCAATTTTTGATAAAGTGGAGGGGGTTTGGCCCAGAAGAGAATTCTTGGGAACCAGAAGATAATATTCATGCTGAAGATCTGTTACAATCCTTTAAAAGATCTCATCCAGAGAAATTTTCTCAAAGGGGCATCCGGAGGCTGCCCCTTGGGGGGGGGCAATGTCATGAAGATCCTGCCAGTAACCGGCGATCCAGGCACCCGGGAACACGGCCACGGGTTCCACTGCGCATGTGCGCGCGTTCACGGGTGCGGTCACGCACGGGCATGCGCGCGCGCACTCCCGCTGGTATCAGGCAGACTATTTAAACCGGTCTATCACACACCATCTCCGCTGTCTGCTCTACAGCGTTGTGTGTGTGTAACCTGATCTGATCTGAGTATCCTGCTATCTGACCCAGCTTTCCCATTGACCATCCTGCTATCTGCCTGCACCAGACCCTCTTGGCTTGCCTGACCATCCGCTGTCTTATCCCTGGTACCTCTGCTGCCCGACCGTTACTGACTACCGGCTTGTTGACCCTTCTACCTGCTGTCTATGCCAGTCCAGCGTTCCAGTCTATTACCTGCTGTCTGTTCCAGTCCAGCGTTCCAGGCTCCTACCTGCTGTCTGTTCCAGTCCAGCGTTCCAGGCTCCTACCTGCTGTCTGTTCCAGTCCAGCGTTCCAGGCTCCTACCTGCTGTCTGTTCCAGTCCAGCGTTCCAGGCTCCTACCTGCTGTCTGTTCCAGTCCAGCGTTCCAGTCTACTACCTGCTATTGTTCCTGGTTCCAGTCCTGTGTTTCTGGCTCTTACCTGCTGGGTTCCTGGTCCACCCTGCAGTCCAGTCTTTGCCTTCAGTCTTCTCTTGGCTTCAGATTCCAGAGGGTGCCACCACTACTGAACGCCACGACTGTTGATCCTGCCAGACACCCATACCACTCCTCACTCCTGGCCCCCTGTCTCCATTCCAGGGGAGCAGGAGTGGGAGGTGTAGGGGAGGTCTCTCTCTGCACTTCAGGCTCAAAACCTACCAGGTACGTGACACTTACTATTGTTAAGCGATGGGTGGTTACCATGGAATTTGTCAACTTTCACTCCCCCTATGCAGATCTCCCTAAGAGCATGGAGATTCATACTCGAACAGAAACACAACGATATTCAAGAAATACAATACACCCTACCCCTGAGGCTACTAGAGACAAAGATTCCCTTACTGAAGGTAAATTACTTGACAAGCAAGGGTATCACTAACATCTTAGATCTCTATAACGGAACACAATTACAATCGATTGATCAGATCATGTCCCAGTATAATATTCCGAATGACAGGAAACTCTTATGCCCCATACACACGGTCGGACATTGATCGGACATTCTGACAACAAAATCCTAGGATTTTTTCCGACGGATGTTGGCTCAAACTTGTTTTGCGTACACACGGTCGCACAAAGTTGTCGGAATTTCCGATCGCCAACAACGCGGTGACGTCAACCACGTCTGACGAGACTAGAAAAGGCCAGTTCAGAACCAAGCGCGGCACCCTTTGGGCTCCTTTTGCTAATCTCGTGTTAGTAAAAGTTTGGTGAGAGACGATTCGCGCTTTTTCAGACTCATGGCTTTCAGATCATTTTCTGTGGTTCAGTTTGTGCTTGTGGGTTTGTATCTGCTCTTCAGTGCGTGCAAGCAAGCTCCGTGTGACTTTGTCATTGTGTTCTTGTTCGTTCGTTACTGTTTTTCAGGTCGCTCTTCACAGGCCTTGCTGTTCTTCAGTGCGTTGTGTTAATTCGTTCTGAGCAGCCGACCGTTTTCTAGCCATGTTGCGTATACGTACTCCTCGTAGAGTTCGTGCTTGTGCGGGGGCTTGGTGTTGGGGTCCTGACCTTGACACAAGTCCAGTCCATGAACAGGGTGGGGAGGAGTTCATGGACCAAGAATTGGTTGCTTCAGCGTGGCCAGTTCTCTCATATGCCTTTGCTCCGTGAGATCCGTGAGAGTAATCCTGATGATTTCAGGAACTTTCTCAGGATAACGGACCCCGTATTTCACCGTCTGCTGGCTTTGCTGACCCCCTATATTAGCAGGCAGGATACCTGCATGAGGCAAGCCATCACTGCGGAGCAGAGGATTGTCGCTACCCTGTGGTACTTGGCGACAGGGAGAAGCCTGTAGGACTTGAAGTTCTCGACAGGCATCTCCCCCCAGGCTCTAGGGATCATTATCCCAGAGACCTGTTCTGCCATCATCCAGGTCCTGCAGAAGGAGTATATGAAGGTAAGTTTTTTATCCTTTAATATCACTTTTTCTTGTATTGAATGTTTGCTAATATATTGTATTTCTTTCCTCATTCCCTAATTACCATGATTGTAATATGCTGTGAATGTCCCCTTTGTTCTCATGCATGCTGGATTTTTATGTAATTATTTTATTGTCCTTCATACATATTTGCCTTCACTTACCACCCCAGCATGTTCTCCTGGCCCTATATTCACCTCATGTAGTCACTTAACAATTTATTTTTCAGCTCCATAGTAGTGTTTTACCCCAAACAACCCCTAAAATGTTTAGAAATGTGATTTGTGCTTTAACCACTTACTAACCGGCCCATAGCCGAATGACGGCTGCAGGGCGGTTGGATAACTCTGGGAGGACGTACTATGACGTCCTCGCAGAATTCCCCTCTCGCGTGCCCCCTGGGGCGCGCACCCGAACACATCCGTGACCGCCGGGTCCAGAGGACCCGGCGCATCACGGATCCCGGTAAATGGCCGCTGATCGCGGCAGTTTACCATTTGACGGCGCAATCACATGTAAACAGACCGGCGTCATCTGATGACGCCGGTTCCTCTCCTCCCCTCCTGTGTACTGATCGGTACACAGTGAGCGGGGAGGGAGATGGATGGATGTCTGCAGCGCTGTGGGCTGTATGTGTAGTGCCCACAGCGCTGCACAGAGACATCCAGCCATCCATCCATCCATGCTCAGCCATCCCTCACTACTATGCAATGCTGTGCAATACTCTGCAATACCCCCACAATACTCTGCAATGCTGTGCAATACTCTGCAATGCCCCCACAATACTCTGCAATGCCCCCACAATACTCTGCAATGCTGTGCAATACTCTGCAATGCCCCCACAATACTCTGCAATGCTGTGCAATACTCTGCAATGCCCCCACAATACTCTGCAATGCTGTGCAATACTCTGCAATGCTGTGCAATACTCTGCAATACCCCCACAATAAAACAAATGTGGCGCTAAACAATATATGATGCTACTATATGCAAGTCAATAGACAATAGGAGAATCAATACCATCTGCTACAAGCATATAGTCCTTTTAGGAACATCAAAGGCACATAGTCTCTATGGCAACGTGTAAAAACAAAATAATGAAGAATAATATGAAAATCTTGACCGAAATTCTGCTCACTACCACCAAGAGTTGGAGAGGCTTACCAGATGAGGTGGACCCAATGGGGCATACGCCGGATTGGGTCGGACAAGGCTTAGGTGGTAAGTGGCTGTATGTACTCCGAGGAGGATGCGGTCTCACGAATTGGTAGTGTTCGTCCAGTGATGCCGGGAGCTTGAGAGGTGTGCACAATCTCACAGATGAGGGTCTTGAGGAAGTAATGGGGTATTCCACACGAAAACCCCTCAAAACAACATTCACCGGACCAGATTTTGATGCGGAAGGATGGAAAAAGAAAAAAAGGGCCACATAGTGTAAATCCAAAAAAATAAAATATTTATTATGGATAAAAAAGATGTACACTCACATGTAGATCCAAAACTTAAAACAGCGCTGTTAGAGAAAAAGTGGGCAGGACCCCATTGTCGCCACTTTTTCTCTAACAGCGCTGTTTTAAGTTTTGGATCTACATGTGAGTGTACATCTTTTTTATCCGTAATAAATATTTTATTTTTTTGGATTTACACTATGTGGCCCTTTTTTTCTTTTTCCATCCTTCCGCATTAAAATCTGGTCCGGTGAATGTTGTTTTGAGGGGTTTTCGTGTGGAATACCCCATTACTTCCTCAAGACCCTCATCTGTGAGATTGTGCACACCTCTCAAGCTCCCGGCATCACTGGACGAACACTACCTATTCGTGAGACCGCATCCTCCTCGGAGTACATACAGCCACTTACCACCTAAGCCTTGTCCGACCCAATCCAGCGTATGCCCCATTGGGTCCACCTCATCTGGTAAGCCTCTCCAACTCTTGGTGGTAGTGAGCAGAATTTCGGTCAAGATTTTCATATTATTCTTCATTATTTTGTTTTTACACGTTGCCATAGAGACTATGTGCCTTTGATGTTCCTAAAAGAACTATATGCTTGTAGCAGATGGTATTGATTCTCCTATTGTCTATTGACTTGCATATAGTAGCATCATATATTGTTTAGCGCCACACTTGTTTTGTTGTCTTTCTCATTTATACTTTGTTGGTCGTGTTGGCTGCTTCTATGTTTTTTAGTTTAGGGTAGCGCAGAATTTTTCCACACCTAAATACCCCCACAATACTCTGCAATGCTGTGCAATACTCTGCAATGCCCCCACAATACTCTGCAATACTGTGCAATACTCTGCAATGCTGTGCAATACTCTGCAATACCCCCACAATACTCTGCAATGCTGTGCAATACTCTGCAATGCCTCCACAATACTCTGCAATGCTGTGCAATACTCTGCAATGCCCCCACAATACTCTGCAATGCCCCCACAATACTCTGCAATGCCCCCGCCATACTCTGCCATGCCCCCGCCATACTCTGCAATGCCCCCGCCATACTCCGCAATACCCCGCCATACTCCACCATACTCCGCCATACCCCGCAATACCCCGCCATACTCTGCAATACCCCGCCATACTCCGCAATACCCCGCCATACCCTGCCATGCTGAGCCATGCTCAGCTGTACTCGGCCTCTGTATGTGGCCAGACTGTGGAAGTCTCACACATGTGGTATCGCCGTACTCAGGAGGAGCAGGAGAATCTATTTTGGGGTGTCATTTTTGGTATGTACATGTTATGTGGTAGAAATATTGTATAAATGGACAACTTTGTGTTAAAAAAAAAAAAAGCGTTTTAACCACTTCCCGCCCGCCGGCCGTCATACAACGTCCTTGACTTTGTGCGGGGATATCTGAAAGATGGTTGCAGCTACAGGCATCATTCAGATATCAGCTTTTTCAGCCGGCGATTCCCTACACCATGAGAACAATCATAGCAGCTGTTCCACTGCTGGATCGTTCTTACGGGAGGCGAGAGGGGATGTCCCCCCCTCCCGCGCTTCTACCGACTCACCGCTACGATCGAAGCCAGGATCATTTTTTTTTTTTTATTTCAGGCTTCCCAGCCTAGAGGTGAGATGTGGGGTCTTATTGACCCCATATCTCACTGTAAAGAGGACCTGTCATGCCATATTCCTATTACAAGGATGTTTATATTCCTTGTAATAGGAATAAAAGTGGTCAAATTTATTTTTTTTTGGAAAAAAGCATCAAACTAAAATAAATAAAGTAAAATGAACAATAAAAAAAAAAAATTGTTTTAAAGCGCCCCTGTCCCTGTGTGCTCGCATGCAGAAGCGAACGCATACGCAAGTCCCGCTCACATATGAAAACGGTGTTCAAACCACACATGTGAGGTATCGCTGCGATCGGTAGAGCGAGAGCAATCATTTTGGCCCTAGACCTCCTCTGTAACTCAAAACATGTAACCAGTAAAAAATGTTAAAGCGTCGCCTATGGGGATTTTTGAGTAGCAAAGTTTGGCGCCATTACACAAGCGCGTGCAATTTTGAAAGGTGACATGTTGGGTATCTATTTACTCGGCGTAACTTCATCTTTCACATTATGCAAAAACATTAGGCTAACTTTACTGTTTTGGTTTTTGTAAAGCACAAAACAGTTTTTTTTAAAAAAAAAACGTGTTAAAAAAATTGCTGCGCAAATACCGTGCGAGATAAAAAGTTGCAACGACCGCCATTGTATTCTCTAGGGTCTTTGCTAAAAAACATATATAATGTTTTGGGGTTCTATGTAATTTTCTAGCTAATAAATGATGATTTTTACATGTAGGAGAGAAATGTCAGAATTGGCCTGGGTGCTCCAGAACGCCTGAAGGTGCTCCCCTGCATGTTGGGCCTCTGTATGTGGCCACGCTGTGTAAAAGTCTCACACATGTGGTATCGCCGTACTCGGGAGTAATAGCAGAATGTGTTTTGGGGTCTAATTTGTGGTATGCATATGCGGTGTGTGAGAAATAACCTGCTAATATGACAATTTTGTGGGAAAAAAAAAGTAAAAAAAAAAACCTTGATTTTGCAAAGAATTGTGGGAAAAAATGACAACTTCAAAAAACTCACCATGCATCTTTCTAAATACCTTGGAATGTCTTCTTTCCAAAAAGGGGTCATTTGGGGGGTATTTGTACTTTTCTGGAATGTTAGGGTCTCAAGAAATTAGATAGGCCGTCAGTACTTCAGGTGTGATCAATTTTCAGATATTCGCACCATAGCTTTTGGACTCTATAACTTTCACAAAGACCAAATAATATCCACCGATTTGGGTTAATTTTACCAAAGATATGTAGCGGTATAAATTTTGGCCAAAATATATGAAGAAAAATTACTAATTTGCAAAATATTATAACAGAAATGAAGAAAAATGTATTTTTTTACAGATTTTTCGGTCTTTTTTCTTTTACGGCGCAAAAAATAAAGAACCCAGCGGTGATTAAATACCACCAAAAGAAAGCTCCATTTGTGTGAAAAAAAGGACAAAAATTTCATATAGATACAGTGTTGCATGACTGAGTAATTGTCATTCAAAATGTGAGAGCACCAAAAGCTGAAAATTGGTCTGGTTAGGAAGGGGGTTTAAGTGCCCAGTTGTCAAGTGGTTAAATTCAGGCAGAGTGCCAGAGACTTTTTTTGTGGTGTCCCCAAATTATTTTTATTAACCCTCCTTCCCCCCAACTGCTAAGTCAGCTGATCCCAATTCTCTATATCTATCCTCAATCATCTATCTGCTGACTTTGCCAAACCCATACACACTATACCCACCTCTTTTGTGGTCAGATGTATGGATGAATTCCCCAAAGCATGTAGTGCAAGGGCCTGCCTGTATACTTTCAAATGGTAATGTTTAAAGTTTTTGTATCCTATTATTATCTTGATAGGTAATAGCAGAATGTCCAAATGTGCTCAAATGTGTACAGTGTGTATTTATATCTTTGTATCATGACACTTCTTACCTGTCCAGTGAGCTGCCAAAAGTGTAACTAAGGAGGGGCTGTTCCAAGTAATGTTCCAAGTAATATCCTTTATTTAGGCATTCATCTCTCAATGAAGTGGAGAGGGTTACCTGTCCAAGAGCTCCCCCCCTATAATGTTAGAAATGGCCCATGAGAGGGGGGAGGGGGAATATGATAGGTGTACCTTATACTATAGTTTCCTTCCACGCCACAGGAATGGCAGACTGTGGCCTCCCACTTTGCCCAGCGGTGGGACTTTCCTAACTGTGGACCCCCCAACACGGGGTCATACTATTATAATTACAAGGGGTTCAATAGTAGTGTGATGTTGGCGGTGGTGTCGGCTAATTACGACTTCTTGTATGTGGACGTGGGGAGGAATGGCCGGATGTCCGATGGTGGAGTCACCGCCCAGACGGAATTTTACAGGCATCTCCAGAATGGCAGCTTGGACTTGCCATCTCCAGAAGACAATGTGGAAGGACACCCATTCGTCTTCGTTGCGGATGAAGCATTTGTGCTGGGGGACCATCTTATGCAGCCATTCCCGATGAGGACCCTCACCCTGGAACAGAGGGTTTTTAATTACCGGCTGGCCAGAGCCAGAAGAGTGGTGGAGAACACATTTGGAATCATGGCCATCAGCCGGTTCCACCTATTTCTGACACCCATCCATATGGCGGAGTATAAACGTAATCATATAATCCTGGCGTGCTGTGTTCTACATAACTTTTTACGCCAACGTTCTGCCAACTATGCTGGCTCAGTTGGGCCTGAGGCCAGAATTCTACATGAAACAACCCTGACGGCGCTTGAAAGTGGCCGTCCTGGCTTGCCCTCCCTGAGTGCCCGTGATGTCCGGTTAAGATACCTTGAGTTCTTTGCGGGTAGGGGGGCCATCAATATGCCAGACAATTTGTGAAGCCTTTATCAAATAAAAAAAAGCTAATCTTTGGTGACATTTACTGCTTGTGTTTGTTTTAGCTGCCCCTGACAGCAATGTGGGGAGTCCTGAAAATAGCGTGATTGTGTAACCTTATACAAATACCAATATTCTTGATAACAATCTTTTTAATACCTGCACAATCACATGTGCATTTAGAAAAGGTTTTTAAAACAAACCAACATGTTTGTTGTATAACAATTTTTGGGGTGGCATTATCAAAAATAGAAATGTCCATTTAAGATAAAACAGGCATGTGTAAAACCAACAAGAAAGACACAAATCTTGAACTTACAAAGTTCACATATGGTAAAACTTGAAGGCAATATCAGACATGATTATTTAGGAACTGTGTTTGATATTGCCTTCAGATGGGGTGAAGTCACCCCTGGAGAAGCCAAATTTTGAAGATGCACACCAATTTACGAATGTCAACATGTGCTAGCTGCCATCACAGGGGATCAAGGAACATGTTTTGGGGGAGCAACCCCTTCCTCTCAGCTAGTTTATTATTGAGGAAGGGGTTGCACCCCCAAAACGCGTCCATTGATCTCCCGTGATGGCAGATAGCACATGTTGGCACACTGTGTGCATCCTCAAAATTTGACTTTTCAAAACATCGCTAAAACATTTTTAAGATTGTAGCACAAAAAAAAACAAAGTGATTTGGAGGGGTTTTAAACTCGCCCCAAAACATCAATGATGTTATTATTTTTTTGAATAACATTGATTTTTTTCTTGAGGTTTTCCAATTCTAAATTACACCCCATGATCTCCCCGATCAGGATCTTGGCACTTTCTGATGTGAAAGGATCTTGATCCACAACATCACGATCACCTAAAAAGAGAGAAACCAAACAAAAACATGTATCAAAAATCTGCCGGCATCCATCTCTTACCTGAGCCTGTGGTCGCAGACACTCACCTGTTGTGGTGCCAATTTCCACCATATCTTCTTCCTCCTCCTGCTCAGCTTGGGTTGGGGGTATTTCCCCTTCTTCCAGAGGTGGGGGGTATGTGGTCTCCTCGGATGAGGGGTCTTTTCTCCCCTATGTAAAACAAAAATGGTATAATTAGCACACAGATATTTGATGGCCGAAATCTAAAGATGAAACATTGCTTGGAAGTGGGGTACAATTGTCTATTTTGGCAGAGTTCCAAGATATAGCATTTTTATTGTCCGTTGTCAAGCTTCAAGACTTTACCTGTCTTGTACAAGCTTCACAGATGGAGACCCCCCTATAGTATACAATGGAGCACCTGTGTGGGCCCCCTAATAAAAAGGGTGATCTTGTGTCCCACACTAGTGCTCCAGCGTCCAGATGTGAAAACAGCTGCTGAGTGTCCTCTCCTTACACAGAATCTAGTTTGCATTTCATTCTAGTAAAACAAACCCATCTACACAACCAAATATTTTTCATACAAGTAGGCCCTAAAAAATGTTGGCAAATGCATATGGCCTAAACAATGGTGTTTTATAGGCCGAAAGAAAAATGTTTGATACGAACGAATAATGGGCCCATGAACATTAAATTTGCCATTTTAAACTGTACAACACTTAAGAAAAGCATATGGAGCAGCACGAACGTAATAAAGACAAAAAGAATAGGAACACAGCACAACTACTTACTTTTTTGCAGCACTCTCCGGATCTTTCTGTACTGCTCGGGCTCTCTTAATTTCAGGTCCGACCACCGCTTCCTGAGCTGATCTTTCGATCGTCGTACCCCAAAATTCCGGTGCAGACTTTTGACCACTTTCGCCATGATCTTGGCCTTTCTGATATTGGGGTTGGGGTAAGGTCCATACTTCCCGTCATAGTTGGCCTTCTTCAGGATGTCGACCATCTCCAACATCTCCCCAAAAGACATATTTGAGGCCTTAAATCGTCTCCTTCTGGATCGGGACGTTTCCGGATCCGGGCTTTCCTCCTCCTCGTTGCTATAATTAGCACACACCTGCTCTGACTCTGCCATGTGCTCTTCACCCACTGCGCCGAATGAAAAGGGGCGGGGAATAGACTAGAAAGAACGTCAGGGACGGGCGGAGTTACACGCATGCGCAGTGTGTATAAAGCGTAACACGCGTGCGTAGTATGTACGATCTGTGAGCGGACGAAGGAGTATCGGAGGCGCCGATCGTAATAACGAAGGTAAGAGCCAAACTTTGTCCTATGCTGCTTCTAGATTGAGGCCTATATTGTAACAAGATTAGGAGAGTTTTGCCTGACATTAGGGTTTGTCTTGTGTTGTGTCTTGCAGTGAAAATGGATATCTTGAACGATACCGACTTCATGGCAATATTCATTGACATGTTCAGGGAGCTGCCTTGTCTGTGGGAGATCAACCACCCACATTATAAGAACCAAACAAAGAGGAAGGCAGCGCTGGATCAATTGTTTGAAATTGTGAAGCAGGTCATCCCCATGGCAGACATGACCTATTTGAAGATCCTAATTGGTGGCCTGAGGAGCACATATCTAAGGGAGCGCAAGAAAGTCCAGGATTCGCAGAGATCCGGAGCAGCAGATGACATCTATGTCCCCAGGATGTGGTACTATGACAGTCTGCATTTTCTGGCAGGTCAGATTGATCCCAGGTCATCACTCTCCAGTCTTCCTTCCACGCTTCCTTCCCCCCCAGCTGAGGCTTCTGACGCCCAACCTGGGCCTTCCGGGCAGCAACATGTGGAGGAGCCCAGCTTGAGCCAGGTATAGTATTCCTCTAAATAGTTCAGGTTGTCCAATCAATGATGTTAACTAGATGTTAGTTTGGAGTACTAATTTATGATTGTGATTGATAATGCAAAAACTAAAACCATGTCTCTTTTTCATACACAGGGAAGTCGCAGCCAGTAGGTGGCCGGGCCGAGCAGGCTGCCTGATATGCAGGTCCCTCCCATCCACCTGCAAAGAGAAAGTGGCAGGAAGAGGAGTATCTAGAGGAGGCTGCCATAGGGCTCTTTTGGAAGGCTACAGAGGCCCTGGGAGCACCACACACTGTGGAGGAGGACTTTGCTGGCATAATTGCGTGTAAAATGCAGAGGATGGAGGAGGACCAACAACTCATGTGTAAGTCATTAATTTTGGAAGCTCTCAATAAGGGGTTGAGGGGCCAAATAACATCTGATACCCACATTTGTGACCTCACACATGGTCCTCCTCCTCCTCCTCTTCCAGGTCCTTCTACTTCTCCTCCTCCTCCTCCAGGTCCTACTAGTCCTCCTCCTCCTCCAGGTCCTACTCCTCCTCCTGCCACATCTCCAACAGCAGAGCCACAGCCGGGAATGAAGCGTGGAAGGAAGACCAGAAAGTGATGACCCTGGGTCCAGTTTGGTCTGGCAAAAGATGCAGCCTCTTGTGGTACCACAGCCTGGGGACACAGATGTCATCTGCTGCTTTCCGGATCCCTGGGACTTCTGGACCAGACTGCACTCCCTTACATATGGACTCCTCAGGCCACCAATTTTGATGTTCAAGAATTGATGTCTGCCCTGGGGGTCCAAGGCTTCGGTAATTTCTGCTGTTTATCCAGCGTTTCCTCCCTCTTTGTTTGGTTCTGAGCCCTTAATAAAGGATTTTTGGTTTCAATTATACTTGCCTATGTGTTTTTTCCTTCAAAAAGGACAGTTTGTTTGTGAGGATTCAGGTACATTTCTAAAATACTATGTGAAATTAACAAGGGACACCAACACCAAGCAATCTCCTTGAGATTAAATAATACAAGATAATAAAGGTGTTGTGGTAACTTGACACACAAAACACACACAAAAATATTCTGGAGTAAAACTAAAAATAAAACAAAACAAAGATCAGCCTTGGAAAAAATACAAACCTAAAATATAAAAAAAAACTGCCTTTAAAAAAAATAAAAATAATAAAAATATTTTTGTCAGATGTGACAAATCAAAAAATATTAAGGGAATCCCGATAAATAATAAAGAAAGAAGTTTGTGAGAAGTCTGTGTGAATATGAGCAGCAAAACTACTTCATTCTTCTCACATTATAAAGAAGAAGAGAGTGTGCTGTATTAAACCATTTTTAACATTGCACCGTGAGGAAAGTGTTGTATCCATTGCGAACGCTAATTTTACCCGACCAAGCTGTTCCGTCTCGGAATTTCTTCTGAGCATGCATGGCACTTTGTGCGTCGGAACAGGCCACACACGGTCGGAATTGACGCGATCGGATTTTGTTGTCGGAAAATTTTATAGCCTGCTCTCAAACTTTGTGTGTCGGAAAATCCGATGGAAAATGTCAAATGGAGCCCACACATGGTCGGAATTTCCGACAACACGCTCCGATCGGACATTTTCCATCGGACAATCCGACCGTGTGTACGGGGCATTATACCTGGGGATCACACACTTTCTTAAATCCTGCTCTAGACCGACTATCTCCATCCCAAACACAATATGGCAATTTTATTCAAATGCAGATAGTAACACAAAAGGTATTTCCTTTTTCTACCCTAAAATAAGGGATAAAAGTACATTCCTCAAAACCACAGCAATGAGAAAATGGGAGGATGAATTGGGCACTGTCTTTTCACCAGAACAATGGCGACAGTCATTCAAAGAAATACATAAAGCTTCTCATTGTGTTAAGCATTGGGAACTGGCAATTAAACTGGCTAATAGATGGCACTACACTCCATATAGATTGGCGAATTATTTCCCTGGAACATCACAACTTTGTTGGAGAGCATGTGGACACACGGGTACTTTACTACACATGCTATGGTACTGCCCCACAGTTAAAAGCACATGAAATCAAATATTTTGCCTAATCTCCTCGATAACAGGAATGCTTACACCCCCAGACCCGACTTTAGCAATCTTACACTTAAACATGGATAAATTTCATAAGGACCACAGACCTGTAGTGACTCACATACTGCTAGAGACAAGATCAATGATCCTACGTAACTGGAAATCAATGACAGCCTTGAATATGACAAACATAGTTACAGCTGTTAACAGGACTAATGGGTGTTCGCCCAAGCGAACCTCCATCTACAGTGGGAAGTGAAATATTTAGCAGCAGTATTATTATTACTGCTAAATGTGAGAGCTTCCTACTCAGGGCTCCTGGTTGCACTCCTTATTCAGTAACATGAGCAAGGGTGGTGGTATCTGAAAGTAGGTTTATTGATAAAGAGGGGTTCCAGATTCCTATAAGCCCCCTGCCAACAAACCTCCACAACCAGAGTGCCAGAGTTGTGGGGAATAGGCCAGTGTCTTCATCAACATGGGGACAAAATGCCTTGTCAGGGGGACCTCAGTTGAGGGCATGTGGCCTGATATGGTTCAGAGGGTGGGCACATGCTCATTTACTCTTTCCTGGCCAGCCAGGCTGTATGTTCAGATAAGAGTCTGGCACTGATTTCAGAGGGGAACAAACACTTTTGATTTGTGTGTGAGGTTTCTCTTTAAAATTCATACCAGTCCCAAGGGGGGACCTCATGTTTAAAATACTCTTTGTGCCTCATAGATAATATATTCAGGTGTTTGCTTTCTAAAATGTAGTAATTTTGTTGGTGTGTGACTATGTTGTATGTGAGAAATATCTTGTGAAAATGATAATTTTGCCTTTTACTGAATCCCTCTGGGTGTCTACTTTCCAAAAAGGGGTCACTTGTGGAATATTTGTGAAGTATTTGTACTGTCCAGGCATTTAAGGGCATCAAGCAATGAAATAGGCAGTCAGTACATTCGAAATGATCAATTTTCAAATATACAGTATGTACCATAGCTTCTAGTATCTATAACTTTCATGCAGACTAAATAATATACACTGATTTAGGTTATTTTTACCAAAGGAATGTAGCAGATTAAATTTTGGCCTAAATTTATGAAGAAAGAATATAATTCATTTGCAAAATTTTAAAACAGAAACTAAGAAAAACACTTTTGTCAAAAATTTCAGTCTGTTTAACTCCTATAGCAAAAAAACTAATTGTGGAACATCTAAAGAAAAGCTCTATCTGTCTAAATAAAATATAAAAAAAATAATTTGGTTAAAGTGTTGCATGACTGAATAATTGGCATTCAAAGTGTAACAGCACTGAAATCTATATTGAGGTGCTTAAACACTTAAAGACCAGCTAACGCTGATATATGTCGGCAGAATGGCACAACTGGGCAAAGTACCTGTACGTGACTTTGAATTTCCCATCGTGCGCGCGCATGCCGCCGGTGGCATGTGCCCGCGCCTGCCGCAAGCTCCGTGACCGTGCCTGTGGGACCCACGGACTCGATGTCTGCCAGGTGTCCGCAATCGTGTCACGGAGCTGAAGAATGGGGAGATGCCATTGTAAACACAGCATCTCCCCGTTCTGCCTAGTGACAGGACACTGATCGTCTGCTCCCTCTCATCGGGAGCAGCAGTCAGTGTTGTGTCACTGCTAGCCCATCCCCCAGACAGTTAGAATCACTCCCTAGGACACACTTAACCCCTTCCCCACCCCCTAGTGGTTTAACCCCTTCACTGCCAGTAACATTTTTACAGTAATCAATGCAATTTTATAGCATTGTGTCATAAACCAGATGTGACCAGAACTGTGTGACTGCGACAGAGTGAACCAGACATAAATAGGTGAAAGTAAGTTTATTGAGGAAAATGCATATGTGAACACACCACCAATACAGAGTGAACAACCAAACAATCAGTGATATAAACCAACCAGCATATGTAGCAAGAGGGAGTACCAGAATCGTAGTCAAGCCAGGCCGGGGTCATAAACAGGGAATAAGTAGCTGGGAAGGGAGATAACAGGACAAGAGAGGATGGATGGATCACAGGAGGGACAGGTCAGGTACAAGGCTCAGAGTACAGGGTTCAGGTAATGGACAGGAAACAGGATCAACAGGTTCCAGGAATCAGGCTTCAGGTTCAGGTTCAGGCTACAGGATCAGGCATCAGAGTAACAGGATACAGGTCAGGGCTCAAGGACAATACCAGGGCAACATAAGTCTGCAATTGCTGGCTATTTATACTGCAGCTCTGCTAATTAAGGTCAGGTGATACCTGTCTGCCAAGGGGAATACCTGCTCCATACTGCCAGGATTCCTCCGCTGGTGGATGCCAGTACTGCGGCCCAAAGGTGACAGAATACTTGCAGGAAAGAGCAGCTCCGAACTGCCAGTAGACACCTGCTGGTGGACCTCAATACTGCACGCCAAATGATCGATATTACCAGCGGAGAAGACCTTTCCTGACACATTGATCGCTGTATTAATGCCAATGGTCCCAAAAATGTGTCAAAATTGTCCAATGTGTCTGCCATAAGTCACAATAAAAATCGCTGATCGCCACACGACGCAATTGTCAGTTAAAGCGATGCAGTGCCAAATCGCAAAAAGTGGCCTGGTCATTTGGCAGCCAAATGGTCCGGGGCTGAAGTGGTTAAATAATCCACTTTTAGATTTTTATTGATCCACCCAACAATTTTTTTTAGAATTTAACACTGGATAAATACTTTCATTTTATGGCTTTAATAAGACACATCTCTTCTTTGATCTTCTTTTTAACCCTTTTGTATGTGTTAATTGATATTTCCTGTTCTTTTTATTGGGTTTCTTGAGTGAGATTTCTAACTTCTTTGAAACCCTGGTGCCCACCTTTTCCATTATGTTACCAATGCCCTCCACATTGTCAGATTATTTCAGGGATGCAGTTGAGGCCAAATCAAAAAGCTGTTTTACGTCAGAGGACCTTCTGTAGCTAACCCCAAGAGAACCCCCTGTAGGCCTCCCTCCTGTGAAGTATCGGAGAGTTTTAGGCCTAGGACTTCCTGTTTTCAAGCAAGTGCCTAGTTTGCATTGTTGTCATTGTCCATGTTTGCTTCACCAGGAAAGGCATGGCATTACAATTTTATTTTATTTTTTTCAATAAAGAAAAGATACATCTGTAAAACAATGTATTAAAAAATATTTATTTATTTAACAGTTATATCAATATGAGGGTATGTGGTGCTTTGGTGCACACAACTTTACTGCACAAATATGCAGTTAAGTGCTGCCAACAAATGGAAGATTTCTCTGTAACAGCAACAAGTGTAAGCCATCCACACCGGTACGACTTCAGGTATGACATGCAATTTACAAATCACACCCAAAGTAGCATCTAATGTGTTTTTATGGCAGTGTCTTAACAGGTAAGATTTCAAGCAGTACGATTTGAGAAGTAGTTCATGCACTTTTTCAGGACTTCAGCATGATTTCACTGCCATAGACCATAATGTAAATTGTGATGCAAATCGTACTTGTGCCTATATCAGCACACCTTGAGCCTGAAAGAAATTAAATATTAACTCTTTGCTAGTTAAACTTTTGTTCATAACATGGCTTCAAAATCAGATCCCTGCACAGCCTGAACATCACTGTTCCTCCGTGTGACATGGAAAGCCCCTCCCTCCCAACCTCTACACATTCACATGTAGCTACATGTCACATGGTCAGCAGTCAGTGGTGTGTAAGGAAGAGGACAGCAACATGGGTCTCAAAAGAAAGAGGAATGGTGCTTTCTAACAAGGAACTAATTAGCTTGGTTTGTGAAAGGTCAGATTCTTCAAATGCAGACTACAAGGACTGCAGAAAAAGGATGCAGCATGGCTTGAAGTTGCCAAAATAATTACTTTTTTTTGGTCAAGGCCAAGTAGCAGTACATTAAAATCACAACAAATCCTACTGAAGTAGCACTGAAGTCATATCAAATCATTACAAATCTCACAGAAGTAGTGGTGAGGTGGTGCTGAAGTAGTATTAATCATGGTTGAAGTCACGCTTTAAATTGCACCACTTTAAATTATACCCTGTGTGACCGCAGGCTAAAAGTCAAAGCACAATTGTGACTGGTGGCTTTCCCCTTGCAACTGTGCTTACGCAACAAGGAGTTTCTTTGTAGCATCTATAAAGAGTGGGAAGTTTTGGGATGGTGGCAGTACATTCCCCAGATTTTCCTCCTGTATTGTGGAGAACTTAAACTTCCCCATAAGTCCCACCAATTTCTTCCTCCTCTTCACCAGCAACCAAACACTCCTCCTCCTGACTTCCAGCACTTGTGTGCTTCACGACTCCAGTGCACCCCTGAGAATCCAGTGTATTTTAGTGACCCCCATATGAATGAACACTCCCCAGAGCAGTGCCATCTAGTGATTCCTGTGCACCCCCTGACTCCAGTGCACCTTTGAGCATCCTGTGTCATCTAGCGACCTCAGTAATCTCCTGTGTGCACCATGACTGCAGTGCACCCAGGAGAATCCAGGGTCATCTATTGACTCCTGTGTGCCTCTATTCACACCATGTCTCCTGTGCACTCCAGAACATCCTATGTCATCAAGTAACTTCAGTGTGTTCTTTGCAGCTCACTGAGTCCAAGTGCATCTTTGAGCTCCGTGTATCATCTACCTGCTTCAAGTGCAACTTGTGTACGTTTGCATCTCCAAGTGTGCCTCAGTTCGTGGTGTCTTCTAATGACTCCTAGTGTGCCCTTTGCAACTCTTTGACACGTGTTTCCATTCAACCTTCATTATGCTTCTGCATCATCCTGATAGTCCCACTTTCATTGACGACAGACCACTGTCCATGACATCCAGCAGTTATTAATGAATAACACTGTTGTAGTTTGTCTTTCCAAGCAAGAAAAAAAATAGAGCTCTGAGGTATTCTTTTCAGATTTCCACAGATTTTGAGCTTCTGTTAATATACTATATAATAATATTTCTCTGCTTTTTGAACCAGCCTTGAATAACAACAAAAAGTCTGTTCAACACAGTACAGTTACAAAACCTCTTATAGTTCAAGACCACTATTAGCCCTTGTTAACTTACTACTGCAGTCATTAAAGTCATGAAGTGCACTGCCTAAGTCAAAATAAACTGATGGGAAACTTTTGATTTTTGGATTACTAAATGTAATAAAAAGATTTTTTCTCTAGTATATTACCTAGAATATACATTCATTAAAGGACACATGTACATAATGCTCAAAATAGAAAAATAATGTTACAAAAAATGAGAAAGACATGTAGAGAGAGAGATAAAGAAAAAGAGAATGATATATACAGTAGGTTTTGCATGCTAGTTTGAGTGCAGACTGCACAGGGCATACAGTATAATATATAATAGGGAATGAGACATTGACCCATAATCTTAAGATGTATAGAGTAAAGATGACTGTAAGCTACATGCACTAAATTCTAATTACACTCTAATAATGTAACTCTTTGAGAGTGTCAAAGATCTCTTTAAAGCTCTATAAAATATTGTGCATTTTGTTATGATTTTTAATTTTTTTTTCACAATCAAAATGTATTGAAAGTTTATAATATATGACAAATTAACATCAAAACAAATATCAAATACAGGTTGAGTATTTTGTAATTTTACATGGGTATAAAAAGACAAATGAATAAGTATTCAGTTGTGCTCATAAGTTTACATACCCTGGCAGAATTTATGATTTCTTGGCCATTTTTCGGGAAAATATGAATGATAACACAAAAACGTTTCTTTCACTCATGGTTAGTGTTTGGCTGAAGCCATTTATTATCAATCAACTTTGTTTACTCTTTTTAAAACATAATGGCAACAGAAACTACCCAAATGACCCTAATAAAAAGTTTACCTACCCAACTTCTTAATACTGTGTTTTGCCCCCTTTAACATCAATAACAGCTTGAACAATTTGGGTGTTTGTGGCAAATTTGAAAGCCGCGGAACATTCTTTAAAAGTTTATGGGAGAAATCAAAAGTGATAATTTTAAAGGCTTATATGCATGGTATTGTCATAAAAAGTGTTTGGGGACCTGAGTCCTGCCCCAGGAGACATGTATCAATGCAAAAAAAAGTTTTAAAAACGGCCGTTTTTTTCGGGAGCAGTGATTTTAATCATGCCTAAAGTGAAACAATAAAAGTGAAATATTCCTTTAAATTTCATACCTGGGGGGTGTCTATAGTATCCCTTTAAAGTGGCTCATGTTTCCCATATTTATAACAGTCCGAGAGCAAAATGATATTTCTAAAGGAAAAAAGACATTTAAAACTACTCGCGGCTATAATGAATTGTCGGTCCCGGCAATACGGATAAAAGAAGTCATTGAAAAAAATGTCATGGGATCCCCCCAGTCCATTACCAGTCCCTTGGTATGAATATTAAGGGGAACCCCGAACCAAAATTTAAAAAAAATTGCGTGGGGGTCCCCCCAAATTCCATACCAGGCCCTTCAGGTCTGGTATGGATATTAAGGGGAACCCTGTGCCAAAATTAAAAAAAAAAGACATGGGGGTACCCCCAAAAATCCATGCCAGACCCTTGTCCGAGCACGCAACCTGGCAGGCCGCAGAAAAAGAGGGGGGATGAGAGAGTGCCCCCCTTCTTGAACTGTACCAGGCCACATGCCCTCAACATGGGGAGGGTGCTTTGGGGTAGCCCCCTAAGCACCTTGTCCCCATGTTGATGAGGACAAGGGCCTCATCCCCAAAACCCTTGCCTGGTGGTTGTGGGGGTCTGCGGGTGGGGGGCTTATTGGAATCTGGAAGCCCCCTTAACAAGGGGACCCCCAGATTCCAGCTTCCCCTCTGTGTGAAAAGGTATTGGGGTACAAATGTACCCCTACCATGTCACAAAAAAAGTGTCAAAATGGTAAAATGACAAGACACGGCTTGGGACAAGTCCTTTATTTTAAAATTAAAAAATGTCCCACCAAGTCTTCTTCTTCTTCTCTTGCTCCACCGACGGACTGAAAAAGAAAAAAATGGACCTGCCTCCATGGGAGGCTCCCGCCATATGACGCGTCTTTGACAGTTCTTTTATAACTGAGGGCGGGGCCACAATGTGATGTTCCTGGGTGACCCCACCCCCTCTGATGCGCGGGGACTTCCCTATGGCTTCCCTGGTGTGTCAGAGGGGGCAGGGCCACCCAGTTACGTAAACGGTACCCCATTACCATTTCACACAGGGGGGAGGCCTGGATCTGGGGGTCACCTTGTTAAAGGGGTTCCCAGATTCCGATAAGCCCCCCGCTCGCAGACCCCCACAACCACGCAAGGGTTGTGGGGATGAGGCCCTTGTCCCCATCAACATGGGGACAAGGTGTTTGGGGGGCTACCCCAAAGCACCCTCCTCATGTTGAGGGCATGTGGCCTGGTATGGTTCAGGAGGGGGGCGCTCTCTCACGAACTGAAAAGCACAAAATGAAAAGCACAAAATGAAAAGCACGAATCAACACTCACCAAAACTTCTACTAACAAGAAATTAGCAGAAGGAGCCCAAAGGGTGGCGCTAATGAGCTTCAACGTCACTACATTCATGTTTGTTGGCTGACAATTGTGTGCCGTCTGTATGCAAGAGAAGTTCCTGGCCAACGCCCTTCGGACAAAAGTTTGATTTTTTTTTCTGCGGAAAATCCGATCGTGTGTATGAGGCTTTAGAGTGTCAAGACTTTCACAATGGTTCATCCTGCACATCAGGTACTAATCACGGTCGCTGGATTCACTTGTCTTCTCTTTTTTTCATTTCACTTTCCCTGACGTACTTGGTATTCCTTTCCTAGCACTTGCTCTCAGCAATTTTTTTTCCCAATTCTTTTCAATGGCTCCATTCTATCCTTCTCTGTCACTTTCACTCACACTTGCTCACCTTTTACCTGCTCACTTTTCTGTTTTCTTTACATTCTTATTTTTCTGTTTTCTTTTTATTCTTTTATTCTTTTATTCTTATTTTTCTATTTTTCACCCCCCACTTCAGGCCTCGTGGGTTTCATGCCGGCCTTGCATGGCGCCTTGTGGGCTGGCCCCCTGCTGATCTGCCCACCTCAGCTCCCGGGAGGCATTGTCCCCGAGTGGCTTGCGGTGCATGGCCTCCAGCCACCATCACTTGAACCATGATGCGTAAGCATGTACTCTGTGTGGGGCTTATCCCATTACCCCACCTCTGTTTCATGTCTGCATTTATTAGACCTTTTTTATCTTTTTTAACGCATCTATGTCACATCTTTCATCAAAGTTATGCATAATAATAATAATATTTTTTGAGGTTTTGGAGGCTTTTTTGTAGGAATACCCATTATTATATGGCAACATCTACCTTATTGGTGCACTATGGAAAATCCATTCATACTGTCATGTATAATTGTTGCTATTTATGCCAATATTTCTTTCTAAATTGTGCTTGAGATATATTATTATATGCATGTTTTATTGTTATGAACCAAATAAATTTTCCTAATTGTTCACCAATTTCATTACTTCGCAATCACGCATTTCATTTAAAGTCCCACTTTTGTTCTTTTCTTTTAGAATTGTATGGGGATGGAAACACATGACCCCATCCGGTCATGGTTTCATTTAAAGTCCCTAACCCTTCCCTCTATAATTAGAGTGTTCAGACAAACTACTATTAGTCATGTAAAGCCTTTATCCCAAAAGAAAAAAAAACTGTTATTGAGTTTGGCTTCAATTTGTTAGCGTATCTAAATCTACTAACACTTTTTTTCTAGTGATATCAATAATATTATTATGCTTGTTATTTGTTTTTTTTGGTGCAAGTTACCACAATACTATTATCCCGTAGTTTTTAAGATAAGATACAACTATGTTGGTGTCCCTTGTTAATTTTACATTGCATTTTTTAAAATATAATTGCCTAATCCCAAACTGTCATTTGAAGTAATACACATAACCAAGTTTTATTCTCCACAATTTTTTTTATTGTGCATTAAAAAAAAGAAAACAAATAAAATTAGACATGCTATCTGCCAATAGAACTTAACCAAAAAATGCATTCTATGCATCCAAAAATATAGAAAATATATCAAATCAAATCATTATTCAACCAAAAATTAAAATAAAAGCCTCATGCATTCGTCCTGCTTCTTAATATAGGGGGTCAACAATGGCAAGAGTTGGTGAAAGCAGGGGTCCGTCATCAAGAGATAATTCCAAAAATCATCTGGATTATTCTCCTGGAGCTCCCGTAGCAGGCATATGACATAATTGGTCACAATTAAAAAAGCAACCAATTTTTGGTCCAAAAAATCCTCCTCCTTCTGTTCCTGGAATGGGCTTGGGTCAAAGTAATAACTCCAAGGCCAATAATAAATAACATGTTATCTCCTCCTATTCCACAACATGTCTGGTTGACGAACGGCCATTCAGAAACGAACTGAAAAGCGCAAACTGAAAAGCATGAAATGAAAAGCATGAAATGAAAAGCACGAATCAACACTCACCAAACTTCTACTAACATGAAATTAGCAGAAGGAGCCCAAAGGGTGGCGCTAATGAGCTGAACGTCACTACGTTTGTGTTTGTTGGCCGACAATTGTGCCGTTTGTATGCAAGACAAGTTCCTGGCCAATGCCCTTCGGAAAAAAAGGTCGAGGTTTTTTCTGTGGAAAATCCGATCGTTTGTACAAGGCTTTAGAGTGTTAAGACAAACTACTATTATTCATGTAAAGCCTTTATCCCAAAAGAAAAAAAAACTGTTGTTGAGTTTGGCTTCAATTTGTTAGCGTATCTAAATATACTAACACTTCCCTCCCCGCAGACTGACAATGTTGTTGTCCTAAGATGCCCCTGTGCTCCTTCACCCAGTGTGGGGGCACTCTAATACAGGAGGTGTGTTACTGGTCAGAGCACCAAGTAAAAATGGAGAGGGAAATCCTAAAAAAAAAAAAAAAAATTTTAAGAATTGGTAATCTGCAATAAATTAAATTTTTTGGTCAATAACGTTTTAACTTTTCCTCAAGCTGTACTTCAAGAAAATAGACAGAAAACTTTAAGCCTTTGTTTTCACAGTAAATATTTAGGGCCAGTTCGCACTGCATCGATGTTCAACTGCAGTGCAAATCACATGCGATGTCTGTGGGGTGCAAACTCCGTCATATGCCCCGTACACACGGTCGGACATTGATCGGACATTCCGACAACAAAATCCTAGGATTTTTTCCGACGGATGTTGGCTCAAACTTGTTTTGCGTACACACGGTCGCACAAAGTTATCGGGTTTGTATCTGCTCTTCAGTGCGTGCAAGCAAGTTCCACATGACTTAGTCATTGTGTTCTTGTTCGTTCGTTACTGTTTTTCAGGTCACTCTTCACAGGCCTTGCTGTTATTCAGTGCGTTCTGTTACTTCGTTCTGAGCAGCCGACCGTTTTCTAGCCATGTTGCGTATACGTACTCCTCGTAGAGTTCGTGCTGTGCGGGGGCTTGGTGTTCAGGTCCTGACCTTGACACAAGTCCAGTCCATGAACAGGGTGGGGAGGAGTTCATGGACCAAGAATTGGTTGCTTCAGTGTGACCAGTTCTCTCATATGCCTTTGCTCCGTGAGATCCGTGAGAATAATCCTGATGATTTCAGGAACTTTTTTAAGATGACGGACCCCGTATTTCACCATCTGCTTGCTTTGCTGACCCCCTATATCAGCAGGCAGGATACCTGCATGAGGCAAGCCATCACTGCGGAGCAGAGGCTCGTCGCTACCCTGTGGTACTTGGCGACAGGGAGAAGCCTACAGGACTTGAAGTTCTCGACAGGCATCTCCCCCCAGGCTCTGGGGATCATTATCCCAGAGACCTGTTCTGCCATCATCCAGGTCCTGCAGAAGGAGTATATGAAGGTAAGATTTTTATCCTTTAATATCACATTTTATTGTATATAATGTTTGCTAATATATTGTATTTCTCTCCTCATTCCCTAATTACCATGATTGTAATATGCTGTGAATGTCCCCTTTGTTCTCATGCATGCTGGATTTTTATGTAATTTTTTTTTTTTTTGTCCTTCATACATATTTGCCTTCACTAACCTCCCCAGCATGCTCTCCTGCCCTATATTCACCTCATGTAGTCACTTAACAATGTATTTTATCAGCTCCATAGTAGTGCTTTACCCCAAACACCCCCTAAAATGTTTTGAAATGTGATTTGTGCTTTAAATTCAGGCAGAGTGCCAGAGGCAGTTTTTTTGTGGTGACCCCAAATCATTTTTATTAACCCTCCCTCCCCCCAACTGCTAAGTCAGCTGATCCCAATTCTCTATCTATCCTCAATCATCTATCTGCTGACTTTGCCAAACCCATACACACTATACCCATCTCTTTTGTGGTCAGATGTATGGATGAATTCCCCAAAGCATGTAGTGCAAGGGCCTGCCTGTATACTTTCAAATGGTACTGTTTCAAGTTCGGGTATCCTATTATTATCTTGATAGGTAATAGCAGAATGTCCAAATGTGCTCAAATGTGTACAGTGTGTATTTATATCTTTGTATTATGACACGTCTTACCTGTCCAGTGGTCTGCCAATAGTGTAACTAAGGAGGGGCTGTTCCAAGTAATACCCTGTATTTAGGCATTCATCTCTCAATGAAGTGGAGAGGGTTACCTGTCCAAGATTCCCCCCCCTATAATGTTAGAAATGGCCCATGAGAGGGGGGGGATAAGATAGGTGTACCTTATACTTTGGTGTTGTAAAATTCCCCTTAATAAATGTTATCTGGAGGTTGGCCAAGAATGTTTGTGTCTAATCTGCTTGCCATGTTTATGTGCAAAAGTACTAATTTTTTTTGTTTTCCTCATCAGTTTCCTTCCACACCACAGGAATGGCAGACTGTGGCCTCCCACTTTGCCCAGCGATGGAACTTTCCTAACTGCGGAGGGGCAATTGATGGGAAACACGTCCACATCATCCCACCACCCAACTCGGGGTCGTACTATTATAATTACAAGGGGTTCAATAGTATTGTGATGTTGGTGGTGGTGTCAGCTAATTACGACTTCTTGTATGTGGACGTGGGGAAGAATGGCCGGATGTCCGATCGTGGAGTCATCGCCCAGATGGAGTTTTACAGGCGTTTCCGAATGGCAGCTTGGACTTGCCACCTCCAGAAGACAATGTGGAAGGACTCCCATTCGTCTTCGTTGCGGATGAAGCATTTGCACTGGAGGACCATCTTATGCAGCCATTCCCGATGAGGACCCTCACCCCGGAACAGAGGATTTTTAATTACCGGCTGGCCAGAGCCAGAAGAGTGGTGGCGAACACATTTGGAATCATGGCCAGCCGGTTCCGCCTATTTCTGACACCCATCCATATGGCGGAGTATAAACTTAATCATATAATCCTGGCGTGCTGTGTTCTACATAACTTTTTACGCCAACATTCTGCCAACTATGCTGGCTCAGTTGGGCCTGAGGCCGGAATTCTACATGAAACAACCCTGACGGCGCTTGAAAGTGGCTGTCCTGGCTTGCCCTCCCTGAGTGCCCGTGATGTCCGGTTAAGATACCTTGAGTTCTTTGTGGGTAGGGGGGCCATCAATATGCCAGACAATTTGTGAAGCCTTTATCAAATAATAAAAAAAAGCTAATCTTTGGTGACATTTACTGCTTGTGTTTGTTTTAGCTGACCCTGACAGCAATGTGGGGAGTCCTGAAAACGGCGTGATTGTGTAACCTTTTACAAAGCACTGTTGGGTGTTTTTTACTAAAGGCGTAGACACTTTGCACTACAAGTGCACTTGAAACTGCACTGAAACTGCACTTGTAGTGCAAAGAGGATTTGCCCTTAGGAAATAACCCCCATTTTCCCAGAAAACAGCAATTACATCACCACAAAAGTGTTGTAGCGTTGAGACAATAATCCACACATTCTTGATTAACAATCTTTTTAATACCTGCACATGTGCATTTAGAAAAGGTTTTTAAAACAAACCAATATGTTTGTTGTATAACAATTTTTGGGGTGGCATTATCAAAAATAGAAATGTCCATTTAAGATAAAACAGGCTTGTGTAAAACCAACAAGAAAGACAAAAATCTTGAACTTACAAAGTTCACATATGGTAAAACTTGAAGGCAATATCAGACATGAGTATTTGGGAACTGTGTTTGATATTGCGTTCAGATGGGGTGAAGTCACCCCTTGAAAAGCCAAATTTGGAAGATGCACACCAATTTACGAATGTCAACATGTGCTAGCTGCCATCGCATAGGATCAAGGGACGTGTTTTGGGGGAGCAACCCCTTCCTCACAGCTATACACCCCCAAAACGCGTCCATTGATCTCCCGTGATGGCAGATAGCACATGTTGGCACACTGTGTGCATCCTCCAAATTTGGCTTTTCTAAACATCGCTAAAATATTTTTAAGATTGTAGCACACAAAAAACAAAGTGATTTTGCGGGGTTTTAAATTCGCCCCAAAACATCAATGATGTTATTATTTTTTTGAATAACATCATTGATTTTTTTTCTTGAGGTTTTCAATTCTAAATTACACCCCATGATCTCCCCAATCAGGATCTGGGCACTTTCTGATGTGAAAGGATCACGATCCACAACATCACGATCACCTAAAAAGAGAGAAACCAAACAAAAACAGGTATCAAAAATCTGCCGCCATCCATCTCTTACCTGAGTCTGTGGTTGCAGACACTCACCTGTTGTGGTTTCCACCACGTCTTCTTCTTCCTCCTGCTCAGCTTGGGTTGGGGGTATTTCCCCTTCTTCCAGAGGTGGGGGGTCTGTGGTGTCCTCGGATGAGGGGTGTCCTCCGAGTCTTTTCTCCCCTATGTAAAACAAAAATGGTATAATTAGCACACAGATATTTGATGGCCGAAATCTAAAGATGAAACATTGCTTGGAAGTGGGGTACAATTGTCTATTTGGGCAGAGTTCCAAGATGTAGCATTTTTATTGTCCTTTGTCAAGCTTCAATACTTTACCTGTTTAGTACAAGCTTCACAGATGGAGACCCCCCTATAGTATACACTGGAGCACCTGTGTGGGCCCCCTAATAAAAAGGGTGTTCTTGTGTCCCACACTAGTGCTCCAGCGTCCAGATGTCTAAACAGCTGCTGAGTGTCCTCTCCTTACACAGAATCCTGTTTGCATTTCATTCTAGTAACAAACCCATCTACACAACCAAATATTTTTCATACAAGTAGGCCCTAAAAAATGTTGGCAAATGCATATGGCCTAAACAATAGTGTTTTATAGGCCGAAAGAAAAATGTTTGATACGTAATGGGCCCATGAACATTAAATTTGCCATTTTAAACTGTACAACACTTAAGAAAAGCATATGGAGCAGCACGAACATAATAAAGACAAAAAGAATAGGAACACAGCACAACTACTTACTTTTTTGCAGCACTCTCCGGATCTTTCTGTACTGCTCGGGCTCTCTTAATTTCTGGTCTGACCACTGCTTCCTGAGCTGATCTTTCGATCGACGTACCCCGAAATTCCGGTGCAGACTTTTGACCACTTTCACCATGATCTTGGCCTTTCTGATATTGGGGTTGGGGTAAGGTCCATACTTCCCGTCATAGTCGGCCTTCTTCAGGATGTCCACCATCTCCAACATCTCCCCAAAGGACATATTTGTGGCCTTAAATCGTCTCCTTCTGGATCGGGACGTCTCCGGATCCGGGCTTTCCTCCTCCTCGTTGCTATAATTAGCACGCACCTGCTCTGACTCCGCCATGTGCTCTTCACCCACTGTGCCGAACGAAAAGGGGCGGGGAATAGACTAGAAAGAATGTCAGGGGTGGGCGGAGTTACACGCATGCGCAGTGTGTATAAAGCATAACACGCGTGCGTATTACGTACGATCTGTGAGCGGAGGAAGGAGCAATGGAGGCACCGATCGTAATAACGAAGGTAAGAGACAAACTTGGGCCTATACTGCTTCTAGATTGAGGCCTATATTGTAACAAGATTAGGAGAGTTTTGCCTGACATTAGGGTTTGTCTTGTGTTGTGTCTTGCAGTTAAAATTGATATCTTGAATGATACAGACTTCATGGCAATATTCATTGATATGTTCAGGGAGCTGCCTTGTCTGTGGGAGATCAACCACCCACATTATAGGAACCAAACAAAGAGGAAGGCAGCGCTGGATCAATTGCTGGAAATTGTGAAGCAGGTGATCCCCACGGCAGACATGACATATTTGAAGATCCTAATTGGTGGCCTGAGGAGCACATATGTAAGGGAGCGCCAGAAAGTCCAGGATTCACAGAGATCTGGAGCAGCAGATGACATCTATGTCCCCAGGATGTGGTACTATGACAGGCTGCATTTTCTGGCAGGTCAGACTGAACCCAGGCCATCACTCTCCAGTCTTCCTTCCACGCTTCCTTTCCCCCCCGCTGAGGCTTCTGATGCCCAACCTGGGCCTTCCAGGCAACAACATGTGGAGGAGCCCAGATTGAGCCAGGTATAGCATTCCTCTAAATAGTTCAGGTTGTCCAATCAATGATGTTAACTAGATGTTAGTTTGGAGTACTAATTTAGGATTGTGATTGATGATTCAAAACATTAAACCATGTCCCTTTTTCATGCACAGGGAAGTCTCAGCCAGGAGGTGGCCGGGCCGAGCAGGCTGCCTGATATGCCGTTCCCTCCCCTACACCCGCAAAGAGAAAGTGGCAGGAAGAGGAGTACCCTAGAGGAGGCTGCCATAGGCCTCTTTTGGAAGGCTACGGAGGCCCTGGGAGCACCACACACTGTGGAGGAGGACTTTGCTGGCATAATTGCCTGTAAAATGCAGCGGATGGAGGAGGGCCAACAACTCATGTGTGAGTCATTAATTTTGGAGGCTCTCAATAAGGGGTTGAGGGCCCAAATAACATCTGATACCCACCTTTGTGACCTCACACATGGTCCTCCTCCTCCTCCAGGTCCTCCTCCTCCTCCTCCTTCTCCTCCAGGTCCTACTAGTCCTCCTCCTCCTCCAGGTCCTACTCCTCCTCCTGCCACATCTCCAACAGCAGAGCCACAGCCAGGAAAGAAGCGTGGAAGGAAGACCAGAAAGTGATGGCCATGGGTTCAGTCTGGTCGGCCAAAAGATGCAGACTCTTGTGGTACCACAGCCTGGGGACACAGATGTCATCTGCTGCTTTCCGGATCTCTGGGACTTCTGGACCAGACTGCACTTCCTTACATATGGACTCCTCAGGCCACTAATTTTGATGTTCAAGAATTGATGTCTGCCCTGGGGGTCCAAGGCTTCGCTAATTTCTCCTGTTTATCCAGCGTTGCCTCCCTCTTTGTTTGGTTCTGATCCCTTAATAAAGGATTTTTGGTTTCAATTATACTTGCTTATGTGTGTTTTCCTTCTAAAAGGACAGTTTGTTTGTGAGGATTCAGGTACATTTCAAAAATACAATGTGAAATTAACAAGGGACACCAACACCAAACAATCTCCTTGAGATTAAATAATACAAGATAATAATGGTGTTGTGGTAACTTGACACACAAAACACACACAAAAATATTCTGGAGTAAAACTAAAAATAAAATAAAACAAAGATCAGCCTTTGAAAAAATACAAACCTAAAATAAAAAATAAATCTGCCTAAAAAAAAAAAAAAAAAAAACAACACAAACATATTTTTGTCAGATGTGACAAATCAAAATATATTAAGGGAATCCCGATAAATAATAAAGAAATAAGTTTGTGAGAAGTAGGTGTGAATATGAGCAGCAAAACTACTTCATTCTTCTCACATTATAAAGAAGAGAGTGCGCTGTTTTAAACCATTTTTTACATTGCACCGTGATGAAAGTGCTGTATCCATTGTGAACGCTAAGTTTACCAGACCGAGCTGTTCCGTGTCGGAATTTCTTCTGAGCATGCGTGGCACTTTGTGCGTCGGAACAGGCCACACGCGGTCGGAATTGACGCAATCGAATTTTGTTGTCGGAAAATTTTATAGCCTGCTCTCAAACTTTGTGTGTCAGAAAATCCGATGGAAAATGTCCGATGGAGCCCACACACGGTCGGAATTTCCGACAACACGCTCCGATCGGACATTTTCCATCGGAAAATCTGACCGTGTGTACGGGGCAATACAGTTTGTATGGCTGAATTCGCATTCAGACCAAACTCGCACAGGACCCTTTTTTTGTTCACATCCATGCGATCCAAATCCTGTCCGAATTTTCAGTTTGCACTGTTATATGCAAACTGATTTGGGGGTGTCATTAACTTTTAATTGACGCTCCCAGCAGTTCGCATATGGCAGTGTGAACTGCCGCCCGGAGACATGCGATGCGGGAACCCGCAGTGGATTTGCAGGGCATCACTGCAGTGTGAACCAAGCCTTAAAGATGGACTTTCAAAGTATAAATGTCATTATCTGTCATTATCTAGCAGTGGATGAAATTGGTATTTTAACTAGCTGTTTTTTCTGTAAACCTAAGCCTAAAGTTAACATGTGAATTGCCCATGTATGAGATAGCAACATATTTGTTTTACCCCTTATCTTCTACACCCTCACATTTTCATATTTAATCCAGTGAGGTACCTTCACCCACTCATAGACTTCTTAATATTAAAGTCACGCATCCTTTGAGGCTGCAAGTACCAAAGTTTTACAAGATGTTGCACCTGCATAGCTGATATCTGTGAAGGCTGCTATCTATAAAAGCACAAACTATCATGATATTTCAGCATTTGCCATCCTGAGGCCTCCTGGGATGTATGATGTCAATATGTCAATATCTGAGGAAGCTGTGGGTGGCTCAAGGAACACAACCAGGAGAAATGAGAAAGTGGGGGATGAATGTGTTTAAATTCAATTACAAGTATAAACAGTTTATGAAACATGATTTTTTTTTTATTAATTGTGTAAAAGAAAGGAGATAGTGAATGATGAAATGTTCTGTAAGGCTCCATGCACACTAGGCTTAAAAAACACACCTGGTCCCTTGGCAGAAAAAAAGGCTCATATAGAGAGTTTTTATACAGAGTTTAGATGAGTTTGGTGTTTTTTCTGCCAAAACGTGTATGGACACATAGGATAACATTGAGCTGCTTCTACAGGCAAAACACAAAACTCCAGTAGAAGCAGCGATTTTTAAGCTTGTGTGCATGGACCCTAAAGCTGGGTTCACATATATGCAAATTAATAATAATAATAGTGGTGGAGCATAATGTAATATTAGTAGTGGAGTATACTGTAATATTAGGGGTGGAGCATAATATAATATTTGTGGTGGAGCATAATGTAATACTAGTGGTGGAGCATAATGTAATATTTGTGGTGGAGCATAATGTAATGTTAGTGGTGGAGCATAGCGTAATATTAGTGGTGGAGCATGCTGTAATATCTGTGGTGGAGCATAATGTAATATTAATAGTGGAGCATAAAGTAATATCTATGGTGGAGCATAATGTAATATTAGAGGGGGAGCATAGTGTATTATTTGTGGTGGAGCATAATGTAATATCTGTGGTGGAGCATAATGTAATATCTGTGGTGGAGCATAATGTAATATTAGAGGGGGAGCATAATGTAATATTTGTGGTGGAGCATAATGTAATATCAGTGGTGGAGCATAATGTAATATTGATGGTGGAGCATGATGTAATGTGTGTGGTGGAGCATAATGTAATATTAATGGTGGAGCATGATGTAATATGTGTGGTGGAGCATAATGTAATATGTGTGGTGGAGCATAATGTAATATTAGAAGTGGAGCATAATGTAATATTAGTGATGGAGCATAATGTAATATTAGTGGTGGAGAATAATGTAATATCTGTGGTGGAGCATAATGTAATATTAGTGGTGGAGCATAATGTAATATCTGTGGTGGAGCATAATGTAGTATTAGTGGTGGAGCATAATGTAATATAAGTGATGGAGCATAATGTAGTATTAGTGGTGGAGCAGAATGTAATATTTGTGGTGGAGCATAATGTAATATTTGGTGGAGCATATTGTAATATTTGGTGGAGCATAATGTAGTATTAGTGGTAGAGAATAATGTAATATTTTGTGGTGGAGCATAATGTAATATTAGTAGTGGAGCATAATGTAATATCTGTGGTGGAGCATAACATAATATTAGTGGTGGAGCAGAATATAATATTTGTCATGGAGCATAATGTAATATTTGGTGGAGCATGCTGTAATATTAGTGGTGGAGCATAATGTAATATTTCTGGTGGAGCATAATGTAATACTAGTGTTGGAGCATAATGTTATACTAGTGGTGGAGCATAATGTAATATTTGTGGTGGAGCATAATGTAATGTTAGTGGTGAAGCATAATGTTATAATTGTGGTGTAGCATAATGTTAGTGGTGGAGCATAATGTTATAATAATGGTGGAGCATACTGTAATATTTGTGGTGGAGCATAATGTAATATCTGTGGTGGAGCATAATGTAATATCTGTGGTGGAGCATAATGTAATATTAGAGGGGGAGCATAATGTAATATTTGTGGTGGAGCATAATGTAATATCAGTGGTGGAGCATACTGTAATATTGATGGTGGAGCATGATGTAATGTGTGTGGTGGAGCATAATGTAATATTAATGGTGGAGCATGATGTAATATGTGTGGTGGAGCATAATGTAATATGTGTGGTGGAGCATAATGTAATATTAGAAGTGGAACATAATGTAATATTAGTGATGGAGCATAATGTAATATTAGTGGTGGAGAATAATGTAATATCTGTGGTGGAGCATAATGTAATATTAGTGGTGGAGCATAATGTTATATCTGTGGTGGAGCATAATGTAGTATTAGTGGTGGAGCATAATGTAATATAAGTGATGGAGCATAGTGTAGTATTAGTGGTGGAGCAGAATGTAATATTTGTGGTGGAGCAGAATGTAATATTTGGTGGAGCATAATGTAATATTAGTGATGGAGCATAATGTAGTATTAGTGGTAGAGAATAATGTAATATTTGTGGTGGAGCATAATGTAATATTAGTAGTGGAGCATAATGTAATATCTGTGGTGGAGCATAACATAATATTAGTGGTAGAGCAGAATATAATATTTGTCATGGAGCATAATGTAATATTTGGTGGAGCATGCTGTAATATCAGTGGTGGAGCATAATGTAATATTTCTGGTGGAGCATAATGTAATACTAGTGATGGAGCATAATGTTATACTAGTGGTGGAGCATAATGTAATATTTGTGGTGGAGCATAATGTAATGTTAGTGGTGAAGCATAATGTTATAATTGTGGTGTAGCATAATGTTAGTGGTGGAGCATAATGTTATAATAATGGTGGAGCATACTGTAATATTTGTGGTGGAGAATAATGTAAAATTTTTGGTGGAGCATAATGTAATATTAGTGATGGAGCAAAATATTATAATAGTGGTGGAGCATAATGTTATAATAGTGGTGGAGCATACTGTAATATTAGTGGTGGAGCATAATAGTGGTGGAGCATAATGTAATATTTGGTGGAGCATAATGTAATATTAGTGGTGGAGCATACTGTAATATTAGTTGTGGAGCATAATATAATATTTGTGGTGGAGCATGATGTAATATGTGTGGTGGAGCATAATGTAATATGTGTGGTGGAGCATAATGTAATATTAGAAGTGGAGAATAATGTAATATTAGTGATGGAGCATAATGTAATATTAGTGGTGGAGAATAATGTAATATCTGTGGTGGAGCATAATGTAATATTAGTGGTGGAGCATAATGTAATATCTGTGGTGGAGCATAATGTAGTATTAGTGGTGGAGCATAATGTAATATAAGTGATGGAGCATAATGTAGTATTAGTGGTGGAGCAGAATGTAATATTTGTGGTGGAGCATAATGTAATATTTGGTGGAGCATAATGTAATATTAGTGATGGAGCATAATGTAGTATTAGTGGTGGAGAATAATGTAATATTTGTGGTGGAGCATAATGTAATATTAGTAGTGGAGCATAATGTAATATCTGTGGTGGAGCATAACATAATATTAGTTGTGGAGCAGAATATATTATTTGTCGTGGAGCATAATGTAATATTTGGTGGAGCATAATGTAATATTTGGTGGAGCATGCTGTAATATTAGTGGTGGAGCATAATGTAATATTTCTGGTGGAGCATAATGTAATACTAGTGATGGAGCATAATGTTATACTAGTGGTGGAGCATAATGTAATATTTGTGGTGGAGCATAATGTAATGTTAGTGGTGAAGCATAATGTTATAATTGTGGTGGAGCATAATGTTAGTGGTGGAGCATAATGTTATAATAATGGTGGAGCATACTGTAATATTTGTGGTGGAGAATAATGTAAAATTTGTGGTGGAGCATAATGTAATATTAGTGATGGAGCAAAATATTATAATAGTGGTGGAGCATAATGTTATAATAGTGGTGGAGCATAATGTTATAATAGTGGTGGAGCATACTGTAATATTAGTGGTGGAGCATAATATTTTAATAGTGGTGGAGCATAATGTAATATTTGATGGTGCATAATGTAATATTAGTGGTGGAGCATACTGTAATATTAGTTGTGGAGCATAATATAATATTTGTGGTGGAGCATAATGTAATACTAGTGGTGGAGCATAATGTAATATTTGTGATGGAGCATAATATAATGTTAGTGGTGGAGCATAACGTAATATTAGTGGTGGAGCATACTGTAATATCTGTGGTGGAGCTTAATGTAATATTAATGATGGAGCATAAAGTAATATCTGTGGTGGAGCATAATGTAATATTAGAGGGGGGATCATAATGTAATATTTGTGGTGGAGCATAATGTAATATCTGTGGTGGAGCATAATGTAATAATAATGGTGGAGCATGATGTAATATGTGTGGTGGAGCATAATGTAGTATGTGTGGTGGAGCATACTGTAGTATTAGTGGTGGAGCATAATGTAATATTAGTGATGGGGCATAATGTAATATTAGTGGTGGAGAATAATGTAATATTTGTGGTGGAGCATAATGTAATATTAGAAGTGGAGCATAATGTAATATCTGTGGTGGAGCATAATGTAATATCTGTGGTTGAGCATAATGTAATATTTGTGGTGGAGCATAATGTAATATTAGTGTTGGATCATAACGTAATATTAGTGGTGGAGCAGAATGTAATATTTGTGGTGGAGCATAATGTAATATTTGGTGGAGCATACCGTAATATTAGTGGTGGAGCATAATGTAATATTTCTGGTGGAGCATAATGTAATACTAGTGGTTCGAGCATAATGTAATATTTGAGGTGGAGCATAATGTAATATTAGTGGTGAAGCATAATGTTATAATAGTGGTGGAGCATAATGTTAGTGGTGGAGCATAATGTCATAATAATGGTGGAGCATACTGTAATATTTGTGTTGGAGAATAATGTAATATTTGTGGTTGAGCATAATGTAATGTTAATGGTGGAGCATAACGTTGTATTATGGTGGAGCATACTGTAATATTTGTGGTGAAGCATAATGTAATATTAGTGGTGGAGCATAATGTAATATTAATGGTGGAGCATAATGTAATATCTGTGGTGGAGCATAATGTAATATTTGTGGTGGAGCATAATGTAATATTAGTGGTGGAGCATAATGTAATCTCTGTGGTGGAACATAATGTAATATTAATGGTGGAGCATAATGTAATATTTGAGGTGGAGCATAATGTAATATTAGTGGTGAAGCATAATGTTATAATAGTGGTGGAGCATAATGTTAGTGGTGGAGCATAATGTCATAATAATGGTGGAGCATACTGTAATATTTGTGTTGGAGAATAATCTAATATTTGTGGTGGAGCATAATGTAATGTTAATGGTGGAGCATAACGTTATATTATGGTGGCGCATACTGTAATATTTGTGGTGGAGCATAATGTAATATTAATGGTGGAGCATAATGTAATATCTGTGGTGGAGCATAATGTAATATCTGTGGTGGAGAATAATGTAATATTTGTGGTGGAGCATAATGTAATATTAGTAGTGGAGCATAATGTAATATCTGTGGTGGAGCACAATGTAATATTAGTGGTGGAGCATAACATAATATTAGTGGTGGAGCAGAATGTAATATTTGTGGTAGAGCATAACGTAATATTTGGTGGAGCATAACGTAATATTTGGTGGGGCATACTGTAATATTAGTGGTGGAGCATAATGTAATATTTCTGGTGGAGCATAATGTAATACCAGTGGTGGAGCATAATGTTATACTAGTGGTGGAGCATAATGTAATATTTGTGGTGGAGCATAATGTAATATTAGTGGTGAAGCATAATGTTATAATAGTGGTGGAGCATAATGTTAGTGGTGGAGCATAATGTTATAATAATGGTGGAGCATACAGTAATATTTGTGGTGGAGAATAATGTAATATTTGTGGTGGTGCATAATGTAATATTTGTGGTGGAGCATAACATTATATTAGTGGTGGAGCATACTGTAATATTTGTGGTGGAGAATAATGTAATATTTGTGGTGGAGTATAATGTAGTATTAATGGTGGAGCATAATGTAATATCTGTGGTGGAGCATAATGTAATATCTGTGGTGGAGCATAATGTAATATTAGTGGTGGAGCATAATGTAATATTTCTGGTGGAGCATAATGTAATATCTGTGGTGGAGCATAATGTAATATTTGTGGTGGAGCATAATGTAATATTAGTGGTGGAGCATAATGTTATAATAGTGGTGGAGCATAATGTTATAATAATGATGGAGCATACAGTAATCTTTGTGGTGGAGAATAATGTAATATTTGTGGTGGAGCATAATGTAATATTAGTGGTGGAGCATAACGTTATATTAGTGGTGGAGCATACTGTAATATTTGTGGTGGATCATAATGTAATATCTGTGATGTAGAATAATGTAATATTAGTGGTAGAGCATAATGTAATATTTTTGGTGTGGCATAATGTAATATCTGTGATGGAGCATAATGTAATATTAGTGGTGGACCATAATGTAATGTTTGTGGTGGAGCATAATGTAATATCTGTGGTGGAGCATAATGTAATATCTGTGGTGGAGCATAATGTAATATTAGTGGTGGAGAATAATGTAATATTTGTGGTGGAGCATAACTTAATATTGTAATGGAGCATAATGTAAAACTAGTGCTGGACCATAATGTAATACTAGTGATGGAGCATAATGTTATACTAGTGGTGGAGCATAATGTAATATTTGTGGTGGAGCATAATGTAATATTAGTGGTGAAGCATAATGTTATAATCGTAGTGGAGCATAATGTTAGTGGTGGAGCATAATGTTATAATAATGGTGGAGCATAATGTAATATTAGTGGTGGAGCATAATGTAATATTTGTGGTGGAGCATAATGTAATATTAGTGGTGAAACATAATGTTATAATAGTGGTGGAGCATAGTGTTAGTGGTGGAACATCATGTTATAATAATGGTGGAACATACTGTAATATTTGTGATGGAGAATAATGTAATATTTGTGGTAGAGCATAATGTAATACTAGTGGTGGAACATAACTTTATTTAAGTGGTGGAGCATACTGTAATATTTGTGGTGGAGCATAATGTAATATCAATTTTGGAGCATAATGTAATATCTGTGGCGGAGCATAATGTAATATTAGTGGTGGATAGGGATGAGCTTTGTGTTCGAGTCGAACGCATGTTCGACTCGAACATCGTGTGTTCAGTTGTTCGTCGAATTACGAACAATATGGGCCATTCGCGCCAAATTCAAGTGGCACATCACGGCCCATAATTCACTGCGGCATCGCAGTGCATTGCTGGCTGATGATTGGCCAAGCATGCACTATGGTCAGGGGAGCTTGTTTTTTTTTCCCCACGCCAGTGGGCCATGATCAGGGATGCATGCACTGTCCTGTCACCATTTGAGGAAGCCACGAGGATGGTGAGCAGTGACAGTGCATGCATCAGTGACACTGTCCCCCTTGTCCACCTGTTGGAGCGCACACTGCATGGAATAATGGACAGGGCACTTGAGGCAGAACAGAGGCAGGAAGAGGAGGACTTCCTTAGCTCCCAAGGCCCCCTTTATCCAGACAGTGTTCCTGCGTGCCCGCGGATCACACAGGAATAGGACGAGGAGGAGGAGGATTGTGTCAGCATGGAGGTGGAGCCTGGCACTCAGCATCAGCAGCAGCCTTTAAGGGATCATTTACAGTCCCAAGAAACCCATGGACTTGTACATGGCTGGGAGGAGGTGGTTGCGGATAATGTCGTCCTTAGTGACCCAGAGGACTCCGGACCGAATGCCTCAGCAAACTTACGCTGCATGGCCTCCCTGGTCCTGCAAAGCCTGCAGAAGGATCCTCGTATTCGTGGTATCAAGGAGAGGGATAGTTACTGGCTGGCAATCCTTCTTGATCCACATTACAAGAGTAAGGTTGCAGACCTTATCTTGCCATCGCAGAGGGAGAAGAGGATGAAACATCTTCGGGAGGCCTTGCAGAAAGGTCTGTGCAACGCGTTCCCAGAGACTGGGAGGTTACAAACTCCTGTTTCTGGACAACGTGTTGGCGAGGCTTCGGTCAGTCAAAGAAGGAGCGGTGGAGAAGGTGGCCGCCTGACCGATGCGTTCAGACAATTTTTTAGTCCACAGCCCCAAGGTATGATTGGTTCCAGCAACCATCGCCAGCGTCTGTTTTACATGGTGTAGGAATACCTAGGGGCAAGATCTGACTTGGACACCTTTCCCACCGAAAATCCTCTGGGTTACTGGGTCTTGAGGATGGATCACTGGCCAGAGCTTGCACAGTATACAATTGAGCTACTGACCTGTCCTGCATCCAGCGTTCTTTCGGAACGCACATTCAGTGCTGCTGGAGGCTTTGTAACCGATCACAGGGTGGGCCTGTCCACCAACTTGGTCGGTCGACTGACCTTCGTAAAAATGAATCAGTCTTGGATCACCACCAGATACCAAGCACCTGATGCTGATGTAACCAAATACATTTTTTTGAAATGTCAGATCTCTTCAAGACTGCCTATGCTGATGCTGAGTGACTATCCTGTTATGCTGAGTGACTATCCTCTTCCTCCTCAATGATCATGCTGATAGTTTGCAAGAATATTTTTGTTTCTGGGCGCCGCCACCAGTGGCTAAGGCCCAATTTTTCAGCCCCTGTTTAACAGGGGCGTGTAATTACAATTTTTGATGCAATTCTTTGCAGCAGGGCTCGTTCCTGTCCTCCAACTAGAGTATCTGTGCGGGGTTGCAGTGTTGTGGCACCAGCACCAGTGCCTAAGGCCTAATTTTTCAGCCGCTGTTTAACAGTGGGAGGCCACAGTCTGCCATTTCTGTGGGTTGGAAGGAAACTGTTGAGTCAAACAAGAATAAAAAATTAATCATCTTGCACATTTTTTTTAGGGACTATTTAAAGACAAAGGTATAAGTTCCACCTATCAGACCCCACCCCCCATGAGCCATTTTAAATATTTTATGGGGGGGAGATGTTTTGGACAGGTAACCCTCTCCACTTCATTGAGAGCTGAATGCCTAAATAATGTGTATTACTTTGGCCAGCCCCTCCTTACTTTACAGTATTGGCAACCCACTGGACAGGTAAGAAGCGTCATAATACAAAGAGATAAATACACACTGTACACATTTTAGCACATTTTTACATTCTGCTATTACCTATCAAGATAATAATAGGATACAAAAACTTAAAACAGTATCATTTAAAAGTATTCAGGCAGACCCTTGCACTACATGCTTTGGTGAATTCATCCATAAATCTGACCACAAAAGAGGTGGGTATAGTGTGTATGGGTTTGGCAAAGTCAGCAGATAGAGGATTGAGGATAGATAGAGGATTGGTATCAGCTGAGTTAGCAGTTGGGGGGAGGGAGGGTTCCAAAAGATTTTGTGAACCAAAAAAAAAGACTCTGGCACTCTGCCTGAATTTAAAGCACACATCACAATTTTACACATTTTAGGGGGTATTTAGGGTAAAGCACTACTATGGAGGCTTGCTTCATGCAGGTATCCTGCCTGCTGATATAGGGGGTCAGCAAAGCCAACAAACGGTGAGATACAGGGTTCATCATCCTGAGAAAGTTCCTGAAATCATCAGGATTATTCTCACGGATCTCACAGAGCAAAGGCATGTGACAGAACTGGTCACGCTGGAGCAACCAATTCTTGGTCCATGAACTCCTCCCCACCCTGTTCATGGACAGGGCTTGTTTTAAAGTAAGAACCCCAACACTAAGCCCCCACACAGCACGAACTCTAAGATGAGAACGTACATGCAACATGGCTAGAAAATGGTCGACTGGTCAGAACTAAGTAACAGAACGCACTGAAGAACAGCAAGGCCTGTGAAGAGCAAACTGAAAATCAGTAACGAACGAACAAGAACACCATGACATGAGTCAAGGGTAACTCGCTGCACGCACTGAAGACCAGATACAAACCCACAAGCACAAACTGAACAGCAGAAATACGATCTGAAAACCACGAGTCTGAAAAAGAGCAAATCGTCTCTCACCAAACTTTTACTAACATGAGATTAGCAAAAGGAGCCCAAAGGGTGCAGAACTTGGTACTGAACTGCCCTTTTATAGTCTCGTCGTACGTGGTGTACGTGACCACGTTCTTGGGGATCGGAATTTCCGACAACTTTGTGCAACAGTGTGTAGACAAAACAAGTTTGAGCCAACATCCGTCAGAAAAAATCCATGGATTTTGTTGTCGGAATATCTGATCAATGTCCGATCGTGTGTACGGGGCATAGGAGTTAATATGGGAAAAATGTTTCTCCTTTCCACTGATGCTTTATCACCAATCCTTGTTTCACTAAAAACCCCAAATTTTCTAAAATCATTTGTCATTGTGACAGAAAGTGTGGTGGAATCTTCTAAAGAGGAGCACAGACAGCAAAACAAATGTCACAGGGGTGATAACCCTTCCCTATGTTTTCCAAAAAGCTTAAAAATAGATTTTTTAACTGGAGCTACACTTTAAAAATGTACCAGTTCAAAATTACAAACAGATTCTACTTAACAACAAACCTACAGTCCCTGTCTTGTTTGCACTGGCTGTATACTGCTGTTCAGAATATATAGGGCCTGGGGGCCCCACGCCTTTCCTTTTTTTTATTTTGGGTGGGGGGTTCCCCTTAATATCCATACAAGACCCAAAGGGCCTGGTAATGGACTGGGGGGGTGTACCCATGCCGTTTGTCTCACTGATTTTCATCCATATTGTCGGGACCCGACATTACAATAAAGCCGCAAGCAGTTTTAAATGACTTTTATTCATTTAAAAATGTCATTTTGTGCAGGGACTGTTCTAAGCAGGGGAAACACACGCCCCTTTACAGGCATACCATAGACAACCCCCAGGTACGATATTTAAAAGAATATTTCACTTTTTTTTCACGTTAAGCATCATTAAAATCACTGCTCCCGAAAAAACGCCCCTTTTTAAATTTTTTTTTTGCATTGATACATGTTTCCTGGGGCAGGACCCGGGTCCCCAAACCCTTTTTAGGACAATACCATGCAAATTATCCTTTAAAATGAGCACTTTTGATTTCGAACGTTCGAGTCCCATAGACTTCAATGGGGTTCTAACGTTCGTGCAAATTTTTGGTCCATTCGCAGGTTCTGGTGCGAACCGAACCGGGGGTGTTCAGCTCATCCCTAGTGGTGGAGCATAATGTAATATTTCTTGTGGAGCATAATGTAATATCTGTGGTGGAGCATAATGTAATATTAGTGGTGGAGCGTAATGTAATATTTGTGGTGGAGCATAATGTAATATTAGTGGTGGAGCATAATGTTATAATAGTTGTGGAGCATAATGTTATAATAATGGTGGAGCATACTGTAATATTTGTGGTGGAGCATAATGTAAAATTAGTGGTGGAGCATAATGTAATATTAGTGGTGGAGCATACCGTTATATTAGTGGTGGAGCATATTGTAATATTTGTGGTGGAGCATAATGTAATATTTGTGGTGGAGCGTAATGTAATATTAGTGGTGGAGCATACTGTAATATTTGTGGTGGAGCATAATGTAATATTAATGGTGGAGCATGATGTGATATCTGTGGTGGAGCATAATGTAATATGTGTTGTGGAGCATACTGCAGTATTAGTGGTGGAGCATAATGTAATATTAGTGATGTAGCATAATGTAATATTAGTGGTGGAGAATAATGTAATATTTGTGGTGGAGCATAATGTAATATTGTAGTGGAACATAATGTAATATCTGTGGTGGAGCATAATGTAATATTAGTGATGGAGCATACTGTAATATTAGTGGTGGCGCATAATGTAATATTTGTGGTGGAGCATAATGTAATATTTGGTGGAGCATAATTACAATGCAGAAGGGAAATACAACCTTTGCTTGATGCATTGCGAGCCAAAGCAATTGTCTACTGCTGGAAATTTCCTTTCTGCTTATCAGCAACAAACCGAGGCCGCATGGCAAACCTTAAAATGCCTGAAGATTTGGAGCATTTTTGCACTACCCTAGACCTATCAGTGATAGAGTTACCCGACTAGTATAGCGACTTTCGTCTCTCACCCCTGGGCAGAGTCACCTCCGTGGACGGCATCTATGAAGTGGGCAACTTCAGTATCTGGCATCGCCACACACATCCTCCACCGCTATCACCATCGAGGGTCCTGGGGGCACCAAGAAATGGCAACCCCACTCCTTCTCCAGTGCATCGCAAAGCTCGCAACTTCTAGACAGGTATACTGTCCCTTTTTATACATGACACAAAAACTAAAAACCCTCCTTGTTCCATCATTTATCACAAGTACCCACAAGAAAATTTTAGTAACCTCCAGTGAACATACTGCATGACTTTACAGAAGCACAAACTACTAAAACCATTCTCTTCTGATCCCATGATAGCATCATTAAAATCACTGCTCCCGAAAAAACGCCCGTTTTTAAAACATTTTTTTGCATTGATACATGTTCCCTGGGGCAGGACCCGGGTCCCCAAACCCTTTTTAGGACAATACCATGCAAATTATCCTTTAAAATGAGCACTTTTGATTTTGAACGTTCGAGTCCCATAGACTTCAATAGGGTTCTAATGTTTGTGCAAATTTTTGGTCCATTCGCAGGTTCTGGTGCGAACCAAACCGGGGGTGTTCGGCTCATCCCTAGTGGTGGAGCATAATGTAATATTTCTTGTGGAGCATAATGTAATATCTGTGGTGGAGCATAATGTAATATTAGTGGTGGAGCGTAATGTAATATTTGTGGTGGAGCATAATGTAATATTAGTGGTGGAGCATAATGTTATAATAGTGGTGGAGCATAATGTTATAATAATGGTGGAGCATACTGTAATATTTGTGGTGGAGCATAATGTAAAATTAGTGGTGGAGCATAATGTAATATTAGTGGTGGAGCATACCGTTATATTAGTGGTGGAGCATATTGTAATATTAGTGGTGGAGCATACTGTAATATTTGTGGTGGAGCATAATGTAATATTAATGGTGGAGCATGATGTGATATCTGTGGTGGAGCATAATGTAATATGTGTTGTGGAGCATACTGCAATATTAGTGGTGGAGCATAATGTAATATTAGTGATGTAGCATAATGTAATATTAGTGGTGGAGAGTAATGTAATATTTGTGGTGGAGCATAATGTAATATTGTAGTGGAACATAATGTAATATCTGTGGTGGAGCATAATGTAATATTAGTGATGGAGCATACTGTAATATTAGTGGTGGCGCATAATGTAATATTTGTGGTGGAGCATAATGTAATATTTGGTGGAGCATAATTACAATGCAGAAGGGAAATACAACCTTTGCTTGATGCATTGCGAGCCAAAGCAATTGTCTACTGCTGGAAATTTCCTTTCTGCTTATCAGCAACAAACCAAGGTCGCATGGCAAACCTTAAAATGCCTGAAGATTTGGAGCATTTTTGCACTACCCTAGACCTATCACTGATAGAGTTACCCGACTAGTATAGCGACTTTCGTCTCTCACCCCTGGGCAGAGTCACCTCCATGGACGGCATCTATGAAGTGGGCAACTTCAGTATCTGGCATCGCCACACACATCCTCCACCGCTATCACCATGGAGGGTCCTGGGGGCACCAAGAAATGGCAACCCCACTCCTTCTCCAGTGCATCGCAAAGCTCGCAACTTCTAGACAGGTATACTGTCCCTTTTTATACATGACACAAAAACTAAAAACCCTCCTTGTTCCATCATTTATCACAAGTACCCACAAGAAAATTTTAGTAACCTCCAGTGAACATACTGCATGACTTTACAGGAGCACAAACTACTAAAACCATTCTCTTCTGATCCCATGATATTAACCCGCCTCTTCTGACCAAGAACATCTATACCTTTACCTCAGACCCTGTACAGCATAACTCATTTAAATATCTACCAAGAACTTATCTGGTACAGACACCACAATTGAAGCCCAGTCTCCCTAAGTCACCACAAACTTCAAATGTCTCCTGTTATAAACCCAAACAGTCTGTCTTTCAAACAGAAACACCCACTTGCTACTCCTCCTTGGCCCATACTGCAGTTCATTGAACCCAGCACCACAATGTCAATTTTAATTTGGATAGGAACTTATTCAGAAACACAGATTGACCTATCAGATCTAACTGCTCTATGAACTACAACAACCAAGACTACCTATATCACACCTGATGGACTGTAGAAAAGTTCATTGGCTCACACATCCCAAGATACAAAACTGAATACCCCAACCAACACGCCTTTGCTTCCCCAGCTAATCAACAAAAGCTCACCACCAAAACGGAGAAAAGCCACATAGGGACATGGATTACTCATTATCAGAACTGAATGACCCTCGTAATCGTCCACCGATATCTCTCAAGCATGCAAATATAGAATGTCCAGGATAACAGAACTGGAAACCACCCATAGTCCCACGACTTCCAGTGATCAAGATATACAGTATCTCACAAAAGTGAGTACACCCCTCACATTTTTGTAAATATTTTATTATATCTTTTCATGTGACAACACTGAAGAAATGACACTTTGCTACAACGTAGTGAGTGTACAGCTTGTATAACAGTGTAAATTGCTGTCCCCTCAAAATAACTCAGCACACAGCCATTCATTTCTAAACCCCTGACAACAAAAGTGAGTACGCCCCAAAGTGGAAATGTCCAAATTGGGCCCAAAGTGTCAAAAATTTTGTGTGGCTACCATTATTTTCCAGCATTGCTTTAGCCCTCTTGGGCATGGAGTTCACCAGAGCTTCACAGGTTGCCACTGGAGTCCTCTTCCACTCCTCCATGACAACATCACAGAGATGGTGGATGTTAGAGACCTTGCGCTCCTTGACCTTCCGTATGAGGATGCCCCACAGATGCTCGATAGGGTTTAGATATGGAGACATGCTTGGCCAGTCCATCACCTATACCCTCAGCTTTTTTAGCAAGGCAGTGGTCGTATTGGAGGTGTGTTTGGGGTCGTTATCATGTTGGAATACTGCCCTGCAGCCCAGGCTCCGAAGGGAGGGGTTAATGCTCTGCTTTAGTATGTCACAGTATATGTTGGCATTCATAATTCCCTCAATGAACTGTAGCTCCCCAGTGCCAGCAGCACTCATGCAGCCACAGAGCATGACACTCCCACCACCATGCTTGACTGTAGGCAAGACACAATTGTCTTTGTACTCCTCACCTGGTTGCCGCCACACACACACTTGACACCATCTGAACCAAATACGTTTATCTTGGTTTTATTAGACCACAGGACATGGTTCCAGTAATCCATGTGCTTAGTCTGCTTGTCTTCAGCAAACTGTTTGCGGGTTTTCTTGTGCATCATCTTTATAAGAGGCTTCCTTCTGGGATGACAGCCATGCAATTTGATGCAGTGTAGTGTGCGGTGTATGGTCTGAGCACTGACAGGCTCACCCCCCACCCCTTCATCCTCTGCAGCAATGCTGGCAGCACTCATACGTCTATTTCCCAAAGAAAACCCCTGCATATGATGCTGAGCACGTGCACTCAACTTTGGTCAACCATGGCGAGGACTGTTCTGAGTGGAACCTTTCCTGTTAAACCGCTGTTTGGTCTTGGCCGCCGTGCTGCAGCTCAGTTTCAGGGTCTTGGCAAGCTTCTTATAGCCTAGGCCATCTTTATGTAGAGCAACAATTCTTTTTTTCAGATCCTCAGAGAGTTCATTGCCATGAGGTGCCATGTTAAACTTCCCGTGACCAGTATGAGAGAGTGAGAGCGATAACATCAAATTTAACACACCTGTTCCCCGCTCCCACCTGAGACCTTGTAACACTAATGAGTCACATGACACCGGGGAGGGAAAATGGCTAATTGGGCCCAATTTGGACATTTTCACTTGGGGGTGTACTCACTTTTGTTGCCAGCAGTTTAGACATTAATGGCTGTGTGTTGAGTTATTTTGAGGGGACAGCAAAATATTTACAAAATTGTGAGGGGTGTACTCACTTTTGTGAGATACTGTATAAGCTTCACTAACTGCTCTTTCCTTAGGTCGATCTCCCGGTCTCACCGGCAGTGGAAACAGACTGCAGCATTGCCCCATGAAAGAATGGTGACCCAATGGAAATCAACCTCACATTTCTATAAGCCTAACCTATAAGATCTTCTTGTCTAGGTATCCCTCCACCCCATCCTACTCTCACCATGGTCCAAAAGAGTACTTTTCTCTTCCCACTCCTCCCTGTTCACATCTACTTCTCCATACTCCACCGCTTCCCAAACTTTTCCTACCACCTCTTCCCACCAACGTCTTTCTGTACTATGCCTCCACCCAACCTTCTTTACTCTACCCGCAAGTGAACCAGTTGGTATGTATGTGACCAAGAGGTGTGTTATTGGAATCCTCATCCCAACTCAATGACAATGATACACGTTCCTAGATGTTTTATTATGCTCCTGCTATTGATACATGACTTGAAGTCTGAGGGCGACATGCACCGTGCTATGTTCCACACTGTTTCATACCTACTTTATTTACTTTGGGCATTTTTCCATACCTCCTATAATCTACAATAACTAATTTCCATCTCATTCTAAAACAAACACCAGCTACACAAGCATCTACCTACTGAAGTATGCCCAGAAATGTCCCTCTCGGACTTGGATGGCATATATATGACATATATAGAACTATTATGAGTACCTCTATCACCATTGTCGAAATATGTGTTATGTAGAACACAAGTTATAAGTTAAAATGTTAGAAAATGTTCCTTTTAACCACCAGAATTTCCACCTACATGCTTGAAACCTGGTATATTACAAAACTATGTTCTATCTTGTTCCTTAACGTTGTAAGGTTTAACTAACTTACATTCTGATTGTAGAAACATTGATACAAACACCTAATCTTACCACTCCCTACCCTAAACGACTGATCTCCCTCATAATTATGACTTATAATGAGTCATAATTAAACTCACCCAAGTATGGCTAGGTGAGACCAGATGGGGAATGTCTCCTATTTTAGACTCCCCGTTTGCAATCTCCGTACATGCACCTCTCTGCCCCACTGACCTCCTAGCGACACAAAATTGCCTCCTCTTGTAGATTGCCACCTACCACCTCTACCCCCAGCGGACTCTGGTTGACCCCGCTGACCCACTCCAGACCCCCCACCCCTCATAAGGTGAGACTGCAGGCACAAACCCACATCCGTTATTACCAACCCCCCACCCTTTGAACACCCTAGTGCCATTTGATCTTCCTCCATCTAACAGACCCCTGTTTTAATACAACAGTACTCCCTCTTTCCCCACCCCCCATCACTCCTCTGACCCGCCTTCCTCTCTATACCTCTTTCCACCCCCACTCTCCCCCCGTTTTTTTCCTACATCACCTTTACCACTCCACCCTCTCTGCCCTCCCTCTCTCAGTGTGCTACAACCAAACTTTTGCTATCCTACAGCCATCATGGCTCAGCCTAGAACCAAAACGAAAAACTTCTCCCTCAAATTATTATCTTTGAATGCTAAAGGCCTAAATGTACCAGAAAAGAGATCCCAAATCTTGTCCAATATGCGCAGCATGAGAGCAGACATAGTTTTTCTGCAAGAAATGCATTTCTGCTCCAAAACTGTCCCTAAATTGAAAAGGACTTTACCTTTTTCTCAGTCCCACACAACGGTACTTTTGCCTCGATTAATTGTTTGTAACACAACAATATCTATCTTAACTGACAGCGGCAATGATAGAATCTATGAGTCTTTCTGACCACCACCCTATCTCAGTCACACTCACTTTTCCTGACAAGCTCACCCACACACAAATATGGAGATTAGACCTGAACATCCTGACAGACAAAATGAGAGAAACAGAGATTCGTAAATGCCTTATTGAATACTTCAAAGAGAATAACACCCTGATACTTCCAAATTGACTCAATGGGAGGCCTACAAATGTGTAGTGAGAGTAAAACTTATATCCCTAGCAGCAGCAATTACCAAAGAAAAGAGAACATGACTGTAAAAACCTATTTGTTAAACTCAAAACACTTGAAACAACACATAAACGCACCCTAGCTCAAAAATCCTGCATGGCATAGCGTGCCACATTTTTTATTTAATCAATACCTAGGGCCCACTTTTTATCTTGCACACGGGCCCACTGATTTCATGATATGCCCCTGCTTTTAGTGTTACAAAATGTCATAGCGAATTTAGGAATTTTGAACAGAATGGCTGCCGTGTGCCATCTTGCAATCAGTTTTTGGTGTGCCCAGTACGCATTATCTTCTTAAACCCCATTCTCAATCTCAGTAGAACAGGCACCCACTGTTAGATTTTAAATGACCTTGGTATTTATTTTTAAAGTTTTGTATAAAGACAGTTTTTGAAGAGGTGTACACGCCAGTCGTTTTCTTTTGTTTTGCTGTTTTTGAGAAAAAAATGGTGGTGATGGGTCTAGTGAAGTCAATAAATCAAGTTTTATTTTTCAAATTTCACTTTAATTTGCCAGTGAGCAAACCGATTCAGCCTAGTCACAACCTCTTTACATTTCAGTTTTATTGTTTAATATGAAAAAAAAAAATCATACCTTCAGCACCAGCCTCAGCATTTACCATCATAACACAGTGAATATAGTCATTATTCCAGATAGGCTCGACATGTCTTTACCAATGAGAAGAAATCCAGGGTAATATGAGGGCTCCAAAGTCACCACTGCATGAGTCTGGTGCCAAGCCAGACCCAGTATATTGCAGCACAAGAGAGAGTGGATACACAAGCTAGGAGCCAAGACAGGTCAGAGTGAACAAGTACACAAGCTGGGAGCCTGGATAGGGCAGAGAGAGTGGGTACATAAGCTGGAAATCAGGAAGTGTCATGTCTCTTCTGCCCCCTATGCCATTAGGGCATATGCCCCAAATCTTGTCCTTCTTCTTTATTAAAAAAAAAAATAGTCACACCTAATGTGACAGGCAGAGGTTTTACATGTGGAGATAACATTATTTTTATTTGTTAAACATTATTTTGCAGTTACAGGTTACATTTTTGTTTAACTTTAAATGTATTTATATTTTTTCTTGCAAAACTGTTCTTGCCCCAGTAAAGCAAAACAAGATCAGGGACAGCAATGCAAACTAGGTACTATCTTTAAAAATACAGGAAGTCCTAGGCTTAGACTCCCACCTTTCACTATGCAAAAATAATGTGTTCTTTGAAGAAGAAGGCATCCAGCTCAAACACAGATGTGATGGCTACAAAGAGTTCTCTACACATGGTTCTCTAATGTACACTGACATTTTAAAGGAGTTGTAAGTCTTATTAAAAAAACTCAACAAAAGACAGCAGGGATTATCCAAATGTGAATGATTTATTAGTGGTCAAGAAGTCAATTAATGCTGTAGTAAATCCAGAGGAAACAAATTCAGACCCCCTATAAGGTAATGACATATTGTGTTAGTATGCATTGCATACTAGCACATTATGAAAGACTTACCCTAAAATTAAGCCCTCCAGTGATGTGCTGTCATCACTGATGGGGCTTCCATCTTCACCCTGTCTTCCTTCCAGGTTTGCGGAGTCTGGCTGTTTGAATGGCTAAGCCGTGATGATGTCACTCCCGCCCATGTGCACAGGAGCCATGATCCCTGCAGCACTCTGAAAGGAGGGCATATTCAGTATGCCGTCCCTTCAGAGTGCAGTGCACATGCACGGTAACATCACTGGCTGCTAAAAATGTGAATATCTCCTAAACAATGCACGTTTCAGAGATATTCATTTTTACCTACAAGCAACTTTTATTATAAGCTTACCTGTAGGTAAAAGTTGCAAAGTGGAGTTTACTACTGCTTTTAAAGGACTGAAAGGTCAGTTGAGGTGGAAATCGTCAGAAAGCAACAACATAGTAGAGTCAGAAGAATACAATGAAACTGTCCATAATCCAATGCCATACAGCAAAATTAATAAATAAATAAATAACTGTGTGTCCCCTCAACCTGGGAACTTGGGAATTTCCATGTTGTAGTTCACATGAATCCGAGATAGTAACTTGTTTTTAGGAAACTCTGGTAAAAATTCCCTGTTTCCCAGTAAATTTGGCATCTACTAGTGATGATGTCAGCTTTCACCAGGTTCAAATGCAATAAGTCATCAACCAGACTTTTCAGAGTTCCTTACTTTCCAGGTTCAATAATTTTATTGATCAGGATGTACAATGTGTTTGTTGCTGTCACTCATAAAAACTCCTTGTTCGATGGTGAAGATAGTATCTATTAGAGGTGATGGCAGAGTTCATCAAGTGCAAATGCAATACGGCATCATTCAGCTACAGACTCATGTTTCCTGCTGTTGATAACTGTTTTTCATCCCTCTACTATACTGACTCCCAATTTAGTCTCAGGCACTGGAGCATTGTTCTGCAAGTTTTCTTACTGTACTTTCTGATAACTGTTTGGCAAGCACATACCTGCTACACCAAGGATGTACTGTACCTTCTGTACATCTTTAAAAGTTAGGAAGGTGACTACAAGCACAGCATTGTAAATTATTTTGCCCACTGGGAGCTTCCACAAACACAGAAGTCATTTTCAAAAAACCCTGAATTCTTTACATGATTGCAATGGTGAATCACATATACATTATAGCAACTGAACCCAACAGTCTCTTAGAAGTTATGCATGTACTTTGCTCTATTGTTTTTTTACCTAAAATTGTGAAGTTTACTAAAGAACATGTGGCTTTGAAACTGTACTTTGACAGTTAACAAGATTACAGTTATGCCAAAAAGTAGACTTTTTATGATAAGAATGATTATAGGAGAGTAAATGCCATGACATTTTAGTTACACTGGTGGCTTGAACAACATTTCATTTATTATGAAGACATATACAAATGTATTACAATACATACAGTAGAAATGTTGCTTACTGTTTTTTGTTTTTTGTTTTATGTGTAAGCTTTCCCCCCTCCCCCCAAAAAAGCTATCTAGTACTGCTTGTGCTTTGGTTGGTGTGTTTGTGAAGTTTATAATTTAACTGGCTCATGGCATAGCTAGTAGTATGTACAGTGCCTTGAAAAAGTATTCATATCCCTTGAAATTTTCCACATTTTTTCATGTTACAACAAAAAATGTAAATGCATTTTGTTGGGATTTTATGTGATAGACCAACACAAAGTGGCACATAATTGTGAAGTGGACAGAAAGTGATAAATGGTTTTCAATATTTTTTACAAATAAATATATGAAAAGTGTGGCATGCATTTGTATAGAGCTCCCCTGGGTCAATACTTTGTAGAACCACCTTTTGCTGCAATTACAGCTGCAAGTCTTATCGGGGATATCCCTACCAGCTTTGCACATCTAGAGAGTGACAGTTTTGCCCATTCTTCTTTGCAAAATAGCTCAAGCTCTGTCAGATTGGATGGAGAGCATCTGTGAACAGCAATTTTCAAGTCTTGCCACAGATTCTCATTTGGATTTAGGTCTAGATTTTGACTGGCCCATTCTAACACATGAATATGCTTTGATCTAAACTATTCCATTGTAGCTCTGGCTGTATGTTTAAGGTCATTGTCCTGCTGGAAGGTGAACCTCCAGCTCCAGTCTCAAGTCTTTTGTAGACTCTAATAGGTTTTCTTCTAGGATTGCCCTGCATTTTGCTCCATCCATCATCCTATCAACTCTGACTAGCTTCCCTCTCCCTACTGAAGAAAATCATCCCCACAACATGGTGCTGCCACCACCATGTTTCACAGTGGGGAGGATGGTGTGTTCAGGGTGATGTGCAGAGTTAGTTTTCCACCACAAAATCATTTTGCTTTTAGCCCAATAAGTTCGATTTTGGTCTCATCTGACCAGAGCACAATCCTCCACATGTTTACTGTGTCCCCCACATGGCTTCTTGCAAACAGGACTTCTTATGGCTTTCTTTCAACAATGGCTTGCATCTTGTCACTCTTCCAGAAAGGCCAGATTTGTGGCGTGCACAACTAATAGTTGTCCTGTGGACAGAATCTTCCACCTGAGCTGTGGATCACAGCAGCTCCTCCAGAGTTACCATGGGCTTCTTGGCTGCTTCTCTCATTAATGCTCTCCTTGCCTGGCCTGTCAGTTTAGGTAGACGGCCATGTCTTGGTAGGTTTGCAGTTGTGCCGTACTCTTTCCATTTTCGGATAATGGATTGAACAGTGCTCTGCTAAATGTTCAAAGCTTGGGATATTTTTTTTATATCCTAAACCTGCTTTAAACTTCTCTACAACTTTATCCCTGACCTTTCCGGTGTGTTCCTTGGCCTTCATGATGCTGTTTGTTCACTAAGGTTCTCTAACAAACCTCTGAGGGCTTCACAGAACAGCTGTATTTATACTGAGATTAAATTACACAAAGGTGGACTCTATTTACTAATTAGGTGACTTCTGAAGGCAATTGGTTCCACTAGATTTTAGTTAGGGATATTAGAATAAAGGAGACTGAATACAAATGCACACTTTTCAGATATTTATTTGTAAAAAAATGTTGAAAGCCATTTATCATTTTCCTTCCACTTCACAATTATGTGCCAGTTTATGTTGGTCTATCTCATAAAATCCCAATAAAATACATTTTTGTTTTTGGTTATAACATGACAAAATGTGGAAAATGTAAAGGGGTATGAATACTTTTTCAAGACACTGTAGCTACATTCAACTGTACTTGTTCTGTAACACTGCAATAAAGCTGAAGAAGCTATTTGAATGAACAGCAACATGTCTTCAATATTGCAGAACAAGTCCAGCTGAACATGCCTAATGCTATTAGCTATTGTGGTAGATAATTTGCCATTACTAACTCCCTTTTCAAAGAGTAAGTTGCCTGACTAACTGTTATAGTTACATAGTAAGGTTGAATAAAGGCACCAGTCCATCCAGTTCAATGTGAGTGAGTGTGGGTTTGTGTCTACAATTGTCCCTAACCCTGTACATCCCACACTCACATCAGTCCCTACCCTCAATCCAAGGTCCCCATTTATATACTAGAGCAAATTTTGGTCAGTAGCCAATTAGCCTACCAGCATGTCTTTGGAGTGTGGGAGGAAACCAGAGTACCCGGAGGAAACCCACACAGGCACATGGAGAACATGCAAACTCCAGGCAGGTAGTATTGTGGTTGGGATTCAAACCAGTGACCCTTTTTACTGCTAGGTGAGAATGCTATCCACTACACCACTGTGCCACCATCATGTTAAAGTGGTTGTAAAGTCACATCTATTATTTTCTTTGATCCTTTCTGTTTTAGGTCCACGTTTAGTACAGTGTGCGTGTTTTCCTAAAATTATAATGCTAAACACCGCTAATCATGTGTCCTTCCCCTGCGTCCCTTCCCAATCTTAGATACCATAGTGGGAGGAGCTAAGATTCCCTTCTGATGTATGAATGATGGCAGAGGGAGGACACGTGACTGCACTGTGAAAAGAAGCATTATAATTTTAAGAAAACACACATACTGCACTAAACATGGACCTAAAGCAGAGAGAAATCATAGTAATTATTAGATGGTTCTTTAACCACTTGCCGACCGCCGCACGACTATATACGTCGGCAGAATGGCACGGGCAGGCAAAAGGACGTACAGGTACGTCCTTGCCTGCCCGCGGGTGGGGGGTCCGATCGGACCCCCCCCCGGTGCCAGCGGCGGTCGGATCGAGGTCAGGGTCGATCGAAGGTGAGGGGGAGGCCACTCATTGGTGGCTCCCCCCTCGCGATCGCTCCTGGCCAATGATGTGCTTCCTCGGCTTCTGTGAATGTAAACAGAAGCGGAGAAAGTGATGTCATCTCTCCTCGAGACGGTCTTTTCGTCCGGCGCCGAGGAGAGAAGACATCCAAGTAAGTACACCAACACTACACATACAGTAGAACACGCAGGCACACTTGTCACCCCCCTGTCACCCCCCAGTCACCCCCCGATCACCCCCCTGTACCCCCACACATACTGACACCAATAGCAGGTTTTTTTTTTTCTGATTATTGCATTGGTGTCAGTTTGTGTCAGTTATAAGTGTTAGGGCAGTTAGGTTAGCCCCCTTTAGGTCTAGGGTACCCCCCTTAGGTCCAGGGTACCCCCCTAACCCCCCCTAATAAAGTTTTAACCCCGTGATCATCCCCCGTCGCCAGTGTCACTAAGCGATCGTTTTTCTGATCGCTGTATTAGTGACACAGGTGACGCTAGTTAGGGAGGTAAGTATATAGGTTCGCTGTCAGTGTTTTATAGCGACAGGGACCCCCATATACTACCTTCTAAAGGTTTTAACCCCTTGATTGCCCCCTAGTTAACCCTTTCACCAGTGATCACCATATAATTGTTACGGGTGACGCTGGTTAGTTGGTTTGTTTTTTGTAGTTTATTATAGTTTATTACAGTTTATTATAGTTTTAGGGCACCCGCCGTTTATTACCTTATAAAGGTTTAACCCCCTAATTGCCCGGCGGTGATATAAGTTAAGTTTTTAGGGTCAGATAAGGTCTGCGTCGCCCCAGGCAGCGTCAGGTTAGCGCCAGTACCGCTAACACCCACGCACGCAGCATACACCTCCCTTAGTGCTATAGTATCTGAGCGGATCGATATCTGATCCGATCAGATCTATACTCCCCAGCAGTTTAGGGTCCCCCAAAAAAACGCAGTGTTAGCGGGATCAGCCCAGATACCTGCTAGCACCTGCGTTTTGCTCCTCAGCCCAGCCCAGCCCAGCCCACCCAAGTGCAGTATCGATCGATAACTGTCACAAAACACTAAGCACACATAACTGCAGCGTTCGCAGAGTCAGGCCTGATCCCTGCGATCGCTAACAGTTTTTTGGTAGCGTTTTGAATCAGTCGCTGACAGTCAGGAGCTTTTTTGCCTGTAAGTCTCACTAGTGTACCCCTAAATTTAGAGGTCAAAATGGCAAATCGAAGGTACACTAGTGAAGAGGCCTACACGTTTCTGAGTATGACAGATAGTGAAGAGGAAGTCACTCATCTGTCAAGTTCAGGCTCAGAATACGATCCTGTAGAGGACAGCGGCTCCATGACAGATAGCTCTGACGACGGAGTTGTGGTCCCTGCTAGGGTCAGGCGTACCAGACCCCGAACTTCTTCTTCTGTCCTTGAAGTGCAAGAACCGCAGGTCCCTCGTATGGAGCAGAGCAGTACTAGTGCCGCTACTCCTTCTGGTGAACTGGCAAGCACCAGCGGCCTAGTACACCCTGGTCGTACATCCAGCAGTGCAGTATCACGTGGTGACGTGGCGAGTCCCATAAGTGCAGTTCAAGCTGGTGAGGTGGCAAGCACTAGTAGGGTCCCGCTGCCACCAAGAAGACAAAGACAGGCCCGTCGTGCCCATAGTGCCCTTCCTGCTGCATTGGCCAATCCGAATTGGGTACCCACCACTTCTGCAGCACCCGTATTGCCCCCATTCACTGGCCAACCCGGAATTCAGGTGGAAACAGTTGATTTTACGCCACTGGATTTTTATTCACTGTTTTTCACCGAAGATCTCTATAGATCTATTGTGGACCAAAGCAATTTGTACGCTGGTCAACACATCGCCACTATTCCCCAGTCCTCCCTTGCCAGAGATTGGAGACCAATTACGGTCTCCGAATTTAAGGTCTTTCTGGGCCTTTCCCTCAACATGGGCATAACCAAAAAGAGTGAGTTGCGGTCATATTGGTCCACTGACCCAATTCACCATATGCCCGTGTTCTCTGCCTCCATGACCAGGGCACGATACGAGCAGATTTTGCGGTTCATGCACTTCAACGACAATGAACTCTGTCGTCCTCGTGGAGACCCTGAATACGATCGGCTCTACAAAATTCGGCCCCTCGTAAACCACTTCAACCAACGTTTTGCAGACTTGTTTACTCCCCATCAAGTTGTCTGCGTTGATGAGTCCCTGATTGAATTTTCTGTTCGCTTGTCATTCAAACAGTACCTTCCCAGCAAGCGTGCCAGATACGGGGTCAAGATGTATAAGCTCTGTGACAGGGCCACAGGCTATACATGTAGATTTATGGTTTACGAGGGCAAAGATAGTCACGTAGAGCCGACAAACTGCCCTGACTACATAGGAAGCGCTGGCAAGATAGTGTGGGACTTGGTGTCACCCTTATTCGGAAAGGGGTACCACTTGTACGTGGACAATTATTACACGAGCGTGCCACTTTTTAGTCACCTTTTTGATCATCAAATTGGAGCATGTGGCACCGTGCGACCTAATCGCCGGGGCTTTCCTCAGTGGCTTGTAGATTCCCGTCTTAGGCTGGGGGAGAGAGCCTGCTTGCAGTGTAATAATTTGCTCGCTATGAAGTGAAGGGACAATAAGAATGTTTTCGTTCTTACCTCCCTTCATGCAGACACGACGACCCAAATTACTACGGCGACTGGTGTTGTGGAGAAACCCCTCTGTGTCCACGAATATAACCAAAATATGGGAGGGGTGGACCTCAACGACCAGTTGTTGGCGCCGTACCTAATTGCCCGTAAGGCCAGACGCTGGTACAAAAAAGTGTCTGTATACTTATTTCAATTGGCTTTGCTGAACGCTCATGTGCTATACAGAGCTTCAGGACGGACTGGATCCTTCCTTAAATTCCAGGAAGAGATCGTCAGAGCCCTTCTGTTTCCAGACGGTGCTCCACCTCACCTTCCCCAACCAAATGCAGTAGGCCGGCTGCATGAGAGGCATTTTCCTTATGCCATCCCGAGTACCCCTACCCAACAAGCCCCCCAAAGAAAATGTCGTGTCTGCAGAAAGCGCGGATTTAGGCGTGACACCCGGTATTATTGTCCCTGCTGTCCTGGCAATCCTGGTCTTTGCATATGGTGAATGTTTTGAACGCTACCATACACTAGTTGAGTTTTAGCGTAGGGTACAGCACTGCACAGACTAGGACACACTTTCACAGGGTCTCCCAAGATGCCATCGCATTTTGAGAGACCCAAACCTGGAACCGTTACAGTTTTAAAAGTTACAGTTATAAAAAAAAAAATGTAAAAAAAAAAAAAAAAAAGTAAAAAAAAAATAAAATACACAAAAAAAATATAAAATAAAAAAACCAAAAATAGTTGTCGTTTTTATTGTTCTCTCTCTCTCTATTTTCTCTCTATTGTTCTTCTCTTTTTTACTGTATTCTATTCTGCAAAGTTTTATTGTTATGTTTTATCATGTTTGCTTTTCAGGTATGTAATTTTTTTATAGTTTAATGTGTTTTAACCATTTTTTTGTTTTCAGGTACGCCATTCAGCTGCAGCGCGGATTTATTTATCTTGACAGCAACAGCGTTTGCTCCCACAATACATAAAGCCGTGACTCCAGCGCTGTCGGAGGTGATTTCACCACCACAGTTACATACTTCAGCATATATGCCGAAGCGTGGGGGCAGCAGTGGGTGGAGGAGCGATTTGCTCCTGCCTTTTGTGGGAGGATGCCCCCATGCTTCGGCATATATATATTTTAGGTAGGCACAGGTTGCGTTAAATGTTTTATTTTTTACTATGTTTTTTTTTTTTGTATTTGCTTTGCAGGTATGGTAAGTATTACTGTTATACTGTAATGTTACTTTGTTTTTTGTTAACCATCATTTGCTTAGCAGGTACGCCATTCAGTTGCAGCGCGGATTTATTTATCTTGACAGCAACAGCGTTTGCTCCCACGATACATAAAGCCGTGACTCCAGCGCTGTCGGAGGTGATTTCACCACCACAGTTACATACTTCAGCATATATGCCGAAGCGTGGGGGCAGCAGTGGGTGGAGGAGCGATTTGCTCCTGCCTTTTGTGGGAGGATGCCCCCATGCTTCGGCATATATAAAACGGTGCATGTATGCCCATCATTAGAAGTGGGTGGATGAAGGGAGGTATTCTAATGGTGGGCATACCCACCGATCAAGATCTTTTTTTCGTTCAGCCCACATGCTGCATGAAAAAAAAGTTTACAATGTATGCCCAACAAGGACCAGCAATGTACTGGTATGTTGCTGGACTTTGAGTGGTTATACCAGAATGATGCCTGCAGGTTTAGGTATCATCTTGGTATCATTCTTTTCAGCCAGCGGTCGGCTTTCATGTAAAAGCAATCCTAGCGGCTAATTAGCCTCTAGACTGCTTTTACAAGCAGTGGGAGGGAATGCCCCCCCCCACAGTCTTCCATGTTTTTCTCTGGCTCTCCTGTCCCAACAGGGAACAAACATCTCTATGGCCTAAGAAACCGGAAGCTACGAGCATTTCATGACTTAGATTTCGCCGGATGTAAACAGCGCCATTGGGAAATTGGGAAAGCATTTTATCACACCGATCTTGGTGTGGTCAGATGCTTTGAGGGCAGAGGAGAGATCTAGGGTCTAATAGACCCCAATTTTTTCAAAAAAGAGTACCTGTCACTACCTATTGCTATCATAGGGGATATTTACATTCCCTGAGATAACAATAAAAATGATTAAAAAAAAAAAAAAATGAAAGGAACAGTTTAAAAATAAGATAAAAAAGCAAAAAAATAATAATAAAAAAAAAAAAAAAAAAAGCACCCCTGTCCCCCCCTGCTCTCGCACAAAGGCGAACGCAAGCGTCGGTCTGGCGCCAAATGTAAACAGCAATTGCACCATGCATGTGAGGGATCACCGCGAAGGTCAGATCGAGGGCAGTAAGTTTAGCAGTAGACCTCCTCTGTAAATCTAAAGTGGTAACCTGTAAAGGCTTTTAAAGACTTTTAAAAATGTATTTAGTTTGTCGCCACTGCACGTTTGTGCGCAATTTTAAAGCATGTCATGTTTGGTATCCATGTACTCGGCCTAAGATCATCTTTTTTATTTCATCAAACATTTGGGCAATATAGTGTGTTTTAGTGCATTAAAATGTTAAAAAGTGTGTTTTTTCCCCAAAAAATGCGTTTGAAAAATCGCTGCGCAAATACTGTGTGAAAAAAAAAAATGAAACACCCACCATTTTAATCTGTAGGGCATTTGCTTTAAAAAAATATATAATGTTTGGGGGTTCAAAGTAATTTTCTTGCAAAAAAAAATAATTTTTTCATGTAAACAAAAAATGTCAGAAAGGGCTTTGTCTTCAAGTGGTTAGAAGAGTGGGTGATGTGTGACATAAGCTTCTAAATGTTGTGCATAAAATGCCAGGACAGTTCAAAACCCCCCCAAATGACCCCATTTTGGAAAGTAGACACCCCAAGCTATTTGCTGAGAGGCATGTCGAGTCCATGGAATATTTTATATTGTGACACAAGTTGCGGGAAAAAGACAAAATACATTCTGTTGCTTCTCCTGAATACGGGGATACCCCATGTGTGAGACTTTTTGGGAGCCTAGCCGCGTACGGGACCCCGAAAACCAAGCACTGCCTTCAGGCTTTCTAAGGGCGTAAATTTTTGATTTCACTCTTCACTGCCTATCACAGTTTCGGAGGCCATGGAATGCCCAGATGGCATAAACCCCCCCCCAAATGACCCCATTTTGGAAAATAGACACCCAAAGCTATTTGCTGAGAGGTATAGTGAGTATTTTGCAGACCTCACTTTTTGTCACAAACTTTTGAAAATTGAAAAAAGAAAAAAAAAAAATGTTTTTCTTGTCTTTCTTCATTTTCAAAAACAAATGAGAGCTGCAAAATACTCGCCATGCCTCTCAGCAAATAGCTTGGGGTGTCTACTTTCCAAAATGGGGTCATTTTGGGGGGTTTTGTGCTATCTTGGCATTTTATGGCCTTCGAAACTGTGATGGGTAGTGAGGAGTGAAATCAAAAATTAACGCCCTTAGAAATCCTGAAGGCGGTGATTGGATTTCGGGGCCCCGTATGAAGCTAGGCTCCCAAAAAGTGCCACTCATGTGGTATCCCCATACTCAGGAGAAGCAGCAGAATGTATTTTGGGGTGTAATTCCACATATGCCCATGGCCTGTGTGAGCAATATATCATTTAGTGACAACTTTGTGCAAAAAAAAAAAAAATTGTCACTTTCCCGCAACTTGTGTCAAAATATAAAATATTCCATGGACTCAACATGCCTCTCAGCAAATAGCTTGGGGTGTCTACTTTCCAAAATGGGGTCATTTGGGGGGGGTTTGTGCCATCTTGGCATTTTATGGCCTTCAAAACTGTGATAGGTAGTGAGGAGTGAAATCAAAAATTTATGCCCTTAGAAATCCTGAAGGCGGTGCTTGGTTTTCGGGGCCCCGTACGCGGCTAGGCTCCCAAAAAGTCCCACACATGTGGTATCCCCGTACTCAGGAGAAGCAGCAGAATGTATTTTGGGGTGTAATTCCACATATGCCCATGGCATGTTTGAGCAATATATCATTTAGTGACAACTTTGTGCAAAAAAAAAAAAAAAAATTGTCACTTTCCCGCAACTTGTGTCAAAATATAAAATATTCCATGGACTCAACATGCCTCTCAGCAAATAGCTTGGGGTGTCTATTTTCCAAAATGGGGTCATTTGGGGGGGTTTTGTGCCATCTTGGCATTTTATGGCCTTCAAAACTGTGATAGGTAGTGAGGAGTGAAATCAAAAATGTATGCCCTTAGAAATCCTGAAGGCGGTGCTTGGTTTTCGGGGCCCCGTACGCGGCTAGGCTCCCAAAAAGTCCCACACATGTGGTATCCCCGTACTCAGGAGAAGCAGCAGAATGTATTTTGGGGTGTAATTCCACATATGCCCATGGTATGTTTGAGCAATATATCATTTAGTGACAACTTTGTGCAAAAAAAAAAAAAATTGTCACTTTCCCGCAACTTGTGTCAAAAAATAAAATATTCCATGGACTCAACATGCCTCTCAGCAAATAGCTTGGGGTGTCTACTTTCCAAAATGGGGTCATTTGGGGGGGTTTTGTGCCATCTTGGCATTTTATGGCCTTCAAAACTGTGATAGGTAGTGAGGAGTGAAATCAAAAATTTATGCCCTTAGAAATCCTGAAGGCGGTGCTTGGTTTTCGGGGCCCCGTACGCGGCTAGGCTCCCAAAAAGTCCCACACATGTGGTATCCCCATACTCAGGAGAAGCAGCTAAATGTATTTTGGGGTGCAATTCCATATATGCCCATGGCCTGTGTGAGCAATATATCATTTAGTGACAACTTTGTGCAAAAAAAAAAAAAATTGTCACATTCCCGCAACTTGTGTCAAAAAATAAACTATTCCATGGACTCAACATGCCTCTCAGCAAATAGCTTGGGGTGTCTACTTTCCAAAATGGGGTCATTTGGGGGGGGTTTGTGCCATCTTGGCATTTTATGGCCTTCAAAACTGTGATAGGTAGTGAGGAGTGAAATCAAAAATTTATGCCCTTTGAAATCCTGAAGGCGGTGCTTGGTTTTCGGGGCCCCGTACGCAGCTAGGCTCCCAAAAAGTCCCACACATGTGGTATCCCCGTACTCAGGAGAAGCAGCAGAATGTATTTTGGGGTGTAATTCCACATATGCCCACTTTTTTAGAAAGTCTAAGACGTTTATGCCAGGAATTCTTATTTTAAAACTATGAAATACATATATTGCTACTTATTGAAAATGTTACAAAGCACTTTTTTACTGGCAGCAGTATATTTAACAGCATTCAATGTTTATGTTTTGGAACAGCTGAATTCCTGCCTGCTTCTCCCAGTAGAAGAAATCAGACTGATAAGTAGTGCCTGTGACAAAAGTGATTAGTAATGCACTTGAGACTAGCAGCATGCAGTCCCAAAGAATGGATAAATACATTTCCTGCTGAAAATCATTGGAATGACATTACAGCTCCAAAAACAAAGTGATTGTCTAGGTCAGTCTGTTACAAGGCTTAGCATTCTAGCAGACATATACTGTAAATGTTGTTTCTATCAACAAGAAAGGATTTATTGATTCATAGAAAAACTCAGCAAGTGACGTTCTACGGAGATTTCCTGAAGCAAACCATGTTCATAACAATAGGCTCTGGAAGCACAGACTAAAAAAAGTAAGAAAAATAGATCTAAAAAGAGAGATTTTTTGGCAGCTACAAAATGCAGAGCAAACTTAACATAATGGGCCTGATTTACTGTGACTACTGTCTCACTAAGTGAGAAATATAGTGAAATAGGGTGAAAGGAAATAAACCTAGACCTGGCTTACAAAAAATTTAAAATTGGATAAAATGCAAAGCAGGAATTTGCCACAAGATGCCATATAGAATGCATGTGTTAAAGTTAGTAATATCCAGATAGTTCAGTAGATAGTTGGGTATCAGGTTTATAGTTCCACAGATATTAGTTTTTTGGGGGTTGATGGTAAAATAAAAACTCATAAAGTCATAAAAAAGCAGTGTCAAACACAAGACTACATGTAAGTGCTGGAGCTTTGCCTGTCAGAACATTGTAGTATTAGATATGTACAAGCATCTCTGGTTGTCTGCACTTATAACCTGCATCTTTTTTTTCTTTTTTATTACAGGGTCTTATTGAATTATAGTTAGATTAAAAGCCAGGGGTGGCATGATTAGGTTTAAAGGTTAAGGAAAATTAAAGTTACCTGTTAAGAGATAGTTCCAAGCATTAACCTACACTTCTAATGGCTAACAAGTTTCTCTGTACCAGCTGGGTGTTTGGAGTAAACACAGCTTGACTTCACTTTTTATAATCAGTCCCAGATTCACTTCACCTCACTCTACACTCAGACCCCTTTCACACTCAGCCGCAGGCACGCTAGTTTTAGTGGCACTTTATCGTCTCATTTGTGGCGCTTTTTGCCAGCTAACGGGGCGCTTTTGACCCCCGCTAGCGACAGACACTTCGGCAGCGCTGCCCATTCATTTCAATGGGCAAGGCATTTTGGGAGCGGTGTATACACCGCTCCCAAACCGCCCCAAAGATGCTGCTTCCAGGACTTTTTCTAACATCCTGCAAGTGCACTGCCCCAGTGTGAAAGCACTCAGGCTTTCACACTGGGGAGGCATGGAAGGTGTTTTGCAGGCACTTTGCAGGCTCTAAAAACACCTGAAAAACGCCTTCCGTGTGAAAGGGGTCTTAATAAAATCAGACCTGGGTTTGCTTATCTTTATTATAGACCTTCCTACCTGCAGCTTGTGTTTTTCATCTGCATACGATGTGCATTGATCATATAGTTTCATGCTGTCATTTGTTGTCGTCTATGCATAGTCTATAGTAAAGTAAATCTTTACATTCTTGTGTCAGAAGTGTATGTTTGTTTATAAACTTAAGTTATTCAGCATGGTGCTACACCAGTTAATGCATTCCATCTGTCTGTAGTGTGAGAACTGACATTTCCTGTGAAGAAACTACATGTCCCACAATCCATGGGTCTCTCAGTCTAGTGTTCTTTGGGTGAGAGCTACACAGTAATCAGACACAGTAGAACTGACAGACACAAGCAGGCAGAACAATTAACCATGCAGTCTTTTATCACATGAGCATTCTCACATGTGTGATGCAACACAGAAAATTAGGTGAGGTATGCATTGTGACCTGGAACAAGATCTTGCCTGTACCTTTAGTGACTGGGGACAAGCTAGGTGAATGAATGCATGGAGATAGGGTAATCCATCAGCTGCAGCTACAACATGTGAGCCCATCATTACAAGTAGGGATGAGCCGAACACCCCCCGGTTCGGTTCGCACCAGAAGCTGCGAACGGACCGAAAATTCACAGGAACGTTAGAACCCCATTGACGTCTATGGGACTCGAACGTTCGAAATCAAAAGTGCCCATTTTAAAGGCTGATTTGCATGGTATTGTCCTAAAAAGGGTTTGGGGACCCGGGTCCTACCCCAGGGGACTTGTATCGATGCAAAAAAAACTTTTAAAAACGGCCGTTTTTTCGAGAGCAGTGATTTTAATGATGCTAAGTAAAAAAAAAAAAAAAAAAGTGAAATATTCCTTTAAATATCGTACCTGGGGTGTGTCTATAGTATGCCTGTAAAGTGGCGCGTGTTTCCCGTGTATAGAACAGTCCCTGCACAAAATGTCATTTTTAAAGGAAAAAATCTCATTTAAAACTGCTTGTGGGTTTAATGTAATGTCGGGTCCTGGCAATATGGATGAAAATCAGTGAGACAAATGGCATGGGTATCCCCCAGACCATTACCAGGCCTTTTGGGTCTTGTATGGATATTAAGGGGAACCCCGCACCCAAATTAAAATAAGGAAAGGTGTGGGGCCACCAGGCCCTATATACTCTGAACAGCAGTATACAGGCGGTGCAAACAAGACAGGGACTGTAGGTTTGTTGTTAAGTAGAATCTGTTTGTAATTTTTAACGGGTACATTTTTAACGTGTTTAGCTCCAGCCAAAGAATCTATTTTAAGCTTTTTGGAAAACATAGGGAAGGGTTATCACCCCTGTGACATTTGTTTTGCTGTCTTTCCTCCTCTTCAGAAGATTTCACCTCACTTTTTGTCCCAATGACAAATGTTTTTTGAAAATTTGGGGTTTTTTGTGGAACAAGGATTGGAAAGCATCAGTGGAAAGGAGAAATGTTTTTCCCATATTAACTCTTACAGGAGAGAATTTCCCTTCCTATGGGTAGATTTCATCTCACTTCCTGTTGTCTCCTTCCGTTTGCAAGTAGGAGTCGTTTGTAAGTTAGATGTTTGAAAGTAGGGGCCTGCCCTATATATCAGCAGAAATTTGGGCCTTAGGTGTTGTTGTGGCCACAAGACTGTAAGCCCTCACAGGGCCCTGCTGTGAAATATTAGATCAAGAATTGTAATTACATGCCCCTGTTGAACAAGGGCAGAAAAATTGGGCCTTTGGTGGTGGTGGTGCCACAACACTGTAAGTCCTCACTCGCTCTTGGTGGGGGCAGAAATGGGCCCTGCTGTGAAATATTAGATCAAGAATTGTAATTACATGCCCCTGTTGAACAGGGGCTGAAAAATTAGGCCTTAGGCACTGGTGCTGGTGCCACAACACTGCAACCCCTCACAGATACTCTAGTTGGAACGCAGAAATGAGCCCTGCTGCAAAGTATTGCATCAAAAATTGTAATTACAGGCCCCTGTTAAACAGGGGCTGAAAAATTTGGCCTTAGGCACTGGTGGTGGCGCCCAGAACCAAAAATGTTCTTACAAGCTATCAGCGTGATGATTGAGGAGGAAGAGGATAATTACGCAGGGATAGTCACTCACCATCAGCATAGGCAGTCTTTGAAGGGATCTGAGATTTCAAAAAAAATGATTCGGTTACATCAGCATCAGGTGCTTGGAAGCTGGTGGCGATCCAAGACTGATTCATTTTTATGAAGGTCAGTCGATCGACCGAGTCGGTGGACAGACGCACCCTGTGATCGGTTACAAAGCCTCCAACAGCACTGAATGTGCGTTCCGAAAGAACGCTGGATGCAGGACAGGCCAGTAGCTCAATTGCATACTGTGCAAGCTCTGGCCAGTGATCCATCCTCAAGACCCAGTAACCCAGAGGATTTTTGTTGGGAAAGGTGTCCAAGTCAGATCTTGCCCCTAGGTATTCCTGCACCATGTAAAACAGACGCTGGCGATGGTTGCTGGAACCGATCATACTTTGGGGCTGCGGAACAAAAAATTGTCTGAACGCATCAGTCAGACGGCCACCTTCTCCACCGCTCCTTCTTTGACTGACCGAAGCCTCAGCAACACGTTGTCCAGAAACAGGAGTTTGTAACCTCCCAGTCTCTGGGAACACATTGCACTGACCTTTCTGCAAGGCCTCCCGAAGATGTTTCATCCTCTGCTCCCTCTGCGATGGCAAGATAAGGTCCGCAACCTTACCCTTGTAACGTGGATCAAGGAGGGTTGCCAGCCAGTATTGGTCCTTCTCCTTGATACCACGAATACGAGGATCCTTACGCAGGCTTTGCAGGATCAGGGAGGCCATGCAGCGTTGGTTTGCTGAGGCATTCGGTCCGGAGTCCTCTGGGTCACTAAGGACAACATGGTCCGCAGCCACCTCCTCCCAGCCACGTAAAAGTCCATGTGTTTCTTGGGACTGATCCCTTAAAGACTGCTGCTGATGCTGAGTGCCAGGCTTCACCTCCATACTGACACAATCTTTCTCCTCCTCCTCCTCCTCCTCCTCTTCCTGTGTGATCGGCGGGCACGCAGGAACACTGTCTGGATAAAGGGGGCCTTGAGAGCTAAGGAAGTCCTCCTCTTCCTGCCTCTGTTCTGCCTCAAGTGCCCTGTCCATTATTCCACGCAGCGTGTGCTCCAACAGGTGGACAAGGGGGACAGTGTCACTGATGCATGCACTGTCACTGCTCACCATCCTCGTGGCCTCCTCAAATGGTGACAGGACAGTGCATGCATCCCTGATCATGGCCCACTGGCGTGGGGAAAAAAAAACAAGCTCCCCTGACCCTGTCCTGGTGCCATAGTCGCACAGGTACTCATTGATGGCCCCCTGCTGCGTGTGCAGCCACTGCAGCATGGCCAACGTTGAGTTCCACCTGGTGGGCATGTCACAGATTAGGCGGTTCTTGGGCAGGTTAAACTCCTTTTGGAGGTCCATCAGCCGAGCACTGGCATTATATGACCGGCGGAAATGCACACAGACTTTCCTGGCCTGCCTCAGGACATCCTGTAAGCCCGGGTACCTGCCCAAGAACGGCTGCACCACCAAGTTAAGGACGTGAGCCAAACAGGGCACATGGGTCATTTGTCCCTGTCGGAGGGCAGAGAGGAGGTTGGTGCCATTGTCACAAACCACCATTCCTGCCTTAAGTTGGCGTGGCGTCAACCACCTCTGAACCTGCCCCTGCAGAGCTGACAGAACCTCTGCCCCAGTGTGGCTCCTGTCCCCCAAGCACACCAGCTCAAGCACCGAATGGCATCTTTTGGCCTGCGTACTTGCGTAGCCCCTTGAACGGCTACGGAGCACCGCTGGTTCCGAGGACAAAGCACAGGAAGAGGCCATGGAGGAAGAAGAGGAGGAGGGGGTGGAGGAGAGAGGTGTGTCACAATCATTAGCATTTTGGAGGCGTGGTGACGGAACAACCTCCAACACTACTGCACCTTGTCCTGCATCCTTCCCAGCTGCCAGCAGAGTCACCCAATGCGCGGTGAAACTTAGGTAACGTCCCTGTCCATGCCTGCTGGACCATGAGTCAGCGGTAATATGCACCTTAGCGCTGACCGCCCTGTCCAGCGAGGCATGGACATTGCCTTCCACATGCCGGTAGAGAGCCGGAATCGCCTTCCCTGAGAAAAAGTGGCGTTTGGGTACCTGCCACTGAGGAACCGCACATTCCACAAACTCACGGAAGGGGGCAGATTCTACCAACTGAAAAGGCAGCAGTTGAACTGCTAGCAATTTTGCCAAGCTAGCATTCAACCGCTGGGCATGTGGATGGCTGGGAGCAAACTTCTTTCGGCGGTGCAGCAGCTGGGGCAGGGAAATTTGCCTGGTACAATCTGACGTCGGTGTACCAAAAGCAGATTGCCCACAAGTACTTGGCTGTGACACATCTAATTCTACACCTTCATTCCTCTCAGTGCAGGTCTCAGAGAGGACTGAAGGTATAGTGGGGTTGGAGATCTCAGCTGATATGGAGCAAGGAGAGGTCCTCTTTGTTCTTTGGTGTGGGTCTTTTAGATACGCTTGCCAACGAACTGCATGGCAGGTCAACATATGTCTGGTCAAGCATGTGGTACCCAAGCGGGAGATATTTTGGCCACGCGAGATACGCTTGAGACATATGTTGCAAATAGCAGCAGTGCGATCTGATGCAAAAAAGGCCCACACCAAAAAACTTTTTGAATAACGTGCAGAGACTGCAGCGCTCTGCACATGTGGAGCTTTGGGGTGTGATGCAGTCAAGGTGCTGCCCTTAGGCTGGCCCCTGGAGGGCATCCTGCCTCGTTGGTGATGTGCCTCCTCCTCCTCCTCCTCTCTCCTATCGGGCACCCACGTTGAGTCAGTGACGACCTCATCATCCCCTCCCTCCTCATCACTGGAGCAAACCTGGCAGTATGCTGCAGCAGGGGGAGCATTACTGCCAGATTGCTGTCCTTCTTGTGCACCCCCTCTGTCCGTGCTCACGTTACTGCCTTCATCGAGCTCAGTATCATCATCAGAGCCTTCCAAATGCTGGGCATCCTCTTGGAGCATGTACCCAACACTGTGGTCAAACGGTTCGAGGGACTCCTCAGGAGGACATGGTGGGACTAGGGAAGGAGTCACTGATGACATTGAGCCAAGGAAAGAGGCCGCTGCTTTGCCAGACAAAGCACCCTGGGCATGGCTAAGAGAGGATGAGGAGGATGAGGACGGCTTGGTCATCCACTCGACCAAGTCTTCCGCATGTTGTGGCTCAACATGGCCAGCTGCCGAAAAAAAGGCCAAGCGTGTCCCACGGCCACGTGCTGATGAAGATGCACCATCTCCGCGACCAGCACTAGACACAGACACAGAGCCTGCTTGCCCTCTCTTATTGGCTTGTGACTGTCTGCCTTTCCTTCTTGGCCTTCCAGACATACTAATGGCCTGTAGCTGCACTAAGCTGGGATATATATATATATATGTACTGATACTGCAGCTAGCAAAATCAACTGCCTGCCTGTAGTATGAGAACACCACCAACCTTCTACAGGTAGCTTTAGCTGAACACTGTGCAGAGCTCGCAAAAATCTAACTTGTAGCTTTTTTAGCTGCCTGCGGTAGTGATAGGATCAGGAAAACACCACCAACCTTCTACAGGTAGCTTTAGCTGAACACTGTGCAGAGCTCGCAAAAAAATAACTTGTAGGTTTAGCTGGACACTGTGAGGAGGATGCACCACACTAACTTGTAGTTTTAGCTGAACACTGTGAGCAGGACGCACAGCACTAACTTGTAGGTTTAGCTGAACACTGTGAAGTGGACGCACTGCACTAACTTGTAGTTTTAGCTGAACACTGTGAGGTGGACGCACCACACTAACTTGTAGTTTTAGCTGAACACTGTGAGCAGGATGCACAGCACTAACTTGTAGGTTTAGCTGTACACTGTGAGCAGGACGCACCACACTAACTTGTAGGTTTAGCTGAACACTGTGAGGTGGACGCACCACACTAACTTGTAGGTTTAGCTGAATACTGTGAGCAGGACGCACTGCACTAACTGTAAATAGTCTAGCTGCCTGACTGTGGTAGTAATAGGATCAAAAGAACACCAGCAATTTTCTTCAGGTAGCTGCAAATACTGTAACAAGACAAGCCTGCCTGTCAGTAAGAAGATAACAGGAACAGATCTAGCTGAACACTGTGAGCAGGACGCACTGCACTAACTTGTAGCTTTAGATGAACACTGTGCAGAGGTCTCACTACGCTAACTTGTAGGTTTAGCTGAACACTGTGAGGAGGACGCACAGCATTAACTTGTAGTTTTAGCTGAACACTGTGAGCAGGACGCACCACACTAACTTCTAGGTTTAGCTGAACACTGTGAGGTGGATGCACCGCACTAACTTGTAGTTTTAGCTGAACACTGTGAGGTGGATGCACCGTACTAACTTGTAGTTTTAGCTGAACACTGTGAGCAGGACGCACCGCACTAACTTGTAGGTTTAGCTGAACACTGTGAGGTGGACGCACCACACTAACTTGTAGGTTTAGCTGAACACTGTGAGCAGGACGCACCACACTAACTTGTAGTTTTAGCTGAACACTGTGAGCAGGACGCACTGCACTAACTGTAAATAGTCTAGCTGCCTGACTGTGGTACTAATAGGATCAAAAGAACACCAGCAATTTTTTTCAGGTAGCTGTAAATACTGTAACAAGACAAGCCTGCCTGTCAGTAAGAAGATAACAGGAACGGATCTAGCCAAACTGAATACAGTGTATATATATATATATATATATATATATGCAACACCTGGGATGCATATATATACACAATACACTGTAAGTGCAGCTAACTGACTGACTGTTCTGCCTAATCTATCTAACTCAAATCAAATGACACTGTCTGTCTCTCTCTCTCTATCTATGAACGCCGGAACACACACTACACAGGGCCGCCGTGCAGGCGGCCTTATATAGTGTGGGGCGTGTGCTAAATCCCCTGAGCCATAATTGGCCAAAGCCTCCTTGGCTTTGGCCAATTATGGCTCTCTGTTCAGACGGCGCTGTGATTGGCCAAGCATGCGGGTCATAGTGCATGCTTGGCCAATCATCAGCCAGCAATGCACTACGATGCCGCAGTGAATTATTGGCCGTGATGCGCCACACGAATTTGGCACGAACGGCCCATATCGTTCGCAATTCGGCGAACGGGCGAACAGGCGATGTTCGAGTCGAACATGGGTTCGACTCGAACACGAAGCTCATCCCTAATTACAAGGTACGGCAAACAAACAACACAGGGAATATAGCTACACTACACAAGAAGAACAAAACAACAAAACATTTTAAAGTGTACAATGCCTTTAATGTGTTCTAATAATTCCATTAATTATAATTAAAATTAAAACAAAGTTTAGCTCATCATTTAAGAACTTAAA